>NW_026575134.1:37145000-38345000 GCF_905146905.1 Nyctereutes procyonoides
ACCATTCCCCCAACCATGGAGATATTATTCCCAGCCCTTCTATCCTATAATAATGCTGATTGTGATCATGCAAGTTTTGATCTTTTTATGCATCTTATGCAATTCCTACATAGAAACTTATTACATAATTAGAAAAATTTTCTAGTTCTAAGCATGTATGTCTATGTGTGTATATATATATTTTTTTCTTTTAGTTTTGTAACCTAATAATGTGGATTATTTTATTATGAGTTGGTCAAAATGCAATATGTCAAATATTATAGCTTGTTGTGTTTTGCTCCTTTCCCAGATTCTTATAGTAAAGAGATATAAAATATAAGATTCCTCGTGGTTGTTAATCTGTGTTTATATTTTCAAGTCAGAAAGTCTAAAAAGCCATAAATCTAAAGCAACCTGGATACTCAGCTGATTTAACCTTCCCATTTTTTTAGTTGAGAAAATGAGAATCTGGAGAGGCAAAGTCACTTTTCCACAGTCCTCAGGGAGTCAGGAATGGAGCTGAGGTCAAAACTCCGATTATTGGCTACCAGTTACTCTTTACTCCATTAGAGAGACCTTCTTCTAATCAACAAGATGTATAGCATAGAGATTTTAAATAGTGCCAGGAGATTATCATGGGCAGACTTCCTCGAAGAAGAAGAAACAGCTAGCAGGTGGCTGTGATGTTGACTTGGTGTTAATTGTTTATATGATTTTCCAGGAAATATCCACTCATAATAACAAACACAATCTAACAGATCACAGGATTGTTTCTTCCTTAATGCAGGAAGTAGGTCTATGGCTGCAGGAAAGAACAACATAATTGTGATGAAATTCATCCTCCTGGGATTTTCAGATCATCCTCAAATGAAGCTTTTCCTTTTCGAGTTGTTTCTGGGGATTTATCTCTTGACACTAGCCTGGAACCTGAGTCTCATTGTCCTCATCAGGATGGACTGCCACCTGCACACGCCCATGTACTTCTTCCTCAGTAACCTATCCTTCCTAGATATCTGCTATGTGTCCTCCACAACTCCCAAGATGCTCTCTGACATCATCACAGGGCAGAAAACCATTTCCTTTGTTGGCTGTGCCACTCAGTACTTTGTGTTCTGTGGAATGGGGCTGACTGAATGCTTTCTTTTGGCAGCCATGGCATATGACCGCTATGCTGCAATCTGCAACCCATTGCTCTACACAGCCCTCATTTCCCACACCCTTTGTTTAAAGATGGTGGTTGGTGCCTATGCAGGTGGATTCCTCAGTTCTTTGATTGAAACATACTCTGTCTACAAGCATGATTTCTGTGGGCCCAACATGATTGACCACTTCTTCTGTGACCTTCCTCCCGTTCTGGTTCTATCATGCTCTGATATCTTTACCAGCCAGGTGGTGAACTTCATTGTGGGTGTTGTTGTTGGAATGGTATCTGTCCTTGTGATCCTCATCTCTTATGGTTATATTGTTGCTGCTGTCCTAAAGACCAGCTCAGCTAAAGGTAAGACCAAAGCCTTCAGCACCTGTGCCTCTCACCTGACTTCTGTGATTCTTTTCTATGGTTCTGGTCTCTTTATGTACATGCGACCTAGTTCTAGCTACTCCCTAAACCGGGACAAGGTGGTGTCCATATTCTATGCTCTGGTGATCCCTATGGTGAATCCTATCATCTATAGTTTTAGGAATAAAGAGATTAAAAATGCCATGAAGGAAGCTATGCAGAAGGATCACGTGCTTTCTCACGGGCCTTCGTTTTTCTGATCCTGAGGTAATGTTTACAAAGAGGCTGTGAGATGGGTTAGTTGTGCAGATTTTCATGCAGTTTTGGACTAGTTGATCTACACAATGATTTGTGTTGACTAGACTTTTCTCCCCTTTCCAATATTCCCCTAACTAGTTTACTTATTGGTTATCTAGAAAACAGTTTGGCTATTATTGGTTTCTAGAATGAATAGCATTGCATATACTGAGATTATAAATGCTCAACTTAGTGGAAAACTTCACCATGACAAAGACTGAATGACCAGGAACAACAAAGTAGAGTTTGTGTCTGTAGGAAGAAGACATTGAAAAAAAAAAAAGGTAGTCTAGGATTCAGGATAGTGTTTTTTAAGATAGGTAAGAATATATAGCATAATAACCTGAGGAGGGGACACTTTTTCTAAAAAACAGTTGCTTTTCCCTTTATGAATTTCTAATCACATGAGCATCACAAGGCAGATACCCTCTCCTATTTGGTAATCTAACTCTCAGTGAGCCACTGTGACTGATGAGGGGAGAGTACTGACTCTTTAAATATGTTAAGGCAAGAAAGAGATCAAAAACTTCTGATTAGGGCCTTAATTACTAAACAATATTATGGCTAATTCAATCAGCTGCACAAAAGAGTCTCTACAATGATTTAAATAAAACCAGGAATTTGTCATTTAATCTGAAGTAACTGCTCTCTAGTCAATTGTCAAAGTTTCTCAGGAATCTATAGAAGAGGAGTGTATCTTCATTTGGGGGAAAGTTTCTATGTTTTCACCAATCTTGTGATAAGTTCTAGAATGGAAGTTAGCCTAGAATTGAAGAGAGTAATTTTTTTCTCTTCCCTACTATCATAGAACTTGTTATAAGTCCTTGAACCAGCAGTAAACAACTGGCATACTTTTATTCAACTTTGACTGCTCTTGGTTGGCCACAAAGGAATAAATAAAGTATCTACCTGTGTGTCCTTGGACAAGTTATTTGGGCTCTGTGTGCTTTAATGCCTTATCTGTAAAATAGGATTGATAATAATAGTAATTCTCACATAGGCTTTTTGTGAAAAATTAAATGACTCAATATATACAAGCACTGAGAATAGTGCTGGTGAATAGCAAATGTTCAAGAAGTGAGTATTATTATTATTATTATTATTATTATTATATATTTATCACCATTTGACAAAGAAATAGAAGACATTTCCTTAGTTTGGTAAAAAAACATATGATCTTTGTAATATCTTTGATGCATTGGAAAGTGGGTTGGCAGAGACTACAGCAAAAGCTGTTGAAGAGTATTCATTAGCTGTTTTTAAGTTATCAGAGCTGCAGTTATTAATCTCATGTCTGCCTCTTTGGAAGTTACTTACAAGTTCCATTTTTCTCACTTGTACAATGAGGGTAATACTTGTATTTACCTCATGGAATTGATACAACCATTAAGTGAGAATATGCATGAAAAGAGCTTAGCTTAGTGCTTGTTATATACTACTTAATGAATGTTAGCTCATATTACTAGTCAATTTCATATAAATCAAGAGAAATCCAGGTTAATGTTCAAAAAGAGGCAAATTAGGTAGCTTTGGGATAGCCACTCAACCTGGGACATAATCGTTTCAATAAAAAGACATGCCTGTTCCTCTCACCTAAGAGTCATTAGGAAAATAGAAAGAATTTACATTCACAGAAGTGGCCGCACATGGAAATGCTACAATTATGCCAACTCTATCAGCTACCTGGACACCCCGCCTTTCCTCTAGCCAGTTTTTCCCGTCCGCATTTCCTTATCTGTATTCCAGTTCACTGCCCTCTTATCTTTCAATTTCCCTTTGGTAGCTAATCCTAAATTCTCCTAATGCCAAAAGTCATAGAAACAAAACAAACTAACAAACAAATAAAGGAAAATATGCTTTATGCTTTGGACTTACATGGAGCTGTCATTGGTCTATTATCATTTCTATATATTATGGAACACACATTTTGGACATAAGAACTTTGGGAAAATATGTCTTGTTCAACCATATACATGTTCACTGCTAGTAGAAATTTTCTCCTTGCATTGAGAAAATATAATATACCTTTTTAGTTTATCCAACTCCCAAAAGGAAAGTAATGCTCGTTAATAATTGTTAAATATAGTGCATATGGTGGGGTTTGGTCATGAGACTTGAATAAAGCAAAAGTGATCTGGGATTTATAGTAAGCCACATCTTAAATAAAATGTCCTAAATAACTGCATTTATTATGGGGCATATAAATATATATACATTAAACAATAACCTTGACGCTAAAAGAATCATATATTTTATAGTTCTTTGAAGGAAAAAACGGTACAGCTGTCCTGGGGAGGTGGGTAGCTAGCTAGCTGGAGAGGAATTCACTTTAGTAAAATTAGGACAATCCAGGGTGTTTCACTCATCTTCACAACCTCTGAAGATTTTTTTCAGATGGACTGAAGTTACCAAGCTCAGAATAGCTAACGGCATAAGCCAGATGCCATTTTTAGTTTTCATGGAAGAATAAAACTGCCAAGCTTGTATTTGTGCTAGTGGCACGATTCTCTGACTTGCTGAGGAAACCACATCGAAAAACAAATTACAATTGAAAGTCTATTTGGAGAGAAAGTGGGCAATGTGTGTCAGTGTCTGGTGTCCTCAACTGCAGAGTCCAGACAGGCTGAGGCACTGGGCCAGGGCACTGACACTTTCTCTCCCCAAGTATTTGTCTTCCTCTCTTCTAAGTGACCATCTTCCCATCTAATCACTACATTCACAGATGAATTAATAGACAGATTTTCCTTCTTTGGTTGTAAGAAACATTTTGGTCTCTAAAATACCTCCGTTACACATTTTATTGAACATGATCTGATTTTGTGGTTTAATTTTTAGAGTTTTCAGAAACCTGGTTATTGTCCATATATACCACCCACATTCCCCTAATTTTTTGGTAGATATATATGATTAAATGCTCTCTTTCTCACTCATTTACATACTTAGGAATTAGTGACTGATGCATTAAATGGGTTCTTTTTTTTTTTTAAAGATTTCCTTTATTTATTCATAGAGACACAGAAGAGAGGCAGAGACGAGGCAGAGGGAGAAGCAGGCTCCCTATGGGGAGCCCAAGCAGGACTCAATCCCAGGACCCTGGGATCACGACCTAGCCAAAGGCCGATACTTAACCACTGAGTCACCCAGGTGTTCCCATTAAATGGGTTCTGATGAGATTTAAATTTTTTTCTGGAAAGATTAATAGTTTCATGTTTCTAATCATAAATCTAGAGAAACCCAGAGCTTACCTATTCTGTGATCATCTACACAAATGAGGAAACACTTGCAATTAATTTCCCTGCATGTCCAGATAACTGATTTGGATCTCTCTGACCTACAACTGATCAGGGAAAGCCTAAATGCCTTGCATATATGAAGATATACCATGTGTTCCTGCATTCTCCTATAGGCCTGATCTGTGATGACCATCCTTGAATTCTTGGTGGGTCTCCTTGTCTGTAACATTTCCTAAACAACTGGGGAAGATATACCAACTGTTGCTATGTGACCTTTGCTGCTTTTATTCCATCCTCACTCTTCTCATGCTTTTCTTTTCCCATCTAATGCTGGCCAAGATATTCTATGTGCAATACTTCTGTGCATCTGTCCGAGGATGAAATTCCCCACCTTCCCCCAAGTAAAGAAATAGCCGTAATATGCTCTTGTACTCATGGCTCAGAACTTCTATCGAATGGATATCATACCATCTTCCTTCAGTGTTGCCATCCTAGATGAAAGACAGACCAACCTCCCACTTTGGTGGGATCACACTCTAGAAATAGGCAGGCATCGTGGACCCAGGGAAACCCCATGGAAAAACAGGCTTCATTTCTCTCTCTGAAAACAAAATTTTTCTGAAATAGTGTCAGGTGTCAGATGGGACTTAAATGCAACATATGTAGAAAAATTCGCATGTGTAAAAATATCACATTGATATTGTATGAAATATTCTTGTTCTAATAAAACCTCTTTCTTATGCAAAGGAAGGCTGGGTGGTTTTCATCTTAAGACATGCTTAAGGAACAAAATTATTGATGTACATGGACCAGAGGGAGGAATCCCTATATTAGACATTCACTGAAACTCACAGATCATTTTTGAGCACCCCAAAGCTAAGCAAGAATCCTGGCAGGAATCCTCTTATTCTTCCATTCAACCCTCAGTCTAGAATACAATTGGAAATAAGTCCTGTGACTGAGTTACAGCTGAGAGTTGTCCATGAACCTTATCAAAAAGATGTAGGTTCTGAGAAGTCCTGCATCTCAGGGCATTTACCTGTCCAATCTTTCCTTTACTCATTTCATGCATCCTGTTGCAGATACTCTTTATGATTTGCTGTATTATCTGTACTGTCTGGTTAGATGCCACTTTTTTCTTGCATTCCCTCTTTGTGCCAGAAGGTAAACCAGAGGTTTAACACTTTTCACATCTGTAGGTTTCAGATCTATGACGGTTCTGGAATTGTTTTTCATATTGTCATCTCTGTTAGGTTTTCAACAGAAGGTCATGCATGAGATTTTCCAGTATTAGCTAGTTAAGCATCTTTGATGAAGACACTGGTCTTCTTTTCTTAAAGATTTTATTTATTTGAGAGAGAAAGAGTGAGCAAGCCATGAAGTCATGTCAAGTGGCAAGATTCCTTCTTTCTCACGGCTAAATTATTATATTAATAGGACCCTCCATGTTCCACCATGTGAATAATCCCTAGCACACTGTATGTGCTTAATATTGTCTGGACAGTTAACCTTAGTATGTTAGTACAAATTTTTTTGGTTCTTTTTGTCCTGCCTCCCACTGCGTTATTCCATTTGGGAGTCTTATCACACTTTAATATAGGAGAGGCATTCATCGGAATGCTAGGGACTTCAAATTTGGCCTAACTCAAGAGGATGCCAGGGGATTTCTATTTCACCATTAAAGTGGCGCTGTCCTGTGGTCACAGGTGAGACGTTGATTTCTGGCCACTCTTACCCAGTTTTAACTGCATTTGCATTCAGTTAAGGTTGTATTCTCAAGGTGACACCATATTAAATACTCTTAGCTTATCCATGCCTTGGATAGTAACATACATTTACTTGTTTCTTTTAGAAAGAATTGGTCTCACTGTGCAAATAAAATTGAGATTCTTAGGTCTTGTTCTACAAATCAGTTAAAACGTAGTGAAATGATTTCTTTTGGATCTTGTGTGTGGGATACAGAATTTCTGTTTTTCGGTCAACTCTGACATATTGACTTTTTAAAAATTATGGTCTAATTATAGTTTTGGAGTGAAAGCAAAATGTGATTTTATCGTATCTTCCCTATACATATATATTTATATATTTTGGTTAGTCAGATATAAGGCCTTAACATTAAGGCCTATAACACTGACATTAAAAAAATGTGGTTGTAACAGTAGGTTGTAGACATTAGTAAAACAACAGTATAAGCTAATTACCTTTTTATGAGTAGAGGTGCTGAATAGAAATTATGATAAAAATGAATATAATTAAAAATATATAAACATATAAACAAAAATTTCACCTCAAAGGTAATAAAGAGAAATTAAATCAATTTTTTACCTAAGGAAATATCAGTAAAACCAAATATTAAATTAATTTTTAAATTACATTATCTGAATCTTGGGGAAAATACAATGAACAATGGTATATAGTCAGTTGCTACTACTAAAAATGCAAAATTGCTTAAGAAATTTGGGGCACCTGGCTGGCTCAGTCAGTGGTGTCCGACTCTTGTTTTCAGCTCAGGTCTTCATATCAGGGTGGTGAGCTCAAGCCTGGCACTGGCTCCATGCTGGGTGTGGAGTCTACTAAAGAAAAAAAGAAAAGAAATTTGAAAACACAGCTGATATATGTGGGTAAACATAATTAGCTGAATCTGTACATTTGCCTTTACTCCTTAGAGCCTTCCTAAAATGACAAAAAAGTTTTTTTTTAACCCATAAAATCACTATAATATGAATACCAGGAGTGAGCACAACAGAAGCTGGAACCTGGAAAGTAGATATATGAGGAATAACCAACTCAGATTCAGGAAATCAGGAAGCGGGTGGCTCAGTCAGTGAAGCTTCTGACTTCAGCACAGGTCATGATCCCAGGGTCCTGGGATCAAGCCCTGAGTTGGGCTCCCTGCTTAGTGAGGAATTTGCTTCTTCCTCTGCCCCTCCCCTGCTTGGGCTCTCTCTGTCAAATGCTCTCCGTTTCAAATAAATAAAATCTTAAAAAGAGAGAGAGAAACAGGAAGTTATCGGTCCTGGGTAGATGGGGCAGGAAAGCCAAGAAGCAAATTGATTTCAATTGCACAGCCCTCCTACCATCAAGAATTGTAGGCACTAGGCATCTGTATAGTGGGTGGGGCTTAAAACTGGAGATTTGATTGAAAATCTATTAAGGGTAACTAGACTTCTAGACCAACCCATCCCTTTCCTCTTGCATACAAGAAACTCCACCATCCCCATCATTCCTCTTTCCCTGTAGTAGGATATCAGAAGAATGTTTCTTCTCTGGAGAATTGAACCAAGAAATATGGGCCCAGGGCCATCACATATATCTGTGGGGGAATGATAAAAGTAGAGGGATGAAATAATATCTACATGGTGAAGATTCTTCATTATGTTTTTTTCACTACTAATATCTACATAAGGAGACTCTTCCTCCACTGCACACCTCCATTCACTTACTCAACTCTCAAAATACTCCGAGCTAGGTTTCTACCTTCCTAGGCAGGAAACTGGAGAATTCTGTATAGAGAAAAACCTGCCCATAGTTATAGCAGAGGTTCATTAGAGTAACTGAGAAGAGACCCCCAGATTGCCTAGCAAGAAACCCAACAGAGGACAGTCTCTGGTCATAAACACCAAGCCTCAAATCTTGCTCTTTAGTGCTTCTCCCTGCAATGTGAAAAGACAGCCTAAAATAAACAAATAAGCAACAAAAGAACTGAGATGGTGAAAAGACAATGAATGGAGCATAAGACCATGTAAAAAATAAAACTCCAAAATTAGTTCACTCAGATTAAACTAGATATTGTGTGTTTAAAAGAAGATACTGCACCCTTATGTGGCATATTAAACAGAAGAGAAGAAACTGGACATTTGTAATATTGTTGGAGCTAATGGATCAAATTTTCTCTGACTCCTTCAGTTTTATGAGCTAATAGATTCACTTTATTGTTATGCCCAGTTGCAGTTCTTTTTTTCTGTTGTTAAAAATGAAAGATTCCTGATTCTGGGATAGTTTTATGATATATACCAACATCACAAAACTGCAATTCCTTTTGAGTATTAGTGGTCTCTCCTCATAGTATATTAGGTACCTGTTATTGCTCAAAAAATCACTACAAAACTTCATGACTTCAAATGTAAATATTTACTATATGGTTTCTGTGGATCAGGAATTCAGGGTCAACTTGGTTATGTGGTTCTGATGTCTCTCATGAGGTTGCACTCCAGTAAATAGTTGGTTAGGGCTGTAGTCCTCTAAAGCTGGATTGAGCCTGGAGGACCCACTTCTAAAATAGACTAGCAAGTTACATGAGTTAGCCCTATTAGATATGGGAGGGAGTCTACAAAAACCTGTGAACACTAGAAGGCCAGGATCATTGGGGACCATCTTGGAAGCTGCCTATTACACTTAGATGTTAGGAATGCTTCAGAGTCCAAATATTAACAAGCATTCATTGAAAGTTTGGAAACAACCTACTCCTTGGGCCTCCTTGTGAGGTGAATTGTGAAAAAGAGATGGGAGAAAAAAGTGGAAGAAAGAAGAGGCACACTTAAAATCAAGGTAGTATATTTTTCTTGCTTCTTGAGGTAGGCCTGTATTAGTATAATATTCTCTCTTAGAGGGGATCCCTGGGTGGCTCAATGGTTTGGCGCCTGCCTTCGGTCCAGGGCATGATCCTGGATCAAGTCCCACGTTAGGCTCCCTGCATGGAGCCTGCTTTTCCCTCTGCCTGTGTCTCTGCCTTTCTCTCTCTGTGTCTCATGAATAAAAAAAAAACCTGAAAAAAAATTCTCTCTTAGAAAAGCTTTTGCTTCATCCCAAAGATTTTAGACTGTTGTGTTTTCATTTTCATTTTTCCCCATGTATCTTTTGATTTCGTCTTTGATTTCTGGTTGTGCCATTCATTATATCATACGCTGGAAACTAATAACACTGTATGTTAATTATACTTGAAAAGTAGAATCAAGGTTGGGGAGATTCTCAGAGGCTATAAAGCAGTAAGAGTCATCCATTTCTGGGTAAAAGCAAGCCTGGAACATGTTTCATGGGGAAACATGGAACATAGCTTCCCAGGACCCTGCAGGATCTCAGAAATGTTGGCTATTATGATGTGTATAGGGTGGTTGGGCCCAAGGCCCAGAGGTCTGAGCCTCTCAGGGATTCTAGGACAATAAGTTGACCAAGGAGCAGAAGAGCGACCAGACTTGGGGTACCGTGGAGACTCAGAGTACAGCCGAGAGAATTTAAAGATAATATTAAAGAGATATTATTTTTTATATCTTCATGGACTAATTTAATGCATATTATATTACTATTTATACAATATTTTCTGCTTCATGCAGTTACATCACATAGATTTGATTTTCTTATGAAGATGTCACCATATGAAGATGGCAGGTGAGAAATTGTATTGCAAATATTACAGATAAAACCTTTGGGCACATAGATGTCTGCCACATTCTTCCCAGTGGAGCAACAATTCATTTGGATCTCATAAAATGTGATTTGTGGAACATACATGGTTCTTATAGACCAGAAGTATGTCCTCTATTACTTGGCCATGGTGCTCACATTCCATACTTTTGGTGTTATACTTTTAAAACTCTCTTAAGAACTTGTTTTGTAAAAAAAAACTTGTTAAGGATTAAGTTATTACAGTTCTTATCAGGGAATATATACTAACCTATCAGCAAGAGTTAAATAATTAACACATTGTTCACCCACCCCTTTCTCCCTAGAAGTGAGAATAGTTGAAATAGGTCAAACCAAGAATGGGACCTTATCTAAAACATCCCTGTATCCCTAGTAACTGGCAGGGTAGATGAGTTTCATTTCTAAACAACTAGAAACAAATGACAAAAATGTTTGTGGGAATGATGCTAAGTAGATATTTTTAGTGAAGGATGAGTAACGCAGCATAAATTGTTGGCAAGAACTCCAAATCAGAACATAGAAAGTACAACTACTATTAACAGAAGGTGTGCTTGTACTATACCCCCTGGTAAGTGCTTTAAAAGCATTATCCAGTTTGTTTCTCTCTGTGAAGACCTACTCTATGAAGTAGCTACTACTGTCACCCCATTTGATGATAATCCTGAGTCTGGGAAAGGTTAATTTCTTCAAGGTCACACACAAGTCACCAAGTGGAAGGGTCAGAATTGTACCCAGATTGGTTGCTACCAATGTCCCAGGATGTTGCCCTGATAAATCATGGCTCTGTCATGAATTAGTTTTATTATTGTCACTTATTGCCTCAATTTCCTCACTTATGCATAGGAAATAATGCGATGTCTGCCTCACAGGCACCTGTGGTGATTGGATCTGGTCACATATTTGAGAAAATGTATGTATGTATGTATATAATTAAAATGCAAGTGCTTCATACACAGGGAATTGTTCACATATCTATTTTAAGTAAGGTATTTTATACCAGCTAATATTTTACCAGTGTCATCTTTAGCAAATCTTTTAGCTCCCCTGGCTTTAGGTTCCTCACCCGGTAATTGAAGATGTTGGACTAGATGTTCCCTAGGTTCTTTCCAGCCCTAAAGACTTTTAAGTTTCTAATAGAAAAGCTATAATTATGAAAACATGATTGGACTATAGAGAAAGTGCAGAATGGATCCAGAAGGGACATGACAAAGTGGGGCATGAAATTAGCAGGACAAATACTCCATGACAACCATGACTCCAGAGGATAAGTGTCTAGAGGGTTTTCTTCCTCTAATTGTCTTTTCTCCTCTTACCTGTGCCCTCAACCATAACACATTTAAGAGGATCTCAGTTGTGGGTATCTCTCTTGCTCTGAGTGGATAGTCAGTTTGATGGCCAAAGGCTCCCATCTTGGAGAGCAATAGGGCCTACCTGGAAAATTCGTTTGGAAAACAAAGAAGCAATTTCAGCCTTTGGCAAGACCTCTGTCTTCCTGGGGAATCTGGGTCAGGTGAGAGGGCAAGATTTAGTGAGAACAGTGGATTCTGTTATCTTAATAGCCATGTGATTCTTCCAGTAGGACCTGTGTGCAGCAAGGTTTATGGTCCACAGTCTCTCATTCTTCACCTCTTTCTCACTCCCACACTCTCCACTGTGGGCTCTTCCTTGGATTCTCCTGCTCCTTACCCAACTTCTCTGATGTTTATTGAGAAGATGATCCCTAATCTAAAATTTCAGGGATTATTCTGGGGTGAGGGATGAATGTTGATTTCTAGTTCTGTAATTTCCTAAGGGTGTGTGATCTTGAGCTCCATTACCTTCTGTTTTTTTTTTCACCTGTAAAATGAGGGATAATGGGATTATTTAGAATCTAATAAGACAATGTTTATAGTGCCTAACAAATTTTAGAATTGAATGATTGAGCACTGAATTAAAAATAATGATTTACTTACTTTCAGAGGAATTTCCTAAGATCCCACATTCTAGTCTTGATTTTCCAACTTTATCCATCCCAAGACTCTGAATTTTTTGTTTAGGAGTCTGTTGTTATAATGTCATTAGTTAATTTGATTTCCGTGTCAATATATAGCTTTGACTGATAATTTCTGAGTGGCAGAAGGCAAGCAGGCCACTAAATGTTGATATAACAGAGTACTCATGTAGTTTCATTGGTCTTTTGAAGTACTTTGAGTAATTATCCATGGTCATCTTTGGAGACTCTGTGGATCCGGGAGCACTAGTGTGGGTCTACTGTGAGTGAGATACTTCACTGCCAACATTGGTAGTTGTTGGTCTGTCTCTAAGTTGTCTTCTTTTTTTTTTTTTTTTTACTTACACTGTTCTTCATTGCCACATCTTGGCTTTCTCTATTTGATTTTATTCCCTGAACAAACTTACAAACTGACTATGTCTTTAGTTGGTCAGATTGGAAAAGCTTTGATTAGCTTTAACCTCATCTGTAACCAGTATACCTGCCAGTCTCTATTTCTTCTCAAACTATTTGGGAGATGGTGAGCAGATACCATCTTAAAACTTAAAACTGTCACCTCATCACCTTCAGAATCATTTTGTACCCTCAACACATAACCACCTTAAAACTTAACCAAAGAGACTGAATATATTCAGAATTTTTCTGTCTTACTCTGTGTTACCAAATTTCAACAAGATAAATTTTCAGGATCAATTTTATCATGAATTAATAAACAATCCATAATTGTTTATTTTTCTGGTGGGGGGAAATGATGAGTTACATAAAACACTTTTAGCTCTGGCTGCCTCTGTCACCAGAATATAATACGAAACTGAAGAGTTTTACTACAGTGATTGATCAGAAGTTTGGCTTATTTTTGCTGAACTGATTGATTATGTTGGTATATTGGATGTTGGATGTTGGAGGCTGTGCATGAGAGTTTATATTTTCACCATATTTTCATTGACTCCAACTCATCTTGAGAAAACAAGAGAGATATTATATTGGCAACACTTTAGGAGTCAACAGAAAGATTTCCAAGTTCATAAAACCATAATTGAAATAAGATCATTTTAGTTTTGCATCCAAAAATGGGCGAAAGAACTATTAGTTCAACATTTATTTATTTGGCAACACAAATATTTGTATGCAGGATGTTTTCATTAAGTAGTGGACCTCTCCACTAGACCATGTCTGTATATAGCATCATTGGCTCAAGGTGGTGGTGGTGAGACATAAAAAGGGGCATCAGGGCTTTACACTCCAGCTGACTGGGAGATAACAGAATAATACAAGACAGAAATAGTCATTGATTAACTATATTTTTGCCTCTAGGCTTAGAGACCATCTAATTTAGAAGATAATTATGTGCGGAGCTCTTTGATATTTCCGCATTAGTTTGCCTTATTTTTCTTGAAAGAGAGGAATAATAATGGGGATGATAAAGGCTAACATTTATTGAGCCCTTGCTGTTTTAAGCTTTTTACATCATTCAATCCTTGCAGCCACCTTCTGATAGTAGTAAGCACTATCAGTCCCGTTTATAAATGAGGCAACTGAGTCACAGAGGGGCTAATGACTTGCTAAGGGTGACACAGTCACTGGTAGAAGCCAGGAAATTCTGAGAGCCTGTTTCGTCTGTTAGTGTCTCTCTTCTTTATTTCCCCTTCCCTCTCCCTTTCCGTCTCACTCTGTGCTTACTATGGAGGGTTTATATATCTTAACAACTTTTTCTTCCTATAAATACAGGAGTTGTCAGAAATTGATCAAATATGGAGATGTTTGAAGAAGGAAATCAAAGGCATGCCAGTCATTACACTTGACATTTGTAATTGTCTTGTGTGTGTGAGAGAGTGAGAGACAGAGACAGAGAAAGATACTATAAAAAGCAAAACAATTTTTCCTTCAGAAAAGTAGAATCATATTGTACCCTCCTTAGTAGTAAATGTGAGCACTGTATCCCTTGATCTATGCCTTTTGTATTAAAGGCATTACTATGTTGCCTTTTTTATGCTTTGTAACTATTTTCCCTCATCAATCGCATTTCAAAAGTATTTTACATATGTGGGCTTTTTTGGCAATATAACCAAGTTCTAAATTGTTATATTTTTCTTTTATGGTTTCTGTTTTGGTGTTATAATCAGACATTTTCCCCACATATCAAGATTATATAATGCACATCATCAAGAACTGAATCTTTCTCTATCAATTTAAAATACTAATTTTTATCATATTTAAATTTTTACTGATATTTAAATTTCTCTAAAATTTCTATATGGTCTTTTGGCATCTATTTTTATAAGAATAGTGAATTTTCAGTGTTTATAATGCTTTTTAATATCTAAAAGTTCATGTGTTTTTAATTCATAATATTTTTTCAAAAATTTCTTAGCTGTTCTCAGTCATTTCCTCTCTTATCTCAAGGAAGGGCAGTTGATGCCATCAGGGAAATACAAATCAAAACCACAATGAGATACCACCTCACACCAGTCAGAATGGGGAAAATTAACAAGGCAGGAAACAACAAATGTTGGAGAGGATATGGAGAAAAGGGAACACTCTTAAACTGTTGGTGGGAATGTGAACTGGTGCAGCCACTCTGGAAAACTGTGTGGAGGTTCCTCAAAGAGTTAAAAATAGACTTGCCCTACGACCCAGCAATTGCACTGTTGGGGATTTACCCCAAAGATACAGATGCAATGAAACGCCGGGACACCTGCACCCCGATGTTTATAGCAGCAATGTCCACAGTAGCCAAACTGTGGAAGGAGCCTTGGTGTCCATCGAAGGATGAATGGATAAAGAAGATGTGGTCTATGCATACAATGGAATATTACTCAGCCATTAGAAACGACAAATACCCACCATTTTCTTCAACGTGGATGGAACTTTAGGGTATTATGCTGAGTGAAGTAAGTCAATCGGAGAAGGACAAACAGTGTATGTTCTCATTCATTTGGGGAATATGAATAATAGTGAAAGGGAATATAAGGGAAGGGAGAAGAAATGTGTGGGAAATATCAGAAAGAGAGACAGAACATAAAGACTCCTAACTCTGGGAAACGAACTAGGGGTGGTGGAAGGGGAGGAGGGCGGGGGGTGGGGGTGAATGGGGGACGGGCACTGAGGGGACACTTGACGGGATGAGCACTGGGTGTTATTCTGTATGTTGGTAAATTGAACACCAATAAAAATTAATTTATTAAAAAAAAGGAAGGGCAGTTGATTATGAACCATAGGCCATAGTTGCAATCTATTATGAATTATGAATCTGTTAGTAAGCTCTAACATGATGACTATACCAACAAAACTGATGAACCATATCTATGCAGTACTTGGTAATTGAAATTATTTACTTCTTATTTGCCTCAAGGTCATCATGGTTTGATGCTGGTTGTCAAGCAAGTATACTCAAACTCAAGCAAACTAAATAGAACATTGTTTATGTGGTTTATGTCTTCATGGCCCTGGGTGTTTTTATTTGCTTCTACATGAGGTCTGAATCTACATCTGCCTAGAGGTAATGATTCCTCACTGTCTATAAGGTCAATGATGTCTCAGGAAATTCCTCAAATTAACCCCTACAACTGGTGACATTCCTAACCATGGGTACAACTGTCATTCATGGTTATCTGTAAGCAATCCATGATAATAATAGCCAACCCCTAGTGGACAATTACCATGTACAGAGTTGCGTGCTGAGCATCCCTATGAATTTTCTTGTAACCATCGTAGTAATCTTATAGTCCAGGAGCTCTTAATGTTCTCACTTTATTTTGAGTAAATCAGTCTTAATGTGTTTAAGCTACTGGGACAAGTTCATAAAGTGAGAGGGTATCAGACAAAACTCCAAAGTCTAAACCTTTAACTACAGTACTATGCTGTTTCTCAGGTAGTAAAATACTCTAAAATTAAAAAAATGTTGGGATCAATAGTGAGCTATCCTACCCTTACATTGGTATATTTAGTACGAAGACTTCTTTTTTTTTATAATAAATTTATTTTTTATTGGTGTTCAATTTGCCAACATACAGAATAACACCCAGTGCTCATCCCATCAAGTGCCCCCCTCAGTGCCCGTCACCCATTCACCCCCACCCCCCGCCCTCCTCCCCTTCCACCACCCCTAGTTCATTTCCCAGAGTTAGGAGTCTTTATGTTCTGTCTCCCTTTCTGATATTTCCCACACACTTCTTCTCCCTTCCATTATATTCCCTTTCACTATTATTTATATTCCCCAAATGAATGAGAACATATAATGTTTGTTCTTCTCTGTTCTTATCAGTATGAAGACTTCTGTGAGATGACTTGTTCCATAACTTTATTGGGCACATATGCTGTTATAAGTTATGATATAGTTTTCCAGGCCAGTTAGAAGATGATATATTAACTACATTCATATAAAAGTTTGTGAAATTATTACAAACAGGGTAAATAACTTTTCATAAGGATAAAAGAAGAAATTTAAAAAATTTATCTAAATGAGGACACCTGAGTGACTCAGTAGTTGAGCATCTGCATATGGCTTAGGGCATGATTCCGGGGTCCTGGGACTGAGTCCCACATTGGACTCCCCATGGGGAGCCTGCTTCTCCCTCTGCCTATGTTTCTGCCCCTCAGTCTCTCTCGTGAATAAAAAAATAAAACCTTAAAAAAATTTATCTAGATGACCATCTTGATAGGCTATTTCAGTTTTAATCTGTGGTGATGCCATTTATGCTTATTTTAAAAAAGATTTTATTTATTTATTCATTCATGAGAGAGAAAGACAGAGAGAGAGAGAGAGAGAGAGAGAGAGAGAGAGAGAGAGGCAGAGACACAGGCAGAGGGAGAAGCAGGCTCCATGCAAGAAGCCCAATGCTTGATCCCAGGACTCGATCCCAGGACCCCAGGACCCGATCCCAGGACCCCAGGACCAAGCCCTGGACCAAAGGCGGGAGCTAAATCGCCGAGCCAACCCCTCGGGAAAAATAGTACACTTTTTTTTTTAAATTAGTGGGTATGTGTGGCTTTCTCTTTTCTTGACATTCCCAGCAAATTGTTGCTGCCAAGACTCACTGTTAAAGTGACAATTACAGGGACACATGTGATGCGTGTGCCATAACTCCCAATGTGATTATCTCCTTAATATCACTTCTGCTTTAGAAACCTGCTGGTCTCCATTTTAATTATGTATTGATACAAAAGAGCCTGTTTTTTTTTCTTATGTTTTTTTCCTGTGGCTCCGTCATCAGGCCCAGGGCACAAGGTCCTGGGGACAGGATCCGTCCCTGCCTCAGGCACGGACAGCTTTCCTCTCTCTGGCCTTGGACCCCTGCCAGAGGACAGGTGCAGGTCCCTCCCTCAGTGTGATTAAGCCACATCTGAAACCATTTGGGAGAATTATTGGCTGAAGAGTGTTAAACAGGCAAGGGGAGCTGAGCACTTATGACATCCAGGTGACAGCAATCAACAGGTCATCTGATGTGTTGTTTAGTAGTAGATTGTAATTCTACACACGAGGTCTCTATAATCATAGCCTTTCTGTTGTTTTAGTTCTCAGTCAAATTTGAAAAAATCTCTTTAATTTTCATGAGACTTCACTAAATAGGTGAGAACACGAGACACTAAAAAGTCACTTCTTGACAATTTGAGATGAAAAACTCAAATCAGGTCAGTGAGGCATTACTTCTATCCCCACACTCCATGGAGGGAAACTATGGCACATATGAGATTTGTAATGCTGTCATTTCACCTGGGTCAGCAGTGCCTTCTCTTCTCTCTTTTCTGATTTTAGAAGCACCAAGCAATGACTGGGGGAGGAAATACTACAGAGATCACTTATTTCATCCTTTTGGGATTCTCTGATTTCCCCGGAATCCTAGCAGTGCTCTTTGCTGTATTCCTGCTGATTTACATTTTGACTCTGACTTGGAACCTGGGCCTCATCATCTTAATAAGGATGGACTCTCACCTCCACACGCCCATGTACTTCTTCCTCAGTAATCTGTCCTTCATAGATGTCTGCTATGTGACCTCTACAGCTCCCAAGATGCTCTCCAACTTTTTCCAAGAGGAGCAAACCATCACCTTTGTGGGTTGTGCCGTTCAGTACTTTGTCTTTTCAACCATGGGACTGAGTGAGTCTTGTCTCATGACAGCCATGGCTTATGACCGATACACTGCCATTTGTAATCCACTTCTCTATTCATCAGTCATGTCACCCACGCTCTGTATTGAGATGGTGCTGGGATCCTATCTGGCTGCACTCTCTGCTAGTATATCCCAGTTGTGTGCCATGTTTCAGCTTCATTTCTGTGGGCCGAATGTCATCAACCACTTCTTCTGTGACATGCCCCAACTATTAATCCTGTCCTGCACTGACACTTTCTTTGTACATCTGTTGATTGCTATACTAGCAACGATCTTTGGGATGATAAATGCCTTTATTATTATGATATCCTATGGCTATATTGTCATGTCCATCATGAAAATCACTTCAGCTAAAGGCAGATCCAAAGCTTTCAACACCTGTGCTTCTCATCTGACAGCAGTTTCTCTCTTCTATACCTCAAGTGTTTTTGTCTATTTGAGTTCCAGCTCTGGTGGTTCCTCCAGCTTTGACAGATTTGCATCAGTATTCTACACTGTGGTTATTCCCATGTTGAATCCCTTGATTTACAGTCTGAGGAACAAGGAAATCAAAGATGCCTTGAAGAGGTTACAAAAGAAGAGATGGTATTGCTGAGGTCCTGTCCAGAGTTGTCCTCTCAAAACCTTATCCCCTAATAATGTGCACATGAATGGATTCTAACAAAATTCACACTGCCTTTGGATAAAGATAGTTTAATTTGTAACGGATAATATGCCAAATGGACTTACAGCTGACTTGATTGCATACAAACACAATATCTTTAGGTCCTAGAGGTTCATACTTTCACCCTACATGAAGAGTGGCCTCATCATTTATTAACAATCTGCAGGTATTTTTAAACAGTAAGGTTTAGAAACCCTTTGCTTCTTTTGGCTTTAGAGATTGAGGCCTGTTTATCTCAGACCTCTGATTGTAAAGAAGCAATACCTGGCAGAGGCCCCCAGGAGTGTAGAGAACTTGCCTCCCAAATATTTTGATGCAGCATAATCCAGACATGAGGGTGATCAATGTTTGTTTTGAATTTCTGACCATAATGGGAATAAATAGGGGGGATGTGCCTTTGAACAGAAACAAAGCTATACAATTGGCTTGGCAACAGCAGTCTGAGATAGCTAATGTTTGTTGAAGGCCTCTTTCCAGCCTAGTCATCTATAAGTTTGGTCACTTTCCAGTCTCCACCATCTGTAATCTAAGGAAGTGGGAGGTGATTTGAATCATAAAGGAGAATGGAATGAAGAATGTTTTTCCTTCAATACCATTTACTTATGAGTCTGATGACTTCATTTCTCGCTTCTAGTGTTCAGTGGAGATTTCTGATGGGAGTGATATTGAAAATCCATATCCCAGCTAATAGCTATTTCTTACATTGTGGGACTCAAAGCTCTCTCTCCCATTAAATCAAGAAAAATTATCCTGATGTAGCCAGCGTTTCACACTATCAAATCATTTCTAATATTTCAAGCATTGTTATTTCCTTTCTTCTAATAACTTTGGCTATGTTTGTACTTTTCCTCATTCCATGAGGTAAAAAGTTAGGTTGTTTATTTGAAATCTTTATATTTGCCTAGTATATGTCATTATCCTTGCAAACTTCCTTTTTAGAACTGCTTTTGTCGTATCTCATTGGTTTTCCTGTATTGTGTTGCCATTTCCATTGGTCTTAAGATATTTTTTTATTCCTCTTTTGATTTCTTATTTGACCCTTTGGTTGTTTAGGAACGTGTTGTTTAGTTTTCACATGCTTGTCAATTTTCCATCTTTCCTTTTGTTGATTTCTAGTTTCATAACAATGTGGTTGGGAAAGATACTTGGCATGATTTCAGTCTTCTTGAATTTGTTAAGACTTGGTTTGTGTCCTATCATAGGATTTATTCTGAAGAATTTTCAGTATGTACTTAAGGAGAATGTATTTTGATGCCATTGGATAGAATGTTCTATAAATGTCTATTAGTGACATCTGGTCTGGTGTTTGGTTTTGTCCAACATTTTCATGTAGATTTTCTACCGGGATGATCCATCTATTGCAGATAGTGGGGTCCTGAAGTCTCCTACTATTATTGTATTGCTGTCCGTTTTTCCCTTCAGATCTGTTAATATTTCCTTAATCTGTATTGGCACTCTGATATTGGATACATATATTTTTGGTTGTTATGTCTTCTTGATGAATTGACCCCTTTATTATTATTTAATGACCTTCTTTGTCTCTTATTCCCAATTTTGGCTAAAAGTCTATTTTGTCTGATATAAGTATAGCTGCCCTGCTTTCTTTTAGTTTCCACTTTTTCCATCTCACCTTTAGCTTGTGTGTCCTTAAAGCTGAAGTGAGTTTCTTCTAGGCATCGTATAGTTAGGGTTATTTGTTTATTTGTCTTTAGTTGTGCTTTTGGTTGGTGAATTCAGTGTATTTACACTTAGGATACTTATAATATGTTATCTTACTAATGTAAACTTGTTAATTGCTTTCTGGCTATTTTGTTGTTCAATTGTTTGTTTTTCCTGTTTCCTCTTAACTTTGTGAGTTGGTTATTTTTCCTGATAGTATGCTTTGATTCCCCTTTCTCTTCTGTGAACCTAATATAAGTTTTTGTTTGTGGTTACCACAAGGTTTACATAAAACATAGACTTAAAAATCCATTTTAAGGTGATAGTCACTTACCTTTGGTGTCATACAAAAAGCTATCCTTTTACTTCATTCTTTTATATTTTTGATATCACAGTTTACTTTTTATGTTGTGTCTGTGTGTGTGTGTGTTTAAATATTTATTTATTTATTTTGACACAGAGAGAGCACGAGAGAGCACAAGCAAGGAGAGAAGCAGGGGGAGAGGGAGAAGCAAGCTCCTCGCTGAGCAGGGAGCCCCACAACTACATGAGGCTCAATCCCAGGATGCCTGGATCATGACCTGAGCTGAAGGCAGACACTTAACTGAGCAACCCAGGTGCTCCTATGTTGTGTGTTTGTTCACAAACTACAGTAGTTATACTACTGTTATACTATAATTAATTGGTTAAAACTCTATCCTATACAGAAATAGCCTTCTAAATCTGATTGTATATTTACCTCTACCAGTGTGTGGTCTATTTTCATGTTTTCGTGTTACATCTTTTCAATTCAGCTCGAGGATCTCCTTTCATTATTTCTTGCTGGGAGGGTCTAATGGTGATTAACACCCTCTTTTATTTGTCTGGGAAAGCCTTTATTTCTCCTTCTTATCTGCAGGATAATTTGGGCAGACAGAGATTCTCAGTTGGCATTTTTCCCCAACACTTTTTATACATCATTCCACTGTCTCTTGGCCTAAGGGTACCTGCTATGATATCCATTGATAGCCTAATGGGAGTTCCTTTGCAGTTTATAATCTTTTTTTCCCTCACTTGCTTTTAGGATTATCTCTACTTTTTGAGACTTTCATTATAATATGCCTTGGAGAAGGTCATTTTGCAATGAGATCATGTAGCAGTCTATTAGCTTCATTAACTTGGATGTCCATGTATCTTCTTAGCTTTGGGAAGTTCTCAGCTATTGTATCTTTAAATAGACTTTCTGCCTCCTTCTCCTCTCTTTTTCTAACTCCAATTATTCTTTTAAAAAAATTTTTTTTATTTATGATAGTCATACACACACAGAGAGAGAGAGAGAGAGAGAGAGAGAGAGAGAGAGAGGCAGAAGGAGAAGCAGGCTCCTTGCACCGGGAGCCCGATGTGGGATTTGATCCCAAGTCTCCAGGATCGCGCCCTGGGCCAAAGGGAGGCGCCAAACCGCTGCACCACCCAGGGATCCCTAACTCCAATGATTCTAAAGTCATATGCTTTATGGTTCCCAGAGGCTTTCTTTGCACTCTTTTATTCTTTTTTTCTTGTTCTCTGACTGGGTTATCTCATAGTTCCTGTACTCAGGTTCACTGATTCTACTTTCTGTCTCTGTCTACTATGGATGCTTCCTGTTGCATATTTTTCATTTTATTCATCGAATCCTGCAGCTCTAGATTTTCTTCTTGGTTATTTTTAATGATTTCTATGTATATTAAATTTCCCACTTGTTCATGTATTGTTTTTTATTTCTTAAAACATTTTTTATTGGAGTTCAATTTGCCAACATATAGCATAACACCAGTGCGCATCCCGCCAAACCCCCCTCATTTCCCATCACCCAGTCACCCCGCCCCCTGCCCACCTCCCCTTCCACTACCCCTTGTTCATTTCCCAGATTTAGGTGTCTCTCATGTTTTCTCACCCTCACTGATATTTTCACTCATTTTTCTCTCCTTTCTCTTTATTCCGTTTCACTAATTTTTATATTCCCCAAATGAATGAGACCATATAATGTTTGTCCTCCTCCAATTGACTTATTTCACTCAGCATAATGCTCTCCAGTTCCATCCACGTTGAAGCAAATGGTGGGTATTTGTTGTTTCTAATGGCTGAGGATTGAACTTTTTTGTGTTTTCCTGTATCTCATTTAGTTTCTTCAAACAGCTATTTTGGTGTTTTATTTTTAAATATTTTATTTATTTATTTATTTATTTGGAGAGAGAGAGAGAGAGAGAGAGAGAGAGAGAGAGAGAGAAGAGAGAGAGAGAGAGAGAAGATGCAGGGGAATGGGCAGAGGGAGAGGGAGAAACGGACTCTCTGCTGAGAAGGCTTGATCCCGAAACTCCTAGGATCATTGAAACCAGAGCAGAAGGGAGATGCTTAACTGACTGAGACACCCAGGCACTCTCAGAACAGCTATTTTAAATACTTTATTATCTGAAATGTAAAATTCTGTGACTTTGAGCTGGTTATTGGAGAATTATTTTTATTTTTGGTGATGACACGATTCCTTGCATCTCATGTTCATTGAAGTCTTATGTTCCTGCTTTTGTATTTGAAATAGCAGACACTTCCTCAAATCTTTACTAGCTATCTTTGGATGAGAGATATTTTTCATTGGTTTTACTATAGCTGGTATCTTATTCAGCTTTGTTTGGATATGCCCACTTCAGATTTTTTGCCATGGCTAAATTCTTAAGCTTGTTTGTGTGTACTAGTTCTTACAACTCACCAGACTGGCTCCTGGAAAGTTCTGTTTTGTTTCTTAGAAGAAGGTGGAGCTACAGCTTAAGTTGTAGTTCCTTCCTTGAACGGAAGTTTTTCTTAGCATATTCATTCTTAAATGGAGCTCACTTTTGCCTCTGACTTGAGAAAATGCACAATGAGCTGTCACAAGGTGGGTAGATTTAGCACATAGGGTGTTGCGGGTGACTGGTGGCATAGATCTATGGGGGGATCTATTACATCCTTTTAATGCCCTTTGATATTCTTATCTGCTTCTTTCATGATATCCACACCCCTCCTTCCCAGTAATGAACTACCTACCTTAGTACCGCTGGACAGAAATGGGTTTCTGGGTTTCTCCATCATTTTCCACACAGCTGTAGTAGCCAGGCACTCACTCACCACTTTCTTTTTGCCATACGGACTAGTTTGCCACTGGTTAGTTCATTCCTGCACTGTGTTGCCTTGGGGAAAGGATGGTACTGGCAATGGCACTCAAACTTGTATTTATTTTTTGCTCCAGTGGAGATCTGAACTTTTTCCTCAGGAAAGCTGGACATGAACAAAATCTTACTTTTCCATGGCTGTTCACACAAACTAGCACTCCAAGTTTTCCCTGACTGTGGCTGAGTGTCAGGCTGGTTTGCTAGCTTCCACTAGATCCACAGCACATACTGAGATTTGTTACCTGTTACCTACTGCACAAGGGAGAAAATTCCTCCTTGGCCCTGGCCATGTGGTGCTAGAGCTCACATCTCCCACAGATGTACTTTTGTTCATGGCTAGGTGCTAATTTTTAGTTGTTAATGGAAAGAGAAAGAGGGATTTTAGTTCAAGATAGTAACATAGGAGGCTCTTGAACTTATTTTCTCTTATGAACACACCAAATCTACAGCTCCATATGGAGCAATATGCTATGAGAGAAATTCATAAACTAGCCAAATGACTCCTGTACCTTGTTCAAACAAGAACAATTCTACATTGAAAGAAATGGGAGATGTGGAGCTACAGCCTTGCCAATAACCCCACCCCTGGCACAGTCACATAGATTGGGAGGGAACTCACAACTTCTAGCTTCCTAAGTTGTGAAGGTTTTGGACCCAATACCAAGCACCTTAACTTTTGAGACTTCCTCCTGGGATATTGGCTCCCAAAACACCTATCTCTGAAAGCCAATCTCCGTGAGATTCACAAAATGATAGCAAACAAAGAAACTGTTCTGAACTGGCTATCACCCAGGACTTAATTCAGAGAGCAGTCAGAAACACTCAACTCCCAGTCTTTTATTGAAAGAGGCCCATATACATATTATAAAAGCTACAGTCTGAGGTAAGCCTTCTATTTAACACACACCTATGGGTGGACTGCTATCTTCTCTGGAGACTGGGGAGGACTGCAGGCACTATCTCTGTACTTTCCCTCTGCACTACCGCAGGTCACCAGTATCTCCTAGAAAGGATTGTGCTCATGCCTGATACCCTGGATTGTGGGTCCTGCCTGGGGGACATCCCTGATAGCCCAGCTCTTTTGGCCAGTGAGGCTTGTATTCATGGATCCCACAGGATTGTGCCAGACAAAGAAACGTTCCTTAATAGGCTGTTCCCCTCAGGGATTAGTGCAGAGGGCATAGATAGAAACACCTGTTTCCAGGATTTCCCTGAAAGAGTCTCACATGCATACTTTAAAAATACTTCTTGAGTATCTGACTTCCAATTATCCTGCATGTAGATGTTGACTGGGATCCTCACTTTTGAGACACTGACAGATTGTGGCCCAACCTCAACTATGAGGAGCCACTAAGAACAAAGAAAGCTGTTTGAATAATCATGAGATAGGGCCCATCTGAACAATAAGTTTCATCTCCTAAATGATATTACTCCTTTAAGTTGGGAGAGGTGTCTATTTATCTAATGCACAGAAACCAACATAGAAGGAAAATAAGGAAACAAAGAAATATGTTTCAAACAAAGAACAAGATAAAGCCCCAGAAACAGATCTTAATGAAACAGAGATGAGTAATTTATCTGATAAAGAATACAAATTATGGTCATAAACATGCTCACCTCATCAGGAGAGCAATGCATGAAAAAGTGAGAATTTCAACAGAGATAGAAAAAATAAGAGGTTACCAAACATAAATCTCAGAGCTGAAGAATACAATAAGTTTACTGAAAAATTCAATAAAAAGGGCCAGCCACATACTAGATCAATGAAGTTGAAGACAGGGCAGTGGAATTTATCCAATCAGAGGAGCAATCAGATAAAGAATGAAGTAGAGTGAAGTTTGCTTAAGAGATTTATAGGCCACTGTCAAACAGACCAGTATTTGCATTATAGAGGTTCCAGAAGGGAGAGAGAGAGAGAGAGAGAGAGAGAGAGAGAGAGAGAGAGAGAGAGAGAGAGAGAAACAGTTTATTTCAAGAAATAATGGCTCAAAATCTCCCTAACCTAGGAAAAGAAACAGACATCTATATGCAAGAAGCCCCAAGAATTCCAAGTAACATGAATCCAAAGAGAACCACATGAGATATATTATGAATAAAATGTCAAAAATTAAAAGGTGATAATCTTAAAAGCAGCCAGAGAAAAGCAACTTTTATGTTCAAGGAAACCTCTATAAAATTATCAGTAGATTTTTCAGCAGAAACTTTGCAGGCCTAAGAGCATGGCACAATATATTCAAAGTGCTGAAAGAAGAAAACCTGCCAATCAAGAATAGTCTACCTGGATAAATTGTCCTTCAGAATTGAAGGAGGGATAAAGAGTTTCTAGATAAGCAAACCTGAGCAATTCATTGCCACTAGATTGTCTTTACAAAAAGCTTAAAGGGGACTTCTTCGAGCAGAAACAAGATGTCACTAATTAGTAGTAAGAAAACATATGAAAATGAAATCATTGGAAAGGTAAATTCAGAGCATTCTTATGTGGTGATCATGGTGATATATCACTTACAAATGTAGCAGAAGGTTTAAAAGACAAAAGTAAAAATAAAGTGACAACTACAATAATTTGTTAATGGATACACAAAATAAAAAGATATAAATTGTTGCATTGAAAAATAAAATGTAGCAATGTACTTTTAATATACACTTGAACTTAAGTTGCTGTCAGTTTAAAGTAGACTGTTACAATATGTTTGATGTAAACTTCATGATAACCACAGAGCCAGTATTTATAGTAAATCTGTGAAAGATAAGGAGAAAGGAATCTAAATATACTAATACAGAAAATTATCAAATACAAAGGGAGAGAGCAAGAGATGAAGAAATAAACGAGTTACAAAACATTCAGAAAACAACAAAATGCAAAAAAAAGAGAAAACAACAAAATGTAATATTAAGTCCACACTTATCAATAGTACTTTAGATACCAAAGAACTAAATTTTCCAGCCAAACACTGAGTGAGTGAATGGACTGAAAAACACACAGACACACACGCAACAAGATCCCACTATCTGCTGTCTAGAAGAGACTTTACTTATTAGAGCTTTAAAGACACACACAGAGACTAAAAATGAAGAGGTAGAAAAAGAAATTCCATGTAGATGTAAATCAAAAGAAAGCAGTTTTAGCTGTATTAATATCAGAAAAAAATAGATCTTAAGACAAAGATTTCAATGAGACAAAGGTCATTATATAACAAAAAAAGATCAACTCAACAAGAAGATATAACATTTACAAGTATTTATGCATGCAACATGGAAACATCTAAATTTATAAACAAAATATTAATAGACTCAAAGGGAGAAATAGATAGCAATATGATAATAGTCGGGAAACCCCACGACCCCATTTTCAACAATGGATAGATCATCCAGACAGAATATTAGTATCATAACATTGGACTTAAACTACATGTTAGGACAGATGGGCCTAACAGACATTTTCAGAACATTACATAAAGGTAGCAGAATATATACTTTTCTAGAGTGTAAGTGAAACATGCTCCAAGGTAGTTCCTATGTTAAACCACAAAATAAGTCTTATTAAATTTAAGGGGATTAAAAGTGTATTAAGTAATTTTCCAGTGGTATGAAATTAGAAATCAAGTACAAGAAAAAAACTGGAAAATTCACCGGTATATGGAATGAAAGCAATATGTTACTGAACACCAAGAAGAAATCAAAACAGAAATTTAAAAAGTATTTTGAAGCAAGTGAAGTGGAAATACAACATATCAAAATTTAGGGATACAGTAAAAGCAGTTCTAAGAGGAGAAGTAGATAGCAATGAATGCTTGCATTTATAAGGAAAAATGTAATTTCAACAACCTAACTTTACAATTCAAGGAACTAGAGAAAGAGGAGTAAACTAAGCTCAAAGTTAGTAGAAAGAAGGCAATAACAAAGATCAGAGTGGAGATAAATGAAAAAAGAAACTAAAAAACAATAGAAAAGGTTAATGAAACTAAGGTTTGCTTTTAAAAAGCTTATAAACAAAACAGAAAAATCTTTAGACTCACCAAGAAAAAAGAGAATGAAATAAATAAAATTAGAAATGAAAGAAGAGGTGTTACAACTGGTACTGCAGAAATACAACAGATTATGAGACTACTAAGAACAATTACAAGACAAAAAATTGGATAACCTAGAATAAATGGACATATTCCTATAAACATATAGATGACCAAGACTGAATCATGAAGAAATAGAAAATATGAATAGACCAATTGCTAGTAAGGAGATTGAATCAGTAGTCAAAACCCTCCCAAGAAACAAAAGTGCAGAACTAGATGGCTACTCTGATGAATTTTACCAAGTAAAGAAGAATTAGTACCAATCATCCTCAAACATTCCAAGAAGCAGAAGAGGAAGGAATCCTTCTAAACTCATTTGATGAAGGCAACATTACCCTAATACCAAAACAGACAAGGACACCAAAATAAAATTATAGCTCATTATACCTGATGAACATAGATGCAAAAATCCTCAAAATATTGCACAGTGAATTCAATAATACATTAAAAAGACCATATACCATAATCAAATGGGATTTATTTCAGTTATGCAAGTATGGTTCAACATCAACAAAACAGTGCGATATAGCACAATAACAAAATGAAGGGTAAAAATATGATCATTCCAATAGAGGCAGGAAAAATATTTGACAAAATTCAACATCCAGACATGATTAAAAAAAACCTGTCAACTCATTTGGCCTACATAGAATATACTTCAACATAATAATGCCATATAAAACAATCCCACTGTTAACATTATAGTCAGTGGTGAAAAGTTGAATGCATTGCCTGCAATATCAGTAACAGACAGGAAGGCCCCCTCTTACTGCTTTTATTCTCTATAGCACTGGAAGCTGTAGCCAGAGTTATTAGATTAGAAAAAGAAATAAAATGCATTCAAGTAGGAAAAGATGATGTAAAATTTTCCCTCTTTAGAGATAACATGATAGTGTATATAGAAAACCCTAAAGACTTTCCAAAAAAATGTTAGAATTAATAACAAATTTGATAAAGTTCAGGGTAAAAATGAACATATAGAGACCTTTGACATTTCTATACACTAATAATGAACTAGCAGGGAGAGAAATTAAGAAATAAATCTTTTTTAAATAAATTTATTTTTTATTGGTGTTCAATTTACCAACATACAGAATAACACCCAGTGCTCATCCCGTTGAGTGCCCCCTCAGTGCCCGTCACCCAGTCACCCCCACCCCCTGCCCTCCTCCCTTTCCACCACCCCTAGTTCGTTTCCCAGAGTTAGGAGTCTTCATGTTCTGTCTCCTTTTCTGATATTTCTCACACATTTCTTCTCCCCTTATATTCCCTTTCACTATTATTTATATTCCCCAAATGAATAAGAACATACACTGTTTGTCCTTCTCCGATTGACTTACTTCACTCAGCATCATACCCTCCAGTTCCGTCCACGTAGAAGCAAATGGTGGGTATTTGTCGTTTCTAATGGCTGAGTAATATTCCATTGTGTACATAAACCACTTCTTTATCCATTCATCTTTCGGTGGACACCGAGGCTCCTTCCACAGTTTGGCTATTGTGGACATTGCTGCTATAAATATTGGGGTGCAGGCGTCCCGGCGATTCATTGCATCTGTATCTTTGGGGTAAATCCCCAGTAGTGCAATTGCTGGGTCGTAGGGCAGATCTATTTTTAACTCTTTGCGGAACCTCCACACAGTTTTCCAGAGTGGCTGCACCAGTTCACATTCCCACAAACAGTGTAAGAGGGTTCCCTTTTCTCCACATCCTCTCCAACATTTGTTGTTTCCTGCCTTGTTCATTTTCCCCATTCTCACTGGTGTGAGGTGGTATCTCATTGTAGTTTTGATTTGTATTTCCCTGATGGCAAGTGATGCGGAGCATGTTCTCATGTGCTTGTTGGCCATGTCTATGTCTTCCTCTGTGAGATTTCTCTTCATGTCTTTTGCCCATTTCATGACTGGATTGTTTGTTTCTTTGGAGTTGAGTTTAATAAGTTCTTTATAGATCTTGGAAACTAGCCCTTTATCTGATACGTCATTTGAAAATATCTTCTCCCATTCTGTAGGTTGTTTTTTAGTTTTGTTGACTGTATCCTTTGCTGTGCAAAAGCTTCTTATGTTGATGAAGTCCCAATAGTTCATTTTTGCTTTTGTTTCTTTTGCCTTCGTGGATGTATCTTGCAAGAAGTTACTGGGGCCGAGTTCAAAAAAGGTGTTGCCTGTGTTCTCCTCTAGGATTTTGATGGAATCTTGTCTCACATTTAGATCTTTCATCCATTTTGAGTTTATCTTTGTGTATGGTGAAAGAGAATGGTCTAGTTTCTTTCTTCTGCATGTGGATGTCCAATTTTCCCAGCACCATTTATTGAAGAGACTGTCTTTCTTCCAATGGATAGTCTTTCCTCCTTTATCAAATATTAGTTGACCATAAAGTTCAGGGTCCTCTTCTGGGTTCTCTATTCTGTTCCATTGATCTATGTGTCTGTTTTTGTGCCAGTACCACACTGTCTTGATGACCACAGCTTTGTAGTACAACCTGAAATCTGGCATTGTGATGCTCCCAGATATGGTTTTTTTTTTTTAAAATTCCCCTGGCTATTCGAGGTCTTTTCTGATTCCACACAAATGTTAAAATAATTTGTTCTAACTCTCTGAAGAAAGTCCATGGTATGTTGATAGGGATTGCATTAAACGTGTACATTGCTCTGGGTAACATTGACATTTTCACAATATTAATTCTGCCAATCCATGAGCATGGAATATTTTTCCATCTCTTTGTGTCTTCCTCAATTCCTTTCAGAAGTTTTTAGGGTATAGATCCTTTACCTCTTTGGTTAGGTTTATTCCTAGGTATCTTAAGCATTTGGGTGCAATTGTAAATGGGATTGAGTCCTTAATTTCTCTTTCTTCAGTCTCATTGTTAGTGTAGAGAAATGCCACTGACTTCTGGGCATTGATTTTGTATCCTGCCACACTGCCAAATTGCTGTATGAGTTCTAGCAATCTTGGGGTGGAGGCTTTTGGGTTTTCTATGTAGAGTATCATGTCATCGGTGAAGAGGGAGAGTTTGACTTCTTCTTTGCCAATTTGAATGCCTTTAATGTCTTTTTGTTCTCTGATTGCTGAGGCTAGGACTTCCAGTACTATGCTGAATAGCAGTGGAGAGAGTGGACATCCCTGTCTTGTTCCTGATCTTAGGGGAAAGGCTCCCAGTGCTTCCCCATTGAGAATGATATTTGCTGCGGGCTTTTCATAGATGGCTTTTTTTATTCATTTATGATAGAGAGAGAGAGAGAGAGAGAGAGAGAGAGAGAGGCAGAGACACAGGCAGAAGGAGAAGCAGGCTCCATGCAGGGAGCCCGATGTGGGATTCGATACCGGGTGTCAAGGATCCCGCCCTGGGCCAAAGGCAGGCGCTAAACTGCTGCGCCACCCAGGGATCCCCGTTGATGCCTTTTAAGATGTTGAGGAATGTTCCCTCTATCCCTACACTCTGAAGAGTTTTGATTAGGAATGGATGCTATATTTTGTCAAATGCTTTCTCTGCATCTAATGAGAGGATCATAAGGTTCTTGGTTTTTCTCTTGCTGATATGATGAATCACATTGATTGTTTTACGGGTGTTGAACCAGCCTTGTGTCCCGGGGATAAATCCAACTTGGTCGTGGTGAATAGTTTACTTAATGTACTGTTGGATCCTATTGGCTAGTATCTTGTTGAGAATTTTTGCATCCATGTTCATCAGGGATATTGGTCTGTAATTCTCCTTTTTGGTGGAGTCTTTGGTTTTGGAATTAACGTGATGCTGGCCTCATAGAACGAATTTGTAAGTACTTCATCTCTTTCTATCTTTCCAAACAGCTTTAGTAGAATAGGTATGGTTTCTTCTTTAAAGGTTTGATAGAATTCCCCTGGGAAGCCATCTGGCCCTGCACTTTTGTGTCTTGTGAGGTTTTTGATGACTGCTTCAATTTCCTCCCTGGTTATTGGCCTGTTCAGGTTTTCTATTTCTTCCTGTTCCAGTTTTGGTAGTTTGTGGCTTTCCAGAAATGTGTCCATTTCTTCTAGATTGCCTAATTTATTGGCATATAGCTGTTCATAATATGCTTTTAAAATCATTTGTATTTCCTTGGTGTTGGTAGTGATCTCTCCTGTCTCATTCATGATTTTATTAATTTGAATCTTCTCTCTCTTCCTTTTAAGAATGCTGGCTAATGGTTTATCTATCTTATATCTTTCAAAGAACCAACTCCTGGTTTTGTTGATCTGTTCCACAGTTCTTCTGGTCTTGATTTCATTGAGTTCTGCTCAAATCTTAATTAACTCTCTTCTTCTGCTGGGTGTGGGATCTATTTGCTGTTTTTTCTCTAGCCCCTTTATGTGTAAGGTTAGCTTTTGTCTTTGAGTTCTTTCCAGTTTTTGAATGGATGTATTGCAATGTATTTCCCCCTCAGGACTGCTTTTGCTGCATCCCAAAGATTTTGAACGGTTGTATCTTCATTCTCATTAGTTTCCATGAATCTTTTTAATTCTTCCTTAATTTCCTGGTGACCCTTTCGTCTTTTAGCAGGATGGTCCTTAACCTCCACGTGTTTGAAGTCCTTCCAAACTTCTTGTTGTGATTTAGTTCTAATTTTAAGGCATTATGGTCTGAGAATATGCAGGGGGCGATCCCAATCTTTTGGTATCAGTTCAGATCCGATTTGTGACCCAGTATGTGGTCTATTCTGGAGAAAGTTCCATGTGCACTTGAGAAGAATGTGTATTCAGTTTAGTTTGGATGTAAAGTTCTGTAGATATCTGTGAAATCCATCTGGTCCAGTGTATCATTTAAAGCTCTTGTTTCTTTGGAGATGTTGTGCTTAGAAGACCTATCGAGTATAGAAAGAGCTAGATTGAAGTCACCAAGTATAAGTGTATTATTATCTAAGTATTTCTTCACTCTGGTTATTAATTGATTGATATATTTGGCAGCTCCCACATCGGGGCATATATATTGAGGATTGTTAAGTCCTCTTGTTGGATAGATCCTTTAAGTATGATATAGTGTCCCTCTTCATCTCTCACTACAGTCTTCGGGGTAAATTTTAGTTTATCTGATATAAGGATGGCTACCCCTGCTTTCTTTTGAGGACCATTTGAATGGTAAATGGTTCTCCAACCTTTTATTTTCAGGTTGTAGGTGTCCTTCTGTCTAAAATGAGTCTCTTGTAGACAGCAAATAGATGGGTCCTGCTTTTTTATCCAGTCTGAAACCCTGTGCCATTTGATGGGGTCATTAAGCCCGTTCACGTTCAGAGTTACTATTGACAGATATGAGTTTAGTGTCATCATGATATCTATTCAGTCCTTGTTCTTGTGGATTGTTCGACTGAACTTCTTAAAGGGGAATTTTAAGAGTCCCCCTTAAAATTTCTTTCAGAGCTGGTTTGGAGGTCACATACTCTTTCAGTTCCTGCCTGTCTTGGAAGCTCTTTATCTCTCCTTCCATTTTTTATGAGAGCTTTGCTGGATAAAGTATTCTTGGTTGCATGTTCTTCTCATTTAGGACCCTGAATATATCCTGCCAGCCCTTTCTGGCCTGCCAGGTCTCTGTGGAGAGGTCTGCTGTTACCCTAATATTCCTCCCCATGAAAGTCAGGGACTTCTTGTCTCTTGCTGCTTTAAGGATCTTCTCTTTATCTTTGGAATTTGCAAGCTTCACTATTAAATGTCGAGGTGTTGAACGGTTTTTATTGATTTTAGGGGGCGGATCTCTTTATTTCCTGGATCTGAATGCCTGTTTCCCTTCCCAGATTGGGAAAGTTTTCAGCTAGGATTTGTTCAAATACATATTCTGGCCCTCTGTCCCTTTTGGCGCCCTCGGGGACCCCAATTAAACGTAGGTTTTTCTTCCTCAGGCTGTCGTTTATTTCCCTTAATCTGTCTTCATGGTCTTTTAATTGTCTGTCTCTTTTTTCCTCAGTTTCCCTCTTTGCCATTAACTTGTCTTCTATGTCACTCACTCGTTCTTCCACCTCGTTAACCCTCGTCGTTAGGACTTCTAGTTTGGATTGCATCTCATTCAGTTGATTTTTAATTTCTGCCTGATTGGATCTAAATTCTGCAGTCATGAAGTCTCGTGAGGCCTTAATGCTTTTTTCTAGAGCCACCAGTAGCTGTAGAATAGTGCTTCTGAATTGGCTTTCTGACATTGAAGTGTAATCCAGATTTTGTAACTCTGTGGGAGAGAGGGCTGTTTCTGATTCTTTCTTTAGAGGTGAGTTGTTCCTTCTAGTCATTTTGCTCAGTGCAGAATGGCCAAGAACAAGTCGTATTGGGAAAAGGAGAAAAAGAGAGGAGAGAAAGAAGGAAAGAAAAGCAAAAAAGAAAAAAGAAAAAAGGAAGAAAAAAAGAAAAAAGAGAAGAAAAAGAGAAAGAAAAAGAAAGAAGGGAAAAAAAGGGTAGGGGAAGCAAACAGAAAGCAAAATGCAAAAAGCAAAAACAAACAAACAAACAAACAAACAAAAAACCTCGGGGAGTATCTTCTGACTCTGTATACTTTAAGTCCCTTGACTTCCCCTGGAACTTGTCTGTCTAGCTGGTCTTCTGGGGGAGGGGCCAGTTGTGCTGATTTTCAGGTGTTAGTACTTGGGGGAGCTGCTCTGCCCCTGCCTGCTGCAGGGCTCAGCGGGGGTTGTTTACCCCGTGAGGCCCCAGGAGGAACAGCCGCAGTTGCTACGGCAGCTCTGGAAGCCTGGAGTCAGCCTCCGCAGGAACTACGGGGCTCGGGGCTCTCGGTTCTCCGTCTGCAGGGCTTGGAGGCTCCCGGGCGGGGCCGCTGATCCGCTCAGCTCGGGGCAGGAGCGTCCTCACTGTCCTGGGCCCTCCCGGCCTCTGCCTGTCCCGGGGGAGGCCGGATCCTGGGCTGTGTCCCCGCGCCCTGTGCTCCGGGGCCTGCGCTGTTGGATTCGCGCTCCCGCCCCGCAGCCCCCTCCACGGAGCCGCCGCCCGAGCCCCTCCGAGCTGCTCCTGGTCCCGCCGTGGGTGCTGTAGCCCTTAGGGAGCTCGGCGCACTCTCCCGGGGCGCAGGTGTCTGTTAGTGTCCCAGGGAGCCCGAGGGCATCCCCGCCCTCCTGGGTCCTTCTCTAACTCCCTGCGAGCCCCTTGCCGCCCGGGACGGTTGGTGCAGCTCCTGCTTCTCCGGGACGGGGCTCTCCTGTCCTGGGGACACTCGCCCCGGCCTCAGCCCGGCTCCTCGCGGGGCCCCTCCCCCTCGGAGGCCTTTTGTGTCTTTATTTCTTTTTCCCTGTCTTCCTACCTTGATAGAAGCGCGGACTCTTCTCACTGTAGCATTCCTGCTGGTCTCTCTTTAAATCTCAGGCCGAATTCGTAGATATTCAGGATGATTTGAAGGTTATCTAGGTAATTTGGTGGGGGACAGGTGAATTGGGGACCCTGCTCTTCCGCCATCTTGCCCCTCCTCCTCGCAATATACAGATTAAATGAAATCCATATCACATCCAAACTCAACTGAATACACATTCTTCTCAAGTGCACATGGAACTTTCTCCAGTATAGACTACATACAGGGTCACAAATCGGGTCTGAACTGATACCAAAAGATTGGGATCGTCCCCTGCATATTCTCAGACCATAATGCCTTGAAATTAGAACTAAAACACAACAAGAAGTTTGGAAGGACTTCAAACACGTGGAGGTTAAGGACCATCCTGCTAAAAGACGAAAGGGTCACCAGGATATTAAGGAAGAATTAAAAAGATTCATGGAAACTAATGAGAATGAAGATACAACCGTTCAAACTCTTTGGGATGCAGAAAAAGCAGTCCTGAGGGGGAAATACATCGCAATAGAAGCATCCATTCAAAAACTGGAAAGAACTCAAAGACAAAAGCTAACCTTACACATAAAGGGGCTAGAGAAAAAACAGCAAATGGACCCAACGCCCAGCAGAAGAGAGTTAATAAAGATTCGAGCAGAACTCAACGAAATCGAGACCAGAAGAACTGTGGAACAGATCAACAAAGCCAGGAGTTGGGTTTGAAAGAATTAATAAGATAAGTAAACCATTAGCCAGCCTTCTTAAAAAGAAGAAAGAGAAGACTCAAATTAATAAAATCGTGAATCAGAAAGGAGAGGTCACTACTAACACCAAGGAAATACAAATGATTTTAAAAGCATATTATGAACAGCTATATGCCAATAAATTAGGCAATCTAGAAGAAATGGACACATTTCTGGAAAGCCACAAACTACCAAAACTGGAACAGGAAGAAATAGAAAACCTGAACAGGCCAATAACCAGGGAGGAAATTGAAGCAGTCATCAAAAACCTCCCAAGACGCAAAAGTCCAGGGCCAGATGGCTTCCCAGGGGAATTCTATCAAACCTTTAAAGAAGAAACCATACCTATTCTACTAAAGCTGTTTAGAAAGATAGAAAGAGATGGAGTACTTCAAAATTCGTTCAATGAGGCCAGCACCACGTTAATTCCAACACCAGACAATACTCCACCAAAAAGGAGAATTACAGACCAATATCCCTGATGAACATGGATGCAAAAATTCTCAACAAGATACTAGCCAATAGGATCCAATAGTACATTAAGAAAATACTCACCATGACCAAGTAGGATTTATTCCCGGGATACAAATCTGGCTCAACACCCGTAAAACAATCAATGTGATTCATCATATCAGCAAGAGAAAAACCAAGAACCATATGATCCTCTCATTAGATGCAGGAAAAGCATCTAACAAAATATAGCATCCATTCCTGATCAAAACTCTTCAGAGTGTAGGGATAGAGGGAACATTCCTCAACATCTTAAAAGCCATCTATGAAAAGCCCATAGCAAATATCATTCTCAGTGGGGAAGCACTGGGAGCCTTTCCCCTAAGATCAGGAACAAGACAGGAGGAGAGATGTCCACTCTCTCCACTGCTATTCAGCATAGTACTGGAAGTCCTAGCCTCAGCAATCAGAGAACAAAAAGACATTAAAGGCATTCAAATTGGCAAAGAAGAAGTCAAACTCTCCCTCTTCGCCGATGACATGATACTCTACATAGAAAACCCAAAAGCCTCCACCCCAAGATTGCTAGAACTCATACAGCAATTTGGCAGTGTGGCAGGATACAAAATCAATGCCCAGAAGTCAGTGGCATTTCTCTACACTAACAATGAGACGGAAGAAAGAGAAATTAAGGACTCAATCCCATTTACAATTGCACCCAAATGCTTAAGATACCTAGGAATAAACCTAACCAAAGAGGTAAAGGATCTATACCCTAAAAACTATAGAACACTTCTGAATGGAATTGAGGAAGACACAAAGAGATGGAAAAATATTCCATGCTCATGGATTGGCAGAATTAATATTGTGAAAATGTCAATGTTACCCAGAGCAATGTACACGTTTAATGCAGTCCCTATCAAAATACCATGGACTTTCTTCAGAGAGTTAGAACAAATTATTTTAAGATTTGTGTGGAATCAGAAAAGACCCCGAATAGCCAGGGGCATTTGAAAAAAGAAAACCATATATGGGGGCATAACAATGCCAGATTTCAGGCTGTACTACAAAACTGTGGTCATCAAAACAGTGTGGTACTGGCACAAAAACAGACACATAGATCAATGGAACAGAATAGAGAATCCAGAAGAGGACCCTCAACTTTATGGTCAACTAATATTAGATAAAGGAGGAAAGACTATCCACTGGAAGAAAGACAGTCTCTTCAATAATTGGTGCTGGGGGGATCCCTGGGTGGTGCAGCCGTTTAGCACCTGACTTTGGCCCAGTGCGCGATCCTGGAGACCCGGGATCGAATCCCACGTCGGGCTTCCGGTACATGGAGCCTGCTTCTCCCTCTGCCTATGTCTGTGCCTCTCTCTCTCTCTCTCTCTCTCTCTCTCTCTCTCTCTCTCTCTCCTCTCTCTCTCTCTCTGTGTAACTATCATAAATAAATAATAAAAAATTAAAAAATATTATTGGTGCTGGGAAAATTGGACATCCAGATGCAGAAAAATGAAACTAGACCACTCTCTTGCACCATACACAAAGATAAACTCAAAATGGATGAAAGATCTAAATGTGAGACAAGATTCCATCAAAATCCTACTGGAGAACACAGGCAACACCCTTTTTGAACTCGGCCCCAGTAACTTCTTGCAAGATACATCCACGAAGGCAAAAGAAACAAAAGCAAAAATGAACTATTGGGACTTCATCAAGATAAGAAGCTTTTGCACAGCAAAGGATACAGTCAACAAAACTAAAAGACAACCTACAGAATGGGAGAAGGTATTTGCAAATGACGTATCAGATAAAGGGCTAGTTTCCAAGATCTATAAAGAACTTATTAAACTCAACACCAAAGAAACAAACAATCCAATCATGAAATGGGCAAAAGACATGAAGAGAAATCTCACAGAGGAAGACATAGACATGGCCAACACACACATGAGAAAATGCTCTGCATCACTTGCCATCAGGGAAATACAAATCAAAACTACAATGAGATACCACCTTACACCAGTGAGAATGGGGAAAATGAACAAGGCAGGAAACAACAAATGTTGGAGAGAATGTGGAGAATGGGGAACCTCTTACACTGTTGGTGGGAATGTGAACTGGTGCAGCCACTCTGGAAAACTGTGTGGAGGTTCCTCAAAGAGTTAAAAATAGACCTGCCCTACGACCCAGCAATTGCACTACTGGGGATTTACCCCAAAGATACAGATGCAATGAAACCCCGGGACACCAGCACCCCAATGTTTATAGCAGCAATGTCCACAATAGCCAAACTGTGGAAGGAGCCTCGGTGTCCATCGAAAGATGAATGGATGAAGGAGATGTGGTCTATGTATACAATGGAATATTACTCAGCCATTAGAAATGACAAATACCCACCATTTGCTTCAATGTGGATGGAACTGGAGGTTATTATGCTGAGTGAAATAAGTCAATTGGAGAAGGACAAACATTATATGTTCTCATTTATTGGGGAATATAAATAATAGTGAAAGAGAATAAAAGGGAAGGGGGAAGAAATGGGTAGGAAATATCTGAAAGGGAGACAGAAAATAAAGACTCCTAACTCTGGGAAACGAACTAGGGGTGGTGGAAGGGGAGGAGGGCGGGGGGTGGGGGTGAATGGGTGACTTGCACAGAGGGGGGAACTTGACGGGATGAGCACTGGGTGTTATTCTGAATGTTGGCAAATTGAACACCAATAAAAATAAATTTATTATTAAAAAATAAATGAAATCCATATCAAAATTCCAATAATATTCTTCACAAACCAGAACAAACAATTATGAAACCACAAAAGATCCTAAATTGCCAAAGAACCTTGAGAAGCAAGAGCAGGGCTGGAGGCATTAGGCTCCCTGATTTAAATGATACAAGCTATAGTCATAGAAACAGTAGGATACTGGTACAAAAACAGACATACATAGCCTTAGAGCCCAGAAAAAAACTCACACGTTTATGGACAATTAGTTTACAACAAGGAGCCAAGAACATACATTGGGGGGATAAAGCAATCTCTTCATTAAATAGTGCTGATAAAACTGGACAGCCTCATGCAAAAAAATGAAACTAGATCCCTCTCTTATACCACACAGAAAAATTAAGTCAAAATGGATTAAAGACTTGAACTGAAGACCTGAAGCCATAAAATTCCTAAAAGGAAACATAGGCAGCAAGCTCTTTGACATCAGACTTAGCTGATGTGTTTGTGGATCTGATGCCAAAGGCAAGGAAAACAAAAGCAAAAACAAATGAAACTGAATTAAATTAAAAAGCTTGTGAAGCAAACCATCATCAAAATGAAAAGGCAGCTCACTGAATGGCAGAAAGTATTTGCAAATGATATATCTGACAAAAGGGTTAATATGCAAAATATATAAAGAACTCATAGAACTCTGTAACAAAAAAACTAAAAATTCTAATTTAAAAATGGGCAGAAGACCTGAAGAGACATATTTCCAAAGAAGACATATGGCCAACAGATATACGAAAAGATGCTCAACATCACTATTCATCAGGGAAATGCAAATCACAAGCACAATGAGATACCACCTTACACCAGTCAGAATGGTATCAAAAGATAAGAAATAATACCTGTTGGAGAGAATGTGGAGAGAATGGAACCCGTATGCAGGGTTAGTAGAAATATAAGTTGGTTCAGCCATTTTGGAAAATAGTATGGAGGTTCCTCAAAAAATTAAGAGTAGATCTACCATATGATCCAGCTATTCTATTTCTGGGTATTCCAAAGAAATAAAAAAAACATGAATTCAAAAAGATATTCATGGTATTTTGATAGGGATTGCATTGAACGTGTAAATTGCCCTGGGTAGCATTGACATTTTCACAATATTAATTCTGCCAATCCATGAGCATGGAATATTTTTCCATCTCTTTGTGTCTTCCTCAATTTCTTTCAGAAGTGTTCTGTAGTTTTTAGGGTATAGATCCTTTACCTCTTTGGTTAGGTTTATTCCTAGGTATCTTATGCTTTTGGCTGCAATTGTAAATGGGATTGACTCCTTAATTTCTCTTTCTTCAGTCTCATTGTTAGTGTATAGGAATGCCATTGATTTCTGGGCATTGATTTTTTATCCTGCCACGCTACCAAATTGCTGTATGAGTTCTAGCAATCTTGGGGTGGAGGCTTTTGGGTTTTCTATGTAGAGTATCATGTCATCGGCGAAGAGGGAGAGTTTGACTTCTTCTTTGCCAATTTGAATGCCTTTAATGTCTTTTTGTTGTCTGATTGCTGAGGCTAGGACTTCCAATACTATGTTGAATAGCAGTGGTGAGAGTGGACATCCCTGTCTGGTTCCTGATCTTAGGGGAAAGGCTCCCAGTGCTTCCCCATTGAGAATGATATTTGCTGTGGGCTTTTCTTAGATGGCTTTTAAGATATCGAGGAAAGTTCCCTCTATCCCTACACTCTGAAGAGTTTTGATCAGGAATGGATGCTGTATTTTGTCAAATGCTTTCTCTGCATCTAATGAGAGGATCATATGGAATCCCTATCAAAATACCATGGACTTTTTTCAGAGACTTAGAACAAATTATTTTAAGATTTGTGTGGAATCAGAAAAGACCCCGAATAGCCAGGGGAATTTTAAAAAAGAAAACCATAGCTGGGGGCATCACAATGCCAGATTTCAGGTTATACTACAAAGCTGTGGTCATCAAGACAGTGTGGTACTGGCACAAAAAGAGACACATAGACCAATGGAACAGAATAGAGAATCCAGAAATGGACCCTGAACTTTATGGTCAACTAATATTCGACAAAGGAGGAAAGACGATCCACTGGAAGAAAGACAGTCTCTTCAATAAATGGTGCTGGGAAAATTGGTCATCCACATGCAGAAGAATGAAACTAGACCACTCTCTTGCACCATACACAAAGATAAACTCAGAATGGATGAAAGATCTAAATGTGAGACAAGATTCCATCAAAATCCTAGAGGAGAACACAGGCAACACCCTTTTTGAACTTGGCCACAGTAACTTCTTGCAAGATACATCCAGGAAAACAAAAGAAACAAAAGCAAAAATGAACTATTGGGACTTCATCAACATAAGAAGCTTTTGCACAGCAAAGGATACAGTCAACAAAACTCAAAGACAACCTACAGAATGGGAGAAGATATTTGCAAATAACATATCAGATAAAGGGCTAGTTTCCAAAATCTATAAAGAACTTATTAAACTCAACACCAAAGAAACAAACAATCCAGTCATGAAATGGGCAAAAGACATGAAGAGAAATCTCACAGAGGAAGACATAGACATGGCCAACATGCACATGAGAAAATGCTCTGCATCACTTGCCATCAGGGAAATACAAATCAAAACCACAATGAGATACCACCTCACACCAGTGAGAATGGCGAAAATTAACAAGGCAGGAAACAACAAATGTTGGAGAGGATGTGGAGAAAAGGGAACCCTCTTACACTGTTGGTGGGAATGTGAACTGGTGCAGCCACTCTGGAAAACTGTGTGGAGGTTCCTCAAAGAATTAAAAATAGACCTGCCCTACGACCCAGCAATTGCACTGTTAGGGATTTACCCCGAAGATTCAGATGCAATGAAACGCCGGGGCACCTGCACCCCGATGTTTCTAGCAGCCATGTCCACAATAGCCAAACTGTGGAAGGAGCCTCGGTGCCCATCGAAAGATGAATAGATAAAGAGGATGTGGTTTATGTATACAATGGAATATTACTCAGCCATTAGAAACAACAAATACCCACCATTTGCTTCAACGTGGATGGAACTGGAGGGTATTATGCTGAGTGAAGTAAGTCAATCGGAGAAGGACAAACAGTGTATGTTCTCACTCATTTGGGGAATATGAATAATAGTGAAGGGGAATATAAGGGAAGGGAGAAGAAATGTGTGGGAGATATCAGAAAGGGACACAGAACATAAAGACTTCTAACTCTGGGAAATGAACTAGGGGTGGTGGAAGGGGAGGAGGGCGGGGGGTGGGGGTGAATGGGTGACGGGCACGGAGGGAGACACTTGACGGGATGAGCACTGGGTGTTATTCTGTATGTTGGTAAATTGAACACCAATAAAAATTAATTTATAAAAAAAAAGATATTCATTCTTATGTTAACTGCAGCATTACTTGTAATAGCTAACATTTGGAAACATCTTTAGTATTCACCAGTGGATGAATGGATAAAAAGGATGTGTGGGCACCTGGTGGCTCGATTGGGTGTCCAACTCCTGATTTTGGCTCCAGTCATGATCTCAGGGTCTTGGGATCAAGCCCTATGTTGGGCTCCATGCTCAGTGTGGAGTCTGCTTGGGGTTCTCTCTTCTCCTTCTGCTTCTGCCCACACACACACACTCTCATAAATATATAAAATCTTAAAAAAATGAAGGTGATATATATATATATATTGATATATATGTGTGTATAGATATAGATATATAGATATAGATATAGATAGATATAGATATACTGGAATACTACTGGACCATAAAGAAGAATGAACATTTGCTGTTTGTAAACAACATGGTTGGACCTCGAAGGTATTTTTCCATGTGAAATGAGACAGATGGAGAAAGAAAATTATTACATGATTTCCCTCATATCTGGAATCTAAAGACACAAGATAAACAAACATAATAATGCAAAAATAAACTCATAGATACAGAGAACAACTGATGGTTACCAGAGGAAGGAGACTGCGGAGTGGGTAAAATAGTAATGAAGGTCAATTAAAGGTGATGACTGGTAGCTAGCCTTTGGTGGTATATGTAGTGTATGGAGATGTTGCTTATAATGTACATCTGTAACTTATATAATGTTATCAGTTTCTTGGCATAGTCAGGCCTGGAACATGCTGCTTGGTATCTCCCCAGAGAATGTGCAACCTTAGATATGATGACTGTCATGACGTGTTTAGGGTGCAGGAAGTGATTCCATAATGTGAGCATCCTAGGGATTCCAGGACTTTAAGCTGATTAGGAACAGAAGAGCCAGCAGACTTGGGGGTTACATGAAGACAGAGTCCAACTAAGAAAATTTCAAGAAAAATTTTTTTAAAAAAATTTTAAATTTGTATTTATTTATGATAGTCACACAGGGAGAGAGAGAGAGAGAGGCAGAGACATAGGCAGAGGGAGAAGCAGGCTCCATGCACCGGGAGCCCGACATGGGATTCAATCCCCGGTATCCAGGATCGCGCCCTGGGCCAAAGGCAGGCGCTAGACCGCTGCGCCACCCAGGGATCCCATCAAGAAAATTTTTAAAAGACATTTTTTTCTATTCAAGAGTTTATGGACTAATTTCATACATATTACATTACTATTTATACAGTACATTTATGTAGTTACATAACGTAGATTTTTTTTTCGATCACCATATGAAGATGGCAGGTGAGAAATTGTATTGCAAATATTACAGATAGAACCTTCGAGCACACAGATGTCTGCCACATTCTTCCCAGTGGAGAGCAACAATTCATTTTAATCTCATAATGTGTGATTTGTGAAACATACAAGTTTTTATATACCAGAAGTATATCCTCTATTGCTTGGCCATGGTGCCCACATTCTACACTTTGGTATTTTACCTTTAAACTATTTTAAGATGATTACCATATGGTTTCACTCATGTACGGAATATAAGAAACAGCACTGAAGATCATAGGGGAAGGGAGGAAAAACTGGGAAGAAATGAGAGAGAGAGACAAGCATGAGAGACTCTTAACTATAGGAAACAAACTGAGGGTCAAGGACGGGAGGTGGATGGAGGGACGAGGTAACTGGGTGATGGGCATTAGGGAGAGAATGTCATGTGACAAGCCCTGGGTGTCTTATGCAACTGATAAATATTGAACACTAGATCTGAAACTAATATACTATATGTTGGCTAACTGAATTTAAATTAAAAAAACTATATTAAGAACTTGTTCAGTTTAAGGATTTTAAAAAATATATTATTTATTTATTCATAGAGACACAGACAGAAAGAGAGAGGCAGAGACATAGGAAGAGGGAGAAGTAGGCTCCCCACAAGGAGCCAAAAGTGGAACTCGATCCCGGAACCTGAAATCATGCCGAGAACAAGGCAGACACTCAACCGTTGAGCCACCCAGACATCCCAGTTTAAGGATTAAGTTACTACAGTTCTTATCAGGGGGAATATATACTAACCTATCAGCAAGAGTTAAATAATTAACTCATTGCTCACCCACTCCTTTCTCCCTAGAAGTGAGAATAGTTGAAATAGGTCAAACCAAGAATGGGACCTTATCTAAAACATCCCTGTATCCCTAGTAACTGGCAGGGTAGATGAGTTTCATTTCTAAACAACTGGAAACAAATGACAAAAATGTTTGTGGGAATGATGCTAAGTAGATATTTTTAGTGAAGGATGAGTAACACAGCATAAATTGTTGGCAAGAACTCCAAATCAGAACATAGAAAGTACAACTACTATTAACAGAAGGTGTGCTTGTACTATACCCCCTGGTAAGTGCTTTAAAAGCATTATCAAGTTTGTTTCTCTCTGTGAAGACCTACTCTATGAAGTAGCTACCACTGTCACCCCATTTGATGATAATCCTGAGTCTGGGAGAGGTTAATTTCTTCAAGGTCACACACAAGTCACCAAGTGGAAGGGTCAGAATTGTACCCAGATTGGTGCTACCAATGCCTCAGGTTGTAGCCCTGATAAATCATGGCTCTGTCATGAATTAGTTTTATTATTGTCCCTTATTGCCTCAATTTCCTCACTTATGCATAGGAAATAATGCGATGTCTGCCTCACAGGCACCTGTGATGATTGGATCTGTTCACATACTTGAGAAAATGTATGTAAGTATATACCTATAATGCAAGTGCTTTGTACACAGGGAAATGTTCAGATATCTAATTTATTTTAATTAAGGTATTTTACCAGCCAGTGTTTTACCAGTGTCAACTTGGGCAAATCTTTTAGCTCCCCTGGCTTTAGGTTCCTCACCTGGTAATTGATGATGTTGGACTAGATGATCCCTAGGTTCTTTCCAGCCCTAAAGACTTTTAAGTTTCTAATAGAAAAGCTATAATTATGAAAACATGATTGGACTATAGAGAAAGTGCAGAATGGATCCAGAAGGGACATGGCAAAGTGGGGCATGAAATTAGCAGGACAAATACTCCATGACAACCATGACTCCAGAGGATAAGTATCTAGAGGGTTTTCTTCCTCTAATTGTCTTTTCTCCTCTTACCTGTGCCCTCAACCATAACACATTTAAGAGGATCTCAGTTGTGGGCATCTCTCTTGCTCTGAGTGGATAGTCAGTTTGATGGCCAAAGGCTCCCATCTTGGAGAGCAATAGGGCCTACCTGGAAAATTCGTTTGGAAAACAAAGAAGCAATTTCAGCCTTTGGCAAGACCTCTGTCTTCCTGGGGAATCTGGGTCAGGTGAGAGGGCAAGATTTAGTGAGAACAGTGGATTCTGTTATCTTAATAGCCATGTGATTCTTCCAGTAGGACCTGTGTGGAGCAAGGTTTATTGTCCACAGTCTCTCCCATTCTTCACCTCTTTCTCACTCCCACACTCTCCACTGTGGGCTCTTCCTTGGGTTCTCTTGCTCCTTACCCAAGTTCTTTGACCTTCATTGAGAAGATGAATCTCTAAAATTTCAGGGATTATTCTGGGGTGAGGGATGAATGTAGAGTTCTAGTTCTGTAATGTCCTAAGGGTGTGTGATCTTGAGCTCCATTACTTTCTGTTTTTCTTTCGCCTGTAAAATGAAGGATAATGGGATTATTTAGAACCTATTGAGACAATGTTTATAAAGCCTAACAAATTTTAGAATTGAATGATTGAGCACTGAATTAAAAATAATGATTTACTAACTTAAGGGGAATTTCCTAAGATCCCACATTCCTCTAGATTTTCCAACTGCATCCATCCCAAGGACTTTTCTGAATTTTCTTTTGTTTAAAGTGTCTGTTGTTATAATAATTAATTAATTGATTTGATTTCCATGTTAATATATAGCCTTGATTCAGGCACTGAGGGGGACACTTGACGGGATGAGCATCGGGTGTTATTCTGTATGTTGGTAAATTGAACACCAATAAAAAATTAATTTATTAAAAAAATATAGCCTTGATTAATACTTTCTGAGCAGCAAAGGGCATGTTGGTTACTAAATAATGATATTAGAAAGTACTCACATACAATTCCATTGGCCTTTTTAAATACTTCAAATAATTTTCCATAGTTCTCTCTGGAGACTCTGGGGGGTCTAGAAGTACTAGTGTGCATAACACAGATATTGGAGATACCTCACTTCAAGGCATTGCCCTTCTGCCTCTTTTAACATTTTCTTTACTCACATTGTTCTTCATTGAAATATCTTGGCTTTTCTTTACCTGATTTTTTACTATGTTCAACCTTACTAACTGGCCATATCCTTGGTAGTCAGAATTGGAAAGGTTTTGATTAGCTAGATGCAAATAGTAAATTCTCCAATTAATTTGTACATCAGTCACTTTTTCTTTAAATTGTCTTGGAAAATGGTCAACATATGCAAAAACTTAACCAAGGAATGAATTTTTCCACCTTTCCTGTAGCTTACCAAAGTTTAACAGATATATTTTATCATGAATTAGTAAAACAATCCCCAATTCCTTATATTTTTGGGAGTGATGAGTTACATAAAATACCTTTACTTCTGCCTGCCTCTGTCACCAGAATATAATAAGAAACTGAAGAGTTTTACTGCAGGTGATTAATTAGACTCTTGGCTTATATTCACTGAATTGATTGATTACATTGGGGATGTTTTTGTTAAGTAGTGAAACCGTTCCACTAGACCGTGTCCGTATATAGCATCATTGACTCAAGGTAGTTGTTGGTGACACATAAAAAGGGGCATCAGGGCTTTACACTCCAGCTGACTGGGAGATAACAGAATAATACAAGACAGAAATAGTCATTGATTAACTATATTTTTGCCTCTAGGCTTAGAGACCATCTAATTTAGAAGATAATTATGTGTGTAGCTCTTTGATATTTCCGCATTAGTTTGCCTTATTTTTCTTGAAAGAGAGGAATAATAATGGGGATGATAAAGGCTAACATTTATTGAGCCCTTGCTGTTTTAAGCTTTTTACATCATTCAATCCTTGCAGTCACCTTCTGATAGTAGTAAGCACTATCAGCCCCGTTTATAGATGAGGCAACTGAGGCACAGAGGCCTACTGACTTGCTAAGGGTGACACAGTCACTGGTAGAAGCCAGGAAATTCTGAGAGCCTGTTTGGTCTGTTAGTGTCTCTCTTCTTTATTTCCCCTTCCCTCTCCCTTGCCATCTCACTCTGTGCTTACTATGGAGGATTTATATATCTTAACTTTTTCTTCCTATAAATACAGGAGTTGTCAGAAATTGATCAAATATGGAGATGTTTGAAGAAGGAAATCAAAGACATGCCAGTCATTACACTTGACATTTATAATTGTCTTACGTGTGTAAGAATGAGAGACAGAGACAAAGATATTGTATAAAGCCATTTCTTTTCTACAGAATGGTAGAACTATTTTGTGCACATTCATCAGCCATATATGTGAATGCCCATCCCTCCTGATTAATGTTTTTTTATAGTGAAGGCATATGCATATTGTCTTTTTTATATTTTCTGAATGTTTTTCTCAGTTTATCAGTTGGATATGAAAAGTATTTTATGTAATGGATTTTCAACCATATGCAAGTTCTAAGTTGTCATATTTTTTTTTCAGAGTTTTTGGTTTTGGTGTTAGATTTCAAAAATTTCTTTCCCATACCAAGATTATATGAATATTTACTCATTCATTCATTCTTTGATTCTTTTTATTTATAATGAGCCAGGTCTCACAGACCATTAATGGTAGAGTTTACCCTTTCTCTATCAATTTAACATATTAATTTTGTGGGGCACCAGGCTTGCTCATTAGTAGAGTGTGCAACTCTTGGTGTTGGGGTTGTGTGTCTGAGTTGCATGTTAGGTGTAGAGATTACTTAATAAAATAGGAGATAAATAAAAATAAATGTTAGTTTAAAAACAGAAAAAGAAAACCTACTTTCCAAATTTGAAAAAATACTAATTTGTTCATATGTTAAATTTTTACCAATATTTAAATTTATTCTTTTTTTAAAAAGATTTTAATTTATTCATAAGAGATACAGAGAGAGAGACAGAAACATAGACAGAAGGAGAAGCAGGTTCCCTGTAGGGAGCCTGATGCAGGACTCCATCCCAGGACCCCGGGATCACGACTTGAGCCAACGGCAGATGCTCAACCATTGAGCCACCCAGGTGCCCCTATTTAAATTTATTCTTAAATTTAAATTAAAATGTATTTGTTCTTTTGATATGTCTGTTTTTATAAGAATAATGAATTATCCATGTTTATAATACTTTTTAGTATCTGAAAGTTCAAGTCCTTTTTTATTCTTGATTTTTACCCACAATTTTTGGCTGTTCTTAATTTACTATTTAATCTCAAGCAAGGACAGTAGGTGGTATCCATTACAAATCTGTTAGTTCTAGCATGCTAACTATATTATCCAAAAATATGAAATATACCTTTGTAGCATTTAGTTACTGAAAAGATACACTTTGACACATTCTTGACATCGAGGCCCATAATAATAGCTTGGTGCTAGTTGTCATTTGACCAAATCTATTTGAACTCAAGAAAACTAAATAGAAAATAATTTACCTGGTTTAACTCAAGAAAATGTAATAATTAACCCAGGTGCTCTGACTTGCTTCTACATAAGGTCTTGAGTCTATATTGCCTAGAGGCTAGGCTGCCTGACTGTCTGCAGGACTGATGATGACTCAGAAATTTTCCCAAATTAACCCATAAAACTCTAGTATCCCTGGCATGCCCCTCCACAGGCACAGCTGCCATTCATGGTTATCTTAAGCAATCAATGATAGTAATACCCAATATGTATCGAACACACATTAATGTGTACTTGATTGCATGCTCAACATGTGCATGAATTTCCTCAGATAACTGTCTTATAAAGCTTCTAGTTCGGGGGTCCTTACTGTCCTCCCTTTATGAGTAAATAATATCTAATGTGTTTAAGCCACTGGAACAAGTTCTTAGAGTGAGATGGTATTAGAATTAAAACTTTTTTTCCACTTTATTGAGATAGAATTGACATAATACATTGTATACATTTGAGGAGTACAATATAATGATCTCATATATGTATATATTTACAAAATGATTACCACAGAAGATTAGTTAACATTCATCACTTTGCAGTTTCTTTCTTGTGATATGAACTTTTGAGATCTACTCTCTCAGCAACTTTCAAACACACAATATAGTACTGTTAACTCTAGTCATCGTGTTGCACATTACACTTCCAGAGCTTATTTCTTATAACTGGAAGTGTTGACCATACCCAATTCCCCCATCCCCTACCCTCTGCCTCGGGCAACCATAAATCTGATCTGTTTCAATGAGTTCAGTTTTTTTAGATTTCACATATCTCATAGTGAGATCATATGATGTTTGTCTTTCTTGATCTAACTGATCTCACTTAGCATAGTGCTCTCAAGGATTATTCAGGTTGCCACAGATGCCAGAATTTCCTTTTTTTCATGCCTAAATTATATTATCTATATAATATTGAATATATATATATTTAAATTTTTTGCAGTTCAATTTGCCAACATATAGCATAACACCTAGTGCTCATCCTGCCAAGCCCCCCTCATTGCCTGTCACCCAGTCACCCCAACCCACCGCCCAGTTCCCCTTCCACCACCCCTTGTTCATTTCCCAGAGTTAGGTGTCTCTCATGTTTTCTCACCCTCACTGATATTTTCACTCATGTTCTCTCCTTTCCCTTTATTCCCTTTCACTAATTTTTATATTCCCCAAATGAATGGGACCATATAATGTTTGTCCTTTTCCAATGGACTTATTTCACTCAGCATAATACCCTCCAGTTCCATCCACATCGAACCAAATATTTTTTAAAAATCTTTTTAAAAATATTTTATTTATTTATTTATGAGAGACACAGAGAGGGAGAGAGAGAGAGAGAGGCAGAAACACAGGCAGAGGGAGAAGCAGGCTCCCTGAGGGGAGCCTGATGTGGGACTCCATCCCAAGACCCTGGGATTACACCCTGAGCCAAAGGCAGACACTCAACCCCTCAGCCACCCAGGTGTCCCTCCTATGCCCAATTTTTAATTGGACCATTTATTTTCTTACTATTAAGTTGTTTGGGTTTGTTTTGTATTTTGGATATTAACCTCTTTTTAAAATTTTTTTAAAAATTTACTTATTTGAGAGGGAGAGAGACATAGAGAGTGGGGGGAGGAAAAGAGGGGGAAGGCGAGGAAGAGAGATATCATCCCAAGAATCCCAAGTCGGCTCTGTGCTGATTGCAGAACCCAATAAAGGACTTTATCCCAAGACCCCGAGATCATAACCTGAGCTGAAAACCAAGAGTCAGGTGCTTAACCATTGAGCTACCCAGGCCATTGATATTAGCTTCTTATCAGATATATGGTTTGAAAATATTTTCTCCCATTCCATAGGTTAACTTTTCACTTTATCACTTCTTTTGCTGTGTGGAAGCTTTTTAGTTTGATATAATCTCTCTTGTTTATTTTGAATATCCAATTTTCCCAACACCATTTATGAAAGAGACTCTCCTTTCCCTGTTAAGTATTTTAGACTCTCTTATCAAATATTTATTGACTCTATATGCATGATTCTGTTTCTGGGCTGTGTCTAAATGTATAAAGCCATTGACTGGACTCTCTGCTAGAGTGCTCCTGGGTTTGATAGCTTCCCAGGAGCTCTAGCCGGGCTTCTTAGCTGGATGGTGTTGGGGGTTATACTCAGCAGTTGGTGGGGCTGTGGATTGGTTTTCCCTGGCCTGGATAGGGTGGAGACAGGCTCTGAGGTCAACAAGGCTCATTGTTTGAGGTTCTCAGTCAGGCAGGACTGTGTGCTGAGTTCTCCGGACCAATGAGGCCAGTGTCCTGGCTCTGCAGCTGAGCAGTGCTGCTGGCTAATGGACTATGTTCCTTTCTAGGTGCTCTGGCCAGGGTTCCTGGTTGGTCTGGGCTTCAGGGGATACACTCACAGTGGATGGGTGTATGAATGAGTTTCCTGCCTGTGCGGAGTGGCAGACAGGCTCCAAGTGAGAAAGCTTGCCATCTCAGATCCTAAGTTGGGCAGAACTGCCCACCAAATTCCCTGGTGGTCAGATGGGGTCACCATCCAGGCTCTGCAGATGGACAGAACCTCTGGTTGGGATTTCTACTTGGGGCCAATGCAAGTAGGAATGCAGTCGGCTAAGATCTGAACATTGGTTGCCGCAAGTCCTGTCCCTTCTCCATCCCAGTGGTCAAACCCCACAGATTCTCCTGTGACTCCCAAGAGGCGAAACCAGATTGGACATCCCAAGAAGTAACCTACAATTCTCAGGGAACTGGATATCCACCTTGGGAGGAACTCTTTTTTTCTACTGGGGAAACCACAGGCAAAAGGGACCCTACACTGTTGGTGTGGCATTGTGCCAGCGTGGGAGAGTGGCAATACAATCAGAGTGTGGCTGATATCCACCCTTCTGTGTAGTCCTTCTTGGTTCCTGTAGTCCAAGGTAAGTCTTTCTGCCTCATTCCTATGTTCTACGATTTTTACAATGTTGTCTCGTCTATGAATAGTTTCTACTTATTCTTCTGGGGAGGGGACTGATGTCAGGAATGACCTATCGTGCCATGTTGATTATGTTGCTCAGAACTAAAATTCTGAGGTCTAAACCCCTAACCACAATACTAGGCTGTTTCCTAAGAAACAAAATACTTTAAGATCGAGACAATAGTTGGGGGCAATAGTGAGTTGTGTTAGCCCTCTGTATAGAAGAGTTCTTATGAAGGCTTCCCTAAGAAAATTTACACTAAAGTTTATTGAGCACACATGATGTGCCCCAGGAGAATAGTATCAGAATTACATACTATGATGTAATTTTCCAGGCCATTTTGGAGATGTATGATTAAAAATTTTTGTTAAAATTTTGAGAAGTTATTATAAACAGGGTAATTTTTCTTATGGGTAAGATAAGAAATTTAAGAAGTCTATCCAGATGACCATCTGGTAGAGAAGAGGTATTCTAAATTTATTCTATAATTATGTCACTTATGCTTTGCTATTATAGAACTCCAGTTATATATTGAATTATCAGAGGTCTTTTAAAAATGTATTATTTTAGGGACGCCTGGGTGGCTGAGCAGTTGAGCGTCTGCCTTTGGCTCAGGGCATGATCCCGCGGTCCCGGGATCAAATTCTGAATTGGGTTCCCCATGGGGAGCCTGCTTATCCCTCTGCCTCTGCTTCTGCCTCTCCGTCTCTCATGAATAAATAAATAAAATCTTTTTTAAAAAAATGTATAATTTAAGGGATCCCTGGGTGGCTCAGTGGTTGAGTGTCTGTCTTTGGCTCAGATTGTGATCCTAGGGTCCTGGGATTGAGTCCTGCATCAGTCTTCCCATGAGGAGCCTGCTTCTCCCTCTACCTATGTCTCTGCCTCTCTCTGTGTCTCTTGTGAATAAATAAATAAAACGTTTTTAAAAATTAAATAAATAAATTAAAAAGATATTATTTTACAAATGATGTACTATATGTTGGCTAATTGAATTTAAAAATTAAAAAAAACATTTTTAATCAATGATTCTTACTTTATACATAAGAACCACAGGATTTCTATAGCTTTTTTAAAAAACTTGTCAATCAATTTTTAAATATCTCTTAATTTTCATAGACCTCATGAAATAATTGGGAACCTGAAGCACTTTTAAAAGGCACTTCTTGCTGGGTCGTAGGGCAGGTCTATTTTTAATTCTTTGAGGAACCTCCACACAGTTTTCCAGAGTGGCTGCACCAGTTCACATTCCCACCAACAGTGTAAGAGGGTTCCCTTTTCTCCGCATCCTCTCCAACATTTGTTGTTTCCTGCCTTGTTAATTTTCCCCATTCTCACTGGTGTGAGGTGGTATCTCATTGTGGTTTTGATTTGTATTTCCCTGATGGCAAGTGATGCAGAGCATTTTCTCATGTGCATGTTGGCCATGTCTATGTCTTCCTCTGTGAGATTTCTCTTCATGTCTTTTGCCCATTTCATGATTGGATTGTTTGTTTCTTTGGTGTTGAGTTTAATAAGTTCTTTATAGATTTTGGAAACTAGCCCTTTATCTGATATGTTATTTGCAAATATCTTCTCCCATTCTGTAGGTTGTCTTTGAGTTTTGTTGACTGTATCCTTTGCTGTGCAAAAGCTTCTTATCTTGATGAAGTCCCAATAGTTCGGATTTACCCCGAAGATTCAGATGCAATGAAACGCCGGGGCACCTGCACCCCGATGTTTCTAGCAGCCATGTCCACAATAGCCAAACTGTGGAAGGAGCCTCGGTGCCCATCGAAAGATGAATGGATAAAGAAGATGTGGTTTATGTATACAATGGAATATTACTCAGCCATTAGAAACAACAAATACCCACCATTTGCTTCAACGTGGATGGAACTGGAGGGTATTATGCTGAGTGAAGTAAGTCAATCGGAGAAGGACAAACAGTGTATGTTCTCACTTATTTGGGGAATATGAATAATAGTGAAGGGGAATATAAGGGAAGGGAGAAGAAATGTGTGGGAGATATCAGAAAGGGACACAGAACATAAAGACTTCTAACTCTGGGAAATGAACTAGGGGTGGTGGAAGGGGAGGAGGGCGGGGGGTGGGGGTGAATGGGTGACGGGCACGGAGGGGGACACTTGACGGGATGAGCACTGGGTGTTATTCTGTATGTTGGTAAATTGAACACCAATAAAAATTAATTTATAAAAAAAAAAAAAAAAAAAAAAAATAAAAGGCACTTCTTGGGGTGCCTGGGTGACTCGTTGGTTGAGCGTCTGAATCTCTGTTTTGACTCAAGTCATGATCTCCTGGTTGCGGGTTCAAATCCCACATGGGCTCTGTGCTCAGTGCGGAGTCTGCTGCAGATTCTCTCACTCCCTTTCACCCACACTCTCAGTCTCTGTCTTTCAAATAAATAAATAAATAAATAAATATCTTAAAAAATAAAAAACAAAGAGGCACTTCTTGAGAATGTGAGATGAAAAACTGGATCTTTTCGTCAGGTCAGTGAGGCATTGCTTCTTTCCCCGCACTCCATGGAGGGAAGCTATGGCACATATGAGATTGTAATGCTGTCATTTCACCTGGGTCAGCAGTGCCTTCTCTTCTCTCTTTTCTGATTTTAGAAGCACCAAGCAATGACTGGAGGAGGAAATACTACAGAGATCACTTATTTCATCCTTTTGGGATTCTCTGATTTCCCCAGAATCCTAGCAGTGCTCTTTGCTGTATTCCTGCTGATTTACATTTTGACTCTGACTTGGAACCTGGGCCTCATCATCTTAATAAGGATGGACTCTCACCTCCACACGCCCATGTACTTCTTCCTCAGTAATCTGTCCTTCATAGATGCCTGCTATGTGACCTCTACAGCTCCCAAGATGCTCTCCAACTTTTTCCAAGAGGAGCAAACCATCACCTTTGTGGGTTGTGCCGTTCAGTACTTTGTCTTTTCAACCATGGGACTGAGTGAGTCTTGTCTCATGACAGCCATGGCTTATGACCGATACACTGCCATTTGTAATCCACTTCTCTATTCATCAGTCATGTCACCCACGCTCTGTATTGAGATGGTGCTGGGATCCTATCTGGCTGCACTCTCTGCTAGTATATCCCAGTTGTGTGCCTTGTTTCAACTTCATTTCTGTGGGCCTAACGTCATCGACCACTTCTTCTGTGACATGCCCCAACTGTTAGTCCTGTCCTGCACTGACACTTTGTTTGTAAATCTCTTGACTGCTATATTAACAATGATCTTTGGGATAATAAATGCCTTTATTATTGTGATATCCTATGGCTTTATTGTCATCACCATCATGAAGATCACTTCAGCTAAAGGCAGATCCAAAGCTTTCAACACCTGTGCTTCTCATCTGACAGCAGTTTCTCTCTTCTATACCTCAGGTATCTTTGTCTATTTGAGTTCCAGCTCTGGTGGTTCCTCCAGCTTTGACAGATTTGCATCAGTATTCTACACTGTGGTTATTCCCATGTTGAATCCCTTGATTTACAGTCTGAGGAACAAGGAAATCAAAGATGCCTTGAAGAGGTTACAAAAGAAGAGATGGTATTGCTGAGGTCCTGTCCAGAGTTGTCCTCTAGAAACTTTAACCCCTAATAATGTGCAGAAGAATGGATCTAACAAAATTCATACTTCCTTTGGATAAAGAAGCTTTTTCGTTTCAAAGATTTTATTTATTCATGAGAGACACTGAGATACAGAGACATAAGCAGAGGGAGAAGTGGCTCCCTGTGGAGAGAAAACATGAGCAAACATTTCTCCAAAGAAGATATACAAGTGGCCAACAGACACATGAAAAAAATGCCCCACATCACTTGCCATCGGGGAAATACAAATAAAAACTACAATGAGATACCACCTCACACCAGTCAGAATGGCTAAAGTTGACAAGACAGGAAAGAACAAATGTTGGCAAGGAGGCAGAGAGAGGGGAACTGTCTTACCCTGTTGGTAGGAATGCAAGATGGTGCAGCACTCTGGAAAACAGTATGGGGGGTTCCTCAAGAAGTTAAAATAGAGCTACCCTATGACCCAGCAATGCACTACTGGGTATTTTCCCCCAAAGATACAGATGTAGTGATCCAAAGGGGCACCTACAGCCTAATGTTCATAGTAGCAATGTCCACAATAGCCAAACCGTGGAGAGAGCCGAGATGTCCATGGAAAAATGAATGAATAAAAAAGATGTGGTCTATATATACAACGGAATATTGCTTAGCCATCAGAAAGGATGACTATTTACCATTTACATCGATGTGAATGGAACTGTAGGGCATTATGCTAAGTGAAGTAAGTCAATCAGGGAAAGACAATTATCATACAGTTTCACTCATATGTGGAATATAAGAAACAGCACAGAGGATCATAGGGGAAGGGAGAGAAACCTGAATGGGAAGCCATCAGAGAAGGAGAAAAACCATGAGAAACTCTTATCTATAGGAAACAAACTGAGGTTTGCTGGAGGGCATGTTGGTGGGGGTGATGGAGTGACTAGGTGATGGGCATTAAGGAGGGCACGTGATATGATGAGCACTGGGTTTTATATGCAACTGATAAATTACTGAACAATACATCTAAAACTCATGATGTACTATATGTTGGCTAATTGATTTTAAATAAAAAAATGAAGTAGTTACCTCCTTCAGTCTTTACTGACTGGCTTTGGGAGAGAAATATCTTTTGTCAGCCCTGGTAGGGATTCTGAGATTTCTTTGATTTTTTTTACATGCATAGTTTTGTTCCACACTTATTGTTCCCTCTTAAGAGAGGAGTCATAAAATTGTATGCCTTCTCTTTATCCTTCAAAGCCACACTGGGTATGGAAAGCTGCCCATTTCGCTTCCTGAGAGCATTGCTAACCACTAAGATTTGTGGGACTTCTCCTAGACCCACAGTCAGGCAGTTCTCTTTGTGTTCTCACTAGCCATCTGTGAGCCTGCTTGCTCTTTACTCATATGTACAGATGTTCATGTTTCTTAAAATTTGTGCAACTTATTTTTTATTCTGAGTCTTATAAGTTCAACCATCTAAGGTTCTTTTTCTTTGGTATGCTTCTGCTAATTGTTTGGTATGCTTCTGCTAATTGTTATTTTTGTTAACTCTCAGTGCCATCGTGCTTCTGTACTTAGTGATTTTTTATTTTGAGCTGTTCATTCTTTTAGAATTCCATCTATGAAAATACTTTGAAGACTGAGATGAAGGTGAGTTTCTCCAGAGAATACTTTCATCTACTTCTGTCAGGTACTGAGAACATTGCTATTAAAGTTGAGGTCCATGGACTGGTGCAAGTCTGCAAATGACAACAGGAGAAGATTTCCCCAGAATGTCAATCAACTACAGCACTGTTTACTTCAGCTATCATGTATTCCATAACAATACTTTGACTGAAGCTGTGAATTGAGTTATAATGTACCACAAACTCCTTATCTCACGCCTGACTTATAAAAATGATTTATGGACTGACTATATTGAATTTTACTGGCCTATTGAATTGACTATATCAAATATTGGTATCTCTTGAAATTCAATTCCCATTTGCGGTTTTTCAGGCATTTCAAGCTGTGTGAAATTGGACTGCACTAGGCATTCCAAAGTGTTAATTGTATTGTAGTTACAAATTTCCTTGGAGAGATTAAAACAACTTCATCCTTTCTACTCAATGTCAAGTTTTAGACATAAAACTTTCTTTGCATTGAGGGATGATGATTATTTGAGCTTCTACTTTTGAACTAATGGTATATTTCTTTGGGGACCCCAGACTTATATGGAAATCTCCTGTTAGAATCTCCAACTTGATTGGGTCCTTATTACAGATCCCAGAATCTCATGAGGCTAAAAAATATCTATGCACATGTGTCTCAGCCTGATAAATATCTTCAATACCAAACCAGTTTCACTGTTCTTCTATGTCTCTGGGTTCTCTTTTACTTAGTATTTGCTTTGAATAGTACTTAACCTTTTTTTAAAAAAAACAACTAACTGATGCATTTGAACAAATTTCTAAAATATTTATCCAGCATTTTTAGTTCCTACTTTGGGCAATGAGATCTCCATGTATGATCTCAAGATAATATTTAGTTTCTCTTTTGAATTCTTGCCTGAGGTTCATTTGGTCCACTGCCACCTATTCATCTGTCATTAATAGATATACTGTTTTTTTCTAGATATTTATTTAAGATAGAGAGAGCAGAAGGAGGGACAGAGGAAGAGGGAGTGAGTCTCAAGCCGACTCCCTACTGAGTGCTAAACCTAATGCAGGGCTTGATCTCACAACTCCAAGATCATGACCTGAGCCAAAATCAAGAGGTAGAGGCTTAACTGACTGAGCCACACAGACACCCCACTAGAATACATTGTTTTCTTAACATAGGTGAAGATCTACACTTGTATGAATTTTTTTGCAGATGTAGGTTAATAAAAATATTCCTAAAAACAAATGAATAAAAATAATATACCTGTGGGAAGTTTCTTTTTTTTTCTTTGTTATATTTTTTACAGGGCATTCATTTAAGCTAGAGGGCTAAATAGAGAAATAACATCATGCATGTAATTTTAATAGCCTGAGGATACTGGAATAATGAGAGATTTCTTTTACTAGTCTCCTTCATATCTCAGAAGTACTATGGCAATGACGGAAGGAAGAAACAGCACTATAGTTACCAGGTTTATCTTATTGAGATTCTCTGAATTTCCAAGATGTGAAGTCACCATCTTTTCAATATTCCTAGGCATCTACCTCATGACAGTGTCCTGGAGTGTGGATCTCATCACCCTGATCAAGATGGAATCCTACCTGCACACCCCCGTGGATTTCTTTATCAATAAGCTTGCCTTCTTAGGCATTTGTTACGTTTCCTCCACAAGTTCCAAGATGCTCTCTGATTTCTTCAAGAAGCAGAAATCCATCTCCTTTCTGGGGTGGACCACGCAGCACTTCTTCTTCTCTATCCTGGGTCTGACTGAGAGCTCTTTCCTGGCAGCTATGGATTATGACCGATGTGCTACCATTTGTAATCCTCTGCTCTGTACTGCCATCATGTCACCCACCCTCTGTGTGCAGATGGTGGCAGGATCTTGTATAACTGGATTCTCGGGCTCATTTATCCAACTGTATGCCCTACTTCAGCTCCATTTCTGTGGGCCAAAAGTCATCAATCATTTCTTCTGTGATCTTCCCCAACCGCCGATCTTATCCTGCTCTGACACATTTTTCTTTCAAATCATGACCTCTGTGCTCACAGTGATCTTTGGACTCACATCAGTCTTGGTTATCATGATATCCGATGGTTATATTGTTGCCACCATTTTGAAGATCACATCAGCTGAAGGCAGGTCCAAGGCCTGCAACACCATGCTTACCACCTGACAGCTGTGACTCTTTTTTTTTTTGTGGTTCCAGCACCTTTGTCTATTTGTCCCCTAGTTCTGATGATTTTCTGAGCCAAAATAAACTTTAATCTGTTGTATACGCTGTGGTGATTCCTATGTTAAATCTATTGATCTACAGCTTAAAGAGTAAGGAAAACAAAGATGCCTCAAGCAGTTGGAAGAAGAGGATATTTTCATAGAATTATTGATTATGGTGTACCTTTTAGGGCTTAGGACACAAAATATACAGAACAGTGTATGAAAAAATGGCTATAACAGTACTTATAATCCTTGTAATAGATTGTATAGCCGTTAACAAATATTTGCTTCCCCCTTTATTCCCTAAGAGAGGATTTTACTTCCTCCCTTTGGAGTCAGGCTTGGGCACGTGACTTGTTATGGCAAATGAAGTGTGAGTAGATGTGACATATCCCACATCTAGGTAGAGGCTATATATGAGTGTGATTTTTTATCTTTTTAATTTTCCAGTGCTTTCATTAGTGGTTGGCTTGCAAGGAATAAGATAATGATGCAGGAGAAGAACCCCTAGCTGACACAAGATGAATATGTAATGTTAACAAGAAATAAACTTGTTTTGGATTATTTGCATATACTCAGTGCATTATACTGTCATAGAAATTTGTATAGGCAGTAGTATGCTATTAAAAAAATTAAGCATTAACATTTGTAAGTTTCTTCAGGGCCAGGCAGTAATTATCAAGCAATATGTTGTTGACAACTGGAAGGATAGCAATTTATGTTTGGCACAATAAAACATTTGATATGACTGTCACCTGTGATAACTTGGAAGGGAAGGGAAACCTGGGCGGCTCAACGGTTGAGTGTCTACCTTTGGCTTGGAGAGTGATCCTGGGATCTGGGATTGAGTCCCACATTGGGCTTCTTGTGAGAAGCCTGCTTTTCCCTCTGCTTATGTCTCTATCATGAATAAATAATAAATCTTAAAAAAAAACTTGGAAGGGAGATTATGTGGATAAATGGAATTCTTGTAACATGAGTTGGTTGTTGTTCTACACAAATGAGATGAGCTCACAAAACAACTGGCCAGTTTGCATGGAAGAATGAAAGAGAATAGACAGAGTCAAGAAATTTAGAGACTTGAGAGGAGCTAAGATGGCAGGATAGTAGGAGGACCCTAGGCTTGTCTTATCCCTTTAACACAGCCAGATAAGTATCAAGTCATTCTGAATATCCAAGAAATTGACCTGAGGACTGACAGGACAAACTGCACAACTTGAAGGAGAGAAGAGGTCACATTGAGGAAGGTAGAAAGTGCAGATATGTGGTTTGAGGGAGAAATGCATTGTGGGAGCTGCAGAGGGGAGGGAGCCCTGGTCACAAAGGGAAGAGAGAGAGGGAGAGAGAGAGACAGAGACAGAGACAGAGAGAGAAGCTCATGGGAATGTACAAGGAGAACACTTCTAGAAAGCCATGACTGGAAAAATGAGCGGGGGTGATTTTCATGAGGTTTGCAACCAGTAGGGCTCAGTCTCTGAGGATCATTTAAGGTGCATGGGGAAGCACTGTTTGCTCTTCCTGGAGTGCATCTGTGAGAGGTGGCATTTGCAGAGATGTCTCTTCAGGGACAAAAGAGCCAACATGTGCCATTTACCTCTCTCGCCTCTCAGTATGGGTGCAGAAACAGCTGCTGGGGCCACTAACCCGCCCGAACACTGGCTCTTTAGGCTGCTTTGCTCCAAATCCCATGCTGCTGTACTCTGGGTCAACTACCCTGCTCAGTCAAACTTACTGGTTCAACAACTTACTGGTCAAACTTACTGCTGGGTCAAACAAACTGGTTCCAGCATGTTGAGACCCTCCCCCAGAAGACCAGCACAGGTCCCTGCTATACCAGGTCCCTAAAATTTGGAGTTTTAAAAGTCAGCAGGCTAACCTGGGATAGAGCCCAGGCATACAAGCAACCTGGAGATGGACAGTGTGAAAACAGCAATCTGAAGAATGCCTGGGATTCATGAGAAGAAATTATTCACTCTTTTGGGACTATTTCCCTGAGAGCAACAAGCATGGAGACCCCTTTTACGAGACAAAAGAGCTGGCTAGCCCCATTTCCCTCCCCCGTCCCTCATCATAAAGCAGCTTCAATAAATAGCACAACACCAATGGTGGGTGTTTAACCTGTTTAACACCAAATCCACCATCCCTTCCCGTGCTCTGCTGGTACTATTCTCAGGCAAGGGTGCCTAAGTCCCAGCACAGTGTGCCCTTTCCCAGGAGACCAACACACATGCAACATGTCTACTGACCAGAGAGTTCTGCAAGGCTTCAGTTCTAGTAGAAGCAGCATCAGGTCTTATTTAAAACAATCAGGCCAGAGCACACCTAGTTAAAGTTCACCACATTCTAGTCAAGGTCCAAACGCTGCCTCACTGCCCACTGCAGGCAAGGAGGGCCTCTGTGACAAATGGAACCAGAGCAGCCAAAACACAGCACAGTGTTCACTCAGCACACAACAGAAACACTCCCTAAAGCACTAGGCATTGAATGCTATATGACTTCTTCTTCACAAAGCCATTATAATCTCTTAGGAGCAGAAAACATAACAGACTTCTAAAACTTAGACAGAATGCCAAGATGAAGGAATTCATCCCAAAAGAAAGGACAAGAGAAGGTAATAGCCAGAGATCTAACCAAAATAAATATAAGTAATATGCCTGATGGAAGATTTAAAGCAAAAATCATAAGGATACTTGCTGGGCTTGAGAAAAGCATGGAGACTTCATGGAGACCCTTACTACAGAGATAAAAATAGTTAAAAACAGTCATAAATGAAAATTGCAATAACTGAGATTTGAAACAGACAGGGTGGGTGTAATGACCACAAGGATAGAAGAAGCAAAGGGATAAGTAAGTGATATAGAAGATATAAATATAGAAAACAATGAAGCTGAACAAAAGAAGAAAGAAGAATTATGTCTCCTGAGAATGGACTCAGGGAACTCAGTGACTATATCAAATGTAATCACATGCATATCATAGGGGTCCCAGAAGAAGAAGATAGAGAAAAGGTGGAGAATGTTTATTTGAGAAAATAATAACTGAAAGCTTCCCTAATCTTTGAGGGAAACTGACATCCAAATCCAGGAGGCACAGAGTACTCCCATCAAAATCAAGATGGGAAAATACAGCAGTCTAATACCAAGAAAAATTTTAATTACATTTGCAAAATATAGAAATAAATAAAAAACTCAAAAGCAGATAAAAGAAGTCCCTAATTTACAAAAGTCCCTAACTTTTAAAAGAAGGGAGTCACATGATATATTCAACATACTGAATGGGAAAAATCTGCAGCCAAGAATACTCTACCCAAACAAGGCTATCATTCAGAATAGAAAGAGAGTAAAGAGTTTCCCAGAGAAACAAAAGCTAAAGAAGGTTCTTTACAAATTTTATATATATATATATATATATATATATATATATATATATATATATTTATAAATATTTTATTCATTTATTCATGAGAGAGAGACAGAGACAGAGACACAGGCAGGAGGCAGGGGGAGAAGCAGGCTCCATGCAGGAAGCCCGATGTGGGACTTGATCCCGGGACCCCGGGATCATGTCTTGAGCCAAAGGCAGATGCTGAAGTGCTGAGCCACCCAGGCGACCCCCTGAAAGAAATATTAAAGGGGACTCTTAGAGTGGGAAAGAAAGACCAAAAATGACAGACTAGCAAGGAATGGAGAAAATCTCCAGAAACAGCAACAAAACAAGTAATAAAATTTCACTAAATATGTATCTATCAATAATTACTCTAAATGTAAATGGACTAACTGCTCCAGTCATAAGACATAGGGTGTCAGCATGGATGGATTAAAAAACAAGACCCATATACCGGAAACTCATTTTAGACCTAAAGACACTAGATTGAAAGTGAGGGGATGGAGAAACATTTAACATGCAAATGGAGGTCAGAGGAAGCCAGAATAGCAATATTTATATCAGACATACTAGATTTTAAACCAAAGATTGTAACAAGGGATGAAGAAGGACACTATGATTAATGGGGCCATCCAACATGAAGATCTAAAAATTATAAATATCTATGCCCCTAACATGGAAGCACCCAAATATATATAATATATTAATAGCAGACATAAATGAGCTCAATGATAATAACACTATAGTGATAGGGGACTCTAACTACCCCACATACATCAATGGACAGACAATCGAAACAGAAAATCAACAAGGAAAGAATGGCTTTGAATGAGACACTGGACCAGATGGACTTAATGGATATATTCAGCATATTTCCTCCTAAAGCAGAAGAATACACATTCTTTTCAAGTGCACATGGGACATTCTCCAGGATAGATTACATACTAGGTCACAAACTAGGTCAGGCCTCAACAAGCACAAAAAGATTGAGGTCATAGCATGCATGTTTTCTGACCACAATTTATGAAACTTGAAGTCAACCACAAGAAAAAATTTAGGACCACAAATACATGGAGGATAAAAAATGTGCTACTAAAGAATGAATAGGTCAACTAGGAAATCAAAGAAGAAAATTTAAAAAATACACAGAAACAAATGAAAATGAAAACACAATGGTCCAAAACCTTTGGGATGCAGTAAAAGTGGCCGAAAGAAGTAATATACAGCAATACAGGCCTGCCTCAAGAAGCAAGAAAAATCTCAAATAAACTACTCTTTTCATTTAAAGGTTCTTAGAACAATTACAACAAAAGTACAACAAAAAAGGACAACAAACAATAAAGCCTAAAGCCAACAGAAGTAAAATAATAAAAATTACAGCAGAGATAAACGATATAGAAGCTAAAAAACAGTAAAACAGATCAATGAAACCAGGAGCTTGTTCTTTAAAAACATTAATAAAATTGATAAGCCCCTAGCCAGACTTTTCAAAAAGAAAAGGGAAATTACCAAAGTAAAATCACATGTGAGAGAGGAGAAATGACAACCAACACCACAGAAATACAAACAATTGTAAGTGAATATTATGAAAAACTACATGCCAACAAATTTGACAACCTGGAAGAAATGGATAAGTTCTTAGAAACATATGAACTACCAAAACTGAAGCAGGAAGAAAAAGAAAACTTGAACAGACTGATAACCAGCAAAAGAATTGAATCTGTAATCAAACAACTCCCAGCAAACAAAAGTTCGGGGCCAGATGGTTTCACAGGCAAGTTATACCGAACAATTAAAGGAGAGTTCATACACATTCTTCTCCTACTATTCCAAAAAAAAAAAACCCAGAAATGGAAGGAAAACTTCCAAATTTATTCTGTGAGGCTAGCATTACCGTGATTCCAAAACCAGACAAAGATTCCCTAAAAAAGAGATAAACATGGATACAAAAATTCTCAACAAAATACTAGCCAATGGAATCCAATAGTATATTAAAACAATCATTCACCATGATCAAGTGGTATTTATTCCTGAGCTGCAGGGTTGGTTCAGTATTTGCAAAATCAATCAATATGTATACCACATTAATAAAAGAAAGGAGAAGAATCATATGATTTTTTTGATAGATGAAGAAAATTCATTTGACAAAGGAGAATATACTTTCATGATAAAAACTCTCAACAAATAAGATTAGAGTGAACCTACCTCAACATAATAAAGGCCTGATAAGAAAACCCCACAGCTAGTATCATCCTCAGCGGTGAAAAACTGAAAGCTTTTCCTCTGTGGTCAGGAACAAGAATGGGATGTCCATTCTCATCATTATTATTTACCATAGTCCTGGAAGTCCTAGCTTCAGCAATCAGACAATGAAAAGAAATAAAAGTCATCCATGTCACCAAGGAAGGAGTAACACTTTCACTATTTGCAAATGACATGATACTCTAAATAGAAAACCCAAAAGACTCCACCAAAAATTGCTAGAACTGATAACATGAATTCAGTAAAGTCACAGGATACAAAATAAATGTACAGAAATCTTTTGCATTTCTATACACTAGTAATGATGCAGCAGAAAGAGAAGTCAAGGACTCAATCCCATTTATAGTTGCACCAAAACCCATAAGAGACCTAGGAATAGACCTCGCCAAAGACCTAGTGAAAGACTTGTACTCTGAAAAATAAAAAACACTGAAGAAAGAAATTGAAGAGGACACAAGGAAATGGAAAAACATTCCTTGCTCACAGAAGAACAAATATTGTTAAAATGTCTATACTATTCAAAGCGATCTTCACATTTAATGCAATCCCTATCAAAATACCAACAGCTTTTTTCACAGAGCTGGAACAAACAATCCTAAAATTTTTATGGAACCACATAAGGCCCCAAATAGCCAGAGCATTCTTGGAAAAGCAAAGCAAAGCTGGAGTCATCACAATTCCAGTCTTCAAGTTGGAATTGCAACTGTCCATTGCAAAGCTGTCCTGATTAAGGCAGTGTGGTACTGGCACAAAAATAGGTAGATCAATAGAAGAGAATAGAAAACCCATCAATGAACCCATAACTATATGGGTTCTATCTTTGTCAATCTTTATCTAATCTTTATCAAAGCAGGAAAGAATATCCAGTGGGAAAAATCTCTTCAACAAATGGTGTTGTGAAAGCTGGACAGCAACATGCAAAAAATGAAACTGAACTACTTTCTTACACTATACAGAAACATAAATTCAAAATGGATGGAAGATGTAAATGTGAAACAGGAAACCATCAAAAGCTTATAGGAGAACACGGGTAGTAACCTCACTGACATTGGCTATAGCAACTTCTTACTAGATATGTCACCTGATGCAAGGGAAATAAAAGCAAAAGTAGATTATTAGGACCTCATCAAAATAAAAAGCTTCTTGACAGCAAAGGAAATAATCAACATAACTAAAAGGCAACCTTCAGAATGAGAGAGTGTAGTTACAAATGACATATCTGATAGAGGGTTAGCATCCAAAGTATATAAAGAGCTTATAAAACTCAATATCCGAAAAACAAATAATCTAGTTTTAAAAAATTGGCAGGGAAGCCTGGGTTGCTCAGTGGTTTAGTGCCACCTTCAGCCCAGGGTGTGATCTTGGAGACCCGGGATCAAGTTCACATCAGGCTCCCTCCATGGAGACTGCTTCACCCTCTGCCTGTGTCTCTCTCTCTCTCTACTCTCTGTGTTTCTCATGAATAAATAAATAAAATCTTTAAAATTTTTTTAAATTGGCAGAAGATATGAATAGACATTTTCCCCAAAAAGACTACAGATGGTCAATAGACAAATTGAAAAGATCTCAACATCACTCATCATCAGGGAAATACAAAGCAAAACTACAATGAGATATCACCTCACTCTAATCGGAATAGCTAAAATTAACACAGGAAACAAGTGTTGGTGAGGCTATAGAGAAACGGGAACTCTCTTACACAGTTGGTGGAAATACAAACTGGCGCAGCCACTCTGGAAAACAGTATGGAGGTTCCTCAAAAGATTAAAAATAAAGCTACCCTATGGTCCTGCAATTGTACTAGATTTTTACCTGAAGGATACAAAAATAGTGATTCAAAGGGATGGATACATGCACCCAAATGTTATAGCAGCATTCTCAAGAATAGCCAAATTATGGAAAGAGCCTAAATGTCCATTGACTGATGAATAGATAAAGAAGTGGAATATTACTCAGCCATCAAAAAGAATGAAATCTTGCCATTTTCAGTACCATCTGAAATCGGGCATTGTGATGCCCCTAGCTTTGATTTTCTTTTTTAATATTCCCTGGCGATTCGGGGTCTTTTCTGATTCCGCACAAATCTTAAGATGATTTTTTCCAACTCTCTGAAAAAGTCAATGGTATATTGATAGGGATTGCATTAAACGTGTGAATTGCCCTGGGCAACATTGACATTTTCACAATATTAATTCTGCCAATCCATGAGCACGGAATATTTTTCCATCTCTTCATGTCTTCCTCAATTTCTTTCAGAAGTTTTGTATAGTTTTTAGGTTATAGATCCTTTACCTCTTTGGTTAGGTTTATTCCTAGGTATCTTATGCTTTTGGGTGCAATTGTAGATGGGATTGACTCCTTATTTTCTCTTTCTTCACTCTTATTTTTAGTGCATAGAAATGCCACTAACTTCTGGGCATTGATTTTGTATCCTGCCACACTGGCAAATTTCTGTATGAGTTCTAGCAATCTTGGGGTGGAGTCCTTTGGGTTTTCTCTGTACAATATCATGTCATTGGCGAAGAGGGAGAGTTTGACTTCTTCTTTGCCAATTTGAGTGCCTTTAATGTCTTTTTGTTGTCTGATTGCTGAGGCTAGGACTTCTAGTACTATGTTGAATAGCAGTGGTGAGAGTGGACATCCCTGTCTTGTTCCTGATCTTAGAGGAAAGGCTCCCAGTGCTTCCCCATTGAGAATAATAGTTGCTGTGGGCTTGTCATAGATGGCTTTTAAGATGTCAAGGAATGTTCCATCTATCCCTACAGTCTGAAGAGTTTTCATCAGGAATGGATGCTGTATTTTGTCAAATGCTTTCTCTGCAACTATTGAGAGGATCATATGGTTCTTGTTTTTTCTCTTGTTGATATGATCTATCACATTGATTGCTTTATGAGTGTTGGACCAGCCTTGCATCCCAGGGATAAATTCCACTTTGTCATGACAAATAATCTTCTTAATGTACTGTTGGATCCTATTGGCTAGTATCTTGCCGAGAATTTTTGCATCCGTGTTCATCAGGGATATTGGTCTGTAATTCTCCTTTTTTGGTGGGGTCTTTTCGGTTTTGGAATTAAGGTGATGCTGGCCTCATAGAACGAGTTTGGAAGTATTCCATCTCTTTTTATCTTTCAGAACAGATTTAGTAGAATAGGTATTGTTTGTTCTTTAAACGTTTGAGAGAATTCCCCCAAGAAGCCATCTGGCCCTGGACTTTTGCATCTTGAGAGGTTTTTGATGACTGCTTCAATTTCCTCCCTGGTTATTGGCCTGCTCAAGTTTTCTATTTCTTCCTATTCCATCTTTGGTAGTTTCTGGTTTTCCGGAAAGCTGTGGTCATCAAGAGAGTGTGGTAGTGGCACAAAAACAGACACATAGATCAATGGAACAGAAGAGAGAATCCAGAAGTGGACCCTCAACTTTATGGTCAACTAATATTCGACAAGGGAGGAAAGACTATCCATTGGAAGAAAGACAGTCTCTTCAATAAATGGTGCTGGGAAAATTGGACATCCACATGCAGAAGAATGAAACTATACCATTCTCTTGCACCATACACAAAGATAAACTCAAAATGGATGAAAGATCTAAATGTGAGACAAGATTCCATCAATATCCTAGAGGAGAAATACAGGCAACACCCTTTTTGAACTCAGCCACAGTAACTTCTTGGAAGATACATCCACGTAGGCAAAAGAAACAAAAGCAAAAATGAACTATTGGGACTTCATCAAGTTAAGAAACTTCTGCACAGCAAAGGATACAGTCAACAAACTAAAAGACAACCTACAGAATGGGACAAGATATCTGCAAATGACATATCAGATAAAGGGCTAGTATCCAAGATCAATAAAGAACTTATTAAACTCAAAAGCAAAGAAACAAACAATCCAATCATGAAATGGGCAAAAGACATGAACAGAAATCTCACAGAGGAAGACATAGACATGGCCAACAAGTACATGAGAGAATGCTCCGCATCACTTGCCATCAGGGAAATACAAATCAAAACCACATTGAGATACCACCTCACACCAGTGAGAATGGGGAAAATGAACAAGAAAGGAAACAAGAAATGTTGGAGACGATGTGGAGAAAGGGGAACCCTCTTGCACTGTTGGTGGGAATTTGAACTGGTACAGCCACTATGGAAAACTGTGTGGAGGTTCCTCAAAGAGTTAAAAATAGATATTTCCTACAACGCAGCAATTTCACTGTTGCGGATTTACCCCAAAGATACAGATGCAGTAAAACACCGGAACACCTGCACCCCAATGTTTATTCGGCGCATTCCCCCCAATGTTTATTGCACACATTCCCCCCAATGTTTCCATCAAACTGTGAATGGAGCCTTGGTATCCATCAAATGATGAATGGATAAAGAAGATGTGGTATATGTATACAATTGAATATTACTCAGCCATTACAAATGACAAATACCCACCATTTGCTTCGATGTGGATGGAACTGGAGGGTATTATGCTGAGTAAAATAAGTCAATTGGAGAAGGACAAACATTATATGGTCTCATTCATTTGGGGAATATAAAAATTAGTTAAAGGGAATAAAGGGGAAAGGAGAGAAAATAAATGAAAATATCAGTGAGGGTCACAAAATATGAGAGACACCTAACTCTGAGAAACAAACATGGGGTAGTAGAAAGGGAGGTGTGGAGGGGGTTGGAGTGACCGGGTGATGGGCACTGAGGGGGGCACTTGGCAGGATGAGCACTGGGTGCTTTTTTTTAAATAATAAATTTATTTTTTATTGGTGTTCAATTTACCAACATACAGAATAACACCCAAGCACTGGGTGTTAAACTATCTGTTGGCATATTGAACACCAATAAAAATTTTTTGAAAAAAATAAATGAAAGAAACAAACCTTTGCAGAAGTGCAAAAAAAAAAAAAAAAGAAAAGAAAAGAAAAGAAAAAAAGAAAGGAATCTTGCCATTTGCTACAACATGGATGGATCTAGAGAGTATTATGCTAAAGGAAAAAAATTCAGAGAAAGACAAATACCATATTATTTCACTCATATGTGGAATTTAAGAAACAAAACAGAGGAACATAATGTGTGTAATAAAGAGGTAAACCAGAGAACAGAGTCTTAGCTGGAGAAAACAAAATTAGGGTAGTGAGAGAGAAGGTGGTGGGCAAGGGGGATGGGTTAAATGAGAGATGGATAAAAGGAGGACATTTGTGATGAGCCCTGTCTGTTGTATGAAAGTGATGAATCACTAAATCTACACCTGAAACTAATACTACACTGTATGTTAACTAACTGTAATTTAAATTAAAATTTGGGGATAATTTTTTTTGCATTCTCTCCTAAATTATCTCAGAAGGCAAAATAGACTTATTTATTTATTTATTTATTTATTTATTTATTTATTTATTTATTTATTTATTTATTATTTTTTAAATAAATTTATTTTTTATTGGTGTTCAGTTTGTCAACATACAGAATAACACCCAGTGCTCATCCCGTCAAGTGCCCCCCTCGGTGCCTGCCACCCAGTCACCCCCACCCCCACCCACATCCCCTTCCACCACCCCTAGTTCATTTCCCAGAGTTAGGAGTCTTTCATGTTCTGCCTCCCTTTCTGATATTTCCCACTCATTTTTTCTCCTTTCCCCTTTATTCCCTTTCACTATTTTTTATATTCCCCAAATGAATGAGACCATATAATGTTTGTCCTTCTCCAATTGACTTACTTCACTCAGCATAATACCCTCCAGTTCCATCCACGTTGAAGCAAATGGTGGGTATTTGTCGTTTCTAATGGCTGAGGAATATTCCATTGTATACATAAACCACATCTTCTTTATCCATTCATCTTTCGATGGACACCGAGGCTCCTTCCACAGTTTGGCTATTGTGGACATTGCTGCTAGAAACATCGGGGTGCAGGTGTCCTGGCGTTTCATTGCATCTGTATCTTTGAGGTAAATCTCCAGCAGTGCAATTCCTGGGTCATAGGGAATATCTATTTTTAACTCTGTGAGGAACCTCCACACAGTTTTCCAGAGTGGCTGCAAGAGTTCACATTCCCACCAACAGTGTAAGAGGGTTCCCCTTTCTCCACATTGTCTCCAACATTTCTTGTTTCCTTTCTTGTTCATTTTCCCCATTCTCACTGGTGTGAGGTGGTATCTCATTGTGGTTTTGATTTGTATTTCCCTGATGGCAAGTGATGCAGAGCATTCTCTCATGTGCTTGTTGGCCATGTCTATGTCTTCCTCTGTGAGATTTCTCTTCATGTCTTTTGCCCATTTCATGATTGGATTGTTTGTTTCTTTGGAGTTGTGTTTAATACATTCTTTATAGATCTTGGAAACTAGCCCTTTATCTGATACATCATTTGCAAATATCTTGTCCCATTCTGTAGGTTGTCTTTTAGTTTGTTGACTGTATCCTTTGCTGTGCAAAAGCTTCTTATCTTGATGAAGTCCCAATAGTTCATTTTTGCTTTTGTTTCTTTTGCCTACGTGGATGTATCTTCCAAGAAGTTACTGTGGCTGAGTTCAAAAAGGGTGTTGCCTGTATTTCTCCTCTAGGATATTGATGGAATCTTGTCTCACATTTAGATCTTTCATCCATTTTGAGTTTATCTTTGTGTATGGTGCAAGAGAATGGTCTAGTTTCATTCTTCTGCATGTGGATGTCCAATTTTCCCAGCACCATTTATTGAAGAGACTGTCTTTCTTCCAATGGATAGTCTTTCCTCCCTTGTCGAATATTAGTTGACCATAAAGTTGAGGGTCCACTTCTGGATTCTCTCTTCTGTTCCATTGATCTATGTGTCTGTTTTTGTGCCACTACCACACTCTCTTGATGACCACAGCATTGTAGTACAACCTGAAATTTGGCTTTGTGATGCCCCCAGCTATGGTTTTCTTTTTTAAAATTCCCATGGCTTTTCGGAGACTTTTGTGATTCCACACAAGTCTTAAAATAATTTGTTCTAACTCTCTGAAGAAAGTCCATGGTATATTGATAGGGATTGCATTAAACGTGTAAATTGCCCTGGGCAACATTGACAGTTTCACAATATTAATTCTTCCAATCCATGAGCATGGAATATTTTTCCATCTCTTTGTGTCTTCCTCAATTTCTTTCAGAAGTGTTCCGAGGTTTGTAGGGTATAGATTCTTTACCTCTTTGGTTAGGTTTATTCTTAGGTATCTTATGCTTTTGGGTGCAATTGTAAATGGAATGGACTCCTTAATTTCTCTTTCTTCAGTCTCATTGTTAGTGTAGAGAAATGCCACTGACTTCTGGGCATTGATTTTGTATCCTGCCACACTGCCAAATTGCTGTATGAGTTCTAGCAATCTTGGGGTGGAATCTTTTGAGTTTTCTACGTAGAGTATTATGTCATCAGGGAAGGGGGAGAGTTTGTCTTCTTCTTTGCCAATTTGAATGCCTTTTATGTCTTTTTGTTGTCTGATTGCTGAGGCTAGGAATTCCAATACTCTGTTGAATAGCAGTGGTGAGAGTGGACATCCCTCTCTGGTTCCTGATCTTAGGGGAAAGGCTCCCAGTGCTTCCCCATTGAGAATGATATTTGCTGTGGGCTTTTCGTAGATGGCTTTTAAGATGTTGAAGAATGTTCCCTCTATCCCTACACTCTGAAGAGTTTTGATCAGGAATGGATGCTGTATTTTGTCAAATGCTTTCTCTGCATCTATTGAAAGGATCATATGATTCTTGGTTTTTCTCTTGCTGTTATGATGAATCACATTGATTGTTTTACAGGTGTTGAACCAGCCTTGCATCCCAGGGATAAATCCTACTTGGTCATGGTGAATAATCTTCTTAATGTATTGTTGCATCCTATTGGCTAGTATCTTGTTGAGAATTTTTGCATCCATGTTCATCAGGGATATTGGTCTGTAATTCTCCTTTTTGGTGGGGTCTTTGTCTGGTTTTGGAATTAAGGTGATGCTGGCCTCATCGATTGAGTTTGGAAGTGTTCCATCTCTTTTTTCTTTCGAAACAGTTTTAGTAGAATAGGTATCGTTTCTTCTTTAAACGTTTGATAGAATTCCCCTGGGAAGCCATGTGGCCCTGGACTCTTGTGTCTTGGGGGGTTTTTGATGACTGCTTCAATTTCCTCCCTGGTTATTGGCCTGTTCAGGTTTCTATTTCTTCCTGTTCCAGTTTTGGTAGTTTGTGGTTTTCCAGAAATGCGTCCATTTCTTCTTGATTGCCTAATTTATTGGCGTATAGCTGTTCATAATATGTTTTTAAAATCTTTTTTATTTCCTTGGTGTTGGTAGTGATCACTCCTTTCTCATTCGTGATTTTATTAATTTGAGTCTTCTCTCTCGTCTTTTAATAAGGCTGGCTAATGGTTTACCTAGCTTATTAATTCTTTCAAAGAATCAGCTCCTGGTTTTGTTGATCTGTTCCACAGTTCTTCTGGTCTCAATTTCGTTGAGTTCTGCTTGAATCTTTATTAACTCCCTTCCTCTGCTGGGTGTAGGATCTATTTGCTGTTTTTTCTCTAGCTCCATTAGGTGTAAGGTTAGCTTTTGTATTTGAGTTCTTTCCAGTTTTTGGATGGATGCTTTTATTGCAATGCATTTCCCCTTCCGGACTGCTTTTGCGTATCCCAATGATTTTGAACAGTTGCATCTTCATTCTCATTAGTTTCCATGAATCTTTTTAATTCTTAATTTCCTTGTTGACCCTTTCATCTTTTAGCAGGGCGGTCCTTTAGGGATAATTTTTAAGGAGACCTTTGGAAACTGATTTTTCATCTCCAACTAGTAAAGGCAAAAATTTGAAAGACTCAGGGAAAAAAGGGTAATAAAGCTCAGCCTTGCATTAAGAACCATATCAAGGATTGATTATCACTTCCCATTGTCTTAAACTCTCAATGGTTGAAGGTTATCCTCAGTAATTCTTTTTAACTTGACAAAATGGTTCACATAAAAGAAATTTATGGACTACAATATGATTCTCACAGATAAGCCTGATAGAACAAAAGTATTTCATATATATTTCAGACAGAGATATAGATATCTAAGAAAAGAATTGTGAATGAGGCTACTGATCTGCAGAGCTGACCTAAATAAGTAGATATGAAGTCAACTATTAATCTGGACTAGCAGAAATTTGACTATTTGAGATTTAAAAAGAATTTTTGGGCCATCAGTTTTCAATGGCCAGGAAGCAGTGTAAGACAGCTGATCACACTTCAAAGAAAGAGAAGTCTTCAATTTACTCTTCAAATGTGGCCAAAGAGGAGAGATATCAGAGTAAGAACTTCACGGCAGATGGAACTAAGTCTTGTGGAAAATAATGGATTGGGGCTATGGAAATAGTTCCCAGTAATGGAATAGTGCACACTCCCAGTGTGAGTGTTCCTCATAAGATATGCCTAATAGAATCTTGGGCTTGCTATAGACCAGTGTGTGCTATATGTCTCTTCCTCCTCAGCTTTCAAAAGAGGTGTGTTTACTGCCATTTCCTGATCCAAGTTCCACCACTGAATATTGGGTATGTGGAAAACAGATAACTTGTTTAGCCCATATGTTTCTAAATTGAGAAGAACCATACAGACATTAAGAGACTGCTTGGGATAACTCAAAGATCCAGTCCTGACTGGAGAAGACACTAAGACAAATATGATTGATTAGCATCTAGAATGTGTAATGGACTCCTATGAATAAAAAAGGTCAATCTCTGAGTTAGTAAGGACTAAGTAAATCAATGGGAGTTTCAGGATGAAGTACAAATGACCTTGAAACATATTAAAGTATTTAAACCTCATTAATTATAAAGCATACAAAATAGTATTTCACACTCACCATTTAAGTAAAAACTAACAAATGGGACAATATCAAGGGTTGACTAGAGTATGCAGGAACAGAGTCCTCATCATCTGATGAGAGTGTACACTACTACATCTACTTTGGAAAGCAGTCTGTCACTGTTCAATAAAGTGGCCCTAAAGGACAGTGGTTAAATCTTTCTAGTGGTCAGAGTCCCAAGAAGCACACCTGGTTGTCTAATTTTCATTGAGGGAGAAAACTCCTGGGTGAAAGATACACATGGGCTCCTAAATAGTGTCAGATAGCTTGACTGATTGGTCAGGAACCTGGAAGGAGCAAGATTGGAAGACTGGGGACAGGAACATCCAGGGAAGAAGTTTATGGGTGAACCTATGGGCATAAGGCACAGAGATCTTTTTGTCGCATGTTAATACCAGAAAGTACCCATTGCAGTAGAAGTTCTCACACTTAGACGGACAGGTTGACAAAGACTGGGAATGTCATCCAGTCTCTCTCTTTGTATATTCCAGTTCATGACCATCATGAACAGAGAGTGAGCACGGTGGAATGGTTGAAGACAATGCTTTAGCTCCTTCTCACTAAGGCCAAATTACTGACACCACTGGATGCCCAATATGCTAGCAAATAAGCTAGCTAACCCTGAACTCTCAATTGTACCCAAGTATACCAGACAAGCACTTGGTGGTAGTGAACTCTATCACCTTGGAAGGGAGATTTATGCTCACTTGAATTGACACATTCTTAGTTAAAAGTCTGCCTTCCATGTGTGCAGTAACTCTGCCAGTACCATCATCTGAAGGTTTACAGAACAACCAGTCTGTTCCATGTAACATTTCCTCAGCAAAAAGAATACAGGTTATAGCAAAGGAGGCAAGCTAAATGGAGTATGATCATGAGATCCACTAATCTTTTATGTCATTATGCAGAAGTGTAAGGTTTAATAGCTGAGTTAAGGTGTCAGCTAGAAAAAAAAATTCCTTATGGTTAAGGCACTATTGGGGAATCTGTATGTGAACTAAATAACCAGATAATATATAGTGCTTTCTCCTAGTACCTTAACTAGATAGCTCCACAACCCAAAGAATGGAGGAGGATTTACATCCTTTCACCATCATTCCCAGTGACCCACTTTTATAATGTGTGTTTTCTTTCCCATAAACTTAGGTTCTACCAAGTTGGAGGCCCTAGATCCCAGTGGAAGTGCTCTGCCGGGACACGGAAGTTGTCCAATGAACTCAAACCTAGACTTTTACCTGATGCTAGTAGACCATCAGGCAAAGAAAGGACTTACTATATAGTGGGGATAATTGACCTGATTATCAAGAGGAGTTACGGTTGCTGCTACCCAGTCAGCTAGAAGGAGTGTGTTTAGAGCCCAGGAGATTCACCAGGGCATCTCTGGATGCTTCTGTGCCCAGGAGAACAGTTAATGGGCAATTGAAGCAAACAACAACTATTAAGAGCAAGGCAACTAAGGGCTCAGATTCTTCAGGGATGTCAGTGTGGGTTAACTCTCCAGACGAGCAACCTAGGCTGGCTAAAATAATGGCTGAGAGTGAGAGAAATCTGAAATCAGTAGTGGAGAGATAAGATTAATCTTCCGTGACCTCAGAACTAGCTCCTGTGTCCAGGACAGAAACTTGCTTCACTAACCATATTTACTGTACCTCTACTCTTAGGAGAAACTGCGAGCATCTAGTTCCCACAAAAAATGGAGCTTTCATATTGTATTGGAGGTACAATGGGAAGGCATGAACAAATCTGAGTGGTGCAAAGAGTTATCTAGATCAGATAGTTCTTATCCACCTATTAGGATCCTCTTAACCTCACCTGTTCCTGGGCCTTTTGGTTACAGTCCCAGTTATTTCACCTGGATGCAACCTGACAGTATCTCACCTCACATTCACTCCCGACTCCACATAAAATACTAACTATATATTTGATCTAGGAGAGAAAAAAACCTCTGCTTCTTTATTATCATGTTCTGAAATATTTGAACAAGTGTGTACACACTCTTTAACAAGAGCTATTTTGTCACATTGTATTGCATTTCTCACAGCCTCCCTTAGGTGCTCAGCAAGGGGAGCCAGGCAAAGCACTGCACTTACGACATAATCCGGGATGGAGATATGTGCTTTCTAAATGTGGATATTAAAAACAAGTGTGTACTACTACCTGTGGGATAGTCTTCCTAAAACTATCAGAACTAAATCATATTAAGCCCCTGTATCCAACTACCAGTTTACATGAAATACAGACGACAGTAAAAACATTTTAAACTGTATTATGGAGACCAAATTAGCAAAATGCAGACTCTGAGAAATTCCAACGGAAAAAACATAAACTTAACAGAAAGACACTGAGAGAGACAGACACATAAACAGGCAAACAGAGATCCAGATACAGAGAGATAGAAATAGATAGAGAGAATCAACACATTAAAAAAAAAAGCCAAAACCCATCTTAGTAGTTAGGTATACGCACTCAAGTGATAAAAGTATAAATAAGACAGTAATTATCATAAAATCAGAAGAGTGTCTCCCTTTATGTTGGAAGGAGGGGCTCCATCCGGATGAAACATGTGGGAGACATCTGAGCAGGTAGTAAAATTTCTCTTTTTACATGGGTGGCAGCTACAAAGATTTTCTCCATATGAATCATTAAGCCCTATGTTTTTATGTGGTTTCTTGTATTTGATTACTTTTAACAATAGGTTCAATTTTTTATTTATTTTTTATTTATTTATGATAGTCACACAGAGAGAGAGAGAGAGGCAGAGACACAGGCAGAGAGAGAAGCAGGCTCCATGCACCGGGAGCCCAACGTGGGATTCAATTCCGGGTCTCCAGGATTGCGCCCTGGGCCAAAGGCAAGCGCTAAACCGCTGTGCCACCCAGGGACCCCCAGGTTCATTTTTTTAAAAATAAAAAGCAAGTATAATATATTTGTACAATCGTAGCAATTCTTTTCTCATATCCAATTGATTTTTCAGGTTTTCAGTATGATTTCGTAACTATCTAGCTGATTTCCAGGGACAGCCAAAATTAGGGTCCCCTACTCCTCTGCTATCTTAACTCTCTCTCCTATAATATATTTACAGTTGAAGTTGGTGAGATCAGGAATATCTGCATTGTACTTCTATTGCTAAAAACAAAATGTATGGGGTAGGTCTGATATAGTAAGAAAGCCATTAACTAAAAAAAGTTTGAAAAGTATATTATACAGCCTATTAAGACAGAATTTACAAAGTTTTAAAAATATACAAAAATGATATCATGTAACAAAAACTGAATACCAGGAAATTGTGTATATAACACAATTTTTTAGTAAAATTATAAACAAAAAATGGAGAAATTACAACAACGATAAAATATTAGCAATAATACAATTGCTAACATTTATTAAGAGCTCCCAAGCACTATATTGGCTTATTTCATTTAAGTTCACCACAACTACCACAGATGGTTGTTCTATTATCACCTCCAGTTTGCTGATTAACACAGTCACATTAAGTTAAGGGGTCAAGGTCACAGAGTTCATAAGTAATGAAGTCAGAATTCAACCCACGTGTGTCTGTCCAGAGTCTCAGCACATTACCACCAAAACCACAATGAATGACTGTTCTGATAAAGACTTCAGATATTGAGTGAGCATACAATCTGGTTTGTCTGGGACAACCCTGGCTTATGCTTGTTGTTCTGACATGATTGGCAATAATTGTTTTTTTTTAGAGACTTAACACATATTTATTAACTTGAAGTTTCTGTATGTTGGTCCTACTCAGGGTCATAAAGCTGAAATAAAGATGTTGGAAAGACTGAGTTCTTATCCAGAGATTCTGAGGGAAAATCCACTCCCAAGCTCATTCTTGTTGGAAGAATTCAGTTCCTAGTGGTCGCAATACTGAGGATCCCATTTTCTTGTTGGCTGTCAATCAGGAGCCACACTCAGTTCCTACAGTGTTCTTGCTCCATGGCCTCTGCCTCTGTATTTTCTTTTATTATTATTATTTTTTTATTGGAGTTCAATTTGCCAATCTATAGCATATCACCCATTGCTCATCCCATCAAGTGCCCCCGTCAGTGCCCGTCAATAATTCTTTTTATATGACCAAGTTGTTCAGTTTGTTTTTTTCAAGTTGTTCAGTGTGATTCATCATACCAGCAAGAGAAAAACCAAGAACCATATGATCCTCTCAATAGATGCAGAGAAAGCATTTGACAAAATACTGCATCCATTCCTGATCAAAACTCTTCAGACTGTAGGGATAGACGGAACATTCCTCGACGTCTTAAAAGCCATCTACAAAAAGCCCACAGCAAATATCATTCTCAATGGGGGAAGCACAAGCACCGGGAGCCTTTCCCCTAAGATCAGGAACAAGACAGGGATGTCCACTCTCACCACTGCTATTCAACATAGTACTAGAAGTCCTAGCCTCAGCAATCAGACAACAAAAAGACATAAAAGGCATTCAAATTGGCAAAGAAGAAGTCAAACTCTCCCTCTTCGCCAATGACATGATACTGTACCTAGAAAACCCAAAAGACTCCACCCCAAGATTGCTAGAACTCATACAGCAATTTGGCAGTGTGGCAGGATACAAAGTCAATGCCAAGAAGTCAGTGGCATTTCTCTCCACTAACAATGAGACTGAAGAAAGAGAAATTAAGGAGTCCATTCCATTTACAATTGCACCCAAAAGCATAAGATTCCTAAGAATAAACCTAACCAAAGAGGTAAAGGATCCATACACTAAAAACTATAGAACACTTCTGAAAGAAATTGAGGAAGACACAAAGAGATGGAAAAATATTCCATGCTCATGGATTGGAAGAATTAATATTGTGAAAATGTCAATGTTGCCCAGGGCAATTTACACGTTTAATGCAATCCCTATCAAAATATTTCAAAATACCATGGACTTTCTTCAGAGAGTTAGAACAAATTATTTTAAGACTTGTGTGGAATCAGAAAAGACCCCGAATAGCCAGGAGAATTTTAAAAAAGAAAACCATAGCTGGGGGCATCACAATGCCACATTTCAGGTTGTACTACAAAGCTGTGGTCATCAAGACAGTGTGGTACTGGCACAAAAGCAGACACACAGATCAGTGGAACAGAATAGAGAATCCAGAAGTGGACCCTCAACATTATGGTCAACTAATATTCGACAAGGGAGGAAAGACTATCCATTGGAAGAAAGACAGTCTCTTCAATAAATGGTGCTGGGAAAATTGGACATCCACATGCAGAAGAATGAAACTAGACCATTCTCTTTCCGTTTGGAAAATAAATGATATAGTACCCCTGCACTGAGAACCCCTTGTAGATCTCCCAATTCTGATAGTCTGGGAAAGGAAATTGGAGTCTGATTCATTTAGGTCATGAGTGGCACATGATACCATGGAGAAATGGACTCAGCTGGGAACATTGCTCCATGTATTTTCTCGATCCCTCACTCTGGAGAATAATTAGCTGACAACAGTGCCTCTGTTCATTGTTCATTGCCTCCTCTCTTGCTACACTGGACCCTAAGGAGACCTTTAAGAGAATCTTGAGTTGGAAGCACCTCTTTTGAAGCAATGGCTAGTAGGAGCCATGGCTGAAAGCACAGAGCCTAGGGGAAGTAAACACCCCCAACTTGAAATGCTCAGATTGTGGTATTTGTGTCCTCCAAATCCCTGGAGAACTTTGTGGAGTAGAGTCAAGAAGATGGCACAGGTCCAGGACAAGGCAGCCGTGATAGCAGCATCTTTCAGATTTCACCAGGACACACTTGTCAGAACATCTACAAGAATACCTGAGTGGGTGAAATCAGAATGGAACAATCTGGCCTCCTTTCTTCCTGCAACCCTGCTCCCCTATGCACTCTATCCAGAAACCTCACGCATCCAGGTTCAGTGACTATTTTTACATTTTTATTTTCTCACAATAACTATGCTCTCTCTTCCCTGTCCCCATGGGATTGTTTGAATTTTAACAGAATCCAAGGCATTTTAACTGAAAGAATACATCTCCCATGGAATTTCAGGCATTGGCAAATGGGTGAAGTGAGGGATGGGGGACATGGAGGTTTATTGATAGCTCAAGCACCCCCAGATTTTCATCACTATGTAATCCCATTTTATAGGACATTCCTCCTTTACAGATGAAGAAAAGGAGGCACAGAGTGATTTGTTAAATCTTAAAGTTGGTCAATGGTGGAGCCAAATGTACTGTTTCTCAGTAATTAATTTAATTTTCCATTTATATTCATTAGGAATAGTTGAAATTTTTTGCTTAGTCTGAAATAGAGTAGCCAGAGGGAGTTGATATAATTTTACTCCAAAGCAATTTGATGGTTATTTTGCATAAATATTCTATTTTTATAGCTTTTTGAAATATAAAAATTGAAATATTAAAAACTGTCCTCAACTGCCATCTTTCTGAACCCATCCTCACACTGGATATTAATCATCAAAATAGGTGGTGTAAGAGGTCACTTAGTTTAGCTACAGTTCATTCTAGGCTGACGGGACCTTTTGACCCTACCTATTCTTTTTTTCTTGTTGTTAAGATATTACTAATTTACTGCTTCTCCCCTTTCACAGACAAAGTAAAATGTCCTGTTAGGATAGAGCAGTCCTAGCTGTTTGCCTTCCGACCCTACCTACTCTTATTTGTTTATACTGTAAGAATCATCTTGAAGCTTTAAATAACTTATAAATCTAACCAAGTAGTACAATGCTAATAACTAGGAAAATAAATATATATAAAGATGCACAAACTTTTAATATAAATTTTCAGGATAGTGTAGTTGTTAAATGTCTAACCCTAGAGCCAGTCCATGTGAGTGGGCTCCCAAGTCTGCCACTTTTGGGCATTGGGACCCTGGACAAATTCCCTAACTTCATGTGCCTTGTATTAAAATAGGATTTTTGTGAGGCTTACCTAGGTTAATATATGTATTAGAAGAATGACTAGTACAGTAAGTGGTCAACAGGTATTATTTAATTATTGTTATTGATGAAGATATATAACAAAAGGGCAGACATTTACAATTCTGTAACCTTAAAATTAACAGTTGGTTTGTCTGTCTGATGTTCAACGTTTGTTAATATCCAAAATCTTGTTATGGTCAAATTAGCATACCCCATTTCATAATGCCTAAGGGTTTCAGTAAGAATCAACATTTGTTTCACATTTTGTAGCTTCTCATTTCCCATTAAATTCACTTAAGGGCCTGATAATGATGTAAAACATATGACATCCAAGCCCACTTGAACAAGCCCAAGCCCACTCCGTATCCCAAATCCTAAAATATGGAGAACTTCAGGAATCAATGAACTAAATGTTCCCTAGTGTTGGTCTGCATGTCCTAACTTTTTAAGTCACTTTGTTCTTTGAATTTTCTACATATGAACTTCTTTCCTTCTCTTTCTTCCTCTTTTTCCTTCCTTCCTTCCTTCCTTCCTTCCTTCCTTCCTTCCTTCCTTCCTTCCTTCCTTCCTTCCTTCCTTCCTTCCTTCCCTAAGTGCAAGGACTATGTAAAGAGAAACAACTCTGCAAACTTAAGTATACGTTGGGCGATTGTCTCTAACCTGTTACTGTGAACATTGCAAATCACAGTGACAAGATTTGTTACATGGAAGGCCTATGCTAAATCAATCTTAGTAACAGCAACACCCTCAGGGAAAGCTATTATCTCAGGACTTCTGGATGCTGTAAGCCCTCAGGCTGGTTCAGGAGAAGTCGTAAAGATACACAGTGATGCCCACAGAGACACTTTGGATATTTTTCCCACTTCAGCTCCATCTATTATCTAGGAGAAATTCAAACTCTGTTTCTCCTTCTATGATAGAAGACTGTTTTGTTTTTACATATAATAGGTATATATATAATTTTCCCCCAAAATGATAATATTTCAGTGAGTGAAAGAACCTCTTAAAATTCTCTTTTAGTCCCATTATTGTGATTCTTTTCCAACATTAAAGAAAGCCCATCATGGTTCTACATAGTTGGAAGATTTATGCACTAATAGAAATAAATGATAATCACTTGGAAGCATTACCTTAACCTCAAGGTCTGACAAAGGCTGAAGCGATCCTTCAACAAACGTGTGCCCCTCTACAGTATTTGGGTCATTGGAGGTGTTTAAAAAAACAGTATGATTTTGCTTTCCTGAGATACAACTCCTTTAGGGGTGCCTGTGTGGCTCAGTGGTTGAGCATCTACCTTTAACTCAGGTCATGATCCCAAGGCCAGGAAGAGCTCTACATCAGGCTCCTTTCAGGGAGCCAGCTTCTCCCTTTGCCTATGTCTCTGCCTCTTCGTGTGTCTCTCATGAATAATAATGAAAAAAGACACAACTCCTTTCAACTATTCTTCAGGCTTTCAAACAGCTGCTTGTGCTCTAGCAACAACTCTCTTTTAACTCATCTATTCTTTAGAGAAGTGGCTTTTAAAGTGTGCTGTTGGGACCAGCTGTGTCAGCATCGCCTGAGAACTCGTACCAAAAGAAAACTTTCAGATCCCACTCCTGATGTACTATCTAGGAAATTCTCAGAGGTAGGGCCTGGGCATCTCTGCATTAGTAAGCCCTTAGGGTGATTTTTATGCACCCTGCAGGGGGACTACACTTTTAAATCACTTGCAGGGTGTTAGAAAATACTGATGCCTGGTTCCCAGTACCAGCAATACTGATTTAAGGGTTGAGGTATGGCCTGATCCATAGAGGCTTAAAAAGTTCACCAGATAATGCTACTATACACCCAGGGTTGAGAAGCTCTGCCTTGGAGGGATAATTTTCAGCCTGAGATGGGTGAGCTGCAGAAAGATCAGAGAGAACGCTGTGCAGGTGGTTCCCTCCCCTGCCTTTGTATTACAAAGTCTAGAGAACCAACATGTGGAAGAACCCAGTTTGATGAATTTGAATAATTTGTCCATGTGCAAGGGGCTCCCTGCAACCAACAAAAAGCATTTGCAACCAACAAAATACAGGGGACTCCTGTCACTACTTTGTCCATGTTCCATTTTTCCCCCTCTTCTCCAGATTATTCATTTGAGACCACTCATGAATTATTTAGTTCCACTCTGAGCATAGAGTTGTAGTAAGCTGTAAAGCCAGGATGTGGACTTGTGTTGTTTTGTTTTTTGACTTAAGTGCATCTTCTGGTAGACATTTATGAGAAGAGCTAATGTATATATGATGACCTCTGAATTCTTTTATTTATTTATTTATTTATTTATTTATTTATTTATTTATTTATTTATTTTTTTTTATTGGTTTTATTTAAATTCAAATTAGTTAACATATAGTGTATTATTAATTTCGGGATAGAATTTAGTGATTTATCAGTTGCATTTAACACCCAGGCCTCATTACATTAGGTGCCTTCCTTCATGCCCTTTACTCAATTACCCCATCCCCCCACCAATCTCCCCTGCAGAAACCCTCAGTTTGTTCTCTATAGTTAAGGGTCTCTTATGGTTTGTCTCCTCTCTATTTTTATCCTATTTTATTTTTCATTCCCTTCCCTTATATTCATCAGTTTTGTTTCTTAAATTCCATGTATGAGTGAAATCATATGGTATTTGTCTTTCTCTGACACTCATTTTGCTTAGCATAATACCCTCTGGTTCCCTCCATGTCATTGCAAATGGCATGATTTCATTCTTTTTAATGGCTGAGCAATATTCCATTGTGTATATATACCATATCTTCTTTATCCATTCATCTAATCCATGGACATCTAGGCTTTTTCCATAGGTTGACTATTGTGGACATTGCTGTTATAAACATTGGGGTGCATATCTTTTCAAATCACTGTTTGTAACCTTTGGGTAAACACCTATAAATGCAATTGCTGGATCATAGGGTAACTCTAGTTTTAAGTTATTGAGGAACCTCCATACTGTTTTCCAGAGTGGCTGCACCAGGTTGCATTCCCACCAGCAGTGCAAGAGGATTCCCCTCTCTCTGCATCCTTGCCAACATCTGTTGTTTCCTGAGTTGTTAACTTTAACCTTTCTGATCAGTGTGAGGTTGTATCTTATTGTAGTTTTGATTTGTATTTCCCTGATGATGAGTGATGTGGAGCCTTTTTTCATGTGTCTGTTCACTATTTCTATGCCTTCTTTGGAGAAATATCTGTTCATATATTCTGCCCATTTCTTGATGGTTTTTTTTTGTTTGGGGAGTATTGTATTTTTTAAATATTTATTTATTTATTTTAGAGAGAGAGAGATAATGAGCAGGTGGGGGGAAGTGGCAGAGGGAAAGAGAGAATCCTGTAGCAGACTCTCTGCTGAGTGCAGAGCCCAACTCCAGGACCCTTAGATCATGAGCTGATTTGAAATCAAGACTTGGCAGCTTACCCAACTGAGCCACCCAGGCACCCTCAGGTTATTTATTTATTTTAGAGACAAGGGAAAGAGCAGAAGGGGAGGGAGAAAGAGGGGGAAAGAATCTCAAGCAGACTCCATGCTGTACATGGAGCCTGATGTGGGGCTTGATCCCACAACCCATGAGACCATGACCTGGGCCAAAACCAAGAGTAGGAACTGAACTTACCTTTTTTTTTTTAAGCCTATGCTTTCTGCCTTTGTGTTACATTCAGCAGTATATTGTCTCCTTTTTCTTTTTGCTGCTTCCAACCTTAGCTTAATCTCTATGATAGTGATTTCTTTTATTAAATTGATTTTGAACATTATTTTTATATATTTATTTTGCTAAACTCATTAATTCCAGTGAGTTATCTGTACAGTCTTTTTTGTTTTCTACATAGACATTCAGATCATATGGGAATAATGATTAATTCTTGTAGTGCTATTTAGTTTGTTTTTGGATTTTCTACATAAATAACCAGATCCCATGGAGGAAAAAATATAATTTATTTGTTATCCTCAGAAGCTGAAATTCTCATAGATAGCAATTAGGTGAACTGTATGCTATATGAATGATATCTTATTAAAACTTTAAAATTTTACCCACTGGGAAACCAATTTGTCTTTTTCTTTTAAAGTTAAATGCACACTTACCATATAATCCAGAAACTCAGCTGCAAAATACTTACCCCCAAAAAAGAACACGTATGTCTACATTTTGATTTACACACAGAAATTCACAAAGATTTATTTAAGTAACTAGTAATTAGAATCAGTTCAAATATCCATCAATAGATGAATACATTGTGGTGTATATGTACGATGAAATATTATTCAGCCATTAAAAGAAACAAACTATTTCCAGGGTGGCTGTACCAGTTCAAATTCCCACCAACAGTGCAACAGGGTTCCCCTTTCTCCACATCCTCTCCAACATTTCTTGTGTCCTGTCTTGTTCATTTTCGCCATTCTCAACGGTGTGAGGTGGTATCTCATTGTGGTTTTGATTTGTATTTCCCTGATGGCAAGTGATGCGGAGCATTTTCTCATGTGCATGTTGGCCATGTCTTTGTCTTCTTCTGTGAAATCTCTCTTCATGTCTTTTGCCCATTTCATGATCAGATTGTTTGTTCCTTTGCTGTTGAGTTTAATAAGTTCTTTATAGATCTTGGATACTAGACCTTTATCTGATGGGTCATTTGCAAATATCTTCTCCTATTCTGTAGGTTGTCTTTTAGTTTTGTTGACTGTTTCTTTTGCTGTGCAAACTTTTTTCTCGATGAAGTCCCAATCATTCATTTCTGCTTTTGTTTCCCTTGCCTTCATAGATGTATCTTGCAAGAAGTTGCTGTGGCCAGTTCAAAAAGCGTGTTGCCTGTGTTCTCCTCTAGTCTTTTGATGCAATCTTGTCTCACATTTAGATCTTTCATTCATTTTGAGTTTATCTTTGTGTCTGGTATAACAGAATGGTCTAGTTTCAATGTGGATGTCTAATTTTCCCAGCACCATATATTGAAGAGACTGTCCTTTTTCCAGTGGGTAGTCTTCCTGCTTTGTCGAATATTAGTTTACCATAGAGTTGATTGCCCATTTCTGGATCCTCTATTCTGTTCCATTGATCTATGGGTCTGTTTCTGTGCCAGTACCACACTGTCTTGATGCTCACAGCTTTGTAGAACAACTTGAAATCCAGCATTGTGATGCCCCCAGCTCTCGTTTTCTTTTTCAATATTCCTCTGGCTATTTGGAGTCTTTTCTGATTCCACACAAATCTTAAGATGATTTGTTCCAACTCTCTGAAAAAGTCAATGGTATTTTGATAGAGATTGCATTGAATGTGTAAATTGCCCTGGGCAACATTGACATTTTCACAATATTAATTCTGCCAATCCATGAACATGAAATGTTTTTCCATCTCTTTGTGTCTTCCTCAATTTCAGAAGTGTTCTGAGGTTTTTAGGGTATAGATCCTTGACCACTTTGGTTAGGTTTATTCCTAGGTATCTTATGCTTTTGGGTGCAATTGTAAATGGGATTGACTCCTTAATTTCTCTTTCTTCAGTCTCATTGTTAGTGCAGAGAAATGCTACTGATTTCTGGGCATTGATTTTGTATCCTGCCGCACTGCCAAATTGCTGTATGAGTTCTAGCAATCTTGGGGTGGAGTCTTGGGTTTTCTAGGTACCGTGTCATGTCATCTGCAAAGAGGGAGGGTTTGACTTCTTCTTTGCCAATTTGAATGCATTTTATTTCTTTTGTTGTCTGATTGCTGAGGCCAGGACTTCTAGTACTATGTTGAATAGCAGTAGTGAGAGTGGACATCCCTGTCTTGTTCCTGATCTTAGGGGAAAGGCTCCCAGTGTTTCCCCATTGAGAATTATATTTGCTGGGAGCTTTTTTTTAGATAGATTTTAAGATGCTGAGGAATGTTCCCTCTCTCCCTACACTCTGAAGAGTTTTGATCAGCAATGGATGCTGTATTTTGTCAAATGCTCTCTCTGCATCTATCGAGAGGATCATATGGTTCTTGTTCTTTCTCTTGTTGATATGATCTATCACGTTGATTGTTTTACAAGTGTTAAACTAGCCTTGCATCCTGGGGATAAATACCACTTGGTCATGGTGAATACTCTTCTTAATGTACTGTTGGATCCTACTGGCTAGTATCTTGCTGAGATTTTTTGCATCCATGTTCATCAGGGATATTGGTCTATAATTCTCCTTTTTGGTGGGGTCTTTGTCGGGTTTGGAAGCAAGGTTATGCTGGCTTCATAGAATGTGTTTGGAAGTATTCTGTCCCTTTCTCTCTTTTGGAAGAGCTTTAGTAGAATAGGTATGGTTTCTTCTTTAAACGCTTGATAGAATTCCCCTGGGAAGCCATTTGGCCCTGGACTTTTGTGTCTTGGGAGGTTTTTGATGACTGCTTCAATTTCCTCCCTTATTATGGGGCTGTTCAGGTTTTCTATTTCTTCCTTTTTTTAATAATAAATTTATTTTTTTTGGTGTTCAATTTGCCAACATACAGAATACCACCAAGTTCTCATCCTGTCAAGTTCCCCCTTTCTATTTCTTCCTGTTTCAGTTTTGGTAGTTTGTGGTTTTCCACAAATGCATCCATTTCTTCTATATTTCCTAATTTATTTGCATATAGCTGCTCATAATATGTTTTTAAAATTGTTTGTATTTCCTTGGTATTGGTTGTGATCTCTCCTATTTCATTTGTTATTTTATTAATTAGAGTCTTTTCTCTTTTGTTTTTACAAAGGCTGGCTAATCGTTTATCTATCTTATTAATTCTTTCAAAGAACCAGTTCCTGGTTTTGTTGATCTGTTCTATAGTTCTTCTGGTCAGTATTTCATTGAGTTCTGCTTGGATCTTTATTAACTCTGTTCTTCTGCTGTGTGTAGGTTTTATTTGCTGTTCTTTCTCCAGTTCCTTTAGGTGTGAGGTTAGCTTTTGTATTTGAGTTTTTCCGATTTTTTGAGGGATACTTGTATTGCGATGTATTTCCCTCTCAGGACTGCTTTTGCTGTATTCCAAAGATTTGAATGGTTGTATCTTCATTTTCATTAGTTTCCACAAATCTTTTTAATTGTTCTCTAATTTCCTGGTTGATCCATTCATCTTTTAGCAGGATGCTCTTGAACCTCCATGTGTGGGTTCCTCAAAGAGTTAAAATTAGAGCTACCCTATGACCCAGCAATTGCCCTTGGGGATTTACCCCAAACATACAGATGCAGTGAAAAACCGGGACATCTGCACCCGAATGTTTATAACAGCAATGTCCACAATAGCCAAACTGTGGAAGGAGCCTCGGTGTCCATCAAAAGAAGAATGGATAAAGAAGATATGGTCTATATATACAATGGAATATTACTCAGGAATTCGAAATGACAAATACCCACCATTTGCTTCAACATAGATAGAACTGGAGGGTATTATGCTGAGTGAAGTAAGTCAATAGAAGAAGAACAAACATTATATGGTTTCATTCATTTGAGGTATATAAAAAATAGTGAAAGGGATTTAAGGGGAAAGGAAAGAAAATGAGTGGGAAATATCAGAGAGAGTGACAGAACATGAGAGACTCCTAACTCTGGGAAAAGGAACAAGGAGTAGTTGAACGGGAAGTTGGCGGAGGGATGGGGTGACTGGGTGATGGGCACTGAGGGGGGCACTTGATGGGATGAGCACTGGGTGTTATGCTATATGTTGGGAAATCGAACTCCAATAAAAAGTTTACAAAAATAAAAGAAACAAACTATTGATGAAGAGCACAACTACATGGATGAATCTTAGAAACATTATGTTAAATGAAAGACACCAGATATAAAAGAGTACATATAATTTTATTCCATTTATTTTGGATATCTAGTGAAGGTCCCCTAATATAGGAGTGACAGAAAGCAGACTAGTGGTTGCCTAAGGCAAGGGGGTAGCAGAGAGGACTTATTTTAAAAAGACACAAGGGAATATTTTGGAGGGAAGAAAATGTCCTACATCTTGATTATGGGAGTATGCAAATAGGTGAGCAAATTTATCAACTGCATAAAATTGATATATTTTATTGCATGTAAATTATGCCTCACTAAAGTTGACTTTTTGAAATTTGATTGTTTTTCTGCCCTTGTTACACTAGCTACAATCTTCAAGGCAAAGATTAATCAAATATGTGATAGTGAGCTTTGTTTCCTTGCTTAGACCCTTATGATAATTCTTTCATTATTTTACTATTAGAAATGTAGTTTACTGATGGTGGTTGTAAGATCTCTTTGGCAAGGTTAAAACAGTTCTTTTATTTGCTAATTTTTTTAAATCATGAATGAATTTTTTAGTTAAATCTATTTAGATGATTATATTCCTTTTTTCTTTAATCTCTTAATGTGGTGAATTACACTAAATGTTTTTCTAATATTAAAGCAAACACGTCTTTCTGAAATATATATTTCTGTATATATATATATATATATACAAAAAATAAATCCTAGTTAACATATAAGGTAAAATTGGTTTCAGGTGTAGCATTTAGTGCTTCATCACTTACATTTAAGACTCAATGCTCATCACAACATGTGTCCTCCTTAATGCCCATCATCCATTTAGCCCATCCCCGCTCACCTCCCCTCCGTCAACCAGCAGTTTGTTCTCTTAGTTAAGAGTGTTATGATTTGCTTCCATCTTTTTTTCTTTCCCCTATGTTCATCTGTATTGTTTCTTAAATTACACATATGAGTGAAATCATATGTATATCCATTATATTTCAATTAAAAATACACAAGATTTGGTAGATTGTATTTTTCATTATATTTATTTATTCATTTATTTATTAACCATATACGTCTATACTATTCAGACTTCAGAATATATAATTAGTTTCCAATTATTATGGTTCTTTAATGACCAATTTGTTACTGATCTCTGTAGTCTGAGAATGTTATATGTATGATCAACACTTTAAAGTTTAAAAGTTTTTCACAAACCAAAGACGTGCTTCAAAACTGTATTACAAAGATATTAGCTGATGACTCAACTTCAACTTAACTTATGATATGCGTGACTGGCACTATATGTAACTGAACTAATTTAACTTTGACTGAACTGTATGAAGTAATTTCTATTATCTCTGTCTTGTCGATTAAGTTTAGGTAGAAAGATAAGAGGCAACATATTCAGAGTCATAAAGCTCACAGATAGCAGAGCCACATTCCAAAGATAGCTATGTGACATCTAAGGCCATACTTTTAGTCACTAAGCTATACATAGGAGTTATAATCCCTTTAATAATATCCTGAGGTTCTAAAGCATCTTTTAAGAAGAGCTTTCCAAATGTTATTATATTTTCCTTTGTCCTTTTAAGAGCCTGGTGTGTTAACAGTGAAATGTATAATTATCCTCTTTTATATGTGGTAATACTGATACGCAGGACCATTGTAACTTTTTAGGGGCAAAATTAATCAGGGTTATTTCTTCAAAATGGCTCAGTATTTCTCTTGATTTTGTGTTTAGTGTGAGTAGAAGGCATTAATAGAAATTGGGATAACAACTGACTTAAATATTTATTCTCTTTGTCTGCAGGTCCTAGGATTCCTAATGCAATGGCTGGGGGAAGGAACAGTACAGCAGTTATGAAGTTCATTCTCTTGGGATTCTCTGAATTTCCCAAGCTCACCATTGTCCTTTTTACAATATTCCTAGGGATCTACCTCATGACAGTGTCCTGGAACCTGGGTCTCATCACTCTCATCAGGGTGGACTCCCATCTGCACATACCTATGTACTTTTTCCTTAGTAACTTGTCCTTCCTGGATATCTGCTATGTTTCCACTATAGCGCCCAAGATGCTCTCTGATTTCTTCAAGAAGGAGAAATCCATCTCCTTTCTGGGGTGTACCACACAGTACTTCTTCTTCTCTAGCCTGGGTCTGACTGAGTGCTGTCTCCTGGCAGTTATGGGTTATGACCGATATGCTGCCATTTGTAATCCTCTGCTCTATACTGCCATCATGTCACCCACCCTCTGTGTGCAGATGGTGGCAGGATCTTGTATAACTGGATTCTTGGGCTCATTTATCCAACTGTGTGCCTTACTTCAGCTCCATTTCTGTGGGCCAAATATCATCAATCATTTCTTCTGTGATCTTCCCCAACTGCTGATCCTGTCCTGCTCTGACACATTTTTCTTTCAAATCATGACCTCTGTGCTCACGGTGATCTTTGGACTCACATCTGTCTTAGTTATCATGATATCCTATGCTTATATTGTTGCCACCATTCTGAAGATCACATCAGCTGAAGGCAGGTCCAAGGCCTTCAACACCTGTGCTTCTCACCTGACAGCAGTGACTCTCTTCTTTGGCTCAGGTATCTTTGTTTATATGTATCCAAACTCTGATGATTCCCTGAGCCAAAACAAGTTGGCATCAGTTTTATACACTATTATAATCCCCATGCTAAATCCATTGATCTATAGCTTGAGGAACAAGGAAATCAAAGATGCCCTAAACAGATGGAAGAAGAGAATCTTTCTCTGTTGTTACTAATTATGGAATTTATTTCAGATGTACAGCATAGGAAACATAGGGAGTAAATCATTGCCCTACAACTCTCCTAATTGTAGGATGAATTACAGTTGCTGCACTCTTCTAGTATAAACCTATGACTGTCACAAGGACAGGAAAATGCATGAGTAGTAACTGGAAGCTCTGCATCTTCATTCTTCATCAGCTATGACCTAATACGTCAATAGGCCAAACAATCCACTATTTTATAGTTACTTGTGGTGCTGTAACCCTTCACCTTCAGTATCCCATCCCTATCTAGTGTGTACTACCTCAAGATCAGAGATGCCAGTACTGGTCAAGGCTGCCAGGAGACCAGCATGTGTCTTTATAGCATCTCATTTTAGGTATGGCAGGGATTACTATTAGTATTGAGAGATCTCTGTAAAAAGAATTTCCAAATCCATTAGGTTAGTTCTCAGATTTAACCTATTTTTTTCTCCTTTGGAAATTATGGATGAATTTCTTCATTTGTGTATTTGTCCAAAGCAGGAGTAACTACACTGGATCAAAGATTTGTTAACTTCAAACAAAAAAAATTTGTTGTAATAACAATGCTGAACATGAATGTCCAGCATAGTTAAGGTCTGTTTGATGAGTTGGCTCATTAGCAATCCCTAGAAAATTCCTTGTCATTGCTGTAGTCATCCATCTTTACCATGTAGCCAAGAAAAGGGAACCAGAAATTGTCACTCTCCTGAGGAGGTGATCTAGCACCTGATTTTGGCATCAATAATGTCTTCATGTTACCTTTAAAAAAATTTTTTTTGCATTTTAAGTAGAACCCATCTCCATCAAGAAGTTGTTTTTCTAGTAATTAACAGATGGGAGGTGGTTGGTGAAATGAAATATAAGAAGCTGAACCTCTGATGCATGAGAAAGTCTACATTTGGTTGTTTTCCTCATGTCCTGGGTTGGAAGTGCTACAAGGTGTAGAGAAGTCCTGGAGAGTTGAGGCTGGTACAGAAAGTGCACTCCTGTTGTTTATCCTCAGATTCTGATTTCCATGATCTTAAGCCATCACCAGGAGAAATGCCTCAATATATAAAGTTCAAAATCTCAATTATGAAAAATATAATCCTCAAAAAGAACAATATGGGTCTTAATACAAAAAGAGACCAGCCTCCTTTTTATTCTGATCCTTAAATCACCTGTAACACATGGGTGTATAGGACACATATCCTTGTGGAAGAACAACAGAAGTCCAGAGATTAATTCGTTCTACAGAGGCTCAGTGGTTAGACAGGCTTCTGGACAGTACTGTGTATTTATTTTCTGTAACTACATGTGATGAACATTTTTTAAATAAATTTATTTTTTATTGGTGTTCAATTTGTCAACATAAAGAATAATACCCAGTGCTCATCCTGTCAAGTGCCCCCCTCAGTGCCCGCCACCCAGTCACCTGCACCCCCCGCCCACCTCCCCTTTCACCACCCCTAGTTCGTTTCCAAGAGTTAGGAGTCTTTCATGTTCTGTCTCCCTTTCTGATATTTCCCACACACTTCTTCTCCCTTCCCTTCTATTCCCTTTCACTATTATTTATATTCCCCAAATGAATGAGAACATACACTGTTTGTCCTTCTCCGATTGACTTACTTCACTCAGCATAATACCCTCCAGTTCCATCCACATTGAAGCAAATGGTGGGTATTTGTCGTTTCTAATGGCTGAGTAATATTCCATTGTACACATAGGCCACATCTTCTTTATCCATTCATCTTTCGATGGACACCAAGGCTCCTTCCACAGTTTGGCTATTGTGGACGTTGCTGCTAGAAACATCGGGGTGCAGGTGTCCCGGCGTTTCATTGCAGGTGATGAACATTTTTGTCTTGATATTTTTAAATAAACAAGTGTATTTTATGTGATGTTGTGCTAGGGGAAGCATGGGCATCTTTTAATTCTACTATGCCACATATCCTGAGTTTTTGGGTTGCTGTAGGAATTAAGCACTATGCTGAGAATGGATATACTCTGAGATAAGGAGTAGTATATCCTGTGTCCTAAGAAGTTATATTTTCTGGGCATCTGGGTGGCTCAGTGATGGTTCAGGTTGTGATCCGGGGTCCTGAGATCGAGTCCCACATTGGGCTCCCACAGGGAGACTGCTTCTCCCTCTGCCTGTATCTCTGCCTCTCTCTGTGTGTCTTTCATAAATAAATAAATGAAACATTTTTTAAAAAAAAACAAGAAGTTATATTTTCCTTGCTGTGTTAGCAGAAGAGGATGAGGCTTGATAGCTTCTAGGACTCTTGAGTATAGGCTAAATGCTCCTTATTCAGCACAGATTGCTGATCGGTTGTTTTGTTCATCCCCACACATCTCAATTATTTCATGATTTAAGATTAATGTTTATTTTATGCACATATTTGTGTTCTTTTTCATAAGTTCTCTACTAATTTATTTTTAGTGAATGCAAGTAGTTTTCTGAAAGTGAACATAAAGTAGCGTTTGGAGGGGCGCCTGGGTGGCTCAGTCAGTTGAGCATGTAACTCATGATTTCAGTTCAGGTCATGCTCTCGGGGTGTGAGATCGAGACCTGCATTGGGCTCTGTGCTCAGCAGGGAGTCTGCTTAAGATTTTGTCTCTCCTCCTTCTACCCCCTCCCTGCTTGCTTGCACATGCACACACGCACATGCTCTTTCTCTCAAGTAAATAAATAAAATCTTTAAAAAAAAAAGTGGAGTTCGGAAAATGTTACTAAGTTTGCCCAGTTGAGATACATCCAGAAATGTGGCTCAGTGGGTTGCTGCACCTAAGCAAGCACAGTTTCAGAAAAGCGAATATTCACCTGATATTCAGAAGTCATTAATCTTGTTTTAATTTGAGGGCAAAACCACAATGAGTTCTGTAATTCACAGAATTTAAAAATGGCTAAGGCAGTGCAATTGTGCAGGGGTTGGGGTGACTGGGTGATGGACACTAAGGGGGGCATTTGACGGGATGAGTACTGGGTGATATGTTATATGTTGGCAAATTGAACTCCAATAAAAAAAAGGAAAAAAAAGAAAAAAATGGCTGAGGCAGTGAACAACAAATTGGATGTCTTAAAAAAAAAAAAACTAAGCATACCAGGGCAGCCTGGGGTGGCTCAGTGGTTTAGCACTGCCTTTGGCCCAGGGTGTGATCCTGGAGACCCGGGATGGAGTCCCATGTTGGGCTCCCTGCATGGAGCCTGCTTCTCCCTCTGCCCATGTCTCTGCCTCTCTCTGTGTGTGTGTGTCTCTCATGAATAAATAAATAAAATCTTAAAAAAAAACTAAGCATCAAATAGGAGAACTCCCCCAAGATCTTTCTGAAGAATTCAGAGAAAAAGTGCTAAGAGATAAATATGATGAACAAGATGATAAGCCACAAAGGGGTGAGTCAGGAGAGCTAGTGTAATATAACAGGAGATTAAAAATATAATCATGAAACAGATGGAGACAACAGGATTGTTGAATTCTAAGAAAAGAGAATCCCCTTAGTCTGAAGAAAGAATATGGAAAACTTGCCTGCCTTAACCAAGGAATGTGTTTGTTAAAATTAATTCTGACCCAAATCCCAACAGAATTTGGTGGTGGGTAGGAAGTAGTGGAAAAAACTTTGTAAAATGATATAATGTTCAATTTGGAGAATAAAGGTTGGCAGGAACAAGAATATTTTGAAAAATACTTAAGTAGTGGCTTTCACTCTAGGTTTTCAATTCATACAGTAATTTAAACTAAGATTGAAAACTAGGACAATGAAACAAAAATTTATTTTAGAAAAAGGTCTAGTTAATGAAAGTTAAAATTTTTCATAAAGGCAGCATCTATAAATTATTGACAGAAATATTCCATTTATAATCTGAGATTAAATATTTCAGAATATAAAATTAAGTTTGTATTTGTTTCACAATAGGTAAAATAGAGCTACGAAATGCTTTCTCTGCATCTATTGAGAGGATCATACGGTTCTTGTTTTTTCTTTTGCTCATATGATCAATTACATTGTCCTCAGCATCTTAAAAGCCACCTACGAAAAGCCCACAGCAAATATCATTCTCAATGGAGGAACACTGGGAGCCTTTCCCCTAAGATCAGGAACAAGACAGGGATGTCCACTCTCACCACTGCTATTCAGCATAGTACTAGAAGTCCTAGCCACAGAAATCAGGCAACAAAAGAAATAAAATGCATTCAAATTGGCAAAGAAGAAGTCAAACCCTCCCTCTTTGCAGATGACATGACACGGTACCTAGAAAACCCAAGACTCCACCCCAAGATTGCTAGAACTCATACAGCAATTTGGGAGCGTGGCAGGATACAAAATCAATGCCCAGAAATCAGTGGCATTTCTCTACACTAACAATGAGACTGAAGAAAGAGAAATTAAGGAGTCAATCCCATTTATAATTGCACCCAAAAGCATAAGATACCTAGGAATAAACCTAACCAAAGAGGTCAAGGATCTATACCCTAAAAACTATAGAACACTTCTGAAAGAAATTGAGGAAGACACAAAGAGATGGAAAAACATTCCATGTTCATGGATTGGCAGAATTAATATTGTGAAAATGTCACTGTTGCCCAGGGCAATTTACACATTCAATGCAATCTCTATCAAAATACCATGGAGGGCATCACAATGCCAGAATTCAAGTTGTACTACAAAGCTGTGGTCATCAAGACAGTGTGGTACTGGCACAAAAACAGACACATAGACCAATGGAACAGAATAGAGAACCCAGAAGTGGACCCTGAACTTTATGGTCAACTAATATTCGACAAAGGAGGAAAGACGATCCACTGGAAGAAAGACAGTCCCTTCAATAAATGGTGCTGGGGAAATTGGACATCCACATGCAGAAGAATGAAACTGGACCATTCTCTACACCAGACACAAAGATAAACTCAAAATGGATTAAAGACCTTAATGTGAGACAAGATTGCATCAAAATCCTAGAGGAGAACATAGGCAACACCCTTTTTGAACTTGGCCACAGCAACTTCTTGCAAGATATATCTATAAAGGCAAGGGAAACAAAAGCAAAAATGAGCTATTGGGACTTCATCAAGATAAAAAGCTTCTGCACAGCAAAAGAAACAGTCAACAAAACTAAAAGACAACCTACAGAATAGGAGAAGATATTTGCAAATGACCTATCAGATAAAGGGCTAGTATCCAAGATCTATAAAGAACTTATTAAACTCAACAGCAAAGAAACAAACAATCTGATCATGAAATGGGCAAAAGACATGAAGAGAAATCTCACAGAGGAAGACATAGACATGGCCAACAAGCACATGAGAAAATGCTCCGCATCACTGGCCATCAGGGAAATACAAATCGAAACCACAATGAGATACCACCTCACACCAGTGAGAATGGCGAAAATTAACAAGGCAGGAAATAAGAAATGTTGGAGAGGATGTGGAGAAAGGGGAACCCTGTTGCACTGTTGGTGGGAATGTGAGCTGGAGCAGTCACTCTGGAAAACTGTGTGGAGGTTCCTCAAAGAGTTAAAAATAGATCTGTCCTATGACCCAGCTATTTCACTGCTGGGGATTTATCCCAAAGATACAGATGCAGTGAAACGCCGGGACACCTGCACCCCGATGTTTCTAGCAGCAATGTCCACAATAGCCAAACTGTGGAAGGAGCCTCGGTGTCCATCGAAAGATGAATGGATAAAGAAGCTGTGGTCTATGTATACAATGGAATATTCCTCAGCCATTAGAAACGACAAATACCCACCATTTGCTTCAACGTGGATGGAACTGGAGGGTATTATGCTGAGTGAATTAAGTCAATTGGAGAAGGACAAACATTATATGGTCTCATTCATTTGGGGAATATAAAAAATAGTGAAAGGGAATAAAGGGGAAAGGAGAGAAAATGAGTGAAAATATCAGAAAAGGAGACAGAACATGAGAGACTCCTAACTCTGGGAAAATGAACAAGAGGTAGTGGAAGGGGAAGTGGGCAAGGGGTGGGGGTGACTGGATGATGGGCACTGAGGGGGGCACTTGGCAGGATGAGCACTGGGTGTTATGGTCTATGTTGGTAAATTGAGCTCGAATAAAAAAAAATAAAAAAAGAGCTACCAGGTGGATTGAAGAATATGAATGAAACATATTTATTTTTTTTGAATGAAACATATTTAAGCCACACGTAAGTAATGGAAAAATATGTGAATAGAATTGGTAAATATAACTAAGATAATACAAATAAATGTGATTTGTCAAGCCTAAAATTAATAGAAAAAATCACAAAGGAAAATAAAATACTTTGTTTCTTTTCAGTCAAGGACACAAATGAAATTCAAAGACAAGCAGCCATTTAAGGGAAAATAAAGCAGCAAATGATGATCTGCAAGGTATTAACATTTTGATGGCAACTACATCCATTTTATTGAAGAATAATGAAATTATTATAAACCCTATGTGAGGCTGAATTACAAAAGGAAAATGAGTCTACACAAATGCATGAAAAGTAGCTCCAACTCTAAGTAACTGGATAAATGCAGATTTTGACAACTCAGTGTGCCACATTTCACCTGTCAAATTCACAAAGGTCGTTTAAAATAATTCAAAATATATTCTGAAAGATCCATAGTCAAATGTTACATTTTTTAGGATGGAAGATCTCATCATAAAGCTAATTATTTTTCCTTTCTTTGGGGACAAAGAGGTAAGATTGACAATGGTGATTATTAAATAAATTTTGTTGATACCACTGCACCCATTTTTCAGATAATCTGTTTCATCTCTTAATAAAATCATGGTGCAATGTTTAAGAAATCTCTGTCAATCTTTGTGTATGGTGCAAGAGAGTGGTCTAGTTTCATTCTTCTGCATGTGGATGTCCAATTTTCCCAGCACCATTTATTGAAGAGACTGTCTTTCTTCCAGTGGATCGTCTTTCCTCCTTTGTCGAATATTAGTTGACCATAAAGTTCAGGGTCCATTTCTGGATTCTCTATTCTGTTCCATTGGTCTATGTGTCTGTTTTTGTGCCAGTACCACACTGTCTTGATGACCACAGCTTTGTAGTACAACCTGAAATCTGGCATTGTGATGCCCCCAGCTATGGTTTTCTTTTTTAAAATTCCCCTGGCTATTCGGGGTCTTTTCTGATTCCACACAAATCTTACAATAATTTGTTCTAAGTCTCTGAAAAAAGTCCATGGTATTTTGATAGGGATTGCATTGAACGTGTAAATTGCCCTGGGTAGCATTGACATTTTCACAATATTAATTCTGCCAATCCATGAGCATGGAATATTTTTCCATCTCTTTGTGTCTTCCTCAATTTCTTTCAGAAGTGTTCTATAGTTTTTAGGGTATAGATCCTTTACCTCTTTGGTTAGGTTTATTCCTAGGTATCTTATGCTTTTGGGTGCAATTGTAAATGGGATTGACTCCTTAATTTCTCTTTCTTCAGTCTCATTGTTAGTGTATAGGAATGCCATTGATTTCTGGGCATTGATTTTGTATCCTGCCACGCTACCAAATTGCTGTATGAGTTCTAGCAATCTTGGGGTGGAGGCTTTTGGGTTTTCTATGTAGAGTATCATGTCATCGGCGAAGAGGGAGAGTTTGACTTCTTCTTTGCCAATTTGAATGCCTTTAATGTCTTTTTGTTGTCTGATTGCTGAGGCTAGGACTTCCAATACTATGTTGAATAGCAGTGGTGAGAGTGGACATCCCTGTCTGGTTCCTGATCTTAGGGGAAAGGCTCCCAGTGCTTCCCCATTGAGAATGATATTTGCTGTGGGCTTTTCGTAGATGGCTTTTAAGATATCGAGGAAAGTTCCCTCTATCCCTACACTCTGAAGAGTTTTGATCAGGAATGGATGCTGTATTTTGTCAAATGCTTTCTCTGCATCTAATGAGAGGATCATATGGTTCTTGGTTTTTCTCTTGCTGATATGATGAATCACATTGATTGATAAACTCAAAATGGATGAAAGATTTAAATGTGAGACAAGACTCCATCAAAATCCTAGAGGAGAACACAGGCAACACCCTTTTTGAACTTGGCCACAGTAACTTCTTGCAAGATACATCCACGAAAACAAAAGAAACAAAAGCAAAAATGAACTATTGGGACTTCATCAAGATAAGAAGCTTTTGCACAGCAAAGGATACAGTCAACAAAACTCAAAGACAACCTACAGAATGGGAGAAGATATTTGCAAGTAACATATCAGATAAAGGGCTAGTTTCCAAAATCTATAAAGAACTTATTAAACTCAACACCAAAGAAACAAACAATCCAATCATGAAATGGGCAAAAGACATGAAGAGAAATCTCACAGAGGAAGACATAGACATGGCCAACATGCACATGAGAAAATGCTCTGCATCACTTGCCATCAGGGAAATACAAATCAAAACCACAATGAGATACCACCTCACACCACTGAGAATGGGGAAAATTAATAAGGCAGGAAACAACAAATGTTGGAGAGGATGTGGAGAAAAGGGAACCCTCTTACACTGTTGGTGGGAATGTGAACTGGTGCAGCCACTCTGGAAAACTGTGTGGAGGTTCCTCAAAGAATTAAAAATAGACCTGCCCTACGACCCAGCAATTGCACTGTTAGGGATTTACCCCGAAGATTCAGATGCAATGAAACGCCGGGGCACCTGCACCCCGATGTTTCTAGCAGCCATGTCCACAATAGCCAAACTGTGGAAGGAGCCTCGGTGTCCATCGAAAGATGAATGGATAAAGAAGATGTGGTTTATGTATACAATGGAATATTACTCAGCCATTAGAAACAACAAATACCCACCATTTGCTTCAACGTGGATGGAACTGGAGGGTATTATGCTGAGTGAAGTAAGTCAATCGGAGAAGGACAAACAGTGTATGTTCTCACTCATTTGGGGAATATGAATAATAGTGAAGGGGAATATAAGGGAAGGGAGAAGAAATGTGTGGGAGATATCAGAAAGCGACACAGAACATAAAGACTCCTAACTCTGGGAAACGAACTAGGGGTGGTGGAAGGGGAGGAGGGCGGGGGGTGGGGGTGAATGGGTGACGGGCACGGAGGGGGACACTTGACGGGATGAGCACTGGGTGTTATTCTGTATGTTGGTAAATTGAACACCAATAAAAATTAATTTATAAAAAAAAAAAAAAAAAAAGAAATCTCTGTCAAGAAAAAAAAAAGCCAGGATAGTAGAAATAGAGACACCTACTTCCACACCAGGGAGAGTATTTTCTTACCTTCCGGAATAATAAAGATAATGTCTCTCTCAGGAGGAAAGAATGGGTAGGCTGACAGCAGCCCTTTATGAGACTGGGGGTATGTAAACATTAATGTCTCTCACCTGTTAGACCCATGCCACTTGGGCGGATCTTCCCATGTCCACCCTCCACGTTGCTCCCGTGGCACTTGAGACACTACAGGAGCTGTTGTAATCCTAAGGCTCATGCTGCCTCCTCTCTGAATCCTTTTGGGCTCACTGTCTTCTCACCAGCCAAAGCCGTTGAAGTGTAAAAAGTCAACCTAGCAACTGTCACCACACTGCTACTTAAATCTGTTTGGCAGTTTGACACAAGATAAACACCAACCCATCAGAATGAAAGGCATCACGAAACTACCAGCATGGCCGTGCCATGTATACTAAAGAAATTCCAGCCTCTGTATCATTATCACTATAAAGATGCAAGATGGTATGTCTTGAGTCTTTACCAAGATAGGGACTGTTCTGTGTGCTTATATGTACTTAGTCTTTTAGTCCTTACGATCCCATGATAGATGCTTTATTTTTAAGTACTCATTTTTAACATGAAAAAAAAAACAGAACAAAAAGGTTTAAGTAACTCTCTCAGTATTTAATAGTTCATGAGTGTTGATAAGTTTGAAACTTGGGGAATTAACCATTTACTACAGTGGGAGTGTCATGTTTGCACATTTCTATATCATGGCAGGATGATCTTTACCAGTGTCCTTTTACCCCTTTGTACTTCATTGAGTTACTTTGCTTAAATCTTGAAAGTCTTTCCCTAAGCTGGAAAGTCAGACATGAGACACTCATATTAAGGAGAAAGTTGCCACAATAGAACAAGGAATAACTGTTGGAAATTCTTGTTTTTTAAAATTCAAAAGCTTCAGTTCAAGTGTTAGAACAAAAATGTTGATAAGATGACAAACTTAATAAAACCAAGTAAAGATCTTCCTCACTGATAGAGGAAGCTGAGTTGGGTGTGAATCTGGAAAGTGTGGATTCTGTGCCCTGCTCTCTGACCATTTTGAGTTAAGTTCAGGATCCAGAAAGATAAAGAAACTTTTTGAAGAATCCAAATAGGAAGACGTTCATGGGTGCTCCCTGACTAGAACATAAGCATGTAACACAGGTCCTAGTATTTGCCTATTTACCACATAAATATAAGGTGGCAGCTTAGTGTATGAAGAGTAGGAAGAAAAAAAAAGCCCAAGCTCAGAAAGTCCTTGACAAAGTCATCCTGAATTTTCTATAGCTGCAGAGAAGCATGTAGGAGGGTCATGAAGTTTCCTATGCACCCCAAGAGGGAGTGGAAAGGGTTAGTGGGTGCAAAGAGCTGGATGGTTGGAAGCAGGAAAATGCAGAATGTGGATTAATGACCAGAGACAATTAGGACCACATACAACTCAGTCAGTGGCTGGGAATGGGGCTATAGCTGATTAAATGCCAACAGTGAAAGGAAGATACTGCCCAAGAACCATGTGGAAAAACTACATGTTGAGGGGATGGTGGACTATGCAGATCTGAAAGCTGAAAGTCCTCTCTCCATTACTCTGGAGCTTAGAAATAACCCCAGGATGCAAAAGAAAGAAAGCATTTTAACTGATAGATTTGCAGATAGTCAGTAACTGGGGAGAAAATCCTGAGGTGAGTAACTGTTCTTGGAAGTATTTACAAATTAAAGTGAATGCATTAAGTTTTTGTCACCAGATGGAATAGAACCTCAAAATAGAAATAATATTAATAGGCAGTAAAGAAGATGCATTCTTGCACTTCAGTTTGTGGCATGAAAAAAATATCTCATTCTACATTAAGTTGACAGAAATGGGCCACCACCTGGTGCTCTGCTATTTCTCCAAGAACTAAATTCTGAGTTCAGAGCATATCCATAGGATATGATTGGAAGAGATAAAAGGAAAAAAGAAAGAGCTGGCTACTCTTCTTAAATCTATGAACACTATGTCCTAAATTACTTAGACTGGGTAGCTACCCTTGGAGTGGTTGCCACGTGGAAGAAAAATGAGAGCGAGAAGGAGAGAGGGGGAGGGTGAGAAAGAGATAATATGGCAGGTGGACTGGGGGGGAGGGAAAGAGAAGCTATTTTCCAATGGAGAGAAGGTCCCAGACATACTAACATCTTGGAAGCAAGGGAGCAAGGAATAGAAAAGCCAAAGTTAGGTAGTAAACTTCTAGTGAAGCCTCTACCCACTAGGATATAGGACTTTTTAGTGAAGTCCTATATTCTAGGACTTTATTGAAAGACCCTCCAAAATTAGTAGTCCACGTCTTAACTATTGCTACAGATACAACTCAGCCACTGTGGCCACCAGTATTTTGCACTGACTCATCTTTCCACAGCTGAGAAGAGATTCATTTTTTTAATTATTTATTTATTTATGATAGTCACAGAGAGAGAGAGAGAGAGAGGCAGAGACACAGGCAGAGGGAGAAGCAGGCTCCATGCACCGGGAGCCCGATGTGGGACTCGATCCCGGGTCTCCAGGATCGCGCCCTGGGCCAAAGGCAGGCGCCAAACCGCTGCACCACCCAGGGATCCCCTGAGAAGAGATTCAACCAGAGATGCCCTAGCCTCGAACATCCCAGGAAACATCCCTCTAACTCCCTCTCCACGATTGCCTCATTTAGACTTTTCAGTGACCACAGTGATGGGAAGTGAACTGAGCTGTGCTGACTCTATTTTTCAGTCCAGATTAGAAATGTGGATTTAATACTCTCTTTGAGCTTGCCTACGTGTCTAACTCATTGCTATTTACTCAATCTCTACAAGTAGGAGTCAGCCTGGTAAGAAGCCCCTCTGGGCGAGATTTCATGATGTTCTCCTGCTCTTTTGACCAGATTCCTATCTTATCAGTGCAGAAAATCTGGAAGTGTAAGGGAATAAGACACACAGCCATCCCAGATTCTGGGGAAGCTGACTAAAGAAGGCTTTAAAATTTATAAGATCAATAAATAAATAAATAAATAAACAAACAAATAAATAAATAAATAAAAATTAGGCCTTTGAAAATAAAGGGTAAACTCACTAAAATGGAGTTGGGAGGCCAGAAGGGGGTTCAGTATCACTCAAATATTAATTACAGGAAGAATGATAAATTACAAATTCCAATGGAAGTGTCAGTGACAGACCCCAATAGAAGAAGTATCAACTGGAAAGAATCATCACTTACAGGCCCCAGTAGGGAAAGGAGGGTAGGTTGTATTTCCTACAAGAAATTGACTGCCACTGCAACTCAGCCGATGAGAAACTGTCATCACACTGAACTCTTGCTTCTCTTCAATGGACTTTTGTTCAAAACTACTCATCCCCACTTACTCCTTCTTCTCCAAAAAATAACATTCCTCTTCTTCGTTGGACTTTGCCTATAGTTTTGCCATAACTTCTCTGTCCCAAATTGCAGCTGTTACTAGAATAAACCCATTTTTGCTGGCAAAGCAGGACTTGACAGCTAGCCTTGGAAAGTGAACAACAGAAAATGAACCACCAGTGAAGCCAACCTCCAGTTGGACTCCAAGTGAATAGTTTTACCCATGGAGGAGAGGACAGCAATTCTTTATTTGAAATCAACATGAGTAAGTTAAGGATGAATACTGGTGCTTGATAGACTTAGGAGCTGAGCCACAATAAGCCTGAGAGTCTGTGTGATCATAGAAAAATAAGGGCAAAGGCCTCTACTCAAAAGGAATAATATGCTGCACTCTAAGACTACACAATTAAAGACTCCATGTGTAATTTCCAGTAGCACCTGGTTTTGCAGTTTTCCTTGATGCTATCTCTGTCACTACAGGTATTTGGAGGGGGACCACAAATCTGTACACTCCAAAAGCACATGCCACTCTCCTTATTTTCCATGGCTGTGACACATGCATCTTTCTTTTGGGGTTGAAGACTCATACTATATTGGAGGATATGTGAAAGACAAGTTCAGAGACAGCAGTACCCTGTTCAAAATTGTAGTTGGCATGCCAGTAAATTGCAGTGGGTGTGAAGGATCTTTCTTGAGGTGGTGAAAATATTCTAACATTGGATTGTGGTGATGATGGCACAACTCTATGAATCTACTAAAAATCATTGTACACTTGAAATAGGTTGAGTTTATGATATGTAAGTTATGTTTCTATAAAACTCTTAAAAACAAAAATAGCATGAGAAAATGAAAAAAGAAATGTCTTCAGGGAAGACCTGGCTAAAAGAACATGAAAATATCCTATTATACTCCTAACCACAGAAAGGAGCTTAGTGTAAGATCTTTCAATCATCAAACCTAATTGATATTCACTCATCTTTCACTTCCGTCAATATTTAGTGGCCACCAACTAATGGGCTAAGTGCTGAGAGAGATCAATACCATACAGATGGTTCCCTAGGAACCTCACAGTCTAGTAGGAGACATAATGTAAAAATAAATAATTTTAATGCAACACGATAAAATGCAAAATTGGAAGTATATGTAAACTAGGGAACAGGTTTTGAAACAAACCTTTCATGTTCAAGGTAGAGACAGACCATTATAACCAAATGGGTTCATAACCTTTAAATATATGATAAAGGATTTACCACACATTATTGAAAAAGCTAATTGTTTTTTCAATTTAATGGCGAGATACTTAAGAAAAAAATTAAGTCTTCAACTATAAATTCTGGATTGTTTAAGTACTTAAAAAATGCTAAGCCAAGAGAAAGTCAGTGAAAAATAGGCAAATACCTGTACTCTGAACAAGGAAGAAGTTTGCTTAAAATCAATGGATGAAATTAGAGCAGTAAGATTCCCTGTGAAAAAATGAGCTTTTCTTAATGTTAGGGGACTTTAAATAAAATCAAATGCAAATGAAAAGCTAAGAAAATGCATTTTCAGCAATGGAGTAATGCTCCTTTCTAGAAATTTATTTTAAGAGATGATCTGAAGTTCAGATATTATCTGAAACTTTGGACATTGATTCAGGATGATTTTTCATAGCAAAAACTTAGATTCCATTTAAAACCCAACAGAAGTGGAACACCTGGGTGGCTCAGCAGTTGAGCGTCTGCTTTTGGCTCAGGTCATGATCCCACCAGGGTCCTGGGATCCAGTTCTGCATCAGGCTCCCCACAGGGAGCCTGCTTCTCCCTCTGCCTGTGTCTCTGCCTCTCTCTGTGGGTCTCTCATGAATAAATAAATAAAATCTTTAAAAAATCCAACAGAGGTGAATTATTTAAGGTGAGATACTATAAAACTGACAATAAAGTTTATGATGATGTTTATGAGTCATTTAAATATGCATTGTAACATGTTGAGCGAAACACATGCACTGTAACAAAAAAGACTGAAAAATATCAACCTGTAATGGAATATCTTAGATTAAGATGATGTATCAAATGCAGTTCCATTCTAGTGATTCTTTGGTCTGAAGAAGTTTTCTAAACTTGAAGGATCTGTAAAGTGAGAATGTAATCAGCAGGGGATCTCTCATGTTTTTCTGCCAGAGAACAATTAACCCTGGACAGGTTAATTAGCTATCCTGCTCCACTTTGGATCCTAAGGAGGCATTTAAATGAACCCCAGGTGGAAGCCACCTCTCTTACCCCGGCTGCACAGTAGGGGAGAGTTCCATTAGGAGATGTTTGAAAGCTGGTGTTGGATGACTTTCCGGGGAATCTGAGGCAAGAGTCCAGATGTGCAGGGGCCACAGGTGCTGCTAGACTCCCCAGACCCTGAACAACCAGCAGCGGCCCAGCTTCTGCAGACATATCTAGGTGAGGTCTTGGTTGGAGGCAGCAAGGGCAGTGTAGGGGCGGAATGCTAGTGTTGGTGTTGGGGGACCCCATCCCAGATCTGGGAACTTCTTTCCTTTGCATAGTCACATTTCCCCACCATCTGCCCATGTGTAGGCAACGCCTTCTCTCCATGCCTCAAACTTGCTCAGAGCTCAGGTCCTTTCTACTGAGAAATAAAATGTTTCTCCTCAATGGAACATTTTTAACACAAGCAAAAAGATGCCGTGAAATGAGTAATATTTTCCACCTAGGTACTTGCTACTGTACAGAGAGTTTGGTGTGATTTCTTTTATTGCCCCACACCCCCTAGTAGTGTCATACTTTGAAACAGTTGTGTTTAGCAAGACTGCATTTATTGAGTAGTAATCAATTCGTTTAATATCATTGAAACAATGTTTTGGTTTCAATTCGCTTTAGCAGTCTGATCAGGAGCAAGAGATTTTTGGAGTTTAGCAGACCTGGTCCAAAATCTCAGTCCTGCCACTCACCAGCTGCTTGACCTTGGACGGTTTACTTAGTCTCCCTGTGCCTCAGTCTCCCCATATGTATATGAGGGAAAACAATGCCCATAGGATTGCGTGAGAATAAATGAGATGTATGTGAATTGTTGAGAACTGTGCCTGGCATGAACTAAGCAATCAATAGACAGCAATGATTTAATTTAGAACAGGCAAACTAACTAAATCACCCTGAATTAATATATCTCTAACCCAAAGAAAGAATATTAACATTTAATGATTCTGCATTATTCTAATCCTATATACAGATCATCCTTACTTATTATTAGGAACATTGAGAATATCTGTGCATTCCTACTTTCCAGGATCTTGCGGTGTGTCTGGTAGTTTGGAAATAATTGATGTGAGAAGTGGTTTCCTACATTCTTCACCATCCTTTTAGTTCTTACCTCTTTACAACTCCTGCTTGGCATTTTAGTTGGAAAATTCTGTCGAATTTTTAGTTTGACAAGGTTAGCCACTCCTCTACATGCACTTAGCAATCACTTTGGAAACCAATCACTTTGTGATCAATCACTATTCCTTTTTTATTTGTTTTATATATCAATTTGATTAATTAACATATAATGTTTTATTAGTTTCAGAGGTATCAGTGATTTATCAATTGCATATAACAGCAGTGCTCATCCCATCATGTGCCCTCCTTAATGCCCATCAACCAGTTACCCCATCCCCCGACCCCTTGCCTCCAGTGACCCTCAGTTTGTTTCCCATGATTAAGAGTCTCTTATGGTTTGTCTCCCTCTCTGATTCCATCTTGTTTTATTTTTTCCTCCCTTCCCCTCTGATCCTCTGTTTTGTTTCTTAAATTCCACATATAAATGAGATATGATAATTGTATTTCTCTGATGGACTTATTTCACTTAGCATCATACTCTCTAGTTCTATCCATGCCATTGCAAATAGCAAGGTTTCATTCTTTTTGATGGCTGAGTAATATTCCATTGTGTGTGTGTGGTATATGTATACTATATATACATATAATATATATATACCACATCTTCTTTATTCATTCATCTATCCATGGACATCTGGGATCTTTGCATAGTTTGGCTTTGCGGACATCGCTGTTATTATATTTATATATGTGATTTATATAAATATACACACAAAAAGACTTTACATATCTGATTAGAATTTATGTATTGGGCCTATCTTCATAAAGGATGTTGTTCTATAGCGAGATTACTCTCTCTCTCTCTTTCTTTTTCTTTCTCTCTCTCTCTCCCTCCCCTCCTTTTGTACTGTCTTTGCGTGCTTTTGGTATCAGATAATAGTAGTTACATAAAATGAATTGGGAAGTGTCCCATTCTCTTTCATTTTCTGGAAGAGATTGTATAGAATTGGTGTTAGTTCTTTTTTCAACAATTGGTAGAATTCCCTAATGAAACCATCTAGGGCTTAGAGAGTTTTTAAATGCTTAGAGAGCATTTTAAAATCACAAATTCAGTTTTGTTCCAGATCCAATTTTCTTAATTATTATAGGGTTGGTCAGATTTTCTATTTCATGTTGGCTGAATTGTGGTAGTGTGTGTTTTTTGAGGTGGTTCATTTATATATTTGTCAAACATATGTGTTGACTTTTTCACAGTATTTTTTCCACAGTATTCTTTAATGTCCTTTTGATGTCTGCTGCTCTTATTATTTATTTCCTTCTGCTTGCTTGAGTTGTATTTTGTTCTTTTTTCCCCTATGTATCTTGACTGGGAGCTGAATTTGTTGATTTGAGGTTTTCCTCTTTTCTAACGTAAGCATTTTGTGCCCTCCACAGTGTCCATGGACACCTTGGTGGTGTGACCTTTGTTACTGGCGTGGGTGCAGGTGGGGACACACAGTGCTCCCTAAGGCTAGACTTGATTATTCATTATATAAATAATAAATTTCTAATTGCTAGGCTGCACCTTTCCTGGCCTTTTGCCTAGAGAACTGTGGTAGGGCCGTTTTGTCTATGCCTGTTCGTATTTCCGGGTTGCTGGCTTCCCCAAGTCAAGGCCTGGAATAGATGAGGCAAAAAGAAAATGAGGGAGCTCATTATTGGGTCATCCTTGGAGTCTCAAGGTCCCTTGCTGGTCTGCCTTCTTCTCTCCGTCTTACAGAGTCATTTTGTTTGTAAGTATATACTGTCTAGGTTTCCAGTTATACACAGAGAGAGGAATAGGGATAAGTATGTTAAGTCTATCTTCTCAAAAGCCAGAGTCCATGTTGCAAAGCCTGGTAATCAATCTTTGTTTCATTTAGCACAACTGACCACTCTCCTCTTGGCTTCCAGTCTACACAGCCTGCACTGCTGACTTTTCCTGTCATCTCTTCTATCTTCAGAGCATGGAGCATCCTAGATCTAGTTCAGTCCTTAGTCCTTTACCTTCTCTTTCCATATTCACTCAATGATCTCATGCAGATTTTAGTGTCACCTCAATGCTGACAACACTCAGTGTAAATGTTTAGCAGAAACCCCTCTCTTAAACTCCATATCTCTGTATCAAACCACCTAGTCAGTATTTGTATTTAAATGTCTATAAGCTTTTCTTATACATGTCTACACTGAACTGTTGATTCTCTTCTACCACCATATGCATCCACTCCCCTTCTCCTTTTTCCCACTTTAATGACAACTCTATTCTTCCAATTCCTCAGGCCAAAACCCTTGAGATCATTCTCAGATTCCTGTGTTTTATAATGATCTGAATCTAATCTATTAAGAGATTATTTGAGGTCAATCATTAAAATATATTCAGGATCTCACCACCTCTCACCATTTCTGTTACTACTGTGGGATGAGTCACCCTGGGATGAGTCAAAATCAGTTCTCACCTGGATTTCAGCAATAGTCTTTAAGCTAACCTCTGTCTCCTATTCACTTTGTAGCAGTCACACTTAACGATCTTTGAACAGCCCAGCTATTCTCAACCTTAGGACCTTTGCATAGGCTGTTCCCTCTGCTGGGAATGCTCTTCCCCCAATTATATAAATCTCCCTCAGCAACATCAAGCTTTTACTCCATTGTGAGTTCTCACTGACCTCTACCCTGATTCTCTATTGGAACTGCAACCTGTTCTCCCTCTCCCCAACACCCTGACTCCCCTCACCTTGCTGAACTCATTGCCACTGCACTCAATCATCTTCAAATTATAGAACTTATTTATATTTATTGTTTATTAATCTGTTCCCCTATTTTCTGTGAGAATTAAGTTAATTTGTACATGAGATCCTTTAATAGTATTGAATGTAATTTAATTTTAATGACACCTAGTTTGTGCTAAATAAATGTTAGCTCTTGTCATTAATATCTGGTGTTACGCTTCACGGTATTTTCAGAGATCTCACATTAAAGTTTCTTCTCTTTTCCATTAACTGGAAAAAAGAAAATCAGGATTAGGTTAGTACATGGGATGTAGCAAGTTCTACATGTGTTCTCTCTACTGACCACAATGACAGTAATTGTTATCTAAGCAGATAAGACAATCATGGGGTGAGAAAAGTCAGACATCAGGAAGCTTTCAGGAAGATGAAATATGATTACTGTGTAGAATGGAGCTAGTAAATGGATAATTAGCAAAATATTAGTAAAATGTAATGAATTACATTGCAATGAATATGTTTATGTTTAAAATTGTTTTTAAATAATATTTTCTTAAAGTATTTTAGAGTATTTCCTAAAAAGATCTTTCATAAAAAAGGTATTGCATCAAAAGATATGAATGTTTTTATGACTTGGCTTGTTGCCAAAGAGAAATATTTATAAGCCTTAGGAAAATAGCATGTTTTAAAATATTTTAGGGATCCCTGAGTGGCGCAGCGGTTTGGCGCCTGCCTTCGGCTCAGGGCGCGATCCTGCAGACCTGGGATCGAATCCCACGTCGGGCTCCCGGTGCATGGAGCCTGATTCTCCCTCTGCCTGTGTCTCTGCCTCTCTCTCTCTCTCTCTCTGTGTGTGTGTGTGTGTTATTATCATAAATAATAAATAAAAATTTGAAAAAAATAAAAAAATAAAATATTTTAAGTATTAGAAAAATACATTTATAGTTTTTGTTTAATGAGCATCTAGGATTAGGCATGATTTTGATGCTTGTGATCTATTGTGAATTTTTGGATAATTACTCTTATGAGGTTTATTAGGGTAGGAGCATTAATATGTCATAATTTACTTGTTAATTCTTCAGCTTTATGTTGTTTGTGCATTTGATTTTTAAACAAAACAAATGTATTCAGGTAAAATGGAGATCACAGTGTGTTTGCCTTTTTGCTAACTGGTTTAGATTGCAAATGATGGCTTGGATCTATCACACACAAAAGTATAAGAAACCTACTGACAGTATTATAAGCAGTAGCTAGTACATTATCAACTATACTGCTTCTTGAGAGACTCAATCTCCTTACAGACTTCTAAGTGGTAAAAGATGTTGGATTCTTCCATTTTAGGAGTCAAGAACAATCAATTAATAGGATTCTGCTCTAAAGACACTGCCTCATTTCCCTTTTGATTGAAGACACACTTTAGTTTGTTGCTTGAAGAATGTAATTTCCCTTTCTATAGAGCAAGTACTTTCTCTACACTGTTCCAGGAAAAGCAGTTGGAATTGTAATAAGTTACAATTCCATAAATATTTAATGCAAACCTATGTTGTTTGGTTTAGCCAATGAACTAAGCCTAGGTGTGGTACATTATTACATTAATGGACACCAATAAATCACATCTCCTCATGTCCATGTCTTTGTATTGTCCCCTTCCACGTTGATTCTTTGCTTGGCTATGTGACTTGGTTTTGCAATGAAACATCAACACATATGATGCAAGCAGAGGCCTAATGAGCACCTGGCTCTCTTGGAACCGTGCAATCACACTTAAAAGAATCTAGGATTCTCTCATGTGGAGAGAGAATCTCAGCTTCTCTCAGTCATTTAAACCATTACAAGCGAAACCCAAAACAAGTAAATGAGGGCATCTTAGACCATCCAGCCACATCCAAGCCGCCAGAAGAATGCAGCCACAACTGGGATCCAGCTAAGTCAGTAGACAAACTATTTAGTCAACCAAGAAAAACAAGAGAAATGATAAATTATTTAAGCCAGTGTTTGGTTTGTTACATAGCCATACATAACTGATATGTTAGGTGTTAAATATTAAAAATATTTTTTTTTGGTCAAAAGCACAGGCTAAGGTCTTGTGGAAAAACACATGAAAGTAAAATAAGAACAGTGAAATTCTTACTCTACCAGAAAAATATAGGTGCAGTGGGAGTTTAGAAGAAGGAATTCAAATTTAAAATACGGAAAGCTTTTGAGAGTAATGCTTTCCTTTATACATTGTATATTTTTCTGTTCATACTAAATCACCTATTTTCTTTGCCTGCCTTTCTAAAAATGTACAAAGAGCTATAATGAATTGTCCCAGGAGCCATTTGAAATACTTATTTAATCTTCCTTCACCTGCTTCCCAAATGATAGTCTTACTTGGTGCCTTGCAGATGTTAGATATTCAGTGAACATCAAATTATTTTCTGAGCCACAGAGAAACATTCTCTGTACCTCATAAATAGCAATTTAATTTGAGCTTTATTATTAAAGAGAAATAAACATAAAACATTTAGCTCATGGGATATAAAATTTTGCTTGGGAAATATAACATTTTATTAAGGGAGAAAGGTAGAAAGCAAGAACAGAAGAATGACTGTTTCTTGGTACCATGTACTGTTCCCTTGGGTTGTAAACATATTAATAATTTATTACTGCTGTTTGTTTGTTCTACAAAAATTTACAAATGGTGTTTACATGTAGAGCAACCTCTCACCTGCCTTTATTTTCAAGCTTCTAAGTCTATTTTTACATAAGTTTTATTTTTGCATGGGATTCTTAAAACATGTCTGCAGTTAATTTCCATAGTAAAATATTCCAGAAGAATGGTAAGTTTGTGCCTTCAAGGTTCAGTATGTTTACTGTTCTTGATGTCCTCCCTTTGCATTATAGGTGATAAGATTGCAAGGGCTGCTGGGTCAGCCCACCCATTTCATATTACTGAAGAAAAGTAAGACAGCAGCATTTATTCTGTTATTTTGTGCCCCCCCCCCTTTTTTTTCTAATCATGGCCAATGATCTGGATTGTTCTATGTTTGGTCTTGAATGAACAATGGGAAGTAAAAAACAACAACAAAAGGAAAAAAAGTAAAAATAACTTTAGGAATCAATGTAAGGTATTATCTCTGTTTTCCAGTATTATAACCTTTTCCTACTACTGAGTGTTTTATTCATCATCTTTATCTAAATACTTTATTTCACTTTCCCTTATCAGTAATTAGAAAAAATATATTGTAATATATATTTTACTATTTCTGTCTAGTTATTAAAAAAACTTGTTAGTTGAAATATGTCAATGATATAAAAGGATAAAAACAAGTCAACTTCACTTTCATTATAGGAAAGTATTTCCTATAATTTCAGAAATAATCTTATGATTTCAGGATGGCCAAGTCACATGTACTCTCAAAACAGACATGACAAAATATCAGAGGAATACCACAGCAGCTAGTGTTTCCAAAGAAATCTTTCCTAAGTTTCTTGAAACATAAATTCATTATGAATTTAGCTGATGGAATCTTTCTATTTCTACTGAAGGTATTATAAGCATATAAACCTATGATTCAGATCTTACTATAGAAACATAGTATGGAACTTATGACCTCATCAGGGACACTGATAGATAATATTGAGTCAGGACAATTTTCCCTTCCAGGTAGTTAAATAATCTTCTTCTCTGGGTATTTAAAATCAGGTTAATAATGTCACAGAATAATGGATACTTTTCTTTGTGTTTTTGTGCCACAATTACTGCTCTCCTCAAGGATAATAGAGTCCCTGTAATACAAAGAGAATTGCCACAATGATCTCATTTTACACATGGGGAAACTGAAGACACAGAAAAGTCATAGAAATGTAGGGAAAGAGCTTTGAATCTCATGTTTATACCACTAGAGCCAGGTATTTTGGTCATTGGGTAGTTTTAATATTATTTATAAGAACTTTTAGCATTATCTCTTCTATAACTTAATTCAACAGCTTAGTAAAAAGAAAACTTATATCTCCTCAAATTAATGTAATAATTAAATGCAATAAAATACAATTTTATTTGAATGATTTTATCATAGAGATCTTCTAAGACATAATTATGAGAACCATCAAAACAAACTCAGAGTGAAAAAGTGAGGGAACTTTTTTCTTACCAGTTATCAAATTGTTCTGTGATTTATTAACAAAATATGATTATAAGTAATTAGAAAATGTATTGGAGTGGACAGATGGCACATGGACTGATAGATTAAAAATTGAGCAGAAGAGGGAATCTATAAAAAAATTTCATCATAAAGGTGACTTTAATCAATGCACAAATCATTCAATTAATTGTACTGAAACAAGTGGCAATCAGTTTAGGAAGACAAAACCACAGCATCTCAGATTTATGCCTCATATACAGTAAAATATTGTAGAAAATTTAAATGTAAATATAAAAATACAAAAGAACAAAAAGAAAATACAGGAAAAAGTATTTTGGAGTTGTTCAAAGAAATCTCTTTTAGTATAAAACCGAAGCCAAGAACCCTATCACAGAAGATTGACTATCAAAGCATAAAAGTAATCTATATAGCAAAATACAACATAAACAATGTTGTTAATAATAAACTTGGAAAAGAATTAGCAATATGTATGAGGGAGAAAGTTACCATCCTTGTATAAGCTCCTACAAATCAATAATGAACAGCCAACTAGACAAATAGGCAAAAAATATATATATGAGCTGATTTGTAAATGCAAAATTAAAAACAATGAAATAATTTTTTCATCTAAGATTACCAAGGACTAAAGTTAAATAATTATGGATAGTGTTTACAATAGAATGGCTAGGGATATTGTCATAAAATCATAAAATCATAAAATATTGTCATAAAATCATAAAATACTTGTGTAAATTGGCACCAACTTTTGGAAACAATTGGCAACATTGTGTGTGTATGTATGTATAGAAATATTTGCAAGAATGTATTCCAAACCACTAAGAGTAGTTGCAAAGTGGATTCTCCAATGGTTTTTTAAAATAATTTTTTATGTGACAAAAAGTTGTGTTGACTGTGGATAACTTTTTGTTCAAATCATGAAACCATATTGAAAACAAGTTAGTTTTGTAATATTAAAATAGCCAATCATTAACCAGGAAACTTTCTGCAGATTGAAGATACTTCAAGACAATGGCTGGAGGAAGAAACAATACAATAGTCATCAGATTCATCCTTTTGGGATTCTCAGATTATCCCAAGCTTAAGATTCTTCTCTTTGCAGGATTCTTGGGTTCTTATGTCTTGACAGTGGCCTGGAACCTGGGGCTCATCATCTTGATTAAGATAGACCCTTATCTACATACACCCATGTACTTCTTCCTCAGCAACTTATCCTTCTTAGATTTTTGCTATGTTACCTCCACAACCCCGAAAATGCTCTCAGACTTCTTCCAGAAGCCTAAATCCATCTCCTTTCTGGGATGCACTATGCAGTACTTCTTCTTCTCTAGCCTGGGTCTGACTGAGTGCTGTCTCCTGGCAGCCATGGCTTATGATCGATATGCTGCTATTTGTAATCCTCTGCTCTACACTGCCACCATGTCACCCCCATTCTGTGTACAGATAATGGTTGGAGCCTATATAACTGGTCTCTTCGGTTCATTGATCCAACTGTGTGCTTTACTTCAGCTCAATTTCTGTGGGCCAAATGTTATCAACCATTTCTTCTGTGACCTGCCTCAATTATTAGTCCTATCATGCTCTGAAACCTTCTTCCTAAAAGTCATGAAGTTTGTGATAGCAGTGATTTTTGGTGTGATATCTGTCTTTGTCATCATGATATCTTATGGTTATATTGTTGCGACCATTCTGAAGATAAGCTCTGTTGAAGGCAGGTCCAAGGCTTTCAACACCTGTACTTCTCACTTGACAGCAGTGATCTGTTTTTTTTGGATCAGGACTCTTTGTCTATATGCACCCCAGCACTGGCAATTCTGTGGGCAAGGACAAGATAGCGTCAGTCTTCTATACAGTGGTGATCCCCATGTTGAATCCTTTAATTTACAGTCTGAGGAACAAGGAAATCAAAGATGCCCTTAAGAGGTGTAAGAAGAGAGCCGTTTTCCCATTGTTACAGCTAAAGTTCTAGTAGGCAAAAATAAATAAATAAATAAATAAATAAATAAATAAATAAATAAATATCTAGTAGGCTAGTGGCTCTGGTGTTTGGAAGTTTCTAGACTATGCAAGGGAAATGCATTTAACTTTATTCAACCCTACTGATGCTCTGGCAGGATTGCAAGTGAGTCAACCTATCTAAATCCAGTACTGGCTCAATGTAATGCAAATCCTATGGCTTCTTTGAACCTTGACAGTTAGCTTTTCTCTTTTGTTTTTAAAGATTTAATTTATTTATTCATGACAGAGAGAGAGACAGAGACAGAGACAGAGACAGAGACAGAGACAAAGGGAGAAAGAGAGAAGCAGGCTCCATGCAGGGAGCCTGACGTGGGACTCGATTCCCGGTTTCCAGGATCACACCCTGGGCCAAAGGTGGCGCCAAACTGCTGGGCCACTGGGGCTGCCTGCTTTTCTCTTATATACAGTAATGACCTCATGAAGCAGTTAATATATTAATTGTTATATTAATATAAACCTTCAGTTCCTTGGTGCTTGACTCATATATTCTTACAGAACTTCTGCCTTCAGGGTGGAGAGATTAGGGGCTATACACAATATTAGTGGTCTTTCTCATACACATCACAAGCAGCATCATGACTACTTCATCCTGGACTTCAAACTCTCTGGGTACCTGAGAAAATTCCAGTTAATTGAGATGAAGATATGGACAGAAGTATTACTTCAGACTATGACTAACTTCCCTGATGGGAGATCTGCTATAGGGAGTTTGGACTATAGTTTGTTTTCTGGACTTCTATTTCTAGAACATCAATAGTCTGTAAGCGAATGAACAGGGGATTTCCGTGGTACTACCCTGATCCGGGAAAGTTAAAATACAAAGGAAAGACAGATCGTTTAGACTCTAAAATAGAGTCCAAATCACTATGTTATTATGGCAAGGACAGCATAAATATACCCATCACTGCAAAGCTGAAGATATTTACCAATTTTCTTAAGGAAGTATTTTAAAATACATTTCTGAGCAGGCAAGAGAATAGGAAACCTTCAGAACCCAAATATAAAGTAAAATCAGGAATCCTGAGAGCAAAGGCAACTCTGAAGATAGCTTTCACACTGGGGACATCTGCTGAAATCTGATAGTATCTATATTTTGAGAGGCATATGAGTCTTGGGGAAGGAGAGACCAAGCCTGGGGCTGCTTAGGACTTTGATAGGACACCCAGATATACATATGAGGCTCCAATTGACTGTACTTCTGTATGAGAGGGAATTAAGGGGAAAAAAATCCTCTCTCTCGGAGAAAGGAAATCTTGACTCTCTCAGGCTTCATGCTGAGTGTGCGGAAAAGTAAGCTAAGAAATTGTAACCACATGCCCTAGTGGAGGTCTGTGGTCTGAATTCACACTACCTGTGCAGTTCAGGAATCTTTAGCTGAAAATTTATTTTAAAGTAGTTTCAGGTTGATAGTACCCTCAAGTACCAATCAGAAGCAAATGCATATCACCCTTTATGATTCTTAAGAGAGAATATTAAAGCCAGGCTCAAATAGTTTTAAAATCACTTTTTATTTATTTATTTTTTTAATAATAAATTTATTTTTTATTAGTGTTCAATTTGCCAACATAAAGAATAACACCCAGTGCTCATCCCCTCAAGTGCCCCCCTCAGTGCCCATCACCCATTCACCCCCACCCCCGCCCTCCTCCCCTTCCACCACCCCTAGTTCGTTTCCCAGAGTTAGGAGTCTTTATGTTCAAATCACTTTTTAAAGAAAACTTGGTAACACAAATCTCAAAGTATATAAAGAGACAAAACCTTATGGGTGAAAGCCAAGAAGCGGGCCATGTCAGACCTATAAAGATGTCAGGAATGGCTACTGTCTCAATACAAGTGTAAAATAGGTGGACCTATGTGTTTAAAAAAAATAAGGGGAATCAGGGACACTTGAGTGGCTCAGTGATTGAGCATCTCTCTTTGGCTCAGGTCGTGATCCCAGAGTCCTAGGATCGAGTTCCGCATTGGGCTCTCCATGAGGAGCCTGCTTCTCCCTCTGTCTGTGTCTCTGCCTCTCTTTGTGTCTCTCATGAATAAATAAATAAATTCTTTAAAAAAATAAGAGGAATTAAAAATATCTTTAAAGACCAGCAGAATTAAGTTTCCTACGGATTTCTGCATCAGGAAGTGTGGTGTATTATAGATACCTAAATGACCCTCGTAACTGAAACAACTGAAATGTTGTATTTGAAGTAAAATCATTTTTAAGTGAACTTCCACTTAGTGAAAAGGAGGAACAAGCTAAGCCCTCAAATGAAGTGAAACCAGGAGCTCAGGGAAGTAAACAAGTGCTAAAAATGGCTTTCTTCCTGGAGAGTCCTGTTGAACTCTGGAGACCCTCGCTTCTGCTGTGTCGACTCTGGGTGGTGAAGGCTAGGAAACAAAACTCAAGGCAAGCTCAGGTGACTGGACGGCAACCTGCACATAGAGCTCAGAAGACTATTCCTTCAGTATAAATAAGTGAGCATCCCACAGTTTATGCTCAAAAACAACAAAAACAGTATATAGTAAATAAAATAAAAGCACAGACCTCTCTACAGATTCAAGCCCCCATAACTGAGAACCAGCAGGGGAAAACTTGTCTGTATAAACAGGCCTAAAAATCTGCAGATATTAGAATTATCAGTAAAGAAGATAAGGCACATTCAGTCTCCCCCAGAAGGAAGATACTTGCTCCTCAAAGGGAAAAGTACTGAGAACAGGTCTGAGACCTGGTCACTCAGAGCGCTGAAAAATGAGGGACTCAAAAGGAGGAGGCCCTCCTTACCATTTGCAACAACGTGGATGGACCCTGAAAACACTATGACAAGTGGAATGAGTCAGAGAAAGACAAACACTATATGAACTTACAGATACAGAGAATAGATCTCTGGTTTCTAGAGGGAGTAGAGTGTGAGCAAAGTGTGTGAAGCTTATCAAAAGGTGTGACCTTCCATTTATCAAACAAATCAGGCAGATGTAATGCACAGCATGACTCTAGAGGTGACTCTAGTTATGATACTGTACTGTATATTTGGAAGTTGTTAACAGAGTAGATCTAACAGAGTAGATCTTAAAAGTTCTCATCACAAAAAATCAAAATGGGTGTTAGCTAGATTTATTATGGTGATCATTCCACAATATTATGAATATCAAATCGTTAAGTACATCTGAAGTTAATATAAATTAATATAATGCTATAAGTCAATTATAATCTAAAAAAAAAGCTAAGGGAAGAGGCGTGGTATATCCATGTGGTGGAATATTATCCAGCCGTACAAGGGAACAGAGTAGTGATATACACTACAACACAGATGAACCTTGAAAACATCATGCCAAGTGAAAAAACCAATCACAAAGGAACCGTATATGGCATGATTCCATTTTAATGAGATATTCAGAAGAGGCAGTTCCATAGAGATGGGGAGGAGAGTGATTGCTAATGGATATGGAGTTTCTTTTGATGAAAATATTCGAAAATTAGATTGTGGTAATGGTTGCAAGACTGTGAATATACTAAAAGCCACTGGATTGCATACCTTAAATGGATAAATTTTATGATGTGTGTAGTACATCTTAATAAAGATTAAAAAAAACAAAAAAATGAGGATGGGAAGGGCGTAGGACCAAAGGCAACGCTCTTGGGAAGGCACTGTTTCTGTGATGGGTATTCCATAGAGATTTGGTATGAAAAAGGAAATGAGCCATGGCAATTAAGGGTCCTAAGAAGATTTACAAATCAAGTAAAACAGAGCCCCATCTCTGTTCCTATTACGATATACAAAAGAAACTGCTCTTCTTATACCAACATAAAAGGGCACATCATACACTTACAACCATATTCGATTCCTGCATAGTCCTGCATAGTCTCAGACTTTATGTTCTGGGAGAACCATGATTAATAAATACTCCCAACATCCTAGCAATGCCTCCTGCCTGTTGTACGGTGGCCTGTTGTACGGTGACACAGTACAGATATATCCTTCACCAACAGGATGTGTGGGACAGCTCCATGCTCCTGGAACAGAACTGAGCCAAGTGAGGAACTGAGAAGGAGGAGAGGGCAGCCCCTTTCGTCAGAAGTGGAAATGAAGGGACACCTGGGTGGCTCAGGGGTTGAGCATCTGCTTTTGGCTCAGGGCCTGATCCTGCAGTCCAGGGATCGGGTCCCCACATCGGGTTCCCGGCAAGGAGCCTGCTTCTCCCTCTGCCTGTGGCTCTGCCTCTCTCTGTGTCTCTCATGAATATATAAATAAAATATTTTTAAAAAGAAGTGGAAATGAAGAGATTCACCATTGGTCCCTTAAATAGCCTTCCCCCCCCCTTTATGTAATTAATATGTGGCTTGTGCCAATTAGTTACATATGGATTGCCAGCAATATGTTACATGGCTATGAGGATGACCGAAGTAACCATGGAATATGAGGTGGCAAGCAAACTGGAAGAGATTTTACAATATGTGAAGTGTATTCCTTACACATGTATGAATCTCTGTTACGAGGAGACATCCAAATGTAAAATCCTGTTCGACTTTCATTAGCCAGTAGAGGGAGATCCACCGCAAGAGTATGTGGTGACTGAGACATTAACACAGGGCAGTTGGCAGATCTGATTAGTTGTAGTGATGGTACTGACTTTAGTGTGTGTCCTTTATAGTTTATATCCACAAACATTTGGTCTTCGTGGCAGCTTGGCTAATATATGGGGAGGCAAAATCTCAGCTCCACTTGCTGAGGTGACCTAGCAAATGAGCTACAGATGAAGGGCAAGGCACGAGTATTTACCAGCGTCACCCAAGGGGAACAGAATGTTAATACCTCTCCCCTAGCAGTCTGCATAGGATATTCATTTTCCACACTAGTTGCCACTTTAGCTGGGATTTACCCCTTCAAATATCTTGGTGTGCGTGCCTGAGAGAGGCTGACTACATTCACCCCTCTGTTGTGCTCAGGAGATAGGAATAATACTTCTCTTCAATGCTTCTCTTCATCCCAAGCACTCACAACCTCTCAATCTCTTTTATGTTTGGGTAAAAGTAAGACAATCCCTCCTTGAACTAAGTAACAAGTTCTTTCCAAGTGACGTCAACCTACTACTTCTTATCTGCAAAAAGGACGTTAACTATCCTCCCATCCTTCTTCAAAAGATGCAGAAAAGCACTGGGTGTTATTCTATATGTTGGCAAATTGAACACCAATAAAAAATAAATTTATAAAAAAAAGATGCAGAAAGAGGTAGGTGGAGCTAAACAATCCAATACCTTCTCTTACCCTGTTCAGGAAGAAGATAATAGGCAGAGAACCCAGCTACACTCTGCTCAGACTTCTAAGAAGTGGAGATAATATATCTATTGTTCAAAGCTGCTAAATTTGCATTAATTCGTTATGTTGCAGCAGAAAACTAATATCCTCATGGCAAGTTTTAATTTGCTTCCTTGTGAAGCTTCCCCGCCCCACCAAACTTTGCAGTTAATATCCCAATGAAGCTATTATCTTTCTTCAAAAGTTTTTTTTTTGTAGAAAGGTTGTCCTATTCAACTCGGGAAATGGTCACTGAACATCTACTTAATGCCAGGCACTGGAACACAAAGATGGGTAAAATTCTCAAATTCTAAAAATCCTCAAAGAGAAATAATACAAGTAGATGCATAACTATTATCTGAGTCAGAAAGTGATGGAGGCCACAAAGGAATAAAAAGTACAAACCGTGAGAATTTAGCTTAGGGAGAAATCCTATCCACTTGAGATCACTCCACTTGTGTGGAGAAAGGTTATCCTGGAATGGCTGTGTGGGTTGTGTGGAGAAATCACTCCACTTGTGTGGAGAAGGGTTATCCTGGAATGGCTGTGGGGAATATGGTAGGGCATCAACGACAGGCTCAGGAAGAATTTCATGCAGCAGTGAATGTCTTTGTGGTGTTAGAGACCACATCTAAACGGCTGATTTCATCAGAAACCTAAATCTGGGAGTAGTCCCAAAAAGAAAAGAAAGTGGTGAGAGGGTGGCAGTAGGAACCACTCAGGGCCAGAGTGACGGACCCATGAATTTGGGAGGGTCTAAGGAGCAAGAAGTCTCCAAGAATAGATTCACGGAGAGTTGCACAGTAGAAAAACAGGAAGCTTTGGTAAAGGGGAATATTAGAGTTTGAGATTTTGAAATTAAGCAGTTTCCCATTATGGTGAGCTCTAGGTTAGGGCTGCCAAATCATGTGACTGGGGTGGCATGGAGTCTCGAGCTGGTGGAGGTATAGAGGTCAAGACAGTGCAAAGCTAGGGTATTTGGAGAGGCATCCACGTTGAAACCATTTGGTTCATCTTTCTGGTTGATCTTAAACACAGAGGGCTAAATAAATGTGCACTTGAGAAACATGCAAAAGAATGAAATGATCATAGTCAAGTCAAGTCAGTCTAGAAATATTCCTTGCATTACTGAGCTTGAAACTTGGTCTTGGGGAGAGTCAATAAATGAATGAGCAATAGGTCATTACTAGCCATTCCTCGCCATGTGCAACTGATTGCCCAAACCCATTCATTGATCAACTTGGGAAGGTGATGTCTTACGACATTAATCAGAGATATAATATAGGCAGTGCACAGAGAACCCATTGGGTTCTCCCTCCCTGCCTTCCTATCTGCCACATCTGACGGAATTTCAAGACTAATTTTAGATTTTCCAGACTAATTAATAATTCAGTAAAATGAACAGATATTTGATCATCTATAACTGTCTTCCCCCTCTTCTTCTCTTGCCTCCCCAAATCATCAACACCCACGTCGACTAAAGTGTTCCCTATCCGTCTGGCTTTTTATGGCCTCATAGCAAGACCTTTCCCACCATCTGGGATCCAGCTGGATAATACTTTCCAGTAAACATTCATCAGTCTAATGGCCTGCCTCTAGCCACAGCTGCCTCTTCTCCCTGAAATTGAGCCCCACTGACAAAATGCTTAGAAGTACTAAGATCAGGCAAGTTCATGATGGTTGTGCATTTCTCAAGTCCCATTAGCTCTGGATCCCTTTCAGGTCTATTTTAAGGGACAACTCAGTGTTGCAATACACAGCAACGGCAGTTAATTGGATGCATGATTCTCAAAGTTTCCATGCTTGCCTGTGTTTCTGGTTTCAGCAAGGCTTCTTTAGGAAAGGCCTGGGGTGGGCTTACTCAGCAGGGGATACAGAGCGATGTGGCTTCCTAGAAGAGGCTTTGCCCCTCCCATCACTCCAAACAGGACTGAAAGATCAGAGTCTCTTTAAAGAACAGACAATAGACACAGGGGAGGGCCACATCTGCCTGACACATGTGGTTGGGCATCTCTTTTCTAGGATTTACTACCTTTTTGGTTTATAGATCTAAGAATGAGAATAGATTCCAAGAGACTATCTCCTCCACTTCCCTGGACCCAGAAAAAAATAAACTTTTATGCTGTTTTCAGTGAGCTAAAACAACTATTTACAAAGGCAGACAAGACCAGCCTCCTACAACTTTGCCCTCTGTGCACCCCGTCCCATTGTGACCCCTCCCTTTCCATTTCTGTGTTCCTTGTCTTTCTCATTACTGCTTGCCTCTGTGTTCTCATGCAGCTTTCCTTGGTCTCTTGCAAAATATCCCTCTCCATGGCCTTTCGTCCAGTCTCCAAATCTGCTCTGGTTTCCACAATCTTGGGGATTCTTTCACTTGACATTGTTGCCAGCCACTGCACCTACTTTCCATTTCATTCTCTTCTTTAACTACCAAACTATCATTCACTTTCTTTGGCACCTGGCTTTATTCAAACCCCCCGGTCCCCATTCCAAGTACCCTATTTGGGATACATGGGCTTCTTTTGAAACTGTGATGGGAAGATCACAGCCTCTTTTCTGCTTGTCACATCCAGTGACCTTTTGTTCCTATTTTCTCCTCTTTGATTTTCATGCCATGTTCACCAAGTGTCACTGGATGGTGAGGGCTCTGAGGATCAGGATAAGGAATTTGGATGTCATCAGAATATTAATGAACAACAACAACAAACTAATGAAAATTCTTGAGCAAGGAACTACACAATTAGATCTGTGCTTTAAGGAAGTCCACCTGCAGTTTAAGGAAGAAAGACTGAATTAGAGTCTAAAAGCAGACTCGCCTCGGTGACTCATTGGTTAAGTGTCTGCCTTCAGCTCAGGTCATGATACCAGGGTCCTGGAATTGAGCACCACATCAGGATCTCTACTCAACAGGGAGTCTACTTCTTCCTCTCCCTCTGCCCCTCCTCCCCATTTGTGCTCTCTCTCTCTCTCTCTCTCACTCACTCTCTCTCAAGTAAATAAATAAAATCTTTAAAAAAAAAAGCACAAAGATCAGTTAAAGGGAAAGTGGCAATCATGAACAATCAGGTTAGAACCTCCTGACACAAAGGGACTGGGGTGGAGATGTCACAAAAGGAGGCCTGCATTGTATTGATGGTATTTTTATTCTGCAAACGTTGAAGAGAGTCCTTTCTGAAGCTCTGTTTTGGAGAGGAGGGACAGTGGGCGGGAAGGAGAGAGGCAAGAATTTTTTTTTAATTACCATCTTCCAGCACCTTATCCTTTTACCCTTCAATCTGCAATAAGAATGTTTTGTTTTTATTTTTTATTATTTTTAATCTAGAAAAGGTTAATTGCATACAAACTACTGCATTGGCCATGACTATCCTTACCCCAGTATCAAGGCTTAGAGAGACCCCCAAGAAAGTAGGCATAAAGTCAGGAGCTGAGAATTCAAAGAACAGGTCTAAATCTTTTAGCCTCACAGTAGAGGACTAGGGCTCTCATAGAAGAGGAGTGAGTGGGTTTGGGGGGTGGAGAAGGGAAACTACAGCAGATTTTTCTCATCTGGATGCAAGCTGCAGAGCTGCCAACATAAACAGGGTGTGGCCGCCATCTTTCACAAATCCTGAAGGAAGCCACATGTCCTGAGGTTTTGTACAATGCCCACTTCCTCTTGTTCCTTGCATGTCCCTCCTCAGGACACAGAAATAGAATTCAAGTCTTTTCAAGTTGGGTATTTGATAAAGCGTAAACAATACATACACTAGGGAAATCTGGCCCTAGTCAAACAGTTAAAGGTTATTTACTTTTCAACTCCCTGCACAAAGATCTTTTGAAAAAATGAGGTCTATCAAATGATTTCCCCCCCATTGCCATCCATTTTTCATGTCCTTCTGGGAGGAAATGGGATGCAGAGGACGGAGCATGGACTTTGATTTCTAGAAGACTTAAGCAGAAATTCCAGCATTGCCTCAATCTGTCTTGTGACCTTTGGCAAGCACATCTCCAAAATTCCATTTGCTCATCTGAAAATACAGTTAAGAATGCTTTCCTTTCAGAGCTATTGTGAGGATATTATGAAATACAGTATCCAAAAAGCCCAATCCACACAACCAAAAATGATAATATCTGTCTTTTTCCCTCTTTCTCTTTATTTCACAGAATCATAGAATCTTAGAATTTTATGGAACCCATAAGGTCAACTAGTTCAGTCTCTCTCTCTCTCTCTCTCTCTCTCTCACCTATTTTAAAACTTTTCCCTAGTGTTATTGAGATATAATTGATATATGACATTGTATGGGTTTAAGGGGTTTAACATAATGATTGGATATTTGTATATATGGTGAAATAATTATCACAGTGGGTTTAGTTAACATTCATCACCTCACATAGTTGCAATTTTTTTCTTTGATGAGAACTTTTAAGATCTACTCACTTAGGAAATTTTAAACATATGATACAGTATTGTTAACCATAGTCACCATGCTGTGCGTTACATTCCTAGGATATATTTAGCATATATTTATACCTTCTGCACACCTTTGCCCATTTCCCCTTACCTGCTACTCCCTGCCTCTGGAAACCCCCAATCTGTTCTCTGTTTCTATTAGTTTGTTTTTAATTCTACATATAACTGACATCACCACTGTCAAGTATACTATTTTCTCCTTACTTTCAGTGATGGAAAATTCATGCCTTTCTAGAATGTCCATCCCAACTTTGTACTGTCCTATTGTTTTGTTATAATCTCTGTCTATCTCTCCCTCTCTCTTGATGTTGCTCATATAGTTCCAGTTCCAAGCCTTGGCGTCATCCAAAAGATACTTTTACATTGGAAAGGTTCTATGAAATATGTAGTGCCTTACAAAGGTAACCACTGTTGTTTAAAATAGTTACATCATTTTGAAGCCAAAAGGCACTCCTGGCTTTCACTGCCTCTGGAGATATCTTATTGGAACCAGACCAGTGAATAGGAATATAACGGAAGCAGAGCCAATGGAAAGCAATTGCGCCCAACCAAATCTGCCATCTTCTTTACCCCTGAGCCCAGACAGCCAGTCAGGCTGCTAATAGGTGCTCCCTGGGACATGTCATCCCACAACCTAGAAAGACCCAGTGGTATTTAGGAGAGAACTGGCCTTCCTTTAAAGCCCTGTCAAGTCCTTCCCTTGGTGGCCAATTTAAAGTAGCTACACCCAAATCTTATTTATCTCTTTGTCCAAGACCAGTGCTTCAGGTGCTAGCAGAGATGGTTTCACTGTAGTTTCAAGTGTCTGGTCTTAGCCATCTGACTGAAGCCCAGAGATTAAGGAGTTGTAGGTGAGTCTGTCCTTGGTCCTTCTTTAGAAATGGTAATGAATCCTAGAATCTCAGAATGGAAGAGTTAGAGAGACTTTTGAAGGAAGGGAAGACAGACCATGCAGGATGCTGGCATCCTCTCTCCCTACTGCTCTGACTTAAGCTGGGGGTTGGGGGACTAGACTTCACCTATTTTATATTCTGGACTTCTGCAGATAATTTTGTTTTTAAAAAGGTTCTGCTCTTTTCAAGTGGAAATAAGGAAGGAAGTGGACTAGAAAACACTTTTTATTGTGTAGATAGGAGATAGGAAGATTAAGACTCAGAATGGCAAATTTTCCCAAGTTCACACAGCAAAAAGGTAGGAGATACAGGATTTGACTTGGCATTGTTTTTTTTAAAAAAAGATTTTATTTATTTATTCATGGGAGACACAGACAGAGAGAGAGGCAGAGATAGGCAGAGGGAGAAGCAGGCTTCGTGTGGGGAGCCAGAAGTGGGACTCGTCCTGGGACCCCGGGATCACAACCTGAGCCAAAGGCAGGTGCTCAACCACCAAGCCACCCAGGTGCCCAAATTGGCATTGTTTTTAAAGCTTTCAGTCCAATACTTTTTATGATGTTCAAGACATAAAAATGTGGATCCTTGAATGTGTTTGTATCAAAACATATCGTCTAGTTTCCTTAGATTCTCTCTAGTTACGATTGAGACTCCAGCTTTTAGAATAAGGTAAAGCAGAAAGCTGCTCCTGGTAAAGGAGATATGGGTCCTAATTTCACCTCTCCTACCAACCAGCTATATAGACATTAACTCTTTCCCTTTGGCTTTATTTTCACCATTTATAATGGAGAAAGGCTAGGCTAATGGTTTCTACTTTTATTATTTTAAGTATATCCCCAAATTTTTCTGCACGTCTCTGCAGCATTTAAAATAAAATAAGTCCACTGATCTTGAGATTAGGGCAAATTTATAGTAATTATGTTATAACCCTTTATTGAGCCAGTCAAATGTTTACTGGGTACTTATAAAGTGCAAAGCACTATAGCAGATGAGAAGAAAAAAAATGGTGAAAGCAGAAAACACATCTCTTTTCCTACAAGCTAGTATTTCTAGGTTTTCTTTATTATACCCTACAAAGTCATCTGCACTGCACATACCCTCCGCACTTAAGTTATATAATTTGTTTGGGAGTTATATTAGAACTTCATTTCTCTTTTTTTTTTTGACATTTGGATGGTTAATTTATTTATACCTTATCCATAAACTAAAACTCTGTGCAGCCACTGAAACTGACATGGAGTATATCCATGATTTCTTCTTTTTCTTTTTTTTTTTTTATAAATTAATTTTTATTGGTGTTCAATTTACCAACATACAGAATAACATTTCTCTTTATCTTAGTATGTAGCTTCGACCTTGTCAAAAGTGAAGCAGACCTTCCCAGGAGAGGATAAGAAAACTTTTTACAGTGATTTTCAAAATTCAGGTTTCACATAACCAATCTTGTTTAGTCAGTTAGGATAGGGAAAGGATCATACGTCTATTGCAGCTACACCTATAGTTGCAATGGTCCTGTAGATTGCTCAAATCCTCTGCCAAAATCTTTTATAGCATTCAAAAAAAAAAAAAAAGAACAGGCTCCACAGTCAAGGAATCAGTGATTTATTATTTTTTTAGATTTTATTTATTTATTTGACAGAGAGAGCGTACATACAAGCAGGGGGGAGCAGAGGGAGAGGAAGAAGTAGGCTCCCCACCTAGCAGGGAGCCAGATGCGGGGCTTGATCCCAGGATCCCGGGATCATGACGTGAGCTGAAGGCAGATGTTTAACTGACTGAGCTACCCAGGTGCCCCCAAATTAGTTATTTAAATCTTGGCTTGGTCACTTGAGTCCTTGACTTGTCATAACCTCAGTGAGCTTCTGGTCTGTCATAGGCATCTTTTTGAATTGTTGTAAATTAAACTCAGCAAGTATTATTTTATGTCTACATGCAAGGAACTATAGAAGGCGCTGAGCTTATAATGTCTTCCCAGACTTTATAGTTAAGGATACAGACAGAGCAAGTCAGCAAACAAAAGGAGGAACAAAGTGTAATGAAGCCAACATATTGCTGTACATATTGGCAATAATATAAGCAAAGGGCTTATGGTCAGTGTAGCTACTCTTATGTACAAGTATGTGCACCTGGCTTTAAGCAGCAGGTGCAGTGGAGAGGAGACTCTGGGTTAGGAATGGAGAGACCCGGATTCAAATCCTGACAGTACTGATCATTTGTTAAGCAATAAAAATTATTTCTTTTTCTCTCCGAAACCTGATGTAACTTATTTCTTTTAATCCTCATACTCTATGAGAACTATTTTTGTCTTGGTTTTACAGTTGAGGGAAATGAAAGGAGGAAATTTAAGAGTGATGTGTCAGCTTACCTAAGGCTGCACAGCCTGCGAGTGGGGATACGGGGTTGGAGACTGGCTCTGTCTGACATAAGAGCTTTGCTTTAGATGCCCACAGATGAGAAAACAGGTTTAAGAATGCTGCGTCAGTCAAAAAAGCTGTCTAAGTAGTTGTGGTGGCCCTGAGACCATGCAAACTATGATATATATATACATATATTGTAATATATTACAAATAAATATCATATATAATATATTGCATATAAGTATATGTAATATATTCTTATAATATACATTATATATAGTTATCCTTATAAGGATATTTGTATCTCCAGATAATTCAAGTCAAAATAACCAGGTTATTGGTATAGTAATCATATAGGATGATTGGTAATTTACTTTTATCAAACTCTAAAAATGTGTTAGACTATATATCATAGACTCTTGGATTGAAACAGAAAAAAATCATGGTGAATCTTACTAAAAGATACCTTTGGTTTTTTTTAATTTTATTTATTTATTTATTTATTTATGATAGTCAGAGAGAGAGAGAGAGAGAGAGAGAGACAGGCAGAGACACAGGCAGAGGGAGAAGCAGGCTCCATGCACCGGGAGCCTGATGTGGGATTCGATCCCGGGTCTCCAGGATCTCACCCTGGGCCAAAGGCAGGTGCCAAACCCCTGCATACCTTTGATGATGACTATGAACATGAGAAATAAGGGAGCAGGTACTAATTGGCCATTTATGGTTTCTCTCCCCTGCCGCACTCCAGAATGAATGGCGCTGTTGTATCTCAGGGGAGTGTGTGTTTCTAAACCTACTCATCTCAACTCAGATCAGCAATAACTTTCCTCCTGGCTTTTGAAACAACTCTCTGGTCTCCTCAGTTTCTTTTCACTCCTGTGCATCTTCCACACCTGCTTCCACAATGCAACATTGCTCTGTTATATTGTTAAACACGTATTTAATGACTAGTTCCCTGTTTACAAAGGAATAATTAAAATTAAAAAAAACCACACAGAACAAAAACTTTCACATTTTCCCTTTTGCCCATAGGAGAAAGATCAAATTCCCTAGCATGGTACTTACCCAACAAATATTTATTGAGCACCCACTATGTGCCAGGTACTGGTGTAGGTGCATGGGATACTTCAATGAACAAAAGAGACAAAAATTCCTACTAATCCTGGTCTTCCTTAAGCTTATATTCTAGTAAAGGGAGATAATCAACTATCAACAACCAATCAATTGTAGCAATGGGAGAAGGTGAGAAGTCCTATAAAGAGAGCAGAGTAGGGTAAAGGGGGACGGAAGTTCAGAAGTGGAAAGAAGGCTGAAATTAAATATGAACATGTACATACGTGTATGCAATTATATGCATAGAATATGCAATTATATACATAGTATATGAAATTGAACATACATATATATGAATCAGTCAAACAAATGTTTTTGTCATCTTTGCTTTTGCTTTTATAGATCTCTCACAATTTGCCCACCTCCCCCGTCTCTCAGAACTAGACTTCTGTTAATCGTCTCTTGACCCTGTTCAACCTGTGCTCCTGGCCATGCTGACATTTTTAAGGTGTCCCAAGTACTGTGCTCTCCTCTGTATTTTTTTTAAGATTTTATTTATTTATTCATGAGAGACACACACAGAGAGAGAGAGAGGTGGAGACACAGGCAGAGGGAGAAGCAGGCTCTCCGCAGGGAGTCCATTGCAGGACTCAGTCCCAGGACCCTGGGACCACAACCTGAGCCAAAGGCAGGTGCTCAACCACTGGGCCACCTAGTGCCCACTTTTACCATCTTTAATACAAAATTATCTGAACCAACTGCCACCAACCCCCTCACATGCCAAGTTTTCATCCTGGTAATCCTTTACTCACTGTTTGAACCCTCCTCAAACACATGGAGGACTCCAGCTACTGTGCCCAGGATCCAGGACACAGTACAAATATTTCCCTCAGGGTGCCTGTCACATTGTGTTGTGGTTTATCTGTTTCCTGTCTGTCTGAGGAAAATAATAATGTTTTATTACTTTTTGCATCATCTACATTTAGATCTATCAAGCATACGGTGCAAAGTTTGTGATCAGTTGATAATATTTGTGCAAAATGAGCACTGGCACACCCCAGTGTTGAACTTTTATTTTTATTTTTTTAAAGATTTATTTTAGAGAGAGATGAGTGCGAGCAGGGGGAGGGGCAGAGGGAGAGAGAGAGAGAGAGAGAGAGAGAAGCAGACTCCCCACTGGGTGTGGGACTCCATCTCATGACCCTGAGATCATGACCTGAGTGGAAATCAAGAGTCAGATGCTTAACCAACTGAGCCACCCAGGTGACTCTTTAAAGGGGATGCAAGTGTTTCACCTTTACATGCTTCATTCCACTGACTTAAAGGAAAAAGAACACCTTGACCCTATAAAAGCTGGTCAGAATGAGCTATGATGATAAGCACAGAATTACGTCTCTGGATATTTTTATTTCTGACATATTAATTTTCTTAAAGAAAAGAAAAAAGTATCTAGCATAAATCTGAGTGGCTCAATGATCTGAACACAATGCTTAGAAGCAAGTGAGAAAAAATGGGGTATTTAGTCCAAGTATTAATAACTTCCTTCAGGAAAGTGGTAGCCTTGGAAGCGAAGGTGATGAACCACACAATGCAAAAATGCCAGTCAATTCTGAGCTGTCAGTTTTGCATGAACAGTGCTTCAGATCAGGTGACAATGATCTCCATGAAAGACCCAATAAGTCCTGTAGAGAGGAGTTCCACGTTGGATAGAGGTAGGACATTTGCTTTCTAGTGTCTCTTGTGACTCAGGGAGTCTATGACTCCATGGCGGAACAAAGCGGTTTCTTCACCTGGATTTTCATTCCCCAGGAATCTCCCTCTGGGGCTCTGCAGGCAGCAGAGAGAAGACACATGGCCGTGCGAAGGAACATCAGCATGACAGCCAATTTCATTCTTGTGGGATTTTCAGAGCATCCAGAGCTACAGGTTGTCCTCTTTGTGTTGTTTCTGGGGATCTACTCCATGACTCTGGCTTGGAACCTGGGCCTCATTGTCTTGATCAGGATGGAATCATGCCTCCATTCCCCCATGTATTTCTTCCTTGGAAATTTGTCTTTTGTTGATATCTCATATACATCCTCCATTGCCCCCAAGATGCTCTGTGACTTCTTCAAGCAGCAGAAGACCATCTCCTTTGTGGGCTGTGCTGCTCAATTTTTCTTCTTCATTGGGATGGGAGGCACTGAATGTTGTCTTCTGGCAGCCATGGCATATGACCGATATGCGGCTATCTCCAACCCTCTGCTCTACACAGCCCTCATGTCACCCACCATCTGTGTGAGGATGGTCATTACAGCATACACTGGAGGGTTCCTCACTGGATTGGTCCAAACCAGCTCTGTATTCCAGCTGCATTTCTGTGGGCCACGAGTCATTAATCATTTTTTCTGTGACCTGCCACCTCTGCTGGTCTTATCTTGCTCTAGTACCTTCCTCAGCCAGGTAGTGAACTTTCTTGTTGTGTGTGCAGTTGGTGGGACATCAGCTCTTGTTGTCCTGGTGTCCTATGGCTACATCATTGCTGCTGTCATGAAGATCCATTCAACCCAAGGGCGGATGAAGGCTTTCAACACCTGTGCCTCTCATCTGACCACGGTGATTCTCTTCTATGGCTCTGGTCTCTTCTCATACCTTCATTCTAGTGCTAGCTACTCGCAGGACCAAGACAAGGTGGTGTCCATGTTCTATGGAGCTGTGATTCCCATGCTGAATCCTATCATATATAGTTTGCGAAACAAGGACATCAAAGATGCATTGAAAAAGCTCAAGGACAGGAAGAAGCAGATATCCTCTCTGTGTCTTATAGTTCCTTGAGTTAAAAAAATCCTAAGTTTTGCTATATGTAAATAGACATAATAATAAGTGGGTCACAGATTTTAAGTAATGAAGAAACTATTTCAAGCAAGATTCCCCAACCTACATGCCTATTGCACGATTAGGTACAACAAAGGTTTTTCTTCTCTTTACCTTTCTTGTCATGGACAGATACAGTTTTGATTTTGGTCACTTGCAATAGAAAATAAATATGCTTTTTTGATGATGCTCTTTAGCTTACTGGCATCAGGCACTGGGTCCAGGATGCCGTGTCTTAGAGCCAGTTGGGTCATGACCCAGGACCACAAGAATCCACTACAGACCTCTTTACAATGTAACACTCCTCATACCAATCTATTCACCACTTGGGACTAGTGGAATAGTTTTCTATTCCTCTTCCTTTGGATTCCTACCTAACCAAAGGTTGATACTGACCAGGAAGGCTGACTCTGGCTCAGGAGCCTGAGAGCTCTAACTGGTTGGGTCTAGAAATGGTTTCTCAGAGCCAGGAGACCAATAGGATGTCTTTAGACTATGTTTGAGATGAACCAATGGTCACATATGTGAGGGCCTGAAGTCCACTGAACCAGAAATAGGAGCCCAAACCAGTAGATCCAAAGTTGTGAAGTCACAGAGAGCAAAAAGCAGAAAGAAGGTTAAGTAAGAAACTCTAAAGGAGAGTAGAGTGCCATATGTTTCATTTTCATGACTGAAACCGTCTAGTTACTGGGTTGGACCACCTGGTTTAAGGAACAGGATCAGGGAAGGAAAACTTCCTCTGGAAACTCTAATTCTATATCTGCTTCCTGGACAATTCTTACTCTTCGCCCTGTATGGATATTTCCTCTCTGTCCTCACCCTATCCCCAGCTCACTTGCACTTTGTGTTCTAGGGTTCTTATCTTGTCTCTTGTCTCTCTGGAATTTGACCTCAGCCTGTCCCATGAATCCGATATCTCTGCTTTCATTTTTATGCACTATCCCACTCCAGGACACGAGATGGGACAACCAAGTCAGTGAGCAGAATTGAGTGTAGATTTTAAATTGTCTTTGATCCTATTTTACAAGATAGTTCTTGAGCAAAGGACAAACATTTCTGAAGTCCTGCTTCTCTAATGGTTGTGTATATAAGTTGTGGTGAGTCATGACAGCCATCCCTAAGTCATATCAACTTTGGCTATAAATAGTCTGCCTTCTTTTAATTCATGCTGTTATTTGATCTCGTCTCTGACCACTTGCATTATCTGTAGTGTTCCTTGATCCTTGATTTCTCCAAACCAAGTTAAGAGTTACAGCAACATGTTCCCATCACATCCTCTATTTCTGCCAGCACCTGTGACACTTTCTTATTTTTTATTGTTCAGTTATTAGTCTTCTCCTTGAGTTGTTAACATCTTATGTAAACTGCTCTCTGTTAAAACATAAGACATGACTGGGGCAAACTATAAGTTTAATACATACATATTTGTTTAATAAATGAATAAAATCCGAATTCACTTGGCAGATGTTTTTGAGATTTTATGCCAAAGTAAGGGAATTAACACTTATTAGATGCTTACTATATGCTAGGCATTGTGCCCAGCAGTTTAAAAAAATTCTGTTTCAATTCTTTTTTTTTAAGACTTATTTTAGAGAGACAGAGAGAGAGAGTAGGGGGAGGGGGAGAGAGAAATCCTTCCACTGAGCATGGAGCCTGACATGGGGCTTATCCCAGGTTCCTGAGACCATGATCTGAACTGAAATCAAGAATCCAGATGTTCAACTGACTGAGCCACCCAGGTGCCCCAAGGTTCCATTTCAAGTCTATAGCATACACACAGATTCCTTTCTGGGTTAGAATACTATAGATAAGAAAATGTCCCCTTTGACCATAGTTCTCAGTTTCAATTCCTTCCTGCACTCCCCAGGAGGTAATGACTGTTATGTTAGTGTGCAAATTTATAGTTTTCCTGCATACTAACATTCATAAGCATACCAATATATAATATTGCCTTATGTAGCTCTGTGTATATTTACATAAATGGTATCACACTGAGTGGTCCTTCCATACTTTTTTTTTCCATTCAACATTATTTCTTGGAGCTCTTTCCATGCTATCCATATAAATCTACCTCAGTCTTTTAAATTATTTCACAAAATTGTCACACCAAAATTTATGTACCTATTCTGCATTGATGGACATTTAGGTACTTTCCAGTTTTGTTAGTTTATTACAAACAGCGTTGCAATATACGTGCTTATACATAACTTTTCCTGCTAATACCAAATTTTTCTGGTAGAAACAGAGAAATTGAGGATCCCTGGGTGGCTCAGCAGTTTATCGCCTGCCTTTTGCCCAGGGCGTGATCCTGGGGTCCTGGAATCGAGTTTCGCATCGGGTTCCCTGCATGGAGCCTGCTTCTCCCTCTGCCTGTGTCTCTGCCCCTCTCTCTCTCTCTCTTTCTCTCTCTGTCTCTCATGGATAAATAAATAATAAAAATCTTTTTTTTTTAAAAAAGAAACAGAAGTTGAATTGCTATTTATAGGGTTTGTCTATTTTAAAATTTTAATAGACACTGCCAAATTCTCTCTAAAGTGGCTACCGATAGATATTGCTGCCAATAACATTCTAGGGCACCTGTCTTCTCATATCCTTGATGAAGGATGATGTTAACAAAACTTAATTTTTTCCTACCTGATAACCTCTTTATATGTATTCTTTTAATCCTTAAAATGATTCTGCTAGATAAGATTGTTTATTGTTTTCATTTACATACAATGTAATACCTATATACTCTGTATACTTTCTTTTCCAGTTCTTACGACCACATATAAACACAAAATAGGGTTTTAACCATTTTTATCTAAGAAATGAAATATGTAAGTCTCAGAAGGTGGTCAAGTAAACACAAAGGCACACACTAACAAGTGAGGGAGATCCTAAGCACATATCTACACAACACTAAGATCATTAATTGAAAATGCACATTCTCCTGTGCATTGCAGACAATGTATGTTTGGCATTGTCCAGAAATGAAGAAAAAAATATTAAAGCAAATTCTGTCAAAAACTTATACACAACTGATGAATTACTGAACACTACATCTGAAACTAATATTATTCTATATATTGGCTGACTGAATTTAAATAAAAAAGCAAATAAAATGATAAAATAAAACAGTATTATTCAAAACTGGATTTTTCAGTGAGACAGTTTTATTTATATATTTTTGAGACAGTTTTATAAATGGTTTTATTCCCAAGTGACCTTGAGACAAGGGAGATACAGAAATGTTAAAACAAAAGCAAAATGAAATAAATAATGAATTTGTAATGCTCTTAAAAGGTAACAGTAGTGATGATACTCCATCTCAACTTAGAGTATTTGCATTTGGGTTCAGATGAAGAAGTGTCCAGTTGTGCTGTAGTCTCTGGTGAAGGAGAACAGTCTGGAGGAGCAATATCATTGGGTCAATGGGACCATTAGGGAGGAGGATTGATGTTTTAAAGTCTACCCCTGGATTAAGCCAGATAAGAGGCATTGTATCAGCATCCACAATGAACTGTTTATACTAGAGGACTCTAGAAGAAATATACAAACACCTGCCTTTATAGCAATAATTTTTCTGTATTCCCCCTATTAACACTTGTGAATTGTATCAGTGAACTTGGAAACATGAACTCTGTCTACACTGGCTGCTGAAAAGTTCTGAGCGAAATCTGTGACCCATCTGTAGTAAGAATTTGGGTCACCGGGTGCGCACTCTTATTCATATTCCCGGTTCTCCTCTGCATCCCTGCTTTGTGTCTCTCACCATTCTTTGTTCTATGACCATATATATTTTATATATCTTTGCAAACTGCTTGCTCAAGTATTTGAGAGCAAAGTAGAATATAAAAATGTCTAAGAGTTTGCTTTATGCACAAGGTTGGTGCATTTAAAATTTTTTTTAAATTCAATTTTGGTAACATATCCTATATTATTAGTTTCAGGGGTAGAATTTAGTGGGTTGTCAGTTGCATATAATGTCCAGGGTTCATTACATCAAGTGCCCTCCTTAATGCCCACACCCCAGCAAGCTCCCCCTCCAACGACCCTTTGTTTCCTATAGTTAAGAGTCTTTTATGGTTTTCCTCCCTCTATGTTTTTATCTTATTTTATTTTTCCTTTCCTTCCTCTATCGTCATCTGTTTTGTTTCTTAAATTCCATGTATCAATGAAATCATAGCATATTTGTCTCTCTCTGACTTATTTCACTGAGCATAATACCCTCTAGTTCCATCCACATTGTTACAAGTGGATCATTCTTTTTGATGACTGAGTAATATTCTGTTGTATATGTAGACCATATCTTCTTTATCCATTCATCTGTCAATGAACATCTGGACTCTTTCCATAGTTTGGCTGTTGTGGACATTGCTGCTATGAACATTGGGGTGCAGGTGTCCTGGCATTCCACATCAGTATCTTTGTGGTAAACAGTAGTGCAATTGCTGGGTCATAGGTAGCCCTATTTTTAACTTCTTGAAGAACCTCCATACTGTTTTCCAGAGTGGCTGCACCAGCTTGCATTCCCACCAGCAGTGCAAGAGTGTTCCCCTCTGTATCCTTGCCAGCATCTATTGTTTCCTGAGTTGTTAATTTTAGCCATTCTCACTGGTATGAGGTGGTATCTCATTGTGGTTTTGATTTGTATTTCCCTGATGCTGAGTGATGTGGGGCATTTTTACCTGTGCTGTTGGACCAACCAAGTCAAGAATTGGGTTGGTACATTTGAAAGTGAATTAGTCATGGAAGTCGCTGATGTCTCTGACCTCTGCTCCAATTTCACCCATGTTCCTACTCTGTAGTCTTTCTAGACTTCTTCCCCATAATTCCCCCTGTTCTCTCTCAGTCTCTGTCTCTCTCTGAGCCTCTATGTTTCTCTCTCTCTCTCTCTCTCTCTCTCTCTCTCTCTCTCTCTCTCTATGTTGGAGGACCATCCTGACCCCCCAGTCAAAGTTGAGGACCTCCCAAATGTTCTCTTAGCCCTCCATACTTCCCTTTCATACAGTTCCTCATTTTTTCATGTCTGCCTTCCCATTAAACTGCAATCACCATGGCAGTGCGGTGCCGGACATGCACTGTGTGCACAAAGAGTTTCTGTGAGTACATTAATCATATGACTGTATCTCAGGACGTTTTTAGAGCTGTAGGTGACCTACCATTGACTAAACTGTTCCACTCCCCTCTTTGCACAAATAAAGACTTGAAGCTCACAGTGGGGGTGGGGGTGAACTGATTTGCTAATGGCTCGCAGCTGGTTCATGAACGCACCCCCTTTCCAGCCCAGCAGCCCTCCAAGTGCTCCAGGACAGCTGGCGCGGCCTGTGGAACAGCTTCTCCAGGAGGAGGTGAAACTGCTCCAGTGGGGAACATGGTGTGGGCCAAGGATCTTTGCTTCAAGTCTGGCAACTCTGACTTCCTGTTTTCAGGGAAATCATGCCACTCAGCTTTGTCGTGTGAATTTCATGGCGAGGGATACTTTGCTCCTTCTGATCATAATTATGATGCTTCCCTAGAAGAAATGGAAAAGTACATGTGGAGCGGCTGTTTTCATATCATGTTCTGGGGGTCGCAGGGATCCGTACAGGCCTCTCCCATGCCGGGAGGGTGAGGGGAAGCCACTGGGCTTTGGGGCCCTGGCCTCTTGTTCAGCTAATCAAGGCAATTCCCCATCCCCCCCCTTTTTTACATGTTTTAAATATGAGTTTTTGTGTAAACTTGCATTTGAAAATAAAGGTTCCACTGCTAAAATTATGTTATAATCTGTGAATTTAATCTGGTCCTCTAATTTTGTAAACAAGGAAAAGACAGGCCAAGGAAAAGAAGCAATTCGTGAGAGAACAACAAGACTAGGACTCAAGTGTATTTCTCCTGACTCCCAGTGCCTTGAGCATGCACTTTTCTCCACACACACACACACACACACTCAGTACTCTCATTCACAAACACATACACTCATACACAATCGTACAACATAGAAACACACACACACAGAGTACTCTGACACACAAACACATACACTCATACACAATCACACATAGAAACACACACAGTCACACACACACACCATGGACCTGAAGGGGAAAGAGGGAAGAGGTGGGTCTTGTTAACATCCCACTACCAATAAAGTTGGTCTCAGGCCTTCCTCCACCCAGGACCTAATCTTATTTCATCTTTCCCTCTCTCCACCCTACTGGTACAGTAACAGATGCTCTCCTTCCTTTCCCCGGCTCAGGAAATGTTCTGTCCTTGTCACTTTGTGAGAATAGCTATTCTCCATCTTTTTCTGGGGGTGCAGCAAGAGGGAAAGACTGGTCACACTGGAAGCCCGAGCTCTCCCAGTGGAAACAGAGTTGTTGCCTGTGGAGAAACAACTTCAGACTTCAAAGGAGTTCTCTTAGTGGGAGGAAGAATGTGATAGCAGGAAAGTGTGCCTCCCAAAGCCCTGATACCACAGTGCATGTGTGGCCAGCCAGTATATCTAGGAGGAGTTCACCATACAAAATAACTACAACAAGGCAGAATGTGGCTGATTGAGCTGACTCCACCTGTGGAGGACTCATCTCTGCCTTAGACACACAGGCAGAGACACATTTCTCCAAACACAAAGATTTAAGCTCAAAACCAAGGAGGGAAATATTTGGGTACCAGAGAGGAGAGAACTCAAAATCAGAGTGGAGCTGAAGCTCTGTGGCTAAGGGGATTTCTGAGTTACAGCGAGGTACTGGGCTGTGGGAGGTGATCCGGGCCACTGGGCCCATGTGCAAAATATAAGCGGGCTAGGAGTCAAGAGAGGCTGCTGTCCAACCCACCACCTGCAGATGAGAAAAATCCCACCCATGTGTTTGTAGAAAATGGTTGAGATGCTTTCCATCTTCTAAGAAATATCAGAACCCCAGGCCTGTGTTCACGCAGATGTGAGGTCTTCACACTGATGGCAAACAAAGAAATTAATATAAACACTGGTCCAGTAGGAGTATCGGGCAAGTTCAAAGCCACCTTGGAGGGACAAATACACAAACCAGAGCAAACCGGCCTCCCACAGCAAACCCTGGTGGAAAAGGAGCTCAAGAGTCATAAGTTATAAACCACACAAGGAAACAAGCCAGCAAGAGGAAGTAGCAGCAGGAACAACAAGTGGATAAAGGTACATACCATGACCCATATGGGACAAAATATCTTCAACATTGATTAGGAAAAGACCCCGGCTGTAGCTTTCAGCTGAAGCAAGTTAATTGGATGGTGGACTCATGGATCACACATCATGCAGATGCTGCAAAGGAGCTCAATAAACTTTTATTTTATAGATGAAGAAACAGAGATTCAGAGAGAAGTGACTTACTAAGGCCACCAACAGGTTAGTGGCGGTGAGGAACAGAATCCATATCCCCAGACTTCTAGCCCTGTGCTACTTGTACTGCCCCACGATGCCCTAATTTCCCAGGTAGATGTGAAAACCTAGCTTCAAAAAAGGACTAGGAGGAAAGAGGGAAAGAAAAACCTTCTCAAGACCTGGGAAACCCCAGAGCCAAGACCCTCACTCTCATTAGCCAGTTCTCAAGCTCAGATTTGGCTGTGAAACAACCAGAAATTTTAAATAAACCCTTCCTATTTTCTTCTGCATTATGCTGACCTGTTTCTCTTTCCAATTCTTCCTCTACTTTCCTTTGTCCTTGTCCTGACTGTCAGCATGATGGAACTGTCATCAGAATTGGGGCAGGTCAGTTCTGATAGTTTCCCCTTCCTACTCAACTTCTACCCCACCCTCCATGCAGGCCCCGCTTGCACACTGTGCATGAGAACCAGGGAGAGGAGAGAGGAAGGAAGGGTGCGGAGAGGCTAAGCCTGGTACCTTTAGGTCAGTCTCACTGGCTGCAGGTACTTGGCAGAGATAGAGATGAAGGTGGACTGAACCCATATCCCACATGGGAGTAGACATGGGTTCAGTCCTGCAGGGCCAGAGATTTAAACATGTAAAGTTTAGTTCAGACATAAATAAGGCAAAAGCTCTTGGTACATAGGAGCACTCCCTCTGGGCTTTTATTATTCATTTGTTATGTAAGACACTAGGCTCACACAATTCCAGATTCGTTGAGGATATAATTATAGATCAGAAAACCAAATTATTGGGATCCCTGGGTGGCGCAGCGGTTTGGCGCATGCCTTTGGCTCAGGGCGTGATCCTGGAGACCCGGGATCGAATCCCGTATCGGGCTCCCGGTGCATGGAGCCTGCTTCTCCCTCTGCCTGTGTCTCTGCCTCTCTCTCTCTCTCTCTCTCTCTCTCTCTCTCTCTCTCTCTCTGTGTGTGTGTGTGTGACTATCATAAATAAATAAATTTTAAAAAAAAGTTAAAAAAAAACCAAATTATTTTACAATAAGAAATACAAAGAGCACACAGTAGGCCCAGAGCGTGTGCTCAGAAATATTTGTGTAAATTGAAATAAAAATCCTATAATAATGTTGTCTCGGCTTGAATATTCATTCCCAACTGCTCAGGACCTGATTTTCCAGGGTTGTGTTTTATTTTATTTTTTTTTTTAGGGTTGTGTTTTAGAATTATTGTCAGCTTTGTCTGCTTTACTCATTTATTTACACATTCAGTAATAACAAATATTGATTGGGCATCAGCTATGTACCAGATACTGCGCTAGACCCTGTAATACAACAACGTGAAAGGACACAGTCTTTTCCCATAAGGAGCTCACAATTTACTAGAAGAGAAAGTCAAACAAAAAAGGCCATTAAAATATGCAGTGAGAAATCCAAGGAATGCTATGGAGCCCACAAGAGGGACATTATAATATTAACTAATGCTGTACATTAATTAGTGTTTCATTGGGAGATACAGTCCCAGGGCAGCAAAGGTAAAGGGGCAAAGGAGCTAAGGCAAGGAGGGACATAAAGCAAACTAAGAGGGTATATTACTGAGCTGATCACAGCTTCAGGAAAGACACAGTTTTGTAGTATCTTCAGACAGATCACAGAAGCCACCAGTCCTCCAAACAGGCCATTGGAAGGAAGAGCAAATTATTTGCCAGATCCTGCCTATCTCTTGTCTCTAATTCTCTAATATTCGCTGATCCATGGAATTAAGTCCTCTGTACTTCAGGGTTGCATTATCCAGTTCCTCTGACCAATGACTAGAAAAAACATGTCCCACATGGCCCAGTGCTACAGCTGAACTCAAAAGTGAGGCAAGAGCCAAAGTCTCTTTGGGTCAGCAGTGTTTATGGTCTCCAGATACAACATAGGATGTCAAAAGATGACTCTTCAGTTTGGATTTGTCTCCATAACACTCACTAAAAAACACACATGGTCAAAATTTTCTTACATGTTCACACTCTTCATTTCTCCCTGCTCTAATCCTTGGTAAATGTTATTCTACTTTCTGTCTATGAATTTGCTTATTCTAGGAACCTCATATAAGCAGGATCCTACAGTATTTGTCTTTTTTGTCTGTCTAGTCCTAATTTTGACAAGCCTCAGACTGCTGGCATAAAATAATTTCTGGGATGTAGATTCTTACCAGCTTCAAACATAAATTGGATGACCCTCTCAAATGGAATGTCTTGCCCTATTTGTTTCATCACCTCGGGGCCCATATGTCTATGTCATTGACTGTTCTAGAATCTCATTAATAGAGTTCCAAGAACAAATAAAGTTCCTTTATTCAGCTATTTTTTCCAACAAATATTTATTGACCACCTACTGTGTCAGATGCTCTTCTGTGGAAGACTGGGATTCATGCAGATAGATTTTGAAAATATTGAAATATATTCTTGTAGGTTAACAGGTGCTTTTCCAAGCCTACAAAGTACCCTATCTGCTCTGATCCCTGCCTTGGAAACCCTGAAATTCTCCATGATCCACCAGTAGAGGAATAGTTGGGCCAAAAAGAGGCCTCTAGGATCCTCACACTATGGTCCTCATCCATTCTGATTAGTCATTAAACAAGAAAGACTTAATCATACTCCCACAGAACACCCAGGATGGTGGGCATGTAAGGCAAACACCTTCTCTTACTTGGATCTGGTATACAGTATCGTGTCAAGATGGCCATAGCCCAAAAAGTCTGATCTTAGCCACCAGAGGATCAAATGGACAATTTGGGTTCAGTTGAATAAAGCGTTTTCTAAGAATCAGAATTTTCTGCAGACAGTAGGTAAAAAACCACCCTGTCCTAGAGACATCTAAGCAGAGGTTGGATTATACCAGATTGTAAGACTGTATTGGAGGAGGCTCAAGCTTCGGCTGGGAGAGCAGGTCCATTCCAATTATGGGATTCTATAATTCTGTGATTCTAAATTGGGCATCAGTAAACTAAAGACCACAGCCAAAATCCAGCCCTGCTCCCACCCTGTTTTTATAAATAAAGATTTATTGGAACGTAGCACGTGCGTGTGTTTACATATCACCTACCTTTGACCTACCAGGGCAGAATTGAGTAGGTACCACAGAGATCATTTAGTTGCAAAGCCTAAATTTTTTCCTCACTGGCTGTTTACAGAAAACACTTGTCAACCCCATTCTAAAAGACTCCTAGGATGAATTCTTTGATAAAGCAACCAATTACTTCTAATCTACCTTTGTCATTAATCCAGGTGGTATTGTTACTAGATTGTCTTCCTTAAACAGATGCCTGTCTTTGTTTTGGATATTAGTAAAAAATATTCAGGTGATCCCTCAGAGTCAATACAGTTTCCCATGCTGTCAAATGGACAACCAGAGGAAAGTGAAGCTCCTGAAGAGCTTTAACACACCTTTTCTCCCATTTCCACTGTGAAAGGACTGAACTTGAACATGACAGCAAAGTCAGCAAAGCTGAAAGCAGAGCTCCTATCTCGGTCATATAAGGATTTCCACAGATGATTGCTTTACATGGATGATTTACAACTTTACCTGTTACACACATGTAGATGCTACTGCTTGTGTTTCATAGTTGAGGTGACAGAGGTTTCGGGAGTTTCCAGAATGTGCCCAAAGTCACATATGGAGCTAGGATGTTGCCTACATTTTAATTCTTAAAACTCTGTTTCACATCCATGTTTATCAGTCCAGACTTGAGATATTTTGAGTGACTCCACTAAGCAGAATATAGCCCAGAGACTGGATAGACCCACAACACAGCCCATGCTTTTTTTTTTTAAGAGTTTATGTATTTATTCATGAGCGACATGAAGAGAGAGGCAGAGACACAGGTATGGGACTTGATCCCAGGACCCCAGGATCATGACGTGAGCCAAAGGCAGATTCTCAACCACTGAGCCACCCAGGCATCCCTCCAGCCCATGTCACATTTAGATCACCAAAAGAGAGAGAGAGAGAGAGAGAGAGAGAGAGAGAGAGAGAGAGATACAATAGGAATATCTCTTTTTTAAAAAAATATTTATTTATTTTAGACACAGAAAGTAAGTAGACAAGAGAATGCATGAACTGGGGGAGGGGCAGAAGGAGAGGGAGAGGGAGAGCCCCAAGCAGACTCCCCCCTGAGCAAAGAGCCTGATGTTGGTCTCTATCCCACGACCCTGAGATCATGACCCAAGCCAAAACCAAGAGCCAGACACTCAATGGACTGAGCCACTCTGGAGTCCCTAAGGCAACAAGAATATTTCAACGAAGGATCCGAAACTCCCAATTCCACATAATTCTGGAAGAACCAGCTGACCTAATTTGCTTGTTTTACTTTAACCTATTCATGATTATTTCAGGTGGAAAGAAAAAAAGTTCCATCTGAAGATCCTGTGGTTAAAGAGGGAAAGATTGAACATTAGACTGGTCTTGTTACCCAATAACAAAACAAATGTAGAATACGAAATCTGTCAGCAGTGAACCCAGGGAGGTCAAATGTCACTCAGTTTACTTCTTTTGTTCAGCTGTTTCTCAAAGAGGAAGTTACACAATAGGAAAGACGTGGAGACTGAGAATCGAGGACATATGGGAATCCCACTGTCTTTCCGGTCCTGTTGTGTGCAAAGCCCTTATGTGAAGCTGCTTTCAGCTGAAGGAGAATACAAGAAGCACTCTTCATATTAGACTGATGTCATTAGGAATCCTGAAGGTAGATAGGGAGGGGGAATGGGTGGGTCCTAACTGCTCTGTCTCTGCAGAACTTAGATTGGAAAGGAGGTAGAAAGGGAAGGGAATTCTGAGGGCTCACTCGATCACCCAACTTTTTTTTTTCCAACTTTTAAAAGAGCATTACATTTGGTGTTGGCTACTCCAAATATGGCTTCTACAATGGGCCAAATAAAAGATACTCAGTAAGTATTTATTTAGGGAGGTGGTGGGGGATGGGGTAACTGGGTGACAGGCATTAAGGAGGGCACGTGATGTAATAAACACTGGGTGTTACACACAACTGATGAATCACTGACCTCTGCCTCTGAAACTAATGATGGCTAATTGAATTTAAATTTTAAAAAGCAAAATAAATAAATAAATAAAAATAAAAAGCACGTATTTATTTAATGGACGGATGAAACAAGCTTCCATTAGAATGTTCTGGAAGGGTACAGGGGCAGCCTCAGAGCTCAGCAGGAATGGACGGTGTGTCCGATGAGTGATGTCTGCCATGATGTGGAATAAGGAAGCGCAGCCTAAAGACGGGATCAGTATTTATTTCTTCTTTAGTGCAGTAGAAATGTCACCTTACATCACAGACTTGTGTTCCTCAAACCTATATATAGAAATGGTAAAGAGGAAAAAAAGAGCAGAAAGGGACTAGTTGATGAAGAGGAAAAGCATTAGAAGAATGGGGAGGAAGAGAGGAGGAAAAAGTGTTAAATGGCTACCAATAGGCCACCAAATCCTGACCTTGCTTTCCGTGGGAATATGCAGAATTTCACATGGGCCTTCTGTTTTTACCAAGATTAAAAGGACACAAGGAACCACAGTGTTCTTATTTTTGGGGTCAGAATGCAAATAATCCTGGTGGGAAGAACAGTCTCAGAGGGGAAGGGCTTGACAAAGCAGCTCTCAAAACATGAGCTTAGCAATCAACTTTCCAGAAAAGAAAATGTTGTCACTTTGTTAACTGATACCTCCTGGGTTTTCCAGAACCAAGTTTATTCCAGAGTCTGTAGAAGACACTGTTCCCCAGTGCATTTTGCCACCATTTGACTGGTTTCCTGGATCCCTGCTAAAAGAAAGAGATTGGTCCCCACAAACACAGCCAGGACTTCCTGGCCATTCAGACCACAGGTGAGAGGCAGAAGTAGGAAACACCTGAACCCGCTCCAAACCCCCACAGAACTGAACCTCAGACGTGAATCATGGTTTGGCTGAGAAGGTTGCACGTGCTCAAACTGAGAAAGAAAGCAGACATGGGACTTCCCTCTTGCCTCTTTCTGGAGGAAGTGAAATCAGTCTTCTGCAGCACTGATGTCTATCTTTTGCAGAAAAGTTGCCTTTTTCTTTTAGAGGCCAAAGTTTGGTGTTTAGGCCCTAGAGAGTAGCCACTGGGGGGGTTTCTGCAATCGCATATGCATTTCAGCACAAGAAAAAGCAAAGGAAGCTGCTGGTGAGCAGAGTCAAGCAAGAAAGAAATGGGGCATAGTCAAGGTCTCAGGCCACTTCCTCACACCTGACAGCCATGAGCCACAATTCCTGCTTGTGGCACGCAAATTTAAGTCATGCTGGAATTCCCATCATTTTACACTTCTCTTTTCATTGTTTCTCCATGAATAGAAAAGAGAACTTCCTTGAACACAGCATTCACAGACTCAGGCTTCGGATCATTTCAGGTACATGGAGATTCCAAAAATAATTAGTTTCTTTTGGCTTTTTTTTTAATGCATATTCATTGCTTATTTTCCTGAGTACAAGAGCGATGATTATTCCATACCCAGCACTGTGTTTGGTACTTAGCAGATTCTCACTAAAAATGTGTCGGATGAGTAGAGATAAGCTCTTCTTGAAAACTTAAAAAAAAATACAGGAAAGTAAGAGGGAAAAATGTACATCATCTCTAAAACCTACCAGCTGGATATCATTGCTGTCGGTGGGTGGGTGTATATCCCTCTGGAGATACACATTTGTACATAGTGGAGGTCACGCTGAATGTCTATCGTGCTTTTATCACTTAACATTATGGCATAAGACTTTCTTATGTTACTAACATCTTTGGAAAGTATAATTATGATGGCTGTACAACATTTTGTCATATGGATGCAATATAATTTCCCTTCCTATCGGCTCTTTTAGCTATTTGCCACTTTTTGCTATGGTACAAATGAAGAAGACTGTTCAAATAACATGACTAGTTTTTCAGAGAAACAGCAACACCTGCATAAAGAATGATCTGTATTTGCCTTGCTCATATTCTCTTCGCAGAAGAGTGAGCACGCAACAGGATCGGTTAACAGGTAAACAAAAAGTAATAAATTATCAGCGTGTCTCCCAACCGAGGCAAATGTGAGGGTTTTCTCATGCTGACTAGTCCTGCAAAGTCTGATGAGGAGTGTGTGGGGATTTGAATGACCATATTGGAAGTACTCGAGGGCACTCGGCTCTAATTTTTCTAGTGGTAGAATCACTCAACTGAGCTACAAGTTTATAACGAACCCATTTATAAATTAGCCAGACATCCCGTGCACGGACTTGCTTCTCTGGCCAAATATAAACTGGACACTGGCTCATACATTAAACCCTCCTAGATATAAGTGAATTCCTCCAAGCATGGTAACCTGGCCATGAATAAACCCAAGGTTTTAATAATGACTAGTGGAATTCAACCTGTGACAACTGGCCTCATTCTATCTAAAAACACCTGTCACTGCGTTAGCGACAATATGCCACCATTCAATTCCCTGAAACCTTTTCCCTAGGTTGCCTACAGGGGATAGTGGAGTGATACCCGGAAGCTGAAACATGCAGCTTCAGCACTGCCTCTGGTTCATGGTAAGACTTGGGGGACCAGTAGGGTGCCCCTGGGGGCTGCATTAATACCTTTGGCTTCTTTTGCTACCACTGAATGTACTGAGATGCACCCTAGTGGTCTCAAGGAAGTGATGGTGCCGGGCTTCAATTAATCCTCATCCTAGGTCAGTGGGTCTGAAAACTCTGTTCCAAATTATGGGGTCTCATAGATACAGCATTGGCACACAAAAGGAAATGCATGCAATCATGTCCTCCTAACAACAGAACAAATGAACCGGTGCTTTAAAAATATGAGTAATAAAGAGCCATATTCTTCTTTATGCTTCTATGCTGAGTACATGAACTTCACAGCAGAATGAAAAATTAAAGCTGTAACAGCAGGTACCAACTTATTGTCAACTATACACACACACAGAGGAGGGGTAAGCGTGTATATATGTACACAAGGGTTCTTTGGCCACCGCCTGCCTTTGATCAATCAAAACCTAGATTAGAGTGTGGGTTTTCTCTTTGCTTAAACATTTCTGCCTGAAAGGAAACAACACAGTGGGAGGAACCACTTGCCTTCGGGCTGAGCGCTGAGGGCAGCACACTGGAGTTTCCAGCAAAACCGAGTCCCCTTCGAGTCTCTGCAGCTCCGCCTTAGGTAGCGGTACCTCCGAAGCCTGCATTATTACGCTTGCAGCAATGAAACCCCATGTGACTCATGGCCAAGATTTTCACTCCTTTCTTGTGTGTGAACTGCCTTCACCCTCAGGTGAATGGGAACCGCAGGCCTTGGTCTGGGCCTGCAGCTCGCCCCGGTGAGGTGGAGGCAGGGTATCTCAGCAGGGGCGATGATGCCCTTCACCTCTGCATTTATAATAAAAGGAAACTAGTTTTGGAGTCCCAGGAGAGAACCGTCAAGGAAAATCTGACATCAAGAGGGTGAGCAAAAAAAAAAAAAAAAAAGAGTGTGAGCAAATAGGGAAACCAAAGCTTCCTCTCACAGCAGGAAACCTCCCGTGGAGGAAACCCTAAGACAGGTGGTAGCGCTTTTTCTGAGAGCCCTCTGCTGTGGCAGGACTCTGGGGCTGGGGAGGTGGGGGGGTTAGGGGGCAGTTAGGGTAGTTAACTGGATAAGGGACATAGGAGTCTTGACTCCTAACTCTGGGAAATGAACTAGGGGTGATGGAAGGGGAGGAGGGCGGGGGGTGGGGGTGACTGGTTGGCGGGCACTGAGGGGGCCACTTGACGGGATGAGCACTGGGTGTTATTCTGTATCTTGGCAAATTGAACACCAATAAAAAATAAATTTATTATTTAAAAAAATAAGGGACATAGGGCTGCCTTTATATATCTAGTACAACATGAGGTTTTCTTTTCTTTCTTTCTTTTTTTTTTTTTTTATTCATGAGAGACACATAGAGAGAGGTAGAGACACAGGCAGAGGGAGAAGCAGGCTCCTTGCAGGGAGCCCGGTGTGGGACTTGATCCCGGATCCTGGGATCACGCCCTGAGCCGAAGGTGGACCCTCAACCGCTGAGCCACCCAGGCGTTCCCAACATGAGGTTTTCAAAGTCCTGTTGGACCTTAGTTTTCCAATTGACTCTCATTTCTCTATTTTGCAGTTAGCTCAGCCTAAAGAGGAACTGGTGGCTTTGGGAGAACTGTTGTGTTTGTTTCAGCAACTGCCTTCTTTCCCATCTGTTTAGTTTGCACCCAGCTCTCTGGCTGCTGCTTAGGGCTGGCGTGCGGCCAGGGCCGTCTGAGCCATGAGCAGCGTCCGGGGTGCTATCCTCTTCTGGGTAGTGGTAGCGTGGGCTAAAACAGACAAGCCTTCGGAACAGACAAATGAGACTGGATTTCAGAAATGCAAGAACGCCTTAAAACTACCTGTTCTAGAAGTCTTACCCGGAGGGGGCTGGGATAACCTGCGGAATGTGGACATGGGACGGGTGATGGACTTGACCTACAGGAGCTGCAGGACCACGGAGGATGGACAGTACATCATCCCCGATGAAATCACCAGCATCGCCCAGAAACAGAGCAACCTGGAGATGAACTCCGAAATCCTGGAGTCCTGGGTGAATTACCAGAGCAGCACCTCCAGCTCCATCAACCTGGAGCTCTCCCTGTATTCCAAGGTCAATGGCAAATTCTCCTCTGATTTCCAGCAGATGAAGACCCTTCAAGTGAAGGACCAAGCCATAACTACCCGGGTTCAGATCCGAAACCTGATCTACACGGTCAAAATCAACTCGGCGTCCAAACTAAGCTGGGGGTTCAAGAAGGACCTCATGGACATCTCAGACCGCCTGGAGAACAACCAGACGCGGATGGCCACCTACCTGGCAGAGCTTCTGGTCCTCAACTACGGCACCCATGTTGTCACCAGTGTGGATGCCGGAGCTGCCCTCCTCCAGGAGGACCACATCAGAGCCTCGTTCTTACAGGACAGCCAGAGCAGCCACACTGCCGTGACGGCATCTGCTGGTGTCACCTTCATGAACGTCGTGAACTACAAATTCGAGGAGAACTACACCTCCCAGAACGCGCTCACCAAGAGCTACCTCGCGAACCGAACCCACTCCAGGGTCCGTAGCATCGGGGGGGTTCCTTTCTATCCGGGCATCACCCTCCAGGCCTGGCAGCAGAGCATCGCCAACCACCTGGTGGCCATAGACCGTGCTGGCCTGCCTCTGCCCTTCTTCATCAGCCCCGACACGCTGCCCGAGCTGCCGGGGCCACTGGTGAAGAAGCTGTCCAAGACGGTGGAGGCGGCCGTGAGACACTATTACGCATTCAACACCTACCCTGGGTGCACAGACGCCAATTCGCCCAACTTCAACTTTCAGGCCAACACCGATGATGGCTCCTGCGAGGGGAAAATGACCAACTTCTCCTTTGGGGGGGTTTTTCAGGAATGCACCCAGCTCTCGGGGAAGGAGGCCGCCCAGCTGTGCCAAACCTTGGAGCAGAGGAACCCCCTCACTGGTGCTTTCTCCTGCCCCTCTGGCTACTCCCCCATCCGCCTGCTATCCCAGGTCCACGAGGAGGGCTACAACCACCTGGAGTGCCGGCGCAAGTGCACCCTCCTCGTCTTCTGCAAGACGGTGTGCGAAGACGTGTTCCGGGTGGCGAAGGCTGAATTTAGGGCTTTTTGGTGTGTGGCCAGTGGCCAAATACCGGAAAACTCAGGACTACTCTTCGGGGGCCTCTTCAGTGGTAAGAGCATAAACCCCTTGACGAATGCGCAGTCCTGCCCAGCTGGCTACTTTCCGCTGAGACTTTTTGAAAACCTCAAGGTATGTGCCTCTCTGGACTATGAGTTGGGATTTAGGTTTTCGGTCCCCTTTGGTGGGTTCTTTAGCTGTGCAGTCGGGAACCCCTTGGTAAATTCTGCCTTTACAGAAGGGGCGCCTTCTCTAAAAAAGTGTCCTGGGGGCTTCAGCCAACACCTAGCCCTTATCAGTGATGGATGCCAAGTGTCCTACTGTGTCAAGTCCGGGCTTTTCACAGGAGGGTCTCTGCCCCCTGCCAGGCTCCCACCTTACACCCGGCCACCCCTCATGAGTCAGGCTGCCACCAATACTGTCATTGTGACGAATAGCGAGACAGCAAGCTCCTGGATTAAGGATTCCCAGACCCGCCAGTGGAGGCTGGGGGAGCCGCTGGAACTGCGCAGGGCCATGACGGTCATCCGTGGGGACGGCGGGGGTCTGTCGGGAGGGGCAGCGGCTGGGGTCACCATGGGGGTCACCACCGTACTGGCGGCTGTCATTGCCCTGGCCATCTACGGCACCCGGAAGTACAAGAAGAGGGGGTACCAGGCGCTGGAGGATGAGAGGCAGAGTTTGGCTGCGGGCACTGCAGAGAGCGGAGATGCCCCTGGCCAAGAGCAGGAGCAGAGTCCAGCCTAAGCGTCTCCTGGGAAATGTCCCTCTCGTCTCTGGCCAGAGCTGCAAGCACGCCTTTTGTCCCGTCTCGCTCTGTGTCTGCCTTCCTGAGGACTGGGGTGGCAGGTGCAACAAAAAGCAGGTATAACTTGATGACTTCCATAGGGCTCCAGGCGACGAAGTGAACAGAGCTATGTGGACAGGGTTGGGGTGGGTAGGAGAGCAAATGTGACTTTCTATGCAAAAGCCAGCCTGGTGGCTAGAACACCAACGGGGTGTCTTTTCTCTGTGTGCGTCATTGATTGTCTTAACCTGAATACATACGTGAAAACAGAGACTCTGAAGGAGCATGTTGGCCTTTGGCTTTGGAGACCATGCATTTATTTAATCTGAGACCGGCCACTGTTTCCAATTCTCGAGCTAGAAGAATTTCTGCCTGTGAGTGTTATCCTCTCACTGTTTTGTTTTTTAAAAGTCTCTCTGGATTTCATGCTCCTGGAGGCTGAAAGCTCCTCTAGAAGACACAGGAAGTCCCACGCAGCCCCTGGTTTTCTGCATTGAGGGCTCTGTACTGACGAACTGGATCCTCTCAACCTCATCTCTGAGCGGAAAGATGCTGTCCCTACTAAGTCCACGTTTTCCAGCTTCCCAGCCACAGTTCAGACTCTTAGACTTCAGACTAGTGTCATAAAGTCCTCAAAAAAATATTTTAACTTATAATCTTCTATTAGGAGGTCAAGGGAGAAGGGACGGAGACAAGGTGTGAAGGAAGAGAGGGTGAAAACCGGACAAGATCCCGGTGCTCAGGGGAAACTGCCATTCTTCCCCTTAACCACCTACCTGGCTTGTGGAGCCGCAGGTAGACTTCTTCCCCTTAACCACCCCTACTTTGTCCGTGAGTGGCCTTTCCTCTTCCCACCCTTGCCTCACGGGTACACACCCCCGATCATACACATGTGCACCCCCCAAACACACCAACACACATTCCCCCAAATACACCCCCGAACATACACAGGCACACAACCCAAACACATGTGTGCAGATGCACCCCCACCTTCCCCCAAACCATACACCCCCCCCAAACACATCACATTCCAACAAGAAGTCTGCATTTTTCTGGGGGTGGGAGACAAGGGAAAATGCAAGAAGTCAAAGTAAGCCCACACCCTATATATTATTTCCTCCCTAAAACCAAAACAGAGTAGAAACTACCAATTATGTGCCCTTTTTTTTTCTTGCCCAGCAGAAAAGGGCCTGAAGTGATCAAACCCATGAAACAAAAAAGGCATCCAACACCATTTGTGACACATTTATTTCAGTTCCAGGCCGACTTCCCTCAGGGATCAAGCAGGATATATGACTGTTACCCAGCATTTAGGGCTTTGCCCAATTTTATTTATTTATTTTTCTCTTTTTGTAGCGGGGAGTGGTGGGAGGCTTGCCCAATTTTAATACCAATCTCACTGAATTATAATGATTAGGGTGAGTCTATTAATACTCCCCTACTCAGAATTAAAAAAAAATTTTTTTAATTAACTACCCCCCCCCCCGGACCCTGCAAAGTGGGGCTGGAACTCACAACCCTGAGATCAAGTGTCACATGCTCTACTAACAAAGCCAGCCAGGCATCCCTTCTCTGTGACCTTTTTAATAGTTCTATAGCTTTTCACCAAATTAGATGCCATGCGTTAATTCTTATGAAGGATAATCTGTCCTCACCTCACTGACATTCGCAATCATGAGTTTAGGCTGACATAAATCCTTCGGAGGCGCTTGCAGCATCGCAGCCTGTGGGAAGATGGGAAGGAGGCTACCACTCCTTCATCTCCTGCTGTGCGAGAGAAGAGAAGGGACTCACAGAAGCAGAGCACGGCTCTCCCAGCTGCCTGGCCACCGACACTGATTTCTGCAGCCTCTTCTCTGGAGCCTACCACTTAAAGCATTAAAATATTCTCTAAAACCTCTGGGTGTTTTGTGGGTAACTTTCAGCTGAGCTCATCACTTTTCTGCAAATTCCCCATGAATTCCTTGAGGATTACTGAGTTAGAGAGACAAAGTACAGCTAAAGGCTCTCAGACTTTCAATGCACTAACTGCCCTTTGAAATAAAACTTCTTCACAAGCTTAGCTTTCTAATAAAATTATGCCTAAATGTGCATTAAAATGTGTACTTAAGGAACATGCTGTACCGACCGTTCATCCACAGGAAACGAGAACTCGGGGTGGGGTGGGACGGTTTGCAGTTTACGGTCATCGGATCATTTTGCAAAGTCAGAACCCAGAGCAAGGAGTTCACAGGCTCTGTAGTCCTGACCCAGGAGCTCAAGCTGGGCTCTGTGGAAAGTCCAAACCCCAGCTTGTGCAAAAACCGCACTCCCTAGACGCTCAGAAACAGAGACACATTGGGTGACAAGGGCAGCTTTGCATTTGCATTTGCGTTTCGTGTTTGTGTTAGCAGCAGGATTAATGCTAAACATGTGTTTGAGCAACAGCCTGCAAACTGTTGGAACGTCCTGTATTATAGTCACGTGGAGGGAACCATAAGAAGCACATGTTCGTATTTTAAGGCGCTCTTTCCCGCATAGATTCACTTACATTTTCCCCTGCCGTGTGGTCTATTTCTTCAGAGGAACAAGGAGTCAAGCCAGATCCCTTGGTGAAATGTGTGGGTGCGACAGATGTGGGGGGAAAGTAAGAGAAAAGGGACTCCCCCACCCCCATTCAGGGTTTGTGGTTGCTCACAGACTTGGGGAGGTGGCCCGCAGGCCTCATATCCAGGTACCCTGATTTGCAAAAAAGCAGAAGGTTAACAGCAATTTGTGGTTGTTCACTTGCCATTTATTGTTCTGCACACACACCTCGTGAGCACCAGGTGGCGATGTCCTCTCACAGAGCAACACCAAGGACTTCAAAACACCAGTCACAATGATTTACATCAGGACATTCACCTTCCCTCTCCCAGGAATCCCCCACTCAAATGCCAGTGAGCACAGACAAGAAAAGGGCACAGGGCCCTCTCCTGTGCTACACGGGGACTGCCCCCTACCCTCTCATGCACACAATCGTGCAATACCAGGACGAGTACTTTCGACCAAGTATAAAACCACAGAGAAATCCAAGTTTTACAAAAAAGGGCTGGGGAGCAGGTATGAAACACAAAGGCACGCACAACCACATATACACAATTAACCTCGAAGGGACGGGCATCTGACAGTTTGTCCGCAATCCCATCTGTCATCCCTGGAGACTCAAGAGGGAGAAACTAGGCTGCTGGTGCATGAAAGGCAAGGCATGGGATTCCCCGCGCGGGCCAGGGGACACAACGAGAACAGTGGTGGGAAAACATCCTATGTCGGGGGCGGTGGGTGCTCAGGACCTCTGCCGGCAGGGCTCTCGCTGAGCCCGACACTGTGCCTTTCCAGGCTGGCAGGGAGAAGGGGCAAAGGGACGCTCCCCTCTTTGCCAGGCACAGTGTTAGGAAAGAGATTCAAGATCCCTTCTGCCCGAAAAGCCCCGCAAGAAGGGCAGCATGAGGATGTGGTTGCCCCTTCGGAGCATCCTTGGGGTGGGGGGGGGTAGGGAATTGGGGCACAAACACAGTCAGCATCCCAGGAGGGAAGGCTTGGAGGTATGAAGACTTACTCTCAACGTGGAACTGCCCCTGGCACGCTGCCCGCCTGGCCCCCTCTGAGTCCTCTCCCTTCTTCGCCTGCTGTCCCCTTCCCCCTGCATCCCTTCTTCTGCCTCCTGTGGGGAAACCGCTGCCCACTGCCAGGTGTCACAGAGCATTTTCTTTCTCTCCCCACCTGCTCCACAGCTGTGGGTTTCTACCCACCGACCCTCAGTCTGTTTCCTCATCCCTGTGGGTGAGAAGCTCAGCAGACGCTTGGCCCAGGCCTCCCACTGGAGGCCGAGATGGTCTACGAGGAGGCCCTTCAGCGATGTCTGGTACACGGTAGCCTGGCCAAGGGCACGGGTGTGATATGAAACACCACGGTGACGTCCCTTCCACTGAGTTCAGGTGTTTCCTCCTGACTATGGCAGGAAACTGTGCCCTGTGGTGCGGTGAACTCAGGCCCAATGTTCTGGTCCGCTGGTGCGATAAGATGGCGGCTGATGGGAGAAACTGGAACTAAGGTGTCAGGAACGGATCCCCCTACCAGGGCTCCCTCTGCTGGAGCCAGTAGCATCCGGACAGCAAATGGGGAGGATGAGGAAAGGCTCAGCACCAGCACATCCCAAGGAACTGAGAGACATTCAGGTGAATCCACCGGCCACACCAACATCAAAATGGCTGCGGATGAACAGCAAGCAGCTACGGAGCCAGTCTGCAGGAAAGCCTGGCTTCAGGTTCTAACTTAAGTACCATTTCTGAAGGTTCTTTTGTTTCAATTTTTCTAGCGTCGAAAACCTTCTGAATATTATGAAATATATATGGAATATATATACGTCAAACCCCCAAAACATGAGGTATATAAATTCAAATTAGTATCCAGAGGAACTTCCCCCAAACACATAGTTCAAAGAACCCACTTTCAAAGGGGGAGTTGGGTTTCCCTTCTCGATTCCCCCTTCTCTCCTCCCTGACCTCCAATTCATTCCTTAAGGGGAGCAAAAAGCAAGAGGAATGCTGGGGAGGGGACAGACAGAGTCTTGGGACACAACCCAAATGCAGGGTGGACTGGACCATGATGTGGTCCCAATCCTGTTAGGAATGAGCTAAAAAGCCTCCCTCCATGCTCTAGGCCAATCTGTAGTAGATGAGGGGCCCAGCACCACCTCTGGGCTCTGATTAGCAAACGTGCATGGAGACAAATCAGAGCCCTCATAGAAACAAGACTGGATAAAATGGTTAGATCCAATCTCCAAAGAGATATAAAAAGGGGTCAGTCCAGCCCTCATCTTACACATCTCCCCAAGCACAGTTCCCTGGGGCAACTAGCAAGATGCGTGATCACTACCATCCAGATCCACGTTTGCTATGGGGCAGGTTGGCAAAGGGTGAGAAGAGTCAAGGAACCACAGCCTGGTTGTTTGATCCCTATCAGAACTGGAGTTTGACAGTTGCAAAACAGAATGGGAGAACAGGATGGGACCGTCCACCAGCCTGGCCCAGTGGTGCACACGCACACACACATATATCTGCACAGACACAGATGGCACAGAGCCCAGCGTGGGCTCTACTCACAGTGACTGGATGAAACTCATGGAATCTTTGAGCTGGTCTGGGATGAGTTGGGAAGAAGGCTTATGGGCTCCTCTCCCTGAGGACAGTTCAGATGCAAAGTGGGATGCAGACTCTGGTCTGATCAGAGAGGGGCTGGAAACATCATGGGATGCCACCCCTGAGAGGAATCCCAGAGTCCATCCATCCACACAAGAGAACCGGATGCCTCTTTGGACAGGTCAAAAATTTGAGGAGGGAGGGCCCAGGGAAGCCAAGGACTATTATGGGAGCTGAATGTGCTCCCAGAAGCCTTTGCCTCCCTGACCCTCTTGGCGAGAAGTGCTTCCTCGCTGTACACCGAGGCATCGATTTCTGATGTCACAGCAGTTTAGCGGTTCACCCCTTTGCCCCCCAATCTTGCACAGTGAGAGCTCCTCGCCTCCAGAGGAGGAGAGAAAAGCAGAAACTCCGCTCTCGAAGCAGAGTGGAAGCAGCAAGAAGCCAGCTGAGGTATTGAACCCCAGGCTTCACAAGGCCAGGGTATGGAGTGCTCACACACTGTCCATACCCTAAGTGTGCTGACCATGCCCCCTATTTAGGGGGGTGGGGGGGTTCTTGCCTACCCAGCACCGAAAACTCCATGGGAATAGACCGAGGATGGCCCTCATCCCATGTCCCCTTTGTGGTGGATGAGGTTTATGAATGACGTCACCTTACTCAATCTCGCTCCCCACCCGTGGCTGAGAGGGATGGGGTATGGGGACAGGACAGAAGGGGAGATGAGGGAGTTGGGAGGGCATGGCACCAACCTCCATCTTGACTCTCCCGCTTCCTGCCCTGTGGTCCCCACAGCCCTCCCTGGTCCAAAGACCACCCTACCCCACCCCCCGCCCAGCTCAGTCCTTCTCCTGGGCAGTGCTGTCCTCAGAAATGCCCTGGGCAGCCAGTTCAGCCAGCACGTTATCCAGATAATTGGCATCTGGGTAGCCATGACCTGTGAGATTAGAGCCGAACTCCGTCTTGTGGTGGACCTCATTCCAGATGACCGTATCTGACTCGCCTGTGGTGCTGGAGGTACCGATGGCAAAGATGAGGCGGCGATCCCAGGCCACAAGCAGTAGCTTCAGCACCTAAGTGAGTCAAGGCAGGAGACCAAAGGTACACATTTAGTGTTAGTAAAAGATGATGCCTTGGGTGGTAGAGTCTTGCCGAGGGTACACCTCTTCTTGCATCACGATGCCCCAAGTGGCACAGTGAAGAGAGAGTTTAGGTGTGGAGTCAGGGAGCCACAAGTTAAGTCTGGGCTCTGTCGCCAACAAACTGGGTGAATTTGGACAAATTATGTCATCTTTCTGAGCCTTGATTTCCTTACAAAATGGCAATGCTATGACCTGCTAAACGTTACCAGTGCTTTCACAGTCCTGCCTGGCACGTGCTACTCAACCAATGTTAGCTACCAACATCAAGGGTACAAGACAGAACCTAGGAATTCAAGGCACGTATGATCCGAGAGCTTCTGAAGTTGTGCCCTCCCCTACCACCACCCCCACAATGTGGTAGTAGTGCACACACAGCTAAAGACGTGCCATAGTTCCCCAGAGACGGGGCTGAAATGCTGTGACCTCGACCAGGCTATTTCATATTTATTTGCTCACCTAGCCCCTATAACCATACTTTGAGGCAGATGTGGCAGGGGCTATTATCATCTGTGTTTCATAGGTGAGGCTCAGAGAGGTGTTAGGGCTTGTAGAATGTTCTAATTCACCTAAATTTGTAAAAAAAAAAAAAAAAAAAAAAAAAAACACCATTGTTGAGTAAGACAACTGCCTCACACCCTAACCAGCATGAAGAAAGCACCCGATGAAAATGCCCCGGATTCAAAAAAAAGAACTACCATGGGACACCTGGGTGACTCAGCCAGTTGAACATCTGACTCTTGATTTTGGCTTGGGTCATGGGATTGAGCCTTGAGACAGGCTTCATGCTCAGCAGGGAGTCTGCTTCTCTCCCTCTCCTTGTTCTCTCCCTCTGTCTCTCTCTAAAAAAACACAAATATTAATAAATCTTTAAAAAACAAAAGAACTACCATCAGCGTGGTTGGAGGTGGGGAATTACAACAGTCACAGCAATAACAACAGCATAGGTTAGAAAGATGATCAACCTTCCCCTGAGTGTTCGTTTACAAGCACTGGGTCATTTAGTAGTTCCAACAATCAGATACAATAGGTATTCTCATGAACCTTCCTTCTGCAGATGATGCTCAATAGGATAAGACCTGCCCTGGTCATACAGCCAGTAAGTGCAGAGGGAGGCCTTGACTTTGGACCTGCCTGACTTTCCCGTCCATGGTCTGAATGACTACTCTGTTGGCTCTTAGATGCAGATCCATATAGATTTCATGGAGAGAGATGCTTCTGAATTGAGTGTCGGAGGGAGAGGAAGGTGTGAATATGGTTGACTTCTGAGCAACATGGGATTGAACTGTGCAGGTCCACTTATATGCAGTCTTTTTTTTTTTTACAGTACTATAAAAACTTTTACAAAATTTACAATTTTCTTAATAACATTTTCTTTTGTCTAGCTTACTTTATGGTAAGAATACAGTAGATCACATACATAACATACAAAAGATATGTTAATTGACTACCTATGTTATTGACAAGGTGTCTAGTCAACAGTAGGCCTTTAGTGGTTAAGTGTTGGATTGATTTCAGCTCAGATCATGGTCTCAGGGTCCTGAGATGGAGCCTTGGGTAGGGCTCTGCGCTCAGAGGGGAGTCTGCTTGAAGATTCTTTCCCTCTGCCCCTACCCCCACTCCCTCCCTCTCTCTCTCTCTCTCTCTCTCAAATAAATAAATAGATCTTTAAAAAAAGTTACAGGTAGATATCAACTTCAGGGGGATGGAGGTCAGCATCCCTAACCCCTGAGTTGTTTAAGGGTCAACTGTCTATCAGTAGAAAAGGACACCAAGACACAGTAAATAAATATGAGCCAAAGCATGTATAATTACAACAACATCTGTCACCATGTTGGTCATTTTACAAATGCATCTTTCATTTAATTTTTATAACATCCTGTCCATACAGCTAGAAGCTATCACCACTGTTTCATGGATCTGGAAACCAAGACTTCAGAATGTTAATCTTTATGCCAGTCTCTGCATCTGATAAATTGCAAAACTAGGACTCGAACCAAGGCCAGTTTGGCTCCAAAACCCAGGCTCTTATTACCTTGCTGTGCAAGAGCCCAAGGTGAGGGCCCCGGAACAGCAGACAAATGAAAGATAAAGGTGAGGAATTAGTGCAAGGGAAGGCTTAGACCCACACTGTAGCAGGTTCTGTATGCTAAGCTGAGAAGACTGTACACTGTAAAGAAGGAAGGGAAAGATATCAGAACAATTTTTTGTTTTTTTTCTACTTTATTTCTTTTCAACAAAAAAGCTTGATGCTAGAAACCGTGCTTTAGGATACCTAACTTGGAGGGGGGCGAGGGGTGGGAGCAGCACCTGGGTGACTCAGTCTGTTCAGCATCTGACTCTTGATCTCAGCTCAGGTCTTGATCTCAAGGTCCTGAGTTCTAGCCCTGCAATGGGCCCCATGCTGGCCATGGAGCTTACTTTAAAAAAAGGATACTTAATCTGGTGGCAGATGAAAGATGAAAGTATTTACTAGGTTAGTGGCGGCATGATTAGAAAAGGAGTCAAGTGGTTTAGCAGGCAGTTCACAGGGAAACTGCCCTGAGTAGGGTGGTAGCTCAGAGCAAGAGTCCACTAATGTGTCCAGTCTGGGTCCCAGGGATCCTGGGTATGTCATTAACACGAGGAAGGAGGCCTGGAAGAGGAGCAGCTCTTGGCAAGAGGATTCAAGTTTGTTTGATTAATTAATTAATTAATTTTTTAAAGATTTTCTTTTTTTACTCATGAGAGACACAGAGAGAGAGAAGCAGGCTCCCTGCAGGGAGTCTAATGTGGGACTCAATCCCAGGACCCCAGGATCACGACCTGAGCCAAAGGCAGACGCTCAACCACTGAGTCACCCAGATGCCCCAGGATTCAAGTTTCAGCAGTCGGCCTTCACAGTGGACATGTTTAGCCAGCAGTCGGGACTGTCAATCTGGGGCTCAGGTACAGAAGTGTGGCTATTGAGAGCAAGGAGGTAGGACGACTAATCCTGACTCCTAATCTAAGGACACTGCACTGGACCCATCTTTATGATGTGGGTGATTTTCTCATTGTTCCAAATTATCTGCTTCCTCCTCTGTAAGAGGAGAACATTTCCATACCCTTTGCCATGTGACCCAAGGGGCCCCTTGTAGGCAGTTCACGCCCTCATTCCTTGCGTGATGCCCATGACTTGCTGGGCTCTGTGAAATGTGAGTAGGAGCATCAAGCTTTCAACGGCAACTCTATTAGCATTGTACCATTCCACTTGGATTCTCTCTTGGTTTGCAGCCCTGTTCCATGGGAAGGGCACAGATCACAGAAGGGCTGCTCCTTCAGCCTAGATTCCAAGACATGGAGTCACATGGAGCAGAGTGAGCGGACTCATAGCAGCTCATGAGATATAAACATTTGTTGAAGTCAGCCTCGGAGACTGAGGCTATTTGTTACACAGCATGACCTGGAGAAAGCTAGCTAAAATCCACCTCTTACCCAGCATTGCCCCTAGCACCCCACAAGAAGGGACCCAACAGCCCCCTAGACTAGTAGTTCTTATCCTTTTTGAGATTAGGCAAGGTTTTGAAAATCCAATGATTTTCTGCCCTTAGCCACAGAAAAATGAACATAAAAACTTTATTCTAATTTTACAATTTACAGAACTACTGAAATGTGACCATGAATCACTGGGAATCCAGAAAGCCAGTGAGTTTTCCCTCTGCCTTTTGGGACAGTTATAGAATACAAAAATACACTAAAAAAATACTCTCCCGCAAATTAAGATCCCTGCCCTAGAGCCATGCCTCTGAAGCTTTAACCTGCTGTCAGATCACCGGAATCTTGTTAAAATGAAGTAGGTTCTAAGGTTCTGCATTTCTACCAAGCTTCTAGGTGTTGCTACTGGTGCTGGTCCCAGGACCAGCTGCTAAGCAGCAAAGCCTGATAGAAGGGATCCTAAAATAGATGAATTATTGCCAGTAATATCCAGGTGAGGAAAACACCCTGCCCCCATCACCCTGCAAGAGAAAAGAATTCTAATCATAGCCCCCCTAACCTAGGGTTACTCAAATACGATCCTGTTACCATGTGCATCTAGAATAAAAAGAGACCCAGCACGGCAGGAAGCAAAACTTGGGGCCCTGTCAGAGCTGTAAATCCTCCACCACCCCACCCAGACTCCGGCTCTTACTTTTCTCCCTTTCTCGCTGTCCGGGAGGTAACAGTGTCGTGGGAAGCCACGGGCGCTGAAACTCTTCCCAGGATTCGGGTGCTCTGGCCCCTGAAAGCAGAAAGACAGACAGTGAGGGGCATTTTTCAAAATATTTTTAACAAAGGGGTGCAGACCATGAGCAACTCAAATAATGATGACAATAATAATGGTCACAGTGTCTAGACACAGAACAGATCCCAAAACTGTGGGAGTGGCGGTTTCACGTATGCGCTGTGGAGTGAATGCCCTGGGCTTGGATTCCGAGCTACCCCCTCCCAGACGTGTTGGCTGGAGCCTTCTCCTGGGGCGTGGGTCCCCATGCCTTAAACAGGGAGGGTATGCATGTTAAGTGTGCTTGACCCCGGTGCACAGTATGAGCACATCATCACCCGTCAGCTATGCTGGCTCTTTTGTTTTACAACGACAGCAACAGCAGTTCCAGGGCTTCTCCAAAGGCTTGGCCGAAACTTAAGCCTAGATTTCCTGGGGCACATGGTGAACTGCTTACCTCTGAAGTACTCAGAATAACAAAAGTGCTTCTGAGCCAGGAGCCCTGCAATCACCTTTATCCGTCTGTCCATCCACTAATGGACATTTAGATTTCCTCCCAGCCTTGGCTCTTGGGAATAATGTGAATAATACTGCACTGAACGTGGCTGTGCAGCAATCCCCCAAGCAGGCAAGCAGTCCCAGGCTGCTTGGGTGGGAAAGAAACTGAAGCAGAACTCAGCCGGGAGGCAGGCATCCTGATCAGGGTCCAGAAAGGGTCCACAGGCCCCCTGAGAAACTCGGGGAAAAGGGAGGGACTTTCTCCCAGTACCACAGCGCTTCCATCCCCCCAACCCCTTCCCGTCCCACCCAAATATTTGTGATTTCTGAGCATCTCTGATCAGGGATGGGTCTGTGGAACCCTTTGGAAAACCCCTTCTAGGTGAAACCAATATAATAATAATATAATATAATAATGATAAAATCACAAACTCCCCGCAGTTTCTCCCCCAGGGAACCGCTCTCAGAAGTGAAGGCGGAGCTTCAAGTTCTCCACCTGTCGGGGAAGCCCGAGCCCCTGCGGTCCCTAGGCTCTCTGAGGACAGGGAGGGACGTGGCACTGGGTGTCCACCTGCTGACCGTCGGGGCCGAGTGCACAGAGTGGCTGTCCTGACCCAAAGAGCTGCATTTCCCTTGACACAAGCTTGGGTTTTCAAACTGGAGGTGCCATGGGCACCTCTACCCCCAGTACCCCCGTCCTTCCTCAATCCTGGAGACAAAGAGCCTCCTGCCAAATAGCTGCCTCTCCCCAAGCCCCATCCTCTCGGACTTCAGTCTGTTGTACTTGCCTCCTTGGCCACTGGCTTTCTCCCAACTCCCTTATGGTCAGTCATGTCTCTACCATCCCAACTGGTTGCCTCCAATCATCCCAGGAGTCTCAGAGGCCCCCACATGCAACCAGATCTCCGCTCTCCCTTGTCGCCAGCGCCTCCTGTGTTCAGGCCCCATGACCAGAGTGGTCTCCTAACTGGCCTATCAGGTCACCCCTCGTTCTTCTCCCGGGCTGACCTTCCTGAAGCACATTCCCAACCACACCTTTCCATGATGCTAGTCATGCCCAGCAGCTTCCCAGAACTCCCCACAGCCTGACAAAGTTACAGCCCTCCGAGGGTTGGTGTCCTTTCAGGGCCTGGCCACAGTCCTCCTTCACTGTCAAGTCTTCTACAACCTTCATGTGCCCTCTTTTTCCTCCCATCCTCCACTTCTGCAAGTTGCAAACCCCAAATTAAACCCTTCCTCATGGGCCTCCAATACCCCCACTTCCTCTCTGCTATAGTTCCACTGTGTCCTCCCACTAAAAATGCTCTCCTCCATTTCTTCATGGCTCTCCAGGCTCTCCTACCATGTGCCCTGTACTAGAAAGGCTCCTCCAATCCTCCCAGACAGACAGACAGACAGACATAAGCTCTCTTCCTTATCCTGACAGGTAGCAAACTCAAGGACTGCCAGTGACCAGCTACTGAGCACCTGAGCACGTTGCCCAGTACCACAGTCTCCACATACAAAAGTGGTCTCTGATCCTTACAAAACTCCTGCACAGGAGGCTCCCAGCTGTACCGATAAAGAAACTGAGCTCAGCCAGGTCAAGTGGTTGTCCAAAGTCCCAGCCAATAAAGAGTCAGCCAGCAGTCAGAACCCAGGTCTATCACCCTTTGGAGACCTTGTGTGGCCTCCCACCATATTTATCAGTGGTGCACACCACACCTTGCTCTGTAGTTTAGTTGATGTGTATTTATTTTCCCTGACTGGCTGGTAAGACCCTCCAGGAAGAACCATGTTTTTTATTGAACTCTTTTACAGATTCTCACACCCTCTTGTTTTCTTTCTTCCACATAGGTGGAAGTACCTTGGTTGTGCATTTATGTATTGGCTTCCTTATCCCACTACAATAGGGACTTCAGGGGAGCATCATTGTTTCTCCAGCACCTAGAAAATGCCCGGCCCATAATCCATCTTCCAGTGTATAAGGGGTGCCTGGGTGGCTCAGTCAGTTAAGCATCTGACTTCAGCTCAGGTCATGATCTAGGAGTCCTGGGATCAGGCCCTGCATGGGGGGCTACCTACTTAGTGGTAGGTAAGGGCCCAGGGCCCCCCTTTCCCCCTGTCCCTACTCTCAGTCTCTCTCTCTCCCAAATAAATAAAATCTTTTTAAAAAAAGAATAAAAGACAAAATGGAAGAAGGCAAGGAGGAGGGAGGAAGGAAGGGTGAACTAATAAATATTTGCCAAATAAATGAAGCCAGTAAATACCCTAGATCATTTAGAAAAAGCTGCAATGTGTGCAGGAAGGAACACATTTGTATTTACTGGTAGGAATGTTGCTCCATTGGTTCCTTAGGACTGTCTTTCAAAGAATCAAAAGAGGAGAGAAATGCCTCCAAAAATCAAAGCCAAGGAACATTTATCAAATTGTAAAATGCAAATATGACTTGACAAAGAAATTCTACTTCTGGAAAATTATTCTACAGATGTACTCACACGCATTCAAGGGTATTCATTACAGCATTATTTGTTGTGGCAAAGGATTGGAAACAATCCACATATATGCCCATCAAATGGAGACTGCAGAATATAAATCATGGTACATTTATATGATGGGTTATCACCCAGAGCTGAGCAGGAATGAGGAAGATACATGGATATGGGAAGATCTACGAACTATATTGTTAATTGAAAAATGCAGGATGCAGAAAGGTATATCTAACATGTCATCCTTTGTGCACAAAGGGGCGGAAACAATCTTCGCTGCACAGGCAGAGACAATCCTGGGGGATACATATGACAGTGAGAACAATGGCAGAGGCTGGGCACAGGAGGTGAGGCCGTGTAGATGCGAGAAAGGAAACTTTTCTTTTTTTTTTTTTAAATAACCCTTTTTTTTTTTTTTTTTTAATGATAGTCACACAGAGAGAGAGAGGGGCAGAGACACAGGCAGAGGGAGAAGCAGGCTCCATGCACCGGGAGCCCGATGTGGGATTCGATCCCGGGTCTCCAGGATCGCGCCCTGGGCCAAAGGCAGGCGCCAAACCGCTGCGCCACCCAGGGATCCCGAAAGGAAACTTTTCATAGCACAAAATTCTCTTAGCCCTTTCAGGCTGCTGTAACCAAATACCACAGACAGGGTGGCTCAAACAACAGAAATGTGTTTCTCACAAGTTCCACAGGCTGGGCCATCCACGGTGCCAGTGGAGCCGGTGTCCAGTGGGCACCCACTTCCTGGTTCACAGACAGCTGTCTTTTCCGTGTGGCCTCAATGCAGGAAGCGGAGAGGGGCGGCCCTGGGAGGTGGGGGTGCTCTGGGACAAAGGCACCAATCCCGTTCCTGAGGGCTCCACCACACAACCTGTGCAATTTCATTGGCTTCCCACCTGGAAAGGAACTACTTGTACTTGGGGTTTCGCTCACCTCTGATGTACACGGTACGTAGGCGACACCTTGGATATAGGCTTTATAGAGTTAGTAATGCTGCAATCAGGTGAGACTTTGGGCACTATCAGAACAGAATGTATCTTACACGCAAGAAGGACAGGAAGGGATGGAATGCTAGAAACTGAAAGTCTGTGTCCCTCTGAAACGAATGGGTTGAAATCTAACCTCCGAGGTAGTGGTATTTGGAGGTGAGGCCTTGGGTGGGTGACAAGGTGAGCCCTCACGAATGGGGTTAGTGCCCGCATGAAAGAGACCCCCTGAGAGCTCCCTCACCCTTTCTGCCATGAGGACACAGCCAAAAGACATTTATGAACTGGGAAGCAGACCCTTACCAGTGAATCTGCCACCACCCGGACCTTAGACTCCTCAGCCAGTAGAACAGTGAGAAATAAATTTCTGTTGTTTCAAAGCCACCCAGTCTGTGGTATTTGGTTATAGCAGCCCAAACGGATTAAGACACACATATCACCTGCAAACATTTAAACTATAAAAACAAAACAAAGTAGCCAGTGGCTGAGAGTGAGCTCACCTGAATGCCAGGAGGGATGCTGTAGATGATCCGGATGGTTTTGCAGTCGGGGTGGCCAGGCAGGGAGTGAGGGATGAGGTGGTACTCCATCTTTCCCGGGGGCTGGGTGCCTGTCTTCACTCCATAAATGGTCTTACACGTGGGACACTGCAGACTCCCATCCTGACGGGACAAGACAGAAACAGCCAGGTTGGGAAACAGTTTTAGAAAGTCCCTCCCCACCCAGTGCTGGAAGGAAACACAAGTAAAGGGACCAGAGGAATAAAATACACCCAAATAAGTAAATTCCACAACTCAGCTCCACACTGGGGGATGTGTTAGACAGATCCCAGCCTGGAAAGGGAGACCAGCTCATTCGGACAGGTTAAATCATTATTTAACTGCTGAGTATCAATGAGTGGGATGAACAACAAAGCACTAGAGAGCAGCCCCTGTCGAAATGCCAAGCATCGGGGGGTGGGGGGCAGTTGGGGGGAGTGGCTACAGAACAAAGTGGTTAAGAGTAAGAACTCTGAAGTCCAACTGCCTGGATTTGATTTTCAGCACTGCCATGTACTTGCTGTGTGACCTTGGGCAAATTAACCTCTCTGGGTCCTTTTTTGTCCTTTTTTTTTTTGACATAACAAGAAAAATAATAGTATCTATCTCTCTGGGTTATTGGAAGGATTAAATTACATAACCCACAGAAAGTGTCAAGCCCTACGTGTTTTATCTAAACGTCATTTGTACTTTAACAATTTCTAAAAAACAAAACAAAACAAAAAAATTTCTGTGGTAAGTCTAGTGTCCATACAGGTTTGGAAACCACTGCTCAGAAAAGAGAAAGCAGGTGGCATGTGTTGGAGTAGATGAAGCTGACTTTTAAGAAAATGATCCCTAAAGAAGAGCTGTGAATTGGCTTCCAAGGAGGGAGGATAAGTTCTGCACACACAGTGAAGGAGGGAGTGAGCACTCGTTATAGCATCTTAATAAACCTTACAGCAGCGTTTATGTCTTCTTTATTTAGGTCTTACCTCATAATGGCTAAAATGGAACATTAGCCTTATTATTATTGTTAAAGATTTTATTTATTTATTCATAAGAGACACAGAGAGAGAGGCAGAGACATAAGCAGAGGGAGAAACAGTCTCCCTTGCAGGGAGCCCGATGCGGGACTCGATCCCAGGACCTCGGGGTCATGACCTGAGCCCAAGGCAGACACTCAACCGCTGAGCCACCCAGGTGCCCCAGCCTTATTATTAGCCTTAAAAACGATTCCCTTCTACGGTAAGGAGAACCGAGGCACAACAGTTAATGGACTGGCCGCTCGTTTAGGCGAGGGGCCCCGTATGTATAAACCCCGCAGCTCCGCACTGCACCAAGGTGGCTGTGTTGGGGGTGGGGGAGAGAGACATAAGAGGCGGTAGCTTCACAGTGGGGGCCCAGTGAGTCTCAGCCTGACTGGGTGGGAGGAGACCTTGTTCCCAAGCTTTCCAGAAGAAAGTGGGTGAGAAGGAAGGCGTGGGTAGGGAGTAACATGTGCAGACACCTCTGTCGCACAGCCCGGACAGGAGCTCTCCAGGACATCTGCCCCATCTCAGGAGGACAAACATCCTCTGCAAAGCTGTCTAGGGACTTGTCAACGAGTCTCTATGAATTTAAAAGACTAACTTGTATCCAGGGCAATGGAGACAGTTACTTCATGTGGTCAGTGAACGGGAACCCAAGGCTGGAGTCAAGAACTAGGGTCTTGCTCAGTGCTCTAGCTTTAACTTGTTGCATGACGTTGGGTGTGAATCACTTCATTTCTCTCTGGGCACTTTTGTTCCCCCCTCTGTGCAAAGAAAATTTAAAAATGCATGCTTCAAAGTATTGGTGTAAAAAGAATAAAGGATAGCATCTTGAGAAATATCTCTGAAGCCTCATGGAAATAAATGCAAAGAGGTGCTAGATTATTCCCGAAAACAGTCATCAAAAAGGGAATGAATGGGCTCAAAACCCCTCTCAGTCCAAAATAACCTCTTAAAATGCAAAGTCCCAGTGAAACCTTTTAACCTAGGGTTGGGAAAGTGAGCATCAGATGTAGACAGGCAGCATCCATCAACAACTAAGCATGAACTCTCTGAGTCAGAGAAAGATCCCAAGGTCAGCGCTATGGGAACTGAAATCACAGGGCAATATAAAGATGAAGGGGGAAAATGTACAGCCTTAATATCAAGGAGATAGTAATTTGAATAATAATGGTGATCATACCCTGTAAAGTAGGTATTGTTTTATTTCCATTTCCAGATGGAAAATGAAATCTCAGACAGATTGAAAACCTTGCCCAAGGTCATTCCATGACCAAGCCAGGGTTCAAGCTGCCTCTCCTGCCTCTACTTTTTCCCACAGCAGGAGAAGTATGGAGCAGCCTTCAAAAGCCAGACTTTTATGGCAGCAGGGATCAGTAAGAAGCTGGGGACAGCAGGGAAATCTCAGACTCTGATGCGATCCAAGCTGGGTCTGGAGGAGCAAGCAGGATTTGAATTCACAGAGATAGGTGAGTGATGGTTATTCCAGGCACAGCAAAGAACAGGAGAAAAGTGGCTTTTTAGTGAAAGCTTGGACAGTGTCAGGAGACAGTTATCATCTAAGGAGGCTCCCCGGGTTCCTGGGAACCAGCCCAATGGAGGAATACCAATCCACCATCAATAATGGACAAGACGAGCATCACAAACAGCCTTCTCTCCTCCAACAGTGGGCTTCAAACAGGCTACCAGGGGTATTTTGGCAACAGTCTCTAATGCCTCTGAAGGGGCAGTTAAGGGCGTTTTGAAATTGTTCAAAGAAAATGAATTATAACTAAAAATCACTAGCCCTGGGTAAAAAAGGCTGATTTGGGAAATCTACCTACACAGGTAGTAATGAATGCCACCGTGGACCCATGTCATGGACCCAGACATGGACCCAAGGACCCATTCCAGAGCCTTCGGGGACTGGAAGGCTACACCTCTCAGACCATCACACCCAGTGTAGAGATTGGGGGCAGTTGGCTAAGACTGGTTTGGCCAACATTATAATTTTGTGGAGGCCTGATCTTGCTGAGAACAGTCAAGATCATCAGTCCTGGGGTGCCTGGGTGGTTCAGTGGTTGAGCATCCGCCTTTGACTCAGGGCGTGATCCCGGAATACCAGGATCCAGTCCCGCATCGGGCTCCCTGCAGGGAGCCTGCTTCTCCCTCTGCCCGTGTCTCTGCCTCTCTTTCTGTGTCCCTCGTGAATAAATAAATAAAATCTTAAAAAAAAATCATCAGTCCACCTACCCTGGGGTGCCTCTGAGGCTCCCCAAATCACCTGGGCTTAACCCCAAGAGGGCCTTTACACTCTTCCTCCTGCAGGGCCCTGCGTGGGCGGTGGCAGCAGCCCCACAGGCTGGCACTAACCTTGTTGCCGTTGTTGTACATGGCAACCAGGCAGTATATGTGGTAGATGTGGCCGCATCTGGACAGCTTTCCCACCAGGTCAGGCTTGACCGTTGGCTGCAGGCCCTTGTAACCCGAGGGGGCCGTGAGACGCTCCATACAGATGGTGCAGTCCTGGGGATGGGAGAGGAGAGAGCAGAGAGGCCGTCAGCTCTCAACCCGGCCTGGGAGGCCGGAGCATCTTCGTGGTGATTCCTGTATGATCGGAGGTCAGGTGCGCGGTCACTTCTACTCTTCTAGAAAGCCCACAAACCGAGGGATATATATATATTTATATATATATATATATGCATACCTGCCTTTGGGAATCTAAATATAGCTTCATCTCACTTTACACAACAGAACAATTGTGAAAATAATTGCTGGGGCTGATGCGTGCTACATGGGGCTCACCGACAAAGCTGTAGTGTCCTCTAGGGCTATGATGATACATGATCCTTTGTGTTCTCCAGTGACTTGTGTAGGAAACGGACTCTGGCTGACAGACCCTTTAAGCTGAATGTTTGCAAAGGAATTTTATCTCAAGTGTACCAGAGGGGCTGCTATTTCTGCTATTTAAGTAAGTCTACAAGGGGATTTTTCAACCGTGGCATTGCTGGCATTTGGGGTTGGAGAATTCTTCACTGAGGGGGCTTTCCTGGGCCCAGGTGGGCCAGTGCTTGTGAGCATTCCCTCTCCCCTCCAGACATGCAAAAATCCCCTCTGGCTGAGAACCACTGATCTACACTGAACCCATTTAAAAAGTCAGTTCCTTGGAGGGTATTATGCTGAGTGAAGTAAGTCAATCGGAGAAGGACAAACAGTGTATGTTCTCATTCATTTGGGGAATATGAATAATAGTGAAAGGGAATATAAGGGAAGGGAGAGGAAATGTGTGGGAAATATCAGAAAGGGAGACAGAACATAAAGACTCCTAACTCTGGGAAATGAACTAGGGGTGGTGGAGGGGGAGGAGGGCGGGGGGTGGGGGTGAATGGGTGACGGACACTGAGGGGGACACTTGTCGGGATGAGCACTGGGTGTTATTCTGTATGTTGGTAAATTGAACACCAATAAAAATTAATTCATTAAAAAAAAAGTCAGTTCCTATAGCTTATAATACTTTCTTCTGAAATTCAGACTGTTGACAGTAACATAGTTGAGAATCAATCAGCTCTTTCCTGAACAGTGGCTTGAGGGTAAGGGCTGCTGTCAAGGGGTGTCTGCAGCTCCAGACCACCAAACCTCGGACCAGGGCCCTGGGTCGGCTCTGACTGGCTCTGTACCAGTCAGGACACACACAGCTGCTCCCGCTGCATCCTCCGGAAAAGCCCAGCAGAGGAAATGCCTGTGGGTGAACCCCGCCCCGCTTCCCTGCGACTCACCTCATCTGGTGGGTGCCGGACTTTCTGCAGATACTTCTTCAGCACTTCTTCTGGGGTTTTACCTGTGGGGGGGACAGGATGGTTGGTGGGCCACCCAGACAGAGATGAGGGATCAAACAGCCCTGTCAAGCCGGGCATGCCAAACAGAAGAGTTATCACCCAGGCTCCAAGCAGGAAAGAAGAGGAATCCATTCTGCAATCGGATTTAAGAATCCGAAAGGGACTCAGCAGATGGAGGAGAGAGAGAGAGAGAAAGAGAGACAGAGGTGTCCAGGGAGGTGGGAGGTGTCTGGGCCTGTCTTTACGTCCTGCAGTCTTCCCCTCCCCCCCCACACCCGACATCCCCCGGGGGCCTATTTTCAACAAACCCACTTTCCGAGTGAGATAGGCTGAGTGAGTTTGTCTTCCACAGAATCAGAGCCTGGGCATGCTCAAACGAGGTGCTGGGGTGACAGCTGAAGGCACCATGTAAACTGTTACATGTTAAAAAAAAACAAAAAACAAAAACAAAACCCATGAGGTAGGCTTATTATCACTTCCCTTTGCAAAGTGCTAAGTACCATCTCGATTGATACTGTGGTGCCTGAGCGATATTATCTTCACGGGAAACTGGGAAGTGAGGCCCACACGTTCAGGATGGTGTTCCCTGGCCGGGGATGAGGCTGCCTCAGCCAGCAGACAGCCCGGCAGCGGGGAAGCATCCTGTCAGGCTGCAGCAATGCTGGAGTTTCTCTGGGGCCTGGCCCGGGGGAGGCAGCCAGTCTGAAGGCTGGAGGCAGGATGACACAGCCTTGAAAAGGGTCAGCGCCTCCCTAGGCACCTCTCTCAGTGGCTCTGAGCATCTGTTTTTCACTTATAAAATAGGGAAGAGCCCTAGCAGCTGCTCAGAGGGCTGCTCAGACAAGTCAACGAGCTAACGGACCCACAGTCCTTTAGCGCTTCTCCAAGTAAGGGCCCAGCGTGTGCTATTAATAATCACAGGAAGAGCGGGAAAGTGTGAAATGCTGTCATTTCCCATCAGATGATGAACAAGGCCTTCGAGTTCATTTAAGCAGATAACTTTTGATGGAGTGGGAAAGCGGGGCCAGGGTTTGAGGAAGCCAAAAGCCAAAAGCCGGGATGCAGGCCCTTCCTTCCTACTGTCCTGCTTCTAAGAATTAAGCTTCTATTTTTTTAAAAAAGAATTATTTATTTATGATAGACATAGAGAGAGAGAGAGAGAGGCAGAGACACACGCAGAGGGAGAGGCAGAGACACAGGCAGAGGGAGAAGCAGGCTCCATGCCGGGAACCCAACGTGGGACTCAATCCCGGGTCTCCAGGATCGCGCCCTGGGCCAAAGGCAGGCGCTAAACCGCTAAGCCACCCAGGGATCCCCGAATTAAGCTTCTATTAACTGAGAGCCTATTCCTTGCCGGGCCCTGGGCCAAGTTACGATATGCCTGCGACCCCGCTGACACTTTAAAACAAGTTTGCAAGGTGGGGTTTGGAGTGACTGGCAAAACATTTAACAACCCACATCCTCAGCTGGAAGGACCAGCCGCAGAGCTGAGGTGGGGTCCTTCGGTGCAGTGTAGACACAACCCAGGCGGCAGGGTTGTGCACTGGCTGGGAAGGAGCCCTGGAGGAAGGTTCGTGTGACCAGGGTCTAGGGGTCTAGAGGGACACAGGATGGCGTTATCCCCCTAACAGCTGTGGATGCATTCCAGCAGGATGTATACCTGCCCAGTACTGGTCGTGAGCTTTTTACTCCCTCAGAAAGCCATGAAAACAGGCTCTCTGTGGTCATGTGACTTGCCAGCAGCAAAGTCGGGATTTTTATTTTCTTTTTAAAGATTTTATCTACTTATTCACAAAAGACACACAAAGAGAGGCAGAGATATTGGCAGAAGGAGAAGCAGGCTCCCTCCGGGAAGCCTGTTGTGGGACTTGATCCCAGGATCCTGGGATCACGACCTGAGCCAAAGGCAGATGCTCATCCACTGAGCCACCCAGGTGCCTCAAAGATGGGATTTGAATCCAGTCTGCTTTGGCTCTAGTGCTGTAGTCATCTTCCTCCTCTGTATCATATTTTATTTGCATCACACCTCATGGGTTTGTGTTCCTCTATTTCTGTACTACGTTTTTATACTTCCTAAACTGTCTCCATCAGATTCAGACACCATCGATCCACTTGGGTACAATCATCAGAACAGGTAGTTGGGCCCCACTTAGCAGATGCAGAAATAAAGGCACAGAGGGTGAAGCCATGGGTATGCCCTTCAGTGATGGCAGCAGAGCCAAGGCCAGGCCCTTTGACACCCGTACCCCTTAAGATAGGGAGGCCCATACCTTTCTTGGCTTGTTTCTTGGTAGTTTTGCGGCTCGTATTGGAAACCCCTGGGATGGATTTGATTTCACTCTTGCTGACCGGGGGCGGGTGGAGGACCAGCTTCGGGGGCCTGGTAAGACACACGGGCAGGCCCGCTGCGCTCATGAGAATCCCAGTGATTCCTGGAAGGGCAGGGCATGAGGAAGGACTGCAGAGTTTGCTCCCAGCATCCCACAACCTACCCTCCCGCTTCCCAGCAGAGCTCCCGTAACTCACTTACTTTCCACTGACCTGCAGCTTTGCCCAGAAATAGATGCATTCACACACTTCAACAGCATGCTCTGCTCTTAGCTATTGGTCCTCCCCACCTTCTTCCTGCACTTCCAACCCCACTCCTAAAGTCCTCATGTACTTTCATTCTTTCTCTTTTATAAATGCTCACTACCTACTTTACTGCTTCCATTTCTCTGCCCTGAGCCAGGGCAGCCCAGGGTTTCTCTTACCTGCCAAGGCAGGATTAACAGGGCTGGACCCATTGAGGTTCTTCACTGGCACGGTGGGGACCCTGCGGAAGGCAAGAGTACATACGTTATGGTTTTGACAAGTGGGAACAAATGGATCAGTGTTGGAACCTCAAAAAAATTCACCTGCGGAGGGGTTCCCCTTTCACACAGAAACTACTTACCCCTACTAAAGGCAGGGTCAGTTCTTAGCACTGCAATCAAAAGGGTTACCTCTATTTATTTTTTAAAAAATATTTTATTTATTTATTCATGAGAGACACAAAGAGGCAGAGACACAGGCAGAGGGAGAAGCAGGCTCCCTGTGGGGAGCCCGATGGGGGACTCGAATCATGACCTGAGCCCAAGGCAGACGCTCAACCACTGAGCCACGCAGATGTCCCAAGATTTCATTTATTTATTTTAGAGAGAGAGCAGGGGCAAGAAGAGGGAGAGAGAGAATCTCAAGCAGACTTCACTGAGTTGGGGAGCCCAAACTGAGGCTTAATCCCACAACCCTGAGATCATGACCTGAGCCAAAATCAAGAGTCAGATGTTTATCTGAGCCACCCAGGGTGCCAGAAGCGTTACCTTTAAAATCTAAGACCAGGTCACCCCTCTACTCAAAACCCCAAACTCAGGATGGCTCCTCAGTTCACTCAAGGTCTCAGCGAGGCCTACACAGCCCTGCATGGCCTGCCCAAACCCTCCATGCTCAAGCCCTCACCTCCCTTTTCTCTCCACATGTCACACACCATTTTACTCTGCTCCAGCTGTTCTTCCCAAATGCCAGCCACGCTCCCTCCTCAGAACCTTTGCATATGCTGCTCCTTCTGCCTGAAATGCTCTACCAGCAGGTATCTGCTTAGCCTCCTCCTCCAGGTCCTTCAGTTGTGGCTTAACTTTTCATGAGGTTCCTAAGACCATCTGATTTAATACAAAGCATCCCTCCCATCCCACCTCAATTCTTCTTACCTCACTCTATTGTTTTTTCATGGAACTTTACGATTTAAAAAAAAAGTAATAAGTTGTTTCTTTATTATCTCCCCTTCCAGAATCAAAGCTCTATAGGGGCAAATATCTTTATTTCATTCAGAGCCTGACACTAGCAGGCATTCAGTGAGTATTAGCTCACCGGATGATAAATGAAGAAGCAAGTTTAAACTTGGGTGTACAGAAGAGTCCCCTGAGAAGCTTTTAAAAAGACAAGCACCCTGAATCAGAATTCCTACCGGTGGGGCACAAGAACTTGCATTTTCCCGAGCTTTCGTGGAGAGGATGCAGATCCAGCCAGCCCCAGCCCAACATTGGGAAACCATTGCTCCAACAGCTGTCACCCCTCCTTTTCCCGGAGAAATCTAAATATCAGGCAAAGCCTCCTCCTCTTTCTGTCCTTCTCCCCAGAAACCCGAGCCAGGCTGGAGAGGAGTCTGCACAGCTGCTTGGGAAAGGCGAGGCCTCCCACGATGCCGCCGAAGAGAAAAACAAAGGACATGTGGGGCTGAGTCTTGTGCCATCGCCCCTGCCACCCAGGCTTCCATGGCTGGGCTTGGAAGGAAAAGTGGGTCTGGAGACACACGGACGGGGTCACAGGTGGCTCCAGGAGCCCGAGAGCCTGAGAAGCCAGCAGGTCTGCCGTGGGGGCAGGGTGGTGCTGGGGAGACAGGAGGGGGCAGGGCACATTCGGTTGTTCCTTTACATTGTGCATTATTTGATTTGCCCGTTCATACTGAGCCCTACTTCATGTGGGGTGTCCCACCAGAGCCTGGGATGCAGCGGTGAACAGGGAAGCCCGGGGCCTTCCTCCACATGAGGTCATGGTGAAGACGCACAGAGCTCACCTGGTACCGGGCCCAGGTGTAACCTCTCCGAACGTGTGAGTCCATCTGAGACTTCCAACAACCCACGCAGGACGTGCTATCACTATTAACGTCATTTTAACAGGCAAGGAGGTGGAGGCACAGAGAGGTTGGGCAAACTTGAGGGAGGCCACGCAGCTAAGGATTCAAACCCAGGAAATCTGGTTCCAGATCCCACCGTTGCAGCCATTGGCAAGCTGCGCTCTTGGGTCTGCGCAGATCTTCTATCACCCCCACTGTGGACAGAGAAGGTGGGAGCTCAGAGAGCAGATGGGATAAACCCACGACTTAGAAAGAGGAGTCGGAGGGGCCTCAAGGCTGCAGGAGGGCCTGTCTGTCCCCCAACAAGCCTGCAGGGATGGGGGCTTCCCTGGCTACTCTTAGTCTTCCCAGGGCCTGTGACCCTTCCCGGGACGAGGACATGTACTGGGAGGATGGGAAGCATGTGGAAGAACGGATGTGGGAGTAGCCCCCACAGGCTACTTTCCTCCCCAGGAAAAATCCAACTCGGATGGGGGTCAAGGAAAAGCCAAAGTCAACACAAAAGAAAGCTGGCCAAGAAAAGAGGTCCAGCCTTGCTTCTGGACTCGTGGGGCCAGGAGTCAGGAAAACCAGGGTCGAGACCCAGCCCTGCCAGTTACTCCTCACAACCTCCCTCAACTTTTTCTGGGCCTCAGTCTCCCTACCTGTGAGCCTGTGAGGGTCCGGAGTTACAGATGCCAGGAGCAAGGCAGCCTAAGCAATGCCTAAGAGCAAGGCGGCCGCCTAAGCCCTGGGTCCCCCACAGCCCTGGGTCCCCCACCCCGGCTGGTCTGGAGCCTGGGAGGGAAGGGTCCTGGGCCTGTGCCTATTTCCGGGACCCCCACCAGGGGGCAGCGCTCGCAGCCCAGCCGCGCACCTGCCTTCCCCCAGCCAGCTCCAAGGGCCCCTCTCCAGCTGATAAGTAGCTGTGATCTGGGGGACAAAAGGCACCTTTGTTCCCACAAACTGGACTGGCAGGTTTCCACACCCAATCTGGTGAACCAGGAAAGAGTCCCATCCCCAGAGCACAGCCCAAGAACTGGGGGAGGGGGCTGGGTGGGGTCCACATGAGGACCCCAGACTTCAGTGAATACCGGGAGGGGGGCAGGGTCCCCACCTTTCCAGGAAACGGACCACGTGTCCAGTAGGGTCTGGAGGTGGCAGGGAACTTGAGGAGGAGGGGGACGTTTGCTTATGGGACACAGAAGGGTATGGGGGGCAGGGGCCTTCAGGGGTCAGGACACCTGCCTTCCAGTCCAGCCTGGCACTGGATTCTGTGCCTTTGGGGGAGTCACACTGCCTCCATGAACTTCGATGACCACATCCTGAGCTACCACATCTGTAACAGGGCACCCTACATCTCTGCCCTTGGGTCCCTGTGAGGAGTTAGGATCTGGGTCAAATACTCAGTAAACAGGCAAGCCCTATGTAAATGGGGTGGTTGTTTACATTTTTGTTTCCCAACTGTAAGAGGAAGTTGGGCTTGATAAAGCCTTTTCTCAGACTCTTGAAGACATGAGGGTGAAGTGTAAAGCTGGGTGGTGGGGCAGTACTTAGGATTGTTGGTTGCAACACCTGATCCGCCCTCCCCCAAGGTGACGGGTTCTAATGGAAACCATGCAAGTGGCCCAGGAGTCCCCGCTGGTCGCACACAGCTGCAGTCCCAGCTGTGCGTGCCTGAGCCCTCCTTCCAGAAATCAGCACCCCAGTGACTGGTATGCGTCTCACGACTCCGCTCAGCCAAAGCCGTCTTGGCCTAACCATCAGAAGACACCCTCCCCCATTCTGCCGGGCTGTTCTCAGTTTCCATTTCTGCTTCCATTTCTGTGCCTCAAACACAAAACTAAGAAAAGAGAAGAGCTGGCAAAAGGAGAAGACGGGGGCCGACGGCAGGAGAAAAGCTCCACAGATACCATGGTGAGAAGTGGTGTCTTTTTGCGAGTCCGTGAGCCGAGGCAGGAATCCTCGGGCCGGACAATGGTCTTGTCTCTCCAGCAACCGAAGTCTCGCCAGAGATCGAGAAGCCTCGATTCTGGAGGCGAGGGCCAGAGGGGCGACTCCTGCCCCCCACCACACAGCCCCCCTCTATTCTCTTTAGAAACCCCCTGCTTGTGTCTCTGAATAATTCACAGGGTCTTTTGTTCCCCCACAAACCCTGCTCTTCAGCCCACCTCTCCCGCCCTCCCTGGTCTTCCTTTCTTCCGTGGGAAAGTTGCTTGAAGAGCTCACGGACAGGCAGAGGAGGGGACGGGGCCATTCCACGACAGAAGGTCGATGGCAGTGCCAGACAAAGGCAGTGAGCACGCTAATTAAATGGCCAAGAAAGACTGGAGGAGAAGATGGTGGTGGGGGAGAGGGTGCTGGTAAGAGGTAGAAAAAGGGAAGGGCTGGAAGATAGAGGGGTAGGGCGGGGCCTCCCCTTTCAGGAAAACAGTGCAGAAATAAAGCTTGTTTCTATAGTCCTTTTGAAATGGCCATGCCCGGACCTCCGCCCCATTCTCTCGCTCGGGTCCCACTGGCAGGCAGGGGGAAGAAAGCAGACATAAAGAGGCTGCCGCCCCCCTTGGTGAGATTTAAAGTGATTTGGGGGTCCCTTCCCTCAGTTTTGGCATGGGGGTCACTCGGCCTTTGCCAAGGGTGCCAGAAATGAGGCGGGGGTGTTAGACTCTGCTCAGCTTTGACTTCAATTCAACAAGGACCTCCAACAGATGACATGTGAATGACAGCTAATGCTGACCGGACTCCTCCTATGTGCCATGCCCTGGGCTAAGGCTATACACTGAGGATCTCATTGAATCTTCCTGACAACCCTGATAAGGAAGGTGCTATTGGGTATCCCTGGGTGGCTCAGCGGTTTAGCGCCTGCCTTCAGCCCAGGGCATGATCCTGAAGTCCCAGGATCGAGTCCCACATCGGGCTCCCTGCAAGGAGCTTGCTTCTCCCTCTGCCTGTGTCTCTGTCTCTCATGAATAAATAAATAAAATCTTAAAAAAAAAAAAAAAAGAAGTCAGATATGATGGACACCAGAGGCCAGGTCCACCCTTACCCACCTGCAGCCAGAGGGACAAACAGCCTAAATCTTGGCAGCCCCTCTTTCATCTCTGACCCAGATCGGCCCGGGTGAGTAAACGCTCAGAGGCACCCAGAGAAGTACCTACCCGGAGGCGATCAGCACCCGGGACTGGGCAATGGCCAGTCGCTGCAGGTTGGTCCGATTTAAAGTCGCCAGGGCCACCCTTCCGGTCTTGCCGTTGGCTCCAGGAGGACTGGCAGGAGAGCCCACGGTCCCCCCTGCCAGTGTGCTGGAGGCCTGTCGCCGGATCGCCTGCGACGGGACGGTCCTCACCGGGGCCCGGATGGTGCCCAGGCCGTCCGGAGACTTGGCCCCAGGGCCCGGCACGGGGGGCAGGTTCTTGCGGGCCGCGGGGGGCTGCAGCGGTGCAGAGCTCCCGTGGGCCACGGCCGCCTTGACGCTCATCACCAGGACGCACTGCGGGCAGGAGCAGGCCGGGGCGGCAGGCGCGGGGGCCGACGCGGGGCTGGTGGGCCAGGACTGGGCCTTGGCCAGGGTGCCGGTGACCATGGGGTAGACGAGGTCCAGGCGCCGGCGCACGCGGCGCTGGCGCTGGGTCTGCCGGTTGATCTGGCCCATGGTGCTAAAGTCGATGACGTAGCTGAAGCCGATGGGAGTGAGGTCGATCCAGGGGTGCTGCTTCTCATAGGCGTGCTGGATGGTGATGCCCACCTCCATGTCGTAGGGCGTCCAGGAACCGTTGTCATTCTCCCACTCCCACACCACACCCTTCCCGGGGGCTGAGGACGGGTCGTAGTAGTTGCGGCGAACTGGGCGAAGGGTCCCTGCGGAGTGGGACAGAGGACAGGGTCAGCAAGGAATGAACCTGGACTGTGTTGGTTCATTGGCAAACTGGAGCCAGTCCCACTGCGGGGTGGCCCGCTGCTGCCTACTGAGGTATGCACCCCAAATGGGGCCCCTTCCCGCCTTGGGGAGCATGCACTCGCTGGGAGCAGTGAAGGCTGTGGGGCAGTGCCATGAACCAGAAAGAGCACCTGTCCACCTGCAGTCGGGAGACCTTGGCTGCAGCCAAATCAGTCACTCCTGAGTTTATATAAAACTCCCCAACTTCCTTTCCTTCCCTGACAGTGAGTCCTTTGTAGAATGTTTGTGGAAATTAATTGAGACCCACTTATTTATGCAACAAATACATATCTGTATGTGCCAGGTTCTGGATCTCTCGTAACCCCATAATTTGCATGAGGCCCTTAAGGCTCTTGACACCTAGTAGGTGCTCATAAATATCATATCACTTCTCCCCTAAGTGGCCCTGCCTGGAGGGATATGAAGGAAAAGAACAAAGCCTAGAGGGCAGAGGAAGAAGACACCACCTCCAGGAAGGCACCCCAGCCTTGGTGGAGCTAGAGCTCACCCTCTGTCCTTTTAAGGGTGCAGTAAAAACAAAAATAGAAAATCAGGTTGAGAGAACTCTTAACTTTCGAGCATGAAATCTGGTATCAAAACAATGATAATGATCATAATAATCTTCTATTTCTCTAACAATTTTCTTTCAAAAAGCTCAAACCCTCCTAAAGATAGGATTGTCTCCCTGGGGGAGGGGGGAGCACAGGGAAGGGGCCAGGGTTAGTGCAGGGGGAAGCAGCATAAGGGAAAGAACTTGCAGGTCTGGAGGGAAAGGAAAGCCTATAACTTTTGCCTCTTTCTCATCCCCCTGCCCTGCTCCCCCCACACATACCCCCAAACTCGCATTCAGACTCACGCCCAATCAGGGCTCATTTCATGGCTATCAACATCAAGGCTGAAGATGCCTGGGTCAAGGCAGGGTGAGGGGGCCTAAGAGGGCTCCAAGGGTGTTCGAATCTCGCATCTGTCAGCTTAAGCCCTATCCATCAAAGTGGTGGGAAAAGGTTCCCCTTTGCAGGCCTCTGACCCACCCCCTACTCCAACCCAGAGGGAGACACCAAGACCCAGGACAGAATTCCATTCAAGGGGGGAAGAAAAGGAACAATGGCTATTCAGGCCTTTGCCAGGGTCATCACCCGCCCCCCACCCAACTCTGAGCCCCTTAATGACCCAAAACATCAACATTCAGAGGCAGGAGGGAGAAGCAAAACAATCCCCTATTCAGCACCAGGAGCTCTGGTGGGGGACCAGAGTGGGGGGGGGGTGGAATGGGAGGAAGAGAGGAGGAAGAAGGGGGGGTGGGCACTAGTTCCTGGTTTGCCTCCATTTCCTTCCTAAGTAGCTGGGGGAAACAAAGAGCACAGGCTTCGGGGCCAACAGCGGACACTCTGTCCCTTCCAGCTGTGTGATTAAGCCTCAGTTTCCTCCTCTGCTTGGGTCCCCCCCCCAGTCGCTACTTCAAAGCGTGGATTTGAGGATTAAAGGAAGGAAGGATTATAAAGCATGAAAATAACACCTGCCACAGGACAAGAGCTCAATAAAAGTTGGTTGATCATCACAGTCATTTATTTTCTATTATATGTCTAAGCAGAATGGAGAAGTCAGAGGAAAAGTTTAGTTCAGAGGATGTGTGGGGTGTGTGTGTGCGTGAGAAGGTTATATATAACTCCTTCTACTATCTTTATCATTTAGGAGGCGCCTAGCTCAGCCCATATGATCTTCATGGCAACCCTAGGATACACCTTTTAGAAACGAGGGGATTGACTTTAGAGAGCTTAAAGGACCCTATTCTCTATTCTCTCCAGGGAAGCAGGGGCAATGCATTTGTCCAATGCTCACAAATGTGCTTAAGAGGCATCCTTGACAACAGTGCTATCGATCCCAGAGATGCTGGAGAGCTGCCCCAGAACTTTGGGAAGCTAGCTGAGGCTTTTCCACACCCTTCCAGGTTTAGCTCCCCCAAGCCGGTCTTCTTTAGGGTGAACAGACAAATGCTCTTCTATCCTCCTGTGTCCCTCACCTACTACTCGCCAGCTCTCGCCCCCTGAAATGCCCTCCTTTGCTATTTGTACCTATTGAAACCGTCCTCATTCGGGTCCTGTGACCAGTTTCCTGATGTGTTCTCCCAATCCAAGCCCTCCCTCAGCAGGTGTGCACGTCTGCCTCTGCCTGCCTGCTGTGTACCCGAGGACCTGGAGTGGAGGTGGAGACACCACCATCCAGCTCTGTGCTCTAGTGCCGAGCGCGAGCACGGGGCAGGGCAGTAACCAGAACTCCATGAACCTGCTGTGATGATTGAAGACTTCTGGCTACTTCGGCATTTAATCACTTATCCCATATCGCTGAGTCCCCACTGGCTGCTATGAGGAATTCAGGCACTACTCAAATAGCTTCCAGTCGAAAACTAGACAACTGTGCAAATGACTATTTATGAAGCAGAATATGCCAGAAGAAGGGTGCCAACAAAACGCACGTGGGCCAAGAAAATCCGCCCATGTCCCCTCCATGCTTAAATCTCTTCCTTGACCTCCCGTTGGGTCAGGACCTGACCCCCATCCCAGCCCCCAATCTCTGCATCCATCTCACACCCCAATACATTCTATCTGGATTTGTGCCACTCTGGCTTCTTCGAGTCTCAGCTCTCTGACATGCTTCTCCTCTCGGGGCCTTGTCACAATGCTGGACCCTCCCCCACTCTGGCATCCTCACTGCTGCTCATCCTTCAGGGTTCATTCAGCTCATTTCCTCAAGGAAACATCTCCCGTCTGCCCTGACCAGATCAGATTCCCACTCCTATTTTTTTTTAATGGCATTTATCTTGATGTGCAGTTACACGCTTATTGGTGTGATTCAATTTGGGGAACGTCTGTCTCTCTTCACTGGACTCCCGGTCCCATGACAGGAGGCATCCAGGGGTTTCCTCATGCTCGTGCCCCCATGCCTGACATGTCCTAGGAGCTCCATAAATACTGATTGACTGGGATGCCTGCGTGGCTCAGCAGTTGATCATCTGCCTTTGGCTCAGGGCCTGATCCCGGGATCCGGGATCAAGTCCCACATCGGGCTCCCCGTGAGAAGCCTGCTTCTCTGCCTCTCTCTCTGTCTCTCATGAATAAATACATAAATCTTTAAAAAAATATTGATTGACTAAATGATGTAATGATGGTTGGGAGAACATTTCAAGAAATGGATGACAAGTACCATAAGGCTTGAATAAGAAGGAGAATTTCAAGAGGCAAAAAGGGCATTTCAGGAGAAGGGGCTCTGTGAATAGCTAGAGGAGGGGGTGTCAGAGAATTCTAAGGGAATGTATGAGATAAAAGGGACATCTGTTTGTCAGGAGTAGGGGAAAATAGAAGGCAGAGAGGAAGATAAACCTGGAAAGTCATGCTAGAGCCAAGGCATAGACACTCTGGAATGGTTGTGATGCATTTTATTTGTAGGCAATGAGGAGCCAGTGAAGTCTGTGACACACAGAAGTGACGTGACCAGAGCTGCTCGGTTAATTAGTTCCAGGTGAGAAGTAATGAGGGTGTTGGCATTGAAAATGAGAGGGAGGTGACAGACTAGAGGGACCCCACCGAGAAGAAGTGGGTAGAACTTGACCTTAAGTGGCTGAATGCTTTCCAAGGGAGGTTCCAGGATCATCTGCTTCTGAATCTCCGGGGGTACAGGTTAGCACCACCTTCTAGAGCACCCCCTGGCCGTATGAGGAGTCATCAGCATCTCTGGGGCCCCGGCCTGGGAATCTGACTGTGAACACCCCCCGTGGATTTTCACCACGCACGCTAATTTCAACAGCTTGGTCACATGGTCTATGTGCCTCTATGCACTGGGCACCCCAACAAGCCTCTGAACCACAGAGTCAAAGAATCCTAAGTTCTTGCCTGAGGGCAGGTGGTAAAAAGTTGGCACCGTTTGCAGGTAGAGGGGTGTCATGAAGAAGAGTTGGTTTTTGGAGGGAAAGTTGCTGAGTTCGGTTCAGCCCCAGCAGGCCAAGAGAGATGGAAGGCAGACTTTAGAATCAAACTTGTGGGATGAAAAGAATTTTGTTGTGGGATTTCACTTCTCTGATTGTTTTCAGAGACCACTGTAGCAGGAATGTGCCAGCTAGTCTGGTCTCCTCTATAATCAGGACCATGAACTAGATGATCTGAGGAATCCATTTAGTCCTTTGGGTGCAGTGACCCAAAGAAAAGGCCTCTAATGGGATAGGAATGAAGACTGTTCATATACTAAGCAGGGAGAAAGAGAAAGAAAATCAGTTTTTCCTGGCAACTCATACACCTGTACTACAAAGCACCTGAGATGTTTTGGCTCCTGGGAAATACAAAAGAAACACCTTCCACGCACGACCCAGTCTCGAGGGCACTTTTCCTACATCTGTGCATCACTGTGTCCCACTCCAGGCCTCTCCAAAGCCCCCCTCAGCCCCACTGGAATGTCTTACGAGGGCAAAGCCCTGGATGTTTCCTTATTGGGATATTCCACATGCCTGGAACAGCGCCTGCATGAAGTAGGCGCTCCAGGAGTGTTCACCAATGACAGAGCCGAGCATGGGACACTTGATTTGGCATCTCAGCTCTGCCATCAACTAGCTGTAAAACTCTGAGCAATTCATCTCTTCCAAGTTGTTTCCCTTCCTATACAATGAGGACAGCAGGTCCTTCCTAAGATCGAGGATTGAGCAAGACAATGTGTGCAATGGTCTTGGAGTGTCCCCCACACTGTATCGACCATGTGGTCCTCGTGACACTTGCGTGCTCCACCCCTGGCTCACACAGGGCAGAGAGTATCGTGAGGACCTAAAAATCAGCTTTTGTCAAAACTGTTCATCTCTCTCCATCTGACCTTTCTCACCACATTAAAGACATAAAAGAGGCAAAGGTTGCCGAGAAAACTCTGAGCTGGAAAGGACTCTGCGTTGTACCACCGCCACTGCTAAGCAGTATCCTTGCCCTCGCAGGGGCCGAACCAATCCACCTGCCCATCTGCATGACGCAGGATAGGAGCCAGAGCAATCTTAAGGCTGCTCTTCATCCTCCAGAGAAAAATGAGGACTGAGCAGCTAAGGGATTTGCTCAAGGTCACCCAGGAAGCCAGTGAGTGTGGGGTGAGAGCCTGGGTCATGTCTCCCCACTCCCAGCCTGGGGCTCCCTCCCCATGTCCTGCTGCTGGAGCCTGGAGGTGCTGGTGATCAGACGTGCTGGAAGATACAAGAGACAGGGATGCTGAAGGACAGTCCTCCAATCACTGCCGTACGACAGAAAAGGTGAGCCCGGTCAAGGCAAATGACCCGTAGATGGACCCAAACAAGGCTCTGGAAGCAGCCAAGACCATCCCCTCGAGTGCCCCGTCTCCTCCCTCCTTTCAGATTCCCAAAACACTGGCGGGGACCAGCATAGAGTGCAAATAACCTCAAACCCAGAGGCCTCGTGGGGAGGAAGGGCCCAGGGCAAACAAAGCAGCAGAGGGTATCTGTACCCTCCCAGCCATCTCCCTGGAGACAGGGTGGGTGAGACTGGAGCCCCGGGAGCCCAGAGTCTGAGGCCTCACTCCCAGCAGGGCAGGCAACTTCTGGAGAGACAAAGCTCCCGTGTCAGGAAATGTCCCCACACAGAGGAGGCAACAAAAAAAGAGAGGACTCGCCTCTAGGCAGGGGACTTCCAGCTCTCCTTTGTTTATGGGGATGTTTCTGGTTCCCAGCTTCAAACTGCGGCTTGGGGATGGCGGGTAATTTAATTAAACATTGCCAGGGCTTGGCCGAGGTTGCCTGGGTGCCGGCAGTATAAAGTTCCTACCCTGTCGTGGTCTCATCAATGAGCTATATTGAGAGGAACTGTGTGTCTGCTGGCAGAGAAGGGAGAGGAGGGGGCTCCGAGCCAGAAACCCAGAGATTCTATTCTGCTTTGACAAGCTCCTTGACAGCCTGGCATTCCTGGGAATGCAGCCCAGTGCCTTCGGCACCCAGCGCAGGGCCTGGCACTGGGAGAAAGGCGCTCAGCACCCGCTCACCCACTGACCACTAGCATGAGAGCACGAAACCTAAGCCGTCGGAGTCGTGGCCTCTAAGACGGAAAGGAATGCACACAGACCCTGAGGCCCTCTGTAAAATGAGGCAGGGTCTAGCAAGCTCCCTGGCTCTGGTCTAAAATCTGAGAAGCCATCAGGCCCTGGACAGCCAGGTCTCAGGGAAGGGTGGTCAGACCTGGGGACCATAGCTTCTATCCCTCAACCCCATTTTCTCTGTCACTTCACATCTGTCGAGAGGATGCCTTTCATTCCCGTCTAAGATACCCCTAAACACTGATTAAACTTCACCTCCTCCCCAAATGTCGAACAGGGGCTGGGACATTTGTGTCACCAGGGTGTTTCTCTTCATGCTGCAGAGATTTAGTCTGAAACAGAAAAGCTAAAATCTGCCTGTCTATTCTGAGCAGGGTTGGAATGTCCCGTCAGGTGTCTCCCTGGTCCCACCTCCAAGGGCTCAGCAGCCACCCTCCTCCTCCCCCAAGCTGCCGCCTCCCCCCTTTCACCTCCACAACCTTTACCCCAATTGCCCAATTACATTCTCTCCCTCCTCCTTGGCCACACTTAATCCTCTTTCTCAATCTCCCCACATTCCTCCTCATTCCCTCCTCTGCCCAGTCTCTCTCAGCTCCACCTCCCTCCCTTTCTCACCAGGGTTTAAGCCCCTCCTCCAGATGCTAACACTTCTGGAATCCTTTCCCCCAGAAAGCTTTACTCAGTTGGCCAGGAGCTGCAAAGTCCCTGGCAAAGAGGCTGCTGGGAGTTATGCCTAAAGATGGGGACAAGAGAGTGGAGAGACACCCTTTTCCCATGACAATCCTAATTAGCACACAGGATGTGGGGGCTTTCCAAGGAGGCCGGGATGCCCTGTTCAAGCAGCTGTTCACTGATCCTCTGGGACTCCCTGGGTCATCCTCTCTAGCCCCACCCCACCACACCTGTTCCTCCAGGCTCTTGGGCCACACTCTTGGGAAAGCCCACCCAGATTCCAGAAGTAACCTCCCCGCCCCCAACCCGCAGTGAAGAGACTTCTGGAGAGGCAGGCCCATCCCAGGTCCTTAATTAAGCCTGGACACCCTGAGTTGAGCCAAGACAAGTCCGACTGCCCTGCGGGTGACCCACCATCCTGACCTTCTCCCTGCAGGCTTTCTGCCTTGCTCCCACCTGGAAAGGCTGGTCAGCAGGGAAGTGGGATCGTGGTGGCCCCCCCGGTGGCAATTTGATTCTCATGAGAAGACAAGGGCTTGTGCTCTGGGAGACCAGAGTGTCCCTGCTAGGGGATGGTTTCAGGAGGAAGCTTGGGGACCCTTTCTCCTTAGGAATCCACCTCCTCCCCCTCCTCCCCAGACAAAGGGAGCGGCTGCCCTGCCAGGCATTCCGAGCCGGCCCTCCGCCTCCCCCTCCATCTGCTCTGGCCTGTTGCTTCAGCACTTGGAGGGCACAGGCGGCAGCCACCAATGCCACAGCAGCACCCAGGGCCTTTCGTGCCCCGGGATCCCCCAGCTGCAGGCACCTTCCCGGGTGCCTGCCGTTCCCAGAGCAGAGCACAGCGCACACCTTCAGGGAACCCCTTCTGCCCTCCCCGGGTTCCCACCCCAGGGCCCCGCCGTGGGAAGGCATCCCACGCAGAAGGGGTTGGAGGCCGTAAGGTGGGTGCCGGGGGGGGCGGGGGGTGCGAGGCAAAGCGGGGTCAGCCGAGGCGTGAGGAGGGCAGCAGGGCGGCTCCCCCGGCGGCCGGAGCGGTGGGCTGCGCCCGCCCTCGGGTCTATTTCCACGCGGGAGTACCTGGGGCCACCGAGCGCTTAAAGGCGGGCGCGGAAGGGGGGCTTCTCCGGGGCTCGCTGGAAGCTCCATTTGCACCACCAGAACGCCCGTACCCCTTGCACCGACATTTGCTGGCCGAGGAGCGGGGGGATGTTGATCGGGAGGACGGCAGGGAGCAAAGCGCCCCCTTCCACCACCACCTCCCGGTGACACGGAGCACCGAGCTGCGGGCGGGTGCGCCCCGGTGGGCTCGCGGCGCGGGGTCCCAGGGCGGGGAGGGGAGGGGCGCCGGCTCACCCGTGTCCTGGCGGAACTGGTTCATGGACTGCAGGTCGATGATGTAGGGCGCGAGCCGGCTGTCCACCTGGCCCAGCACCACGCTGCCCCCGGCGCGGGGCGCGGCGCGCACCACCGCCTCGATGTGGTGGCTCACGGCCGGGCTGTAGGGGCGCCAGCGGCCGTGCTCGTTCAGCCATTCCCAGACCACCACGGCCGAGGCCAGGAGCATGGCGAGCCCCGGGCTGCGGCGGCGGCGGCGGCGGCGGCGGCGGCGGCGGGGGCGGGGGCGGCGGGGGCGCGCTGCCCGCCTCCGGGGCCCCGCGCGCCGGTCCTCCTCCGCTTCCTCCTGCGCCGCCGCCCGCGGGCCTCGGCCGCGCCCCCCGCCCCGCGCCCCGCCGCCCCGGGCAGCCTCAGCTCCGGCCCATGGGCCGCCCCCCGGCCGCGCATCCACCGGGGCGCTGGCTCCCGGGCCGCCCGGCTCCGACCGCGCGCCGCCGCCGGGGTCCGCCGCTGCCGCTGCTCCGCGGGGTCGGGCGGCTTCATGCAAAGGCACACGGGCCCCCGCCTCGCAGAGCCGCGGCGGGCCGGGCCGGGCGGGCGGGCGGGCGGGCGGCGAGCCCCGAGCACCAGTTGCGCCCGGGACTCCGCAGACGCCCGGGGCGGGGGGCGGGGGGCGCGCGCTCGCGCTCGCTGCGAGAGGCACGGCGGGCTCGCTGCCCGCGCCCCTCCCCGCCGCCGCCTGGCCGAGAGCTCCCCCTGCCTGCGGCCTGCTCAGGGGCCACCGGAGGGCGGCGCCCCTCCCGAGCGGGCCGAGCGCCTGCGGGGCTTCCCCCCGTGCCCCGGCCCCCGAGGGCGAGCGCGCAGGACGCGCCCCGGGGCCGCAGCCCCCCTCCCAGACACGGAATGTGCTCGCTTTCCTTCTGGACTTCGGCGTGACCGGCGTCCGCGGCGCCGGCTCTTACACTCGCGGCGTCTCCGGCTCGCGCGCGCACCCGCACTTGCACCCCCGCAGCCGCACGCCCCCCGCGCTCCGGCCCCCATGACCTCATCGGCCCCGCGTCCCCAGCTGTCCGTCAAGGATGCGGAGCCACGCCCCCTGCCGGCCCGCGGCCCCGCCGCTCCGGCGCCCCCTGCCGGCCGCGGCACGCACTACGGCCCGGCCCGGAGCGACTCGGTGGCGGCGGCTTCGAGTCCCTGCGGAGGGCGAGGGGGTTCTCCCTGCTTCTCCACGTGGATGGACCTGGAGGGTATTGCGCTGAGTGAAATAAGTCAATCGGAGAAGGACAAACATTATGTGGTCTCATTCATTTGGGGAATATAAAAAATAGTGAAAGGGAATAAAGGGGAAAGGAGAAAATGTGAGTGGAAAATATCAGAAAGGGAGACAGGACATGAGAGACTCCTGACTCTGGGAAACGAACTAGGGGTGGTGGAAGGGGAGGAGGGCGGGGGGTGGGGGTGACTGGGTGACGGGCACTGAGGGGGGCACTTGACGGGATGAGCACTGGGTGTTATTCTGTATGTTGGTAAATTGAACACCAATAAAAAATAAATTTATTATTTAAAAAAAAAAAAGCCACCGTGGTCCAGCCGAATCGATTTATCCTGCAGGGTTTCTAGGAACGAAGTCAGGGGACCCCAGCGAGGCTTGGTTGTTTGCACCGTCACTAGTTGGTATGGAAAATGCTCTAGAAGGGCAGATCGACGGCAGGATTCCGTGTGAATTTTGCCAGAGAACACGGACTTCGTTTTGCTGAGGTCGCAACCAACATCGAATTCAGATGATGAAGAAGAGCCAGGGTAGGGTGTGGAAGCATAAAAGCACTGTATGTGTTAGGGGCTGGCACTATGAATCTCTTTGAAGTAATTGTTTTCTTTCATAATATCGACCTTTTTGGCGCAGAAGATTTGCTTTCTCACAGCCCTCCTTTCTTCTAGGATCATATTACCCGTATCATCTTCATCCCTCTGCCCTCACCTCCTCCCCCACGGGGTTCTCAATACAAAGAGGAAAAATATCAGATAGGCCCTTCTTCCAGCCTCCTAAAAGCACTAGAGTGGAGGCTGCCTCCCAGCGTTGTTCCTAGTGGTGCCCTCACCCAAAAGTGGCACCATGTTGGGCAGGGGCACTTGCACTAGACCTGACTTGTGGTGTGACTTCTAGAGATTCCAGTCAGTCTCTCCCTAAGGCCAGCCTCTCCATCGGACCCAATCAACATCTTCATCAAAACATCAAATTTCAGGGATCCCTGGGTGGCACAGCGGTTTGGCGCCTGCCTTTGGCCCAGGGCGCGATCCTGGAGACCGGGATCGAGTCCCACGTCGGGCTCCCGGTGCATGGAGCCTGCTTCTCCTTCTGCCTATGTCTCTTTCTCTCTCTCTCTCTCTCTCTGTGTGACTATCATAAATAAATAAAAATTTAAAAAAAAACATCAAATTTCAGAGTTTGAAGGACAGAAGGAGAAAAAGTAAAGGAGATCTTAATTTATCCTACTAAAAGCCAGTATTATTCTTATTTTACAAACAATGAGGCTCAAGGAATTTAAGCAGTTTGCTTTAGACATATTTAGCCAGCCAGAGGGGAAACTGGCATTCAAAACTAGTCTGACTCTCCTCCAAAAAATGCCTACTCCATCATACATGTTCTATGACAAGAAGGTGGTGCAGTTAGAAACAAAATATGTGGCCATGTAAAAGTTTCCGTGTGAAGAACGGAAGGGGGAACATGAGAATAGGATGTTCTGGAAGAATAAAAGTAAAAGAAAGGGTAATCTAAAGCTTTATTGAGCTATTTCTCTTTCCAGTCACATGACCAAGAATATGAAGACTCTGGAAACTTTTCTTGTGGCCTGTGTCAGTATAGATCCAGAACTGTCAGTAATGATTTAAGGGGATGCTGGAAGTAGTTGGGGGAAAACAGCACCTGACCGGCGCCACCAGAAATTCTCAAGTGGAAAACACCTAAACCGGATCAGAGGGCTATGAACAAATGATAGGCCGGCCACTCGAAAGATGAATGGTTGTTTGAAAGGTGGATAGGAAGTAGAAAGAAACTGGCTCTTACCTATGTCCAGCTTGATCCTGTTCCTGGTGTTTTTGTCTCTGCCACGTTAAAGATGGCAGTGTGTTACAACAGAACAAAAATGCCAGATGACACAAGAGAGGGTTTGTATATAACCCGATTCATTTGTAAAAGGAAGTGAATATATAGATGACTTGACATCAGTCATCAGTTACCGTTGTAAGATGTGTGTTTTTTTTTCATAAGCTAGGATGCCAAGATCTATACAGAACTTATTAAACTCAACAGCAAAGAAACAATCCAATCATGAAATGGGCAAAAGACATGAACGGAAATCTCACAGAGGAAGACATAGACATGGCCAACAAGCACATGAGAACTTGCTCCACATCACTTGCCATCAGGGAAATACAAATCAAATCCACAATGAGATACCACCTCACACCAGTGAGAATGGGGAAAATTAACAAGGCAGGAAACCACAAATGTTGGAGAGGATGTGGAGAAAGGGGAACCCTCTTGCACTGTTGGTGGGAGTGGGAACAGGGGCAGCCACTCTGGAAACCTGTGTGGAGGTTCCTCAAAGAGTTAAAAATAGACCTGCCCTACGACCCAGCAATTGCACTGCTGGGGATTTACCCCAAAGATACAGATGCAATGAAATGCCGGGACACCTGCACCCCGATGTTTCTAGCAGCAATGTCCACAATAGCCAAACTGTGGAAGGAGCCTCGGTGTCCATCGTAAGATGAATGGATAAAGCAGCTGTGGTCTATGTATACAATGGAATATTCCTCAGCCATTAGAAACGACAAATACCCACCATTTGCTTCGACGTGGATGGAACTGGAGGGTATTATGCTGAGTGAAGTAAGTCAATCGGAGAAGGACAAACATTATATGGTCTCATTCATTTGGAGAATATAAAAAATAGTGAAAGGGAATAAAGGGGAAAGGAGAAAAAACGAGTGGAAATATCAGAAAGGGAGACAGAACATGAGAGACTCCTAACTCTGGGAAACGAACTAGGGGTGGTGGAAGGGGAAGTGGGCAGGGGGTGGGGGTGGCTGGGTGGCGGGCACTGAGGGGGGCACTTGATGGGATGAGCACTGGGTGTTATGCTATACATTGGCAAATTGAACTCCAATAAAAAAATAAAATAAACTAGGATAATTTGTAATTTATAACAACCCATCTGGCCATCATAATTTATAATTGTATCAACAATGATAGTAATGTATTTGTTTACATTTCTCAGATCTCCCAAGACAATCTAATTTCAATTAATTTGTACCATAAACCCCTGAAAACCTCAGACATTTTATTTTAGTATCCAAACTATGTCTCCCCAGTTGCCTCCTGTTCCAAATGGTGTACTCATCTTTAAACCAAGGGAGGTGCCCAATCTGTAATTTGAAATACAGCAGCTATAATAAAACCTCACTAACTGGGGGCACCTGGGTGGCTCAGTGGTTGAGTGTCTGCGTTTGGCTCAGGTCATGATCCTGGGGTCCTGAGATTGAGTCCCGCATCGGGCTCCCTACGTGGAACCTGCTTCTCCCTCTGCCTGTGTCTCTGATTCTCTTTCTGTGTCTCTCATAAACAAATAAAAGCCTTAAAAAAAAACTCACTAACTGATTCTGATTGGAATGAAGCCAATCTAAATTGTTCAAAGGTATAATCTGATAATAGTTCAAAAAGTGTTGTCATCACTTAACACTAAGTTTCAATGAAGAAAGCATTCTCTTTCCTGTGGAATGTTCATAGGCAAAAGCCATTCTTTTTTCCAGTTACCCATTGCTCCGTATCAAACACCCTAAAATTAGTGGCTGAAAACAGCAGCAAGCATTTGCTCTGCTCCACATGGAGGGGTGGCGGGGGATTGGGATCATAGACAGGCTTGCTCATTCACTTCTAGTGCTTGATGCTGGCTGTCATCCGGGAATTCAGGTGCCCAACCACCTACACATGGCCTACGTTGCTGATTGGCTTCTTTGTAGCACAGAGGTTGAGTTCCAAATGAGTATGACCCAACAGAAAGAGCCAGACAGAAGCTGCATTGCCTTCTCTTTAAATTAAGTTTTTAATTTTAATTTTATTTTTTAAAAGATTTTATTTATTTATTCATGAGAGAGACAGAGAATGAGGCAGAGACACAGGCAGAGGGAGAAGCAGACTCCATGCAGGGAGCCTGATGTGGGACTCGATCCGGGGACCCTGGGGTCACACCCTGAGCCAAAGGCAGGCGCTAAACCCCTGAACCGCTGAGCCACCCAGGCATCCCAAGTTTTTTTTTTTTATTTTTAAATACTTGTAGATTCACAGGTGCTTGTATGAATTCAGAGAGATCACATGTACTTCCCCCCACCCCATGTTACCCAACGGTAGCATCTTATAAAAAGAAAAGTATCATACCTGGGGTCCTGGCTGTCTCAGTCGATAGGTTTGACTTGGTCTTGTTTGTTTTTTTTTTTTTAAGGATTTTATTTATTTATTCATGAGAGACACACAGAGGTAGGCAGAGACATAGGCAGAGGGAGAAGCAGGCTCCCTGTGATCCCTGGAACCCTGGGATCACACCCTGAGCCAAAGGCAGATGCTCAACCACTGAGCCAACCAAGGGTCCCTTATCTTGTGGTTTTAAATTCGAGCCCCACGTTGGATATAGACACCACTCAAAAATAATAAAATCTTTTTTTAAAAAAAAGTGTTATATCGTATCCTACTGATATTGACACAGTCAAGATACAGAACACTCAGAATCCTGTCCCTTTATTGATACAATTATCACTGTACCATATATTTACAAGGTATACAAAATACATACTTTGCAACCAAGTGTATACAATACACACTTCTATTACCACAAAGATTCCCTATGTAGCCCTTTGTAGCTACAAGCAATCCTCCCCTGCCATGCTGTCCTTCACCCCTGGCAATCCCTCATATATTCCTGTATCTATAATTTTGTCATTTCAGGAATGTTATGTAAATGGAACCATAGACTACATGACCTCTTGGGACTAGTTTTTCCTACTCAGCATAATTCTCTAAAGATTCATCCAGATTGTTGTGTATATAAAGAGTATGTTTCTTTCTTTCTTTCTTTCTTTTTTTAGATTTTATTTTATTTATTTATTCATGAGAGACACACAGAGAGAGGCAGAGACATAGGCAGAGGGAGAAGCAGGATCCTCGCCCGGAGCCCGATGTGGGACTCGATCCCTGGACTGGGATCACACCCTGAGCGGAAGGCAGACACTCAGCCACTGAGGCACCCAGGCATCCTGAGTTTGTTCCTTTTTATTGCTAAATAGCATCCCATAGTACCAATGTGCCATATTGTTCACCCACTGCAAGACATGGAGTTGTTTCTAGTTTGGGCTATTATGAATAAACTTCTATGAACATTCACATACCAGTATTTACAAGAACATATAGTTTCCATTTCTTTGCAATAAATGTTCAGGAGTACAATTACAAGGTGATTCGTTTAGTTTTTTTGGCATCTATGTATCCTTTTTAAGGACACAGTTGCTCATACCTTTTACATTAATTTTCTCTTCTTTTTCTTTTTCTCTTTATTACTGTCAAAGTTTGAGAGTTCTTTATACATCCAGCTAATAACCCGCTGGTGGATATGTGGTTTGTAAATATTTCCATCAATCTATAGCTTGTGTTTTCATCCTTTTTGTGAGGTCTTTCACAAAGCAAACATTTTTAATTTTGATGAAGGCCAACTTATCGAACTTTCCTTCTGTGGTTTCTCTTTTCCATATCAATTCTAGGAATTCTTTTATTAGCCCTACTATTTGAATATTTTCTCCTGGAGGTTTTTATAGTTTTACAATTTATGTTTAAAATCTATTATCCAGGAATGCCTGGGTGGCTCAGTGGTTGAGCGTCTACCTTCAGCTCAGAGTGTGTTCCTGGGGTCCCGGGATCAAGTCCTGCGTCGGGCTCCCCACAGGGAGCCTGCTTCTTCATTTGCCTACATCTCTGCCTCTCTGTGTGTGTCTCATAAATAAATAAAATCTCTTAAAAAATAAAATCTCTGATCCATTTTTAGTTAATTTTTGTATGAGAATGAGATTTAGGTAGAATTTCTTCTCTTTTTTTTTCCCTCTCCTTCCTTCCTTCCTCCCTCACTTTCTTCTTTCTTCCTTTTATTTATTTTTTGCCTATGGATGTTCGATTGTTTCAGCACCATTTGGTGAAAAGGCTACCTTCCCTTCTTTGAATTGCTTTTACATCTTTGTCAAAAACCAGTTGGGCATATGTATGTGGCTCTGTTTCTGGTTTCTCTGTTCTGTTCCACAGATCTGAGTTTTCATCAGTGCCACATAGTGTTGGTGAATAAACTGTATGATGTCTTGTTATCAGTTGAGTAGACTGGTTCCTCCCACTTCATTCTTCTCTTTCAAAATTGTTGTAGCTATTCCAGTTCTTTTGATTCCCATAAAAATATTGGGATAATCTTGTCTGAATGTGCAAAAAAATACATGCTGGGATTCCTTAAGGAATTGCCCCGAAGCTGTATGTCAGTTGGGGGAGAACTGACATACAGCTATTGCTATTGCTGAGTCTTCAAATCTGGGGATGCAATATGCTTCTCCAGTTAGGTCTTTGATTTGTTTTATTAGTGTTTTGTAGCTTTCAGCGTCTGTGTTTTGTTAAACTTATGCCCAAGTATTTTGGTTTTGGGGGAAGTGCATGTAAGTGGCGTTGTAGTTGTCATTTTATTGACCACATGTTTGTTGCTATGAAGAAATGCAATGGATTTTTGTATGCTTACCTGGTATCTTGTGACCTTACATAAGTCCAAGTGTAAGTCTAGGAATTCTTTTGCTGATTCCTTGGAATTTTCCACATTGTCTGAAAATGGGACTATTTTATTTCCTCCTACCTGATCTTTATGTTTTTTGTTTCCCTTTCTGACCATATTATAATTCTTAGAATTTCCAGGGCTATGTTGAATATAGTGGTGGGAATGGGCATTCTTGTGCCTTGATCCTGATCATAGAGAGATAACATTTAGTGTTTCACTGTCAAAAATGGTATCACCTGTAGTTGTTTCCTTCCTTTTTTTTTTTTTTTTGGAGAGGGAGGAGGGAGGGGCATCTGGGTGGCTCAGTGGCTGAGCATCTGCCTTTGGCTTAGGTCATGATCCTGGGGTCCCTGGATCGAGTCCTGCATCAGGCTCCTGGCAGGGAACCTGCATCTCCCTCTGCCTATGTCTCTGCTTTCTCACAGTGTTTCTCATGAATAAATAAATAAAATCTTAAAAGAGAGAGAGAGAGAGAGGGAGGGAGGGAGGAGGGGCAGAGGGAGAGAAAGAATCTTAAGCAGACTCCACATCCAGTGTGGAGCCTAACACCAGGCTTGATCTCACGACCATAAGATCACAAACTACACCAAAATCAAGAGTCCAATGCCTAACCAACTGAGCCACCGAGGCACCCCAGTACTTGTTTATTTCAAATATTCCTTATCAAGTTGAAGATGTTCTCTTCTATTCCTATTTTTCTGAGAGATTTTTGTCATGATTATTTATTGATTTTTATCAAATCTTTTTTCTGCATCGATTGATAACAATCATGTGATTTTTCTTCTTTAGACTGTTAATATGGTAGATTGCATTGACTGGTTTTCAAATTTATACCCTTGAAATAAACTCTACTTAGTCATGGGTGACAAATGGTTTTAGTATATTGCTGGATTCTGTTATTATTTTGAGGTTTTTGGTGTATAAAATTGTGAAAGATAGTTGGTTTGTGGTTCTCGCTCTTTCTCATTCTTTGTAAACTATCTTTGTATGGTTTTGGTATCAGGAAAATAGCAGCTTCATAAAATGAAACATTCTATCCTCTTCTACTTTCCAGAAAAGATTGTATGATATTGGTGTTATTTCTTCTTTAAAAATTTGGTAGAATTCTCTAGTTTATTAGTAAACTGTATTATGTTTTAAATTTCTGATTTCAATTGTTCATTGCTGATGTGTAAGACAGTCACTGACTTCCGTATGGTAACTGTGTGTCCTGGAACCCTCTTATCATTGCTTATTAGCTCCAGGAGGCTTTGTTGTCATTGATTCTTTGGGATTTTATACATAGTACAATCAGGTCATCTGTGAATAAAGATAATTTTATTTATTTCTTCCCAATTAGTATCACTTTTACATCATTTTCTTGTCAAATTGCATTAGGTAAGACTTCCGGTATGATACTGAAGAGGTGAAAGCAGACATCTTTCCTTGTTTCTGATCTTAGCAGGAAAGCATCAAATTTCTCGCCATGAAACACATTAGCTGTAGGCTTTTGTAGATGTTCTTTATTAACCTGAGGAAGTTCCCACTATTCCTAGTTTGCTGAGAGTTTTCACAAAAGGGCATTGGAATTTGTCAAATGCTTTTTAGGCATCTATTGATATGATAATATAATTTTTTTTGCCATACTGGTGTTATTACATCAATAAATTATATCAATTAATTCTTAAGGTTGAGCCTTACATGTCTTGTATAAGTCTCACTCCTCTGCTGATTGTCAATCTGTATATTTTCACTGTAATAAACCATAACCATGAACATAACAGTTTTCTGACTTCTATGGATCTTTTACAAAATTACTGAAGCAAGAGGTCTTTGGAACCTCCCGAACTTGTGCCTTGTAACAGCACTGCCTTTGTTTGTTTTTGTTTTACCATAGCCAGAGTCTGTAGAGCTTTTTCCTAATCTTAGCTTCATTTAAAGCCAGCAGCCTATTCTGTTGCCCTGTATGTGGGCTAAAATAGTAGACCCAGAAACTAAAGAGACAGCACACCTCCTTCTTCATAGTGAGGCACAGAAGATTCAATAATTTATCTCTTGCTTTGGATCGGATGTACTGGTTTAGTGGGCTGCTGACTCTTCATTGAGTTGACCTATCATGTGAAATGTGTGTCTATCATGACTTCTAATGTCATGGTTACTTCTTGCTCACCTGGCCTGATTAGCATACCACAGACAGCGTGGATTAACGTGATGGTCTGTAGGAAGTACAAATAGACCAGACATTTTCTATCTGTATTTTATCAAAAGAAGAGAGTGTTAATACAGTCTTGGGCAAAACGAAAAATACATATATATACTATCATTTATTCCATGTGAGTTGAACTTCTTATGATCCCCTTTTCTGATCATGATCAGATATGATCCCCTTTGCTGTCACAGTGGCAGCAAAGGACACATCAGTCCAGTCATTGCCCACATACCATGTACCTGGGGCAGTGCTAATTTGCTCTAGCAGAGATATCTCACTGTGATATCGGAAGTGGCACACAGGCTGCAGTTGGGTCTACCACTTGGTTTGACTTTGCGGAAGTCAACAGCTGTTCTTCAGGCTTACTAGCTTTCTGCAGGGGTCAACTGATAAATTAAATGCATATATGACAGAGACCATTTTTCCTATATTCTTTAGATCCTTAATGATTGTACTAAATTATATTTGTGCTCCCTCACTTAAGTCAATGAAAAGTGGGAGCAGAGTTCTCTGAAGACTTACAGCGCAGAGGAGATAAAAACTGGACCTCAGGATTTGAAAGGGGACATGGCACCAGTCAACATCCCTAGCTTTCAGCTGGGACTAAATTCTGAAAGTGGAGCAGACCAGAGGTAGACAGAGCCTCCTGTGGCTCAATCTCAAGTGAGTTTTGTCCCTGACTGACTTAAGATGATCTGATTGCACTCTATCAAAAAAGAGGGAACCCCTCTCCCTGGAGGGAAACAACAAAATCCAGATGTTGATGTAGGGGATAAAGCAATCACCACTTTTTCAAGTAAAATGCAAGAATGATGCCTAAGCCAGGCCACCCCTCTGAGCGCCTGAACATACAAACCATTTGTATTTTACTGCCAAGGCCTTTGGATCCTCCCTCTGTTAGTAAATGAGTCCCAGTCGAACTGCCCTACAAGGGAGACACCAGGTGGAAGGGACCTCCTGAGGTCTGAGGTCAGCTCCAGCCCAGCCAGACTTAGCAACAGGTCAACCGTGGCTTTTGCTTGGAAGGGCTGCGTTAGTGGCTGCATCCGGCAGGCGGCGACGTTGTACCAGGAAATGGCCCCTCTGGGCGCTGCAGCTGCCTTTCTGTCTTTAACCAAAACTGGGATTTTCCTTTACTCTTTGGAAATTCTTTATTGTTTTTGCTGGAATCGTCAGAGGGGGGCAGGGAAATGGTTTGGAGACAAGCTACATGTCCCACGTGAAGCAGTTCACAGGAGAATCCTCTGTGGGACTCAGGAGATGGGAAGAGCAGGGATACATCCCATCAACTCCCGAACACCAATACCTTGAATCCACCCAAAGCGGCCATCCACAGGATTACTTCAGTTTTCCTCCCCAACCTCAATTTTTTTTAAAGATTTATTTATTCATGAGAAACACACAGAGAGAGGCAGAGGGAGAAGCAGGCTTCCTGTGGGGAGCCCCATGTAGGACTGGATCCCAGGGCTCCAGGATCACGCCCTGAGCCAAAAGCGGACGCTGAACCCCTGAGCCACCCAGGTGCCTGCCCCTAACCTCAATCTTGCTTAACCCTCATTACTTGAATTAAACTGCCTTTCTTCCCATTCAAGGGCAATGCAAATCAAGGGCTCCATCCAGGAGCCCAAGAGATTTAGGGTGGTGGGGTAAGGTTACAGAGAGTGGGAAGGGAGGGCAGAGGAGGAGAGAACACAGAGTTGTCACTGTTCCCTCCTTTGTCCTCTCACTCCAGGGTCAGCACCTAAGCCCCAGAGTTGTCCTGTATATCTCTCAGTGTCTGGGAAGCATCAGGGCCCAGGGACCCTCTCCTGCCCTTACACAAGCTGCCTTAGCTCCACCCCTCAGTCCTTGGAAGCTTCCCATGCCCCTGGGCCCAGAACCTTTTTCCTCTTCTGGGACAAGGTAGTTTGGTGATTTGGGTGCCTGACTTCAGCAGGGCCATAAGTCTGAGTCCTCCCTCTTGTATTCACATAAGTGTATATGGCCTTTGGTCCCTCTGGGGGACAGGGTGATCTCAGCTTCATCTCTAATTATCTTTCTAGTGGTTCTCAGAAGCTGAGGTTTTGGTAGAGAGGACTCAGGGCATCAGGGGTGAGGATGGAGAGGAAGGTCACAACACGCTTTTATTTTGGTTTTGAGTAGTTGGTGGTAGTTTGTGGTTGACCATGTGACTTTTTGTGTTTTAGCTGTCCCAAAGGTAGTTGCAGTAAGCACCCTGGACAGAGTCCCAAGGTTTAGTGGAATCATGGGACTGGACAGACCTGGGGGCTTTTCAGATCTGCACATCTTCCTTTTCTTCTTCTTCTCCCCACCCCCAAGGCCTTCTTTCTAGTATGTGTTAAACCTTTCTCTCCTTTCCCTGGTAAGGAAAGGTATGGCCTCAGTCTTTGGATTTAGGGACCACCCTAAACCCAGGATGGTCTCACCTAGAGATCTTCAACTTAACTACATCTTGCAGATTCTATTTCCAAAACAGTCACATCCATGTTCACAGGTACTGGTGGTTGCTATATGGACATAGCTTTTTGGGAAACCAGTTCAAGCCACTACAATCTTTAACTTTTTCTGTTATGTTACCCAAATATCAATCTATTTCCTCCTATAAGGGAGACCTGCCTAATATTTCCCTGTGTTTCTAGTCTTCTCTCTTAATTTCAGAAGTTCCGAGACCACAAGTACTATAAAGATAATTCAGTAGCTTTATTCTTCTGACAGAATCCAGACTGATACTGTAAGTACAGACACATCCAAGGCAGCTCAAATTTCATGAATAAATCCCATTAATCCCCTAAAGAAAACCAGGCATTCCAACACTATTAGTAGGCCTACAATCCAAAAAACTGACAACACAAAACACTAGTGAGTATGTGAAGAGACAGGAACCCTCATTCACTGCTGCTGGGCAGGCACAATGACATGGCCACTCTGGAAGACAGTTTGGCAGATTCTTACAGAGTTAAAAACAATCTCACCATACAGTCTAGTAATCATACTGTGAGGTATTTACCCAATGGAGTCAAGAACTAGGTTCACACAAATATTTGTATGCAGATGCTTATAGCAGCTTTATTCACAATCACTTAGCACTGAATGAAGCAAGTAAGATATCTTCCAAAAGGTGAATGAATGCACAAACTGCAGTGTGTCCATACAGCAGAATGTTACTCAGTGGCAAAAAAAATGTGAGCTCTCAAGCCATCAAAAGAAGCAGAGCAACCTTAGTTAAATATTGCTAAGTGAAAGAAGTCAAACCGAAAAGGCTCCATACTGTATGATTCCACTCCATTGACATTCTGGGAAAAGGCAAAACTACAAAGATAGTAAAAGGATCCCTGGTCCCCAGGGACTCAGGACGGGGGGTGGGGAGGGATAAGCAGATGAAACCCAGGGGACTCTGAGGCTGGAGAAACAATTCTATACAATATTGTAATGGTGGAGACATGACATGCACTTGTTAATGCCTGCTGAACTCCCAGCATGGGCAGAGAACCTTGATACATGCAAATTTAAAAAGAAGTATTCATTTATTTACTTTTAGAGAGAAATTGTGAGCAAGGGTAGGGGCAGAGGAAGAAGGAGAGGATCCTCAAGCTGACTCTGCACTGAGTGTGGAGGCCAAAGCAGGGCTCGATCCCAGGACACTATGACCTGAGCCAAAATCAAGAGTCAGTCACTTAGCCAACTGAGCCACCTAGGTGCCCCAATGTATGCAAATTTTAAATATCACTTAGGTTTGAGAAGTGAAAGGAAAGAGGACAGACTATGACAAGAGAACCCTACTGCATTGTAAATGTACAAAACTCCTCACATGATGGTGACCCCAGTGACTCTGGGAGAGAGTCTGCAAGACTAAAGGCAAAAGAGACGACACCCATACATTGTATTGTAGTTGATAACGTTATTTCCCACCCCAGTGCAGGTGAACAACTCTGACGCCGCTTTGTATGAATACTGAATTAAGCAATTAAGTGGATGGGAGATGGTAGGAGCCATGTTTCTCACTGTTGGCCTAGGAGTTCACGGATAAGTTCAACGGCGGAGGCAAAAATGATCCATGTGGTACTGGACTGGAGTGGGAGACATCGGTAAGAATGTTCAATTTATTATCATATAGATAGTTACATACAGGAATGTTTGTAGACATATATACCTATATAGGTATCTATCTAGATATATCTGTAGTCCTCCCCTTTATCTGTTTCAAGACCGCTAGGGGATGCCTGAAACTATAGATGGTACCAAACCCTATATATGCTCTGTTTTTCCTATATGCACATACTTGTGATAAAGTTTAATTTGTAAATTAGGCACAGTGAGAGATTAACAATAAGAACAACTATAACAATGTACTGGAATAAAAATTATGTAAATGCCCCCCTCTCCCTCTCTCAAAATACCTTACTGTACCATATAGTCTTCTTTTTGTTATGATGATGTGAGATGGTAACATGCCTCCCTGATAGGATGAAGTGAGGCGGATGACATAGGCACTGTGACTCAGTGTTAGGCTGCCATTGACCTTCTGGCAATAAGTCAGAAGGAAGATCATCTGCTTCCGGACTGCATTTGACCACAGACAGGCAACTGAAGCCCCAGAAAGCAAAGCCAAGACTGTACTGGGGAGGATGACTGTACATGAGTTAATACACACACACACACACACACACACACACACACATATTTCTTTTCTCTGTCTGCTGAGTGAGCATAAAAGAAATAACACCCAAATGCAACAAGCATACCTAGTGCCCAGACTTGGTTTCTTATCTTTTTTTTTTTTAAGATTTTATTTATTTGAGAGAGAGAGAGAGCACAAGTGGGGAGAAGAGCAGAGGGAGAGGCAGAAGCAGACTTCTCCCCGAGGAAGGAGCCTGAGGAGGTGCTCAGTCCTGGGACCCTGGGATCATGACTTGAGCTGAAGGCAGACGCCCAACCGAATGAGACACCCAGGTGCCCCCAGATCTTGGTTTCTAACACTTTTCTCCATTAAAAGTAACCAGGGTTCCTTGGAGAAATGGCTGATTCTAGGGCTGGGGCGGGAAATATATAGGAGGAGCCTGGAGCATCCTGTAGGACTGCAACTAAAAAGTGCTCAAAAAACTAGGAGACAAACAACACTCCAATAGGAATATGTCAAAGGGGGCACAAGAACCCACCCAAGGGCTCCCAATGACCAAAGCTGGAACAATTTGGCCAACACAATAAGGTAGTATTGGATTACAACTCAGGTAGATCTATGAGTCCATATGGTACAAATAAGTGGGTGAGAAGAGGCAAATCTCCCATGCAGAAGGACTCCATATAGAATGTGTAGATACCACAGGAGTTTCCGACATAAGGAAGGGGAACACAACTCCCCACTCCTTAGGTGTGGGTTGTGCATAAAACTTCCTTCCAATGAGTACATAATAGAAAGGATGGAGAAAGAGCAACTTTACTGCAGAGATCAACACCACTTTGGCCAGCATTTCAAAGCCAACGCCAAGTCATGAATCGTGTGGATAATATGTGCCGTTGAAATGATATGGTGAGAAGGCACTTTGCCCCCTGGCTTTACTCTCCAAACCCCACAACCCCATCTAGTTATCAGACAAATTCCTACAGAAGGACCTGACCAGGTCTCTTCCTAACTGTCAAAGTCATCTAGTCAAAGTCTGAGAAACTTCAACAGGCAAGAGGAGCCTCAGGAGGCATAACAAGTAAATGTAATGTGCTGTGCTGCACGCAATCCTAGGACAAAAAAGGTAAAAAATAAGGACATAAGATCATAATCCTATGATCTTTAAGATATTCTCTTTGCCCTAATAGCCTATAAATACAGGAAGAGCAATGTTACCCTCTGAATTTTAGAACACATATGTCCTGAGTTTTAGGAATATGAGGATTTTGGAAATGCTAAAGATTTTGCGTAAGATTTATTTTTAAAAAATTTTATCTATTTATTCATGAGAGACACACATAGAGAGGCAAAGACACAGGCAGAGGGAGAAGCAGGCTCCCTCCTTGCAGGGACTCGATCCTGGGATCACGCCCTGGGCCAAAGGCAGATGCTCAACTGCTGAGGCACCCAGGCATCCCTGTAAGATTATTTCTAACCAAGCATTTAGTTCCTCAGTTAAGACTAACAGCAGCCCTGAGTGGTGCTACTGATTGACCCACATGTTTCCTAAGCACTTACTTTCCACCTTCCAGACACTGAGATGAACAAATGTTACATCTTGCCTTCAAGCAACTGAACTTAGGGGAAGCCACAGAAGATGGGGGGAAAAAACCCACACACAACGGTGACACTAGTGCTAGTGTCGTAATCCCATCGCTCTTCCCATTGCTCAACTTTAAAATAGGGGTAACAGTTCACTTGTTAGGATTATAGTTTTCATGTGTTTTGAGCAATGGTGCATAGTAAGTGCTCCACAACAGTAATTTTTTAAATGAAATTAACCATTTTACAATTTAGGAAATGATCCCCACTGCCTATGGAATAACAACGCTGTGGGTAATCCCCTTCAAGTGTGTAAACACACTGAATTCTCACTATCCTCAATCCTCAACACTCATCATTTCCACATCTTCCTGACTTATACATTCTTCTATAAACCACTGTCTGTGTTTTTGCTTCATATCAAAAAGGATGTGGTCCATAGTACAGCCAAACTCAACAATGTGAGATAACCCAGTCTGGCAATTAGAAGTAAAGCCAGCGGTGTGCATGGCCACCAGTGAACCTTTTGCATCGAACACCGGGGAGCCAGAAGCCCCAAAGTAAAAAGAGGTGTCATAGGTAATCACCTCCGGATTTTGAGCTATGTCCTGGAAGCTTCTTTGGGTGTACATATGGATATATTGCATACCATAATCGCGGCCTTCTCCCTCTCCAGCCTGAAGACGGTCCTGAAATTTCCCTACTCGCTGATCCAGAGGGATCACAGTACAAGCGTCACTAGACTTTGCCTCTCCATACGGATGGCCGATGATATATATCAGGCCACTATGCGGTGCAGGTGCAACCCTATGATAGAGTCCCAAAGGCACTTGTTGTTCATTTGCCTTCAGTTTCAGAACGGCATAATCAAGAGTTGCATCAGATACCTCAAACAAGGGCTCAATGAAGAAGCAGTTCTCTTCTTTCTCGGGGGGCTCTTCATAACTAAATGTCACCCTTACGCACTGACTAATTATGTCTGCCCACCTACTGGGGTCAATTCCTTCGCCCACGATGTCATTTATCACGTGCCGACAAGTTAAAATGAACAACTTACTAAAAACAAAGCAGGTAGCAGAACCCCTATTTCCATTGTTGTTCCATGTCAGGTACCCCACGGAATCACTCAGATGGGAAAGAAGCTTGTGCATTTTAACCGGGGTAGAGTTTTTTGTCAGTTTCCCAAACTTTACCTTATGCAGTTTAAATAAGGACACTTTGCTCTTTTTATGTTCCAACTCTTTCTTGAAGTTTTCTCTGACTCTTTCACTTTCTTTCTTCAGACTGGGGTATTGAGCCACAATTTCTTCTCTCACCACGCAAATGTTTCTTTCCTCGGACTCCAAATTCTGAGCGGCTCCTGCTTCGGAGCCTGTTCTTTTCTCAACTTCCACCTCAAAGAGCTCGCCCTCTAGGTTGTCAACGGTCTGTGTGCTTTCTAGAATGGAGTCCAGGTTCTTGATTAGTTTCCAGTCTTCTTTCTCCAGAAAGGAGAGAAACCTGCCATCCTTGCACACAGCGTCCTTGATGGTTTCTCCTTTGAAAGCGTAGACGCAGAGTTTGCACCCTTCTTTGTGAAGTTGCCTGCACTTAATGAGCCTCTTCTTGCTCTTCCCAATCGCGTGAATATAAAATTTGACACAATCAGGGGATACCTTGCCATGCCGGCCAGATACCAGACTCCCTTCTCTCTGCCTACTTTTACTCTGGGAAAATGTGATTAGCACACGACAGCTTTCAGGAAAGCAACTGAGGGGCATTCCAAGATTTATGTATCCTTCAATGCCTTCCGTGCCAAGCACTAGCATTTCTTTGCCTTGCTGAGTTTTTATCTCCTTTTTGACAGCCTCTAGGGTGTTGAGTGCTCCATATAAGCTATCCCCTCCAGTATGCGTGAGCACGTGTTTCCTGTGGCTTACATCCAAGGTGATGTAAATTGTCTTATTTGGGGGCACAGTCTGGTCTTTGAGTCCTTGAGCCTGGGTGTTAGTTATATCTTTTGGATCTCTTTTAGAGCCCATCTTCATTTGAGGAGTATTGGAATTATTCTCTTGGTTTTTATTGACCTAAAAATAAATGTGAAATGTTTTAAAATTATGAATACAACCTTACACAAGGAGGATTCATCAAATAGCAGAAATCCCCCCCCCCCAATTAAGAGCATTTGATTTCTACACCTAAGTGAAGCATCTTCCCCAAATCATGGTCATCATGGCACAGGTGTCAACAATATGAGTTCATATGGTGGCAATGTCACTTGCTGGTAAGGGAAATAAGGCAGGATTGTTGCAAAGATTGGGTGTAATGTCATGTGTAACAATACCTAGCATGATGACCAGTACATTAACAGATTAATTTTTATTTTCCTTCTTTTTTTTTTTTTTTTTTTTTAAATTTTTTTTTTTATTTTATTTATTTATTTATGATAGTCACAGAGAGAGAGGGGCAGAGACACAGGCAGAGGGAGAAGCAGGCTCCATGCACCGGGAGCCCGACGTGGGATTCGATCCCGGGTCTCCAGGATCGCACCCTGGGCCAAAGGCAGGCGCCAAACCGCTGCGCCACCCAGGGATCCCTATTTTCCTTCTTTATGATGGTACTAACACTCTGGATAAAAAAAAAAGGAACCGAAGATAATATAAGTTTACTCTGGGCATAACATAACAAACCCTCAAAGAGCATCTCTTCAGCCCAGTGTTGTCAAAAACATCCCTGTCACAGGTCCTGTTGGAACACTGTAATAGATTTCCAATTATTCAAAAGATTCATGGGCAGATACATTTTCAAAAAGGGAATTGGTTAGTACAAGTTTATTATCTGGCTTGTTACGATGTAGGACAAAGAAAGTATAACAAGGCTTGTCTTGGCTTTCCTAGATACCTGGATATCCAAGTTACAACCAGATGAAAGAAATCAAATGAAAGCTTTTATGGTGCATCCTCAAATTCTCAAAATTCTCACACTTCTTGATAAATCCAACGAGCATTTCAGATTCAGGAAAGACTATGACAGTTTGCTATGATAACAGAGCCCCATTATTACAAAGAGCCCTGACTTAATGTCAGTAAATATAAGTGCAAGGCTTCCCACCACTTCCATCTCCAGCAAGAAGTCATTTCTCTCTCCTCATAAATGAATTGAGGAAAATAAAACTCTCCCTCCTTGCCTACAAAGTTTATGGTAAAGATTATTATTTTATTTTTTAAAGATTTTATTTATTTATTCATGAGAGACACAGGGAGAGAGAGAGAGAGAGAGAGAGAGAGAGAGAGAGAGAGAGAGAGAGAGGCAGAGACATAGGTAGAGGGAGAAGCAGGCTTCATGCAGGGAGCCTGATGTGGGACTCGATCCCAGATCTCAGGATCACATCCTGGGCTGAAGGTGGCGCTAAACTGCTGAGCCACCTGGGCTGCCCAAGATTATTATTTTAAAATGTGTTTTAGAAACTAGAAAGCACAATAGAAATGTAGGTTACTATTGTGATCAAATAGATTATCCATATTTGGAGCAGTATATATTTTCATGCTATGAAATAGTATGAATTTTTTCATTCTGTAGTTGACTGTAATAATTATAGTAAATTTTGGTTGTTGTTGTTGTTCAAGAAGTATTATGATCCATTTCTACCTGAAGGCTGTTTTGATACGGCCAAGTTTGTATTAAAACTAAAAGAATAAAGCAGATGAGAAAGATTTTAACGTAATATCCTCAACCTACAAGGAAGTAGTTTCTCAGCAGGAAGCACTAGGACACCCAGTGTCAAGGAAAGCTATGTGTCATATCGGTACATTCCATCAACAGTATTTACAAACATACCTGAGGAAAATAGTGCTCAATCTTCATATTACTCTTCTCATCAAATGCGATCCTCTGTGATCTGCGCTTCTTAGGGCTCATGATGACTTGAAGATGAGTAGACAGTTCAGCTGAAACACTAATTTCAGAAAGGTTCAGGTTAGAGTAGTATTTTCATAGCTATGTTAATTGTACAGAGGATAACATTGACAGGGACCCCACATCCCACCCATCCCCTTCGGCTCCAGTGTCTCTTCAGAGATGTTAACTCGGCAAGTAGGCAGTTCATCCAACAACAACAATCACCTTGACGATAAAAGCTCCCTTTCCTAGAACACTGTGTGTCAGGTACTATACTAAATAACTTTACAGAAATCATTTCCAGATGCCGATTCTCCCAGATACCATGCAAAGCTGATATATTTGCTTTTTGCAGGTGAAGAAAATACTAACTCAGAGAAGGCAGGTGACCCTCAAGGCCAGAGCCATGTGGCAGAGATGGAATTCAAATGCAGGTATAGAGATACCTGGGGGCTCAGTGGTTGAGTGTCTGCCTTTGGCTCAGGTTGTGGTCCCGTGATCCCAGGGTCCTGGAATCGAGTCCCACACTGGGCTCCCCGCAGGGGCCTGCTTTTTCCTCTGCCTGTGTCTCTGCCCCCCCCTCTCTCTCTGTGTCTCAAATAAATAAATAAATAAATAAATAAATAAATAAATAAATATCTTAAAAAAAAAAGGTAGGTATAAATGTCCCACAGGTGGGTTTGTAGTTTGAGAATTCAAGTGTGTTCTACTTACACTAGATGTTAAAATCTGGCCCTCATTTCAGGTGGCGACACCACAGGGGTGGTAAGGTTACAAGGAAAGGGATGGGGAAAGAACCATAAAGACAAAATAATCTTGGAAGGAGGGTGTGCCTGGGAAGATAGTCAGGAAGTTTAGTTGCTGCTTGGTTTTTGTTGTTGTTGTTGTTTAAAGGGGTATTTTTCTTTTGCCTTTCCTCTGATGTCTCCTCGGAAAAGAATGAACTATGTAAAGTAAAACAGCAAAATCTTCATTCATCATAAGTAGAACAAAAGCCATAGAGGACAGCAGGTTTCTATTTTCAGTATCCCAACATGTACCACGACGCCTGGCATGTGGTGAGCTCTCAATAAAGACACATTTGTAAAGATCCCATGAACAAATGGAGTATGCACATGATTTACATGTGCATTATCCTAAGTGCATTTTTATATAAATTATGTCATTGAATTCCTCCAACTCTGTGTGGAACTCATAATATGCCTATTTTACTAATTAAAAACTTGAGCATCCAGAGAGATTAAACTATTTACTCAAGATCACAAAGCTCCACAGAGTACACTTTTGATTATGAACATTTTCAAATAGGAACAAAATTTTAAAAAAGAGAACAGTATAATAAATCTCCAAATGCCTATCACATAGAATTGATGATTATTCGGTATCCCTGGGTGGCGCAGCGGTTTAGCGCCTGCCTTTGGCCCAGAGCGCGATCGTGGAGACCCGGGATCGAATCCCACGTCGGGCTCCCGGTGCATGGAGCCTGCTTCTCCCTCTGCCTGTGTCTCTGCCTCTCTCTCTCTCTGTGTGTGTGATTATCATAAATAAATAAAAAATAAAAATTAAAAAAATAAAAGAATTGATGATTATTCATTTTCTGATAAATTTGCACCATCTCTTGATTTTCCTAGATTATATTACACTTAGAGGCATCATGACATTTTATCCCTAATTATCTCTTTCCAGCTTTACACATTAAGAACTTTCTCTTGTGTAATCACAATACTAATGTATTCAGACAAAGATCCAATTGAGGTGCACAAGTTGTCTTTAATTATTATGTCTCTTAACTTTCTTTTATTCTAGAAAAAGCCCTGATTCATTGAAGAGAACAGAGGTGCCTGCAGAATGTTCACCTCCTGGGCTGCTGCTTTGTGTTGCTGTTTAACTTGCGCTCTGGCCCATCTGTTTCTTGCCAGTACAAGTTCTCTAAACACTTGACTATTCTCCTAACCATTTCATTGTGGAGCAGGAGCTGTGGCTTCATTTTTTTAAAGCTTTACTTAATTATTCATGAGAGACACAGGGAGAGAGGCAGAGATATAGGCAGAGGGAGAAGCAGGCTCCCTGAGGGGAGCCTCATGCAGGACTCGATCCCAGGACCACGACCAGAGCCAAGGGCAGATGTTCAACCACTGAGCCACCCAGGTGCCCCTGTGGCTTCATTCTTTACTGGTAATAGCTACCCAGGAAAATCTAGGGCCTTTAAGCCTAACTCTCCTGTTTGTAAAATGAGGTAAAGAATCTGAAGGTACTGCCTCCATGTGAGTTTTTATAAGACCACTTGGGTTCAAACCATTGACGAGTTGCTTGAACTTGGGCATGTTAATTGGCTGCTGTCTATCTCATTGTCCACACCTCTAAGATGGGAGGAGATGGAACCTGCCATCCTTGTTGTGAAGATTAAAAAATACAATGCATGAAAAGCCTTTAGAGAAAATGCTCTGCATCACTTGCCATCAGGGAAATACAAATCAAAACCACAATGAGATACCACCTCACACCAGTGAGAATGGGGAAAATGAACAAGGCAGGAAACAACAAATGTTGGAGAGGATGTGGAGAAAAGGGAACCCTCTTACACTGTTGGTGGGAATGTGAACTGGTGCAGCCACTCTGGAAAACTGTGTGGAGGTTCCTCAAAGAGTTAAAAATAGATCTGCCCTACCACCCAGCAATTGCACTGCTGGGGATTTACCCCAAAGATACAGATGCAATGAAACGCCGGGACACCTGCACCCCGATGTTTCTAGCAGCAATGTCCACAATAGCCAAACTGTGGAAGGAGCCTCGGTGTCCATCAAAAGATGAATGGATAAAGAAGATGTGGTCTATGTATACAATGGGATATTCCTCAGCCATTAGAAATGACAAATACCCACCATTTGCTTCAACGTGGATGGAACTGGAGGGTATTATGCTGAGTGAAGTAAGTCAATCGGAGAAGGACAAACAGTGTATGTTCTCATTCATTTGGGGAATATAAATAATAGTGAAAGGGAACAGAAGGGAAGGGAGAAGAAATGGGTAGGAAATATCAGAAAGGGAGACAGAACATAAAGACTCCTAACTCTGGGAAATGAACAAGGGGTGGTGGAAGGGGAGGAGGGCGGGGGGTGGGGGTGAATGGGTGACGGGCACTGAGGGGGGCACTTGACGGGATGAGCACTGGGTGTTATTCTCTATGTTGGCAAATTGAACACCAATGAAAAATAAATTTATTATTTAAAAAAATGAAATGGAAAAAAAGAAAAGAAAAGCCTTTAGAACACTGCTTGGCACATCACAGGTTGATTCACATACCAGTAAATATTACTACTATTATTAGTATGAATAACAATATACTTACCACAGGGATACTTTTCAAACAGTGGAGGACCTAGGGAAATAAAAATCGATACATATCATTGGGCTGTGTTATAAGATCCTTGAGGGCAAGAACTAACTGCCCAACAACTAAGAGATTCTGGGGTTTTAGTGTGTCCCTGGATGACGACCCAATCTTAGGGACTTTGAGAGAGGACCCAAGCGACTCAGGGTCAGAAAAGGGAAACGAAGGGGATGGAAAGAAATGTGGATCTTGCACTACACTGGGATAAACTTGAGCATTCACAGTGGCAAGGGGCAAGAGATTAAGAAAACATCCCACCATTACACACACACACACACACACACACACACACACACATAACATCATTTCTAGTATCCAGTGTGAGTCACGTTAAGGCAGATATGAAGTGTCCTCAACTAGCCATCTGGTTCCAGCCTCCTCTTAGGGTTGGAGAAGGTTCTGCTAAACCACTTGCCCCCCCCGCCCCCCCCACCCATCTTCAGTGAGCAGGTAAGTACATACCTGTCCTCCATCCATTTCCTGCCTACCTGGGGCTCTCCATAGAATTCCTCCCACACTCACCTCTCTCTCTCCACCCTTCCTCATCCTCTCTGCTCTCCCCTCCTCACCCTCCCCTTCTCTCTCCTCCTTCTGGCTCTCTCTCCTCTTCCCCCCTTCTCCCCACCCTCCCCTTCTCTCTCCTCCTTCTGGCCTTTCACCTTCCCCCATCCCCTTCTCTCTCCTCCTTCTGGCCTTTCCCCTTCCCCCAACCCCTTCTCTCTCCTCCTTCTGGCTCTCCCTCTCTCCTCCTTCTGGCTCTTCCCCTCCCCCCATCTCCCCACCCTCCCTTTCTCTCTCCTCCTTCCAGCTCTCCTTCTGCCCCTTCCTCTCCCCCTTCTCCCTCTTCTCTCCCTCCACTGGGGAGCACGTGGGAGGGACAGAGCCAGATCCCCGGCTGACCCCAGGCCTCCTGCTAGGGCCCCACGCGCCCCCGCCCAGCCCCGCAGGCCCCGCGCTCACCCGCTGCTCCAGGGCCCGCAGCACCTCCGCAGCCCAGCACCCGGGACTTGAATCCAGCGCCCAGCGCGGGTCCGCGCCTTTGGGAAGCCGCCGAGGCAGCTGCGCTCTCCCGGGAGGCTGGTCCCGAGGGGGGAGGCCCCGCTGAGGTTCGGGAAGATCTCCACGCCAGCCGTCGGGCGGCTTCCACTTTCACAACCCTTGCGGCTTCCAGCAGCCCCGCCCCTGCTTTTTGGGCGCCCGCGGAGCAGGCCTGGGGGGCCTCGGTCCTCCCCCAAGACTCCGTGCCCCCCCACCCCGCCCCTGGCCCTCTAAGAGGCAGACGCCTGCCTCCCCGTGATCTTTTCTCCTACCAAGTACAGCCACAGCTGACAAGGGGAGAGACCAACTGTTCCATTGCTAACGAGGCAGGATTTACCAAGCTTAGATGTTTTCAAGTTTTGGTCAGGTAATCAGAAGGATGCCTTAAAAGGTTTCTTTACTCCCAGGGACAAAATAAACTCAGCACTCGGGGAAACTCAACAACAGAAAACGCTGGAGCTGAACTTCATGCCAGATTCACTTTTCCCACCTTTGAGTTCAGTGAGCACGGAGAGAAAGTTCAAGGGACTCAGAGGAACGCTGATTTGGAGTTGTGGCAGCAGAAACTGACTACTGGAGCCAGTTGCTGGGCCTCCAAGGATGTTGCTGGGGCCTCCAAGGATGTCAAATGCTGGCTCCCAGAAATCCCAACAGCACCATCTGTTGAGGGGCACCTGGGTGGCTCAGTGGTTGAGCGTCTGCCTTCAGCTCAGGGCCTTATCCTGGGTTCCCAGCATAGAGTCCCTCAGCGGGGTCTCCACGGGGAGCCTGCTTCTCCCTCTGCCTATGTCTCTGCCTCTGTGTGTGTGTGTGTGTGTGTGTGTCCTGAATAAATAAATAAATAAATAAATAAATAAATAAATAAATAACATCTTTAAAAAAAGAACCATCTGTTGATAAGACAAAGCTAAGCTTACTGCTTCTTGAGGTTCTAGGGGAGCAGAATTCTGGTAGTGTCTCAAAAGGGGAGAGCAAGTTTGGGCCATTTATTGAGATTCTGAATTCTGGTTTAAGTTAGGTCTTTAATGTGGGGGATTGTTTAGGATAGGGTAAACACTGGGTGACAGTTTAGGATTGGTGGACGACAGGCAAGGATTTTTCAAGAAGGTTTGGGATGTAAGCTGTGCTCTGCTGTTTTCTTTTTTTAATTTTTATTTATTTATGATACTCACACACAGAGAGAGAGAGAGAGAGAGAGAGAGAGAGAGGCAGAGACACAGGCAGAGGGAGAAGCAGGCTCCATGCACTGGGAGCCCGATGTGGGATTCGATCCCGGGTCTCCAGGATCGCGCCCTGGGCCAAAGGCAGGCGCCAAACCGCTGCGCCACCCAGGGATCCCTGCTCTGATGTTTTCAATGAAAGAGCGTTTGCGTCTTTGAGGAAGTTATTGGAATAAGCAACAAAGATATTTGCAATCTTCATGTCCCTGGGCAAAAGTTTGCTGGGATAGTGAATTTATGTGGATGAAAACAGTATGATAAGTCCCATTAATGTAGTTAGCAAGCTATGTGAATGTAGATGGCTTCCGCGCTCTTAATGATGAACATGCTTGAGAACATAATCATCATTTTTTTCATTTGTCTCTTAGAATAATGAGTATTTTATCCTGGAAAGAGGCTCACTCATGAAAGCACACTTGACATGATTTGTCACACACAGCATTCAGACACAGGGGGATGTTCTTACGAAACATTTTCACGAAGTTAATTAACATTGGGTCTTATAAAGCACATCAGTTTTAAAAATTAGAACCCGCTCTCCCCTTGGGCACTGCAAAAGAAGTGCACATTGCATCATCTTATTCTGTTCTTTTTTTTTTTTTTAATCTTATTCTAAGTTGCCAGGGCCAGACCTCCATCCTTTAAGGAAACAGCAGTATGGGGTTTTTTTTTTTTCCTGCCCCCACCCCCCCAGCCTGAGTTTTTTCGGCATCATGTCCCTGCCAATGAATTTTCTCTAAACTCTAAATCAGCTGCAGATCCAAAGGGGTAACTCACCGAAGAAGAGCTCGTCCCAAACCTAGCAGGACTCGCAGGACTCGCGACTTTGCGGGGGGTGAGGGGGGGGTCTTTGCCAGCCGCCACAGGAATTCCGCCTTCCGCGCAAGTGTCAGTGCCTCTGGCCAATGGGCGTGGAGATCCCGAGTCGCTTTGCTCTCATTGGTCGGCTGCTCTGCTACTGCGGAAGCCGATTGGCCGCGCTCCCGCCGCCGAGCGGAGCGCGGGAAAGGGTGAATGTGGACCTTGGCGCGCGGGGTGTGCACGATCTCCGGCCGCGATCCGGCCGCGGGAGCCCGCGCTCCCTCCCTGCCTAGTGGTTCAGAGTCGCGGCGACCGGGAGCAGGACCGGACTCACCAAGCCGCTCGCGGCCATCACTGCCTGAATCCGCGAGGCCGAGCCAGCGGGGGGCGGAGCGGGAGGCGGGCCTCGGACGCGAGCCAAGGAGGCCGCCCCCGTACTTGCGCAGGAACCCCGGGGTGGAAGTCGGGTGCTAAGACGCGCCTCCCGGATGCCCTGGGTCCCCTCCTGGAGGGCGTGTGTAAGGAGGAGGCGGAGGCTCCAGCTGGGCGTCTGCAGCGTGTCACCTGCTCCGTCGCTCGGGAGACGCCGCGGGCGGGTGCGGAGAAGGGGACTTGGGCGACTCTGGCGTTCCCAGCAGCAGGGGCGGGTCCTACGACTATGACAATCAGGAAGAAGCCGAGAATGGGAGTGGAGTGAATGCCCTTGTCAAGAATCGATCTTCCAACCGTCTATCCATAGAGGCAGACGTTCACGATCCTGATGAAGAAAACCCTACGGACCCCAGGAAGAGAATCTCAGAGCTGACAACTCCAGTAGGATGGGGCTTGCAGACCACCTGCTGGTTAAGGATCTGCGTCAAGGGCAGATGTGCACGTATTCGATACTGTCCTGGAAAAGGAGCCACGGTTACAACCGTGACAAATTTGCCGCAATTGACAGAGGAATATTATCTAATGTGTGTAGAGTGATAGGGTTCCAAAGTGTGTTAGTAACTACAATACATGTGATAATTGGGGGGAACTGGGCATAATGTGCACACGATACACCCAAAGTAGCTACAACTCCTGCTTTCTCTTCTGTGGGTTCTCTGGGGTGTGGAGAGAATAAACTTTAAAAAGGCAAAAAACAGGGATCCCTGGGTGGCGCAGCGGTTTGGCGCCTGCCTTTGGCCCGGGGCGCGATCCTGGAGACCCGGGATCGAGTCCCATGTCGGGCTCCTTGCATGGAGCCTGCTTCTCCCTCTGCCTGTGTCTCTGCCTCTCTCTCTCTCTCTGTGTAACTATCATGAATAAATAAATAAAATATTTAAAAAAATAAAAAATAAAAAGGCAAAAAACAGAAAACCCAAATTGTATGAAAATTTCATCACTCACTGTGGTTCTCTGAGTCATTAGAGGTTTCTATGCTTCTGAGAGTGACAAGCAAGCGGTGGTAAAAATACTAAGGTTGAAAATGCCTAACAGTCTGAGCTATCTGGTTTTGGAGAGCTATCCTGGTGACCTCCCAACATTGACTAGCAACCTCCTGGTGCATTATTCCAGCAGACTTGTCAGCATTTGATAGACTTCTGAGATATTGTCTGGAAATTAAGAAGCAATCTCAACTATGAAGAGGAGTGAAGGTGTCCTTTCTTGGTTTTGTTGAAGCCCACTGCCTGCGCAGAAACCGTGGAGTAAGGGGCAGCCTGGGTGGCTCAGTGGTTTAGCGCTGCCTTCAGCCGGGGCGTGATCCTGGAGACCAGGGATGGAGTCCCACGTCGGGCTCCCTGCATGGAGCCTGCTTCTCCCTCCTCCTGTGTCTCTGCCTCTCTCTCTCTCTCTCTCTCTCTCTCTCTCTCTCTCTCATGAATAAATAAATTTTAAAATCTAAAAAAAAATTTTTGAAAAAAGAAGAAATTGTGGAGTAAGACCTATAATGACAGAATAAATCTGTCTAGTCCAGAGAATGTATTTATGCAGATATGGAGCATTTTCTGTGTCTTTCTCTTTCCTTCCCGTCTTTTCCTCCTTCCTTTCTTCCTTTTTTTTTTTTTGGAGGGTGGGGTGAGGAGCTTTTGTACATTTCAATGTATAAACAAAATAGTAGCTTAGTAGACAATAGGCTTAACAACACTTCCCAAACATGGATGTTAAGAATTTAACATTTTTTAAAGATTTTATTTATTTATTCATGAGAGACACACAGAGAAAGAAAGAGAGAGAGAGAGAGAGAGAGAGGCAGAGACACAGGCAGAAGGAGAAGCAGGCTCCATGCAGGGAGCCTGATGCAGAACTCAATCCTGGGACTCCAGGATCACGCACTGGGCAGAAGGCAGATGTTAAACCGCTGAGCCACCCAGGGGTCCCCAACATTTTCTTTCTATGAAATATTGGTGTACCAGAAGATAGTGAAAAGTTAAAATACAATATGTTCTTATCTATGGGACATCTGTGCAACTATGTAGCACTATATCACTTTTTTTTCTCAAATCTTTCCATAATTTTGTATACTTTTAATAATCCTTATTTTAAAAACATTTCTGGCTTGGTAAATTGGCTTAAAATAACAAATATTTCCTAAACCTTGAGTATATGTACAATAAAATAGATTTTGCTTGAAGGTAGTAGGAAAATACTTTTTTGGATGAAAGATTACTGTCACATTTTAAACTTCATAATCCCTACATCTTTTGTTATTGTTTTTTTCTCCAAATTTCAGACAAAATGAAGTTGTAATTTACCTTATAGAACTAGTGAGACCTAAATAAAATAAAATTCACATTGTCAAGACTAGAAATCAAAAAAGATTTAAAAGCTATCTGACCTTAAAACTTATATATGAAGTCTTCCTCTTTTTTTCTTTTGTCCACTAAAGACCAGAGTTCTTATAATTACCAGGAAACTCCTAAAAATGTAGATGTATTCCTTGTAAATGCTTAATCAAACAGATTATTTTTTCATTACTAGATTAGGTAACAGTATGAGTTTTCTTCCATACATAAAATATACCATTTTATTTCTTGCCTCTTGCTTTTATGTTGTTAAACAGTGAAGAGAATATGCACTTAACACAGTATCATTTTTATAAATAATTCCTATATTTGTTATTCTGCTATAAAAATCTGCCCTGTTATTATGTTTAAAGCTTACACTACTCTCTGAATTTTTGGAAAAAAATATATATATATTATATATATATATAATATATATATATATATAAATAACTATCATGGCTTTTCTTTTTTTAGCATGGTTTTTCATAGGTTTATATGACACTGTGGTCTATAAACATTAATTTTAATAAATCATATATATATGATTCATTTCCATTATATGTAATTCATATATTGTGTGATTAATTTTCTTGTGGGAAACAAATATCAACAATAATATGCATAGATATAATTATGCTGTGGTAACTGGTCTGTTTGGAGAATGTTTACTGTGACTCTTGAATGTGAAATCCTTGCTAGAAAATTTTAATTAGATAATGTGTTTAAAAGACATTACATAAAACATGTAAAAGTATAATCTGATCTGCAGGGATCTTTTGGTTTTGTTTGTTTGTTTTAGAGAGAAACCATGAGATCTTTCAGAGGAGGGGTAGAGAGAGAGGGATCGAGGATCTTACGCAGGTTTCATGCTTAGCACTCAGCCAGATGAGGGGCTCAACTTCAGGACCCTGAGAGAATGACCTGAGCAGAAACCAAGAGTCAGATGCTTAATGGACTGAGCCCCCCAGGGGTCCCCACAGTTTTCGCTATTAATTTTTTTGCAAGGCCTTCTTGTAGGGAAAGATTATACCATACAATGAAGAGGTTTGTTTTCCATTTTTACTTCAGAATTTATTTTATTTTATTATTTTATTATTCTTTATTTTTAAAAAAGATTTTATTTATTCATTCATGAGAGACACAAAGAGAGAGGCAGAGACAAAGGCTGAGGGAGAAGCAGGCTCTCTGCAGGGAGCCCAGTGCAGGACTGGAGACTGGTCCCAGGACCTGCAGATCATGACCTGACCCAAGGCAGATTTTCAACCACTGAGCCACCCAGGCATTCCCAGAATTTATTTTAAAAGTCATAACTGCTCTGTAAAAAAACACACAAAAACCAAAAAGTCAACAAAAATTCCAGGTTCATCATACTTAATACAAATTTATTTTTTGGTTGCCCTAACTCATTGTTAATTATTGAAATCACTGTAAATAAATAGCTGTTTCATAAACTAATATATGTGAACAAGTTAAGAATAAATTAGTGGTGATGCATAAAATTTTACTGTAATTACTTTTATAGAAATTTATAGATGGAGAGAGAGGTGTGGGATTCCTTGGCAAAGGCCAGCCAGGCTGTTTGCTTTCACTGATGGTCTACTTATATCTGTGGGTAGGAGTCAAGAGGGTGTATGGGCAAATAAGATCTGCTGGGGGACTCCCTGTTTCACCGAATACTCTCAATAACCCTGTGGGGAAGGTGTGGTCATCTTCCTCAATTCACAAATCAAAGATTTAGCAAATATTTGCCCAGAAACATTCTTGGGAGGATTTGAACTCCCATCTGAAACTATGGCTACACTCTTTCTATTGAGGTTCTATGGTTGCCTTTAATACTTAACAGCAAAAGGTACAGCAGTTCACCTCTTCCCACATACTTTTTTTTTTCACTTATGTAATCCTTTCTTCACATAAATGTGCGATTACAATTTACAAGAGCCAGTGCTGGATCCTCTAAAGGGTAAAATGTTGAGAAGAGTCCTTCCCTCAAATAGGGAAGGAAGAAAAGGCACACACATAACAGAATTTCTAACATGGTCTCATTCATTTAAAACACATGTTGATTCCTGCTTGCTGATATTGTACTGGAAATTAAGCATACGGAGTTGAATGGATATGTTTTTCACATTCATGGCCCCAGACCAGTTTAATACAACCTAATTCTAAGCACAGCACTTTCGCAGGACATATTATACATGTTTACTGTTTAGAGGTTCATAAAGCTTTACTAATTTTGCCTCAGAAAACATTTATTTTGATTTTCCGGGGAATTAGGGGAACTCTAATTCTGTTTCTCCAACCTGAAAGAGTCTGGAGAACGGAAAGAACCAGCTGATGAGTGTGAGAAATTGTTCTCAGATCTTCCCTGTGTAGACACACATTTTGCCCTGTGACTTTGCAGTTCCTCCCACCTTATTAATGTCAGGCTTAGCCATCTGATTTGTTTTAGACAGGGGAATGTATGACAGAACCAAAACTTACTGAGCTTGGCCTTGGGTGCCACTGGTTCTTTCTGATTGCCTTTCTTTGGCTTCTGCCATTGCAGTGTAAAGAACACCCTCCTGCTAGTACTGCCTTATAATGTGGGGACTCTTCAGTGCATGGAATGAGTGTCCAAATACACCAGGCACACATACTCCATAAATGAGAGTTGCTGTCATTGTTACTCTTTTTTCTTCTTTCTTTCTTTTCTTTCTCTTTCTTTCTTTCTTTCTTTCTTTCTTTCTTTCTTTCTTTCTTTCTTTCTTTCTTTCTTTCTTTCTTTTTTACTATCGTGTTACTCTGATGCATATCTACCTGTCTATGAGGCTGTGCACTGGGTCAAAAGTTGCACATGATTTCTAAGTTTGGGGGAATATTGTCAGATTACTATATAGAAAACCTGCGCTAAATTACTCTTCCACCAGCAGGACGAGGTGGTGCTCATTTCACCTTGATGTCAAAAGTGCTGAGTTGGGGGACGCCCGGTGGCTCAGTGGTTGAGGCTGCCTTGGGCTCAGGGCGTGATCCCCAGCTCCCCGTGGAGAGCCTGCTTCTCTTTCTGCCTGTGTCTCTGCCTCCCTCTCTGTGTCTCTCATGAATTAATAAATAAAATCTTAAAAAAAAAAAGTGCTGAGCAATCAGGATTCCTAAGTTCTGAGTCAGATCATAAGACTCCACATCTGGTAACGTCCCCTGCTTAATCAGCGCCTGCAGCACCCTGATTGCAAAGACTGCCAGGAGGAGGAGGAGGAGGAGGAGGAGGCCGCCTGCCTGCGGGGCTCCTCCTCTCTCCAGGAAGAGCGGTCCCCGCACAGAGGCCAGAGCGCCTGGGCCTTGGGGACGCGCAGGGGGCGCGCGGGGGAGCGGCGTCTGTCCTTCCAACTACAGAGCGGAACCCCGCGGCGGGTCCTTCCCGGGGTCCCGGCAGCTCCGGACCTGCGGGGCGGCACTGAGCCCCTAGGATGGACGTTCCCTAACCACCATCCCGGGGACCCCCTCCTGGGCCTCCCACTTCCTTCCACAGCGCGCTGTTCTACTTTGGGGCTTTCTGGCAGGGACCCTCCTTCGCATCATTGGAGGGGGTAGCGTGGGAATCTCACGTTCTTTCATCACTTGTCACCCGTTGGGGTTGTGCTTGACACACCTAGGTTTTATTTAGATTATTTATTTATTTATTTATTTATTTATTTATTTATTTATTTATTTATGAGAGAGAGAGAGAGAGAGAGAGAGAGAGAGAGAGAGAGGCAGAGACACAGGCAGAGGGAGAAACAGGCTCCATGCACCGGGAGCCCGACGCGGGACTTGATCCCGGTACTCCAGGATCGCGCCCTGGGCCAAAGGCAGGCGCCAAACCGCCGAGCCACCCAGGGATCCCCCACCTAGGTTTTATTTGATCCTCACCTTCACCCCGACGGCAGTGGGTGTGACTTTGTCCCCATTTCACAGATGAGGAAACCGGTCGATTTGCTGGGGACCACGTAACCAGTCGGAGGGAAAGAGGGATGAACCGTCGGATTTTTGGTCTTAGAGCCTTACAGCCGGTTAGGACTCTGCAGAGAGCCTTTGGGCACCGCTCAGTTACTTCATCTGCAAATCAAAGAGGTTGGCCCAGATGGGTGATTCCTCAACTTTAGTGTCTGTAAGAAATAGTTATTTATAGGACACTCTTTTAAAAACGCAGATTCTTGAAGCCGATCCACACGTTGTGGTTCAAACAGATCCGGGGTGAGGCTCGGTGAACTGCGTCTTTAAACAATCACCCGGTGAGAGACTCGGGCTTAGGTGATGCCTAAAGTCCATTAACACCGCCTGGCGGTGTCGTGCACACTTCACATATTTTAAATCACCACCACACCTCTGCGAAATGGGAGCAATTTTTATTCCTTCCCCTCCCCCCCTCGACTCTCCATTTTGTAGAGGAGAAAGCTGCTGGCCCCGCGGCTTCAGGCTCTAGGATTTGCTTCCTTTCCTCCGCGGCTTGGGTTTCTGTGACCCCGCCCCAACTGAGCACTTCCCCGCCCTGCGCTCCCCTCGTCCCGCCGCCCCCACCTGTCCCTCCGGGACCCTCTCGCGGCGCCCGCGGGGCTTCAGGACTCGGAGCTCGGGGCCGTGAGACCCCCTCCCGGGAGGGTCCCCGCCGCCGCCGCCGCCGCCGCCGGAGCCACGTCCCTAAAAACCCGGCCCAGCAGGGGCGTTTCTTACCCCCCTAGCCGGGAGCCGAATCCGGGCGCCGCCTGCAGGTGGCGCCAGAGGACGAGCCTGCGGGAAAGGAGAAGGGGCGGAGCCGGGGCTAAGATTGACATCCTTCCTGCCCAATAGCAGCACAATAGGGAGGCGCTTTGTCCAACCCTCAGCTCCGGGGGGCGGGAGAACACTGGACCCGCAGGAGACCTGTTGGGAGGGCGGAGAAGCTGCGGGGCTGGACCAGCTCGTGCTCTCGCTCTCGCTCTCGCTCTCTCTTCTCTGTCTCTCGTGCTCCTCCTGGATCCAGCTGCGGGCCCGAAGGTGCCAGAACTGAGGTTGGCTTGACCTGCTGGCGCTGCCTGGCCGCCTCTTCCGTTTAGCATTGGTCGCCTGGGCCTTGCAGGGAGTGTGGTGTAGCAGGAGGAGTACTGGGCTCCCGGGACGTGGCCGGAGGGCCGACAGCTTTGTGAGCACGTCTAAAGGTATCCTTTTGGTTACAGTTACACCTGGTATAATTTCGCGTTGCATGATTCCTTCTTTCAATTTCGGTAAACACTAAACAGGGAATGTCAGTCCCTGTGGTGGTCCAGCAGAGAAAGGATGCGTCAAATGCTGAGAGTAGAACTTAACTCCCCATTATTCAGATAGTAATTAAGAAAGAAGGCCTGTCTCCCAAAGAAGCATGTTGGGCCCTTCAATTAGCATAACAGTAAATAATCATAATACAGGACACGTTTCTCATGTTCGTATTGGATAGAAGAATATGGTCACATTCTTTTCATCAAATCTACATCTCAGCCATCTTTCTTAATCTACTTCACCAACACAAGTCCCTTCCCTTCTTCTTCTTTTTTTTTCTTCTTAAGATTTTATTTATTTTTTTCAGAGAGAGAGAGAGAGAGGCAGAGATGTAGGCAGAGGGCGAAGCAGGATCCATGCAGGGAGCCTGCCGGTGCCCGCCAGTGCAGAACTCGATTCCAGGACAGTGGGATCACACCCTGAGCCAAAGGTAGACGCTCAACCACTGTGGCACCCAGGCGTCCCCCCACCTTCCTTTCTTTTTAAAAGTCTAAGATTTCATTTTTATGTAGCCGACTTTGTCTTGTAGAAAAAGTATGAGACTTGGGATGATACAATCTTCCTTCAAAGAGACTTTACAATTCATTCTGGGAGGTGGCTGGGCTGCTATCATTAGTAATGCCCAGTCACCTTAACCTAATTTGGATTGAGGTGATTTCAAACTGACTTGTGTCCCTGTGAAGGCTGAGATATGTCTGGGACATTCTCATTTATGGGTGCAATACTTCATTTGCATTCAAGATCCTGTGTTTACCACAATCTCTATAACTTGATAGGCCTTAAGCTCTAACTCTTGTGCCTCCTCAGCTTCATGATTCTCTTCAAATGTTTGGTCAACTACTCAGCCTCTCCACAATTTGTAGGTGTCTCTCAGGTGTAATCAGTGCTAACTATAGAGCTGACCCCTTTGGGCTTCCCTCCTCACTGGAATACTGGCCCTGTACTTTCTAGCTGCTTTGGTAGAGCTTTGATGCCTTCACACAGGTGTTTCCTATTTTAAGTCTAGATTTTCTGGTTGTTCAGCGTGACCCTGTGTGTGTGTGTGTACAGTGGGAGAGTTGGTCTAAAATATCTATCTCATTATTACCAGAACTCTGAGATTGATTTTTTTTAAGATTTTTTATTTATTCATTCGTGAGAGACCCACAGAGGGAGAGAGAGAGAGAGAGAGAGAGAGAGAGAGAGAGAGAGGCAGAGACACAGGCAGAGGGAGAAACAGGCTCCATGCAGGGAGCCCGATGTGGGACTCGATCCCAGGTCTCCAGGATCATACCCTGGGCTGAAGGCGGTGCTAAACCACTGAGCCACCCGGGCTGCCCTGAAATTGATTTTTTTAATGTTACTAAACTCCAATGGCAATTGCATTTACAAATTTCCCTGTCTTGTCTGTGAAATTTAAGACATTTATTTACAAAGGGTAAGTTTCTTAAAATTGGAGTTATGATATTTGGGAAGCTTCTAAGACATAGAAAATATCAGCCCCTAAACTTGAATGACATGTTCTCTTTGCTGCTTCTCTTTTGTCTTCTGGTAGGAGAAAGATGACATTACCCTCATGCTCCATGCCTCACTGTAGAGATCCTACTACCATATATGTTATGCTTTTTTAGAGAAACAGAATATATATATATATATAGTATATATACATATGTATATACATATATGTATATAATAGAATATATATATATATACACGTATTCCCATTCTGTGGGAATGGCCCTGAGCACCACACAGCCGTGCTCTCACTCTCACTGCTGGCTGCACAATGAAGTATAAGCAAAGTGTTTGGAAGATCAGTGTTTCCCTTTCAAAAACATCAAAATGCCAAAGATTAATCTGGGAGTGTGTGAACTGCCTTCTTTAAAAGGTCATGAGAAACAGGAGTTTTTTAGAGGTAGCTATGGTGGGTGCCTAGGGAAATGGTTCTTACCAAAAGGTATGCAATGAAAGTAGGTTACAATTAGTAGTGCAGAGAAGAACTTTACAGAAGTACTGTTAATTAGAAAGCTTCTACAAGTAAGGTTTGTCAAAGCACGAAAACTGCAATACTTTGCCACAGAGATTCCATGGTGGCTATTTTTTACTTCCAGAAATCTTATTTTTACACTCTATTTAATGTAATGTTTCTCCTATCACTTTGAAGTTTTGTTTGGAGTAGATGGGGTGCGTCTGAGAACACATTCTGGTTTCCTGGGGATTTGGGGTGTTCTCTTTCTGTGTGTTTGATGTGAAGTGGTTTTTAGATGCAAGGACCTCGTGTATGGTCCCAGTGTCTGTACCCCTTGAATTATTCAGGTGCAGAACGTTCAAAACCAGGGGTTGGAGCCTCTTTAAAATAGATACGCACAGTACCTTTAATATATTTTTTCCCATTAACGAGCCTTTTTATTGTTGTGTGTGTTGTTGTTTCTTTTTAATTGAAGGTCCCTTACTGGTCCTGTTTCCAAGAGTGCCAAGACCAGGGGAAAAGGGGAGGGGAACCAGGCGGCGCAAGGAAGGGTCATCTCCACAGCATTCCGTTTATACACAGAACTAAACAGACAAGCACAGAGTTACTATTGCGGTTAGAAGTTGGCAGCATGGGAAAAGGGAGGAACAGGTGGGAACTGGGGTGTCATTAAAAAAATACAGCCCCCCCCAAACTGGGGTGCCTGGGGGGAACTTGGTCTACTTCAACCCAAGAGGAATCAGAAGATCAAAAGTGGTTTGGGAAAGCCAGAACCAGCAGAGATAGAGGGAGGAGGAAGGTTCAGGGGGCGAGGGGGCTATATATATATATCTATATATATAATTTATATATAAATATATTATATATAAAAACATATATATAGATATGTATAATAATTTAACTTATTATGGGTAATTAATTCATGTGATTATGAGTGCTGAAAAATTCCAAGATCTACAGGGTGAGTCGGCAAACTGGAGCCCCAGAAGAGCTAGTGATGAAGTTCTAGTTTGAGTCTGAAGGTCTGAGAGCCAGAAAGGCTTAAGACCCAAAAAGAGCCAATGTTTCAGTTCAAGTACAAAGGTAGGAAAAAGTCAATGTCCCAGTTCAAAGACTGTCATACGGGAAGCATACTCTGTTACTTGGGGTCTCCCAAGTAAATCTGTTCTATTCCGGCTTTCAACTGACTCATTAGGGAGTCAGTAAGGAGAGCAAACTGCTTTATTCAGTCTATCAACTTAAATGTTCATTTCATCCAAAACATCTTCACAGAAACACCTAGAGTAATGTTTAACCCAGTATCTGGTCACCCTGTGGCTGAGTCAAGTTGATACATAGCATTAACCTTCACACCAGATTTAAGCTTATTATGATCTAAGGGCAACTTACAGAATGTGTAGGAAAGAAGTTTTTTGCAAAGAGAATTTTCAGAAGTTGTGAAACCTTGCCATCAAAAACCAGGGAATTTTGTGGGAGTGGATTTTAAAGGTTAATAAAAGAGGTTGGAAAATGATTTTGCTTAGTTCTTTGAAGAGGTGAACTCCCCAGAGTTTCTGATTCAACACTCAGTTTTAGGAAAACAAAGGATTTGTCCTAAATTTCATGATGCTAATCAAAATGAGGATCAGCTAGCTATTGGCCCACAGCTATTCCAATACAACTAGAAGGCCAGACATCCCTTGATACCACCTAGGAAGTATTCTTGGAAAAAAGTACAAACTGAATAGAATCAAGCCTCTAGATCTAACCACCAGTTTACGGGAAATACACCAACTCCAGCTGCAAATTAAATGACACCACAAAGATATAATTGCAAAGTTCAGAATATAGAACATTCTAACTACTGGACAAATGTGATCCACTTTATTCAATAAATACATGTCAGGAAAAAGATAAAGGGGCAATTTACACATTAAAAGGGATTGAAGAGACTCCTACAACCAAATACAATGTATAGACTGTTGGATTCTGATTGTTCCAGAAGTAAAATAAATGAAAATTAAAGGCAAATTTATCACCTCACTGTGAAAGATGCTTTAGATTGCTCCTAGAAGTTAGGGAAAGCTATACTCTGACTGAAATTATCCTTACATTTTTGTAAGCATGTTGACTGTCCTGTATATTTTATTTTAAAAATGCTGCTTAACTTTTTGAGGGTGGCAGTGGTTACCCAGCATACTGTATACTAAAAAGGATAAATCCTTTTTACTATACATAAATCCTAAATTCCTACAGCTAGACTGTAAAAAAGAGAAAGAAATGGCCACAGAAAACAACAGACAGGAAAAAATACCCTGAAGGACAAAATCTGAGGTTTTGAAGGACAAAGGTCAAGGCAATTCCAACTGCCATGGAGCAGTGACCGACAGCTGCAGTGAGCTAATGTAAAAATGTGCTCCTTGCTGGGGCTGGCCATCCCGACAGTTCCTGCACAACCAATTTTGATCACTGCTATGGGAAAGTGACAGTTGTATTTTCCATTCTTTTTGCTGACAAGAAATTTTACTTAAAGTGGTTGGATGTAAGTGGTTGGCCATACTCCACTATAGTCAATCGGGTGTGTGAGTATGGTGAAAGGGAACGGCAGATTCATCTCGGGGCCATGAGGAGCTCCAGTTGTGATGGAAAGACATGCACATCACCCAGAATTCTGGACTCTCTTCAAGAGTGGATAAGTATGCTTCATATGTGGAAAGAAGCATGTGTAGAGACACCAGGGAGGCTAGATAGTGAGACTGGGATTGATACGACTAGTTCATCCAAAATCCATTTTCCCTTTATTCCAAAGTAATAGAATTTAGGCTGGGCGTCTGGTCATCCAGAATAAACACTACATTTCATAGCCCAATTTTCAGTTAAGTGAGCTACGTAACCAAGTGGTAGACAATGAGTACCAGCAGCTGTGATATATGCAGTTTCTATACGGTGCTCTTAAGAGGAAGAGGTATACTCCCCTTTTGCACATATTCCTTTTACTCCTGGCTATGGTTTGGCTGGAGGTGTGTTGGCTGGAGGTGTAGTAGCCATCTTGGACCGGACTGAGAAAACCTAATACCATGACACCCTGGAACTCCCACAACCACAGAGAGCTATATCTTTAAGCTACTTTCTTTTTTTAAAAAAAAAGATTTTATTTATTTATTCATGACAGACACAGAGACAGAGAGAGGCAGAGACACAGGCAGAGGGAGAAGCAGGCTCCACATAGGGAGCCCAACATGGGACTCGACCCCAGGTCTCCAGGATCACACCTCAGGCTGAAGACGACACTAAACCCCTGGGCCACCGGGGCTGCCCTCTTTAAGCTACTTTCTAATAGACATACAGATCTAGAGTTTCTGAACTGAGAATTTCTTTGAGTGAAATTTATGGCTTTTGTACAACCCAGAGACTATCACATATCTGGATAGTCCAATCAATGGCTAGTTGGTAAGGAGACTGTATCAAAGATCTATGCAGGTGAGGGAGATTCAACTGAAGTGATTAACTTCTAGAACATTTTTTTTTTAAGATTTATTTATTTGTGAGGTAGGAAGGGACAGAAGGAGAGAATTTTTCAAGCTGACTCCATGCTGAGTGCAGAGCTGGATGCAGGGCTCAATCCCATGACCCATGAGATCATGACCCAAACTGAAACCAAGAGTTTGATGCTTAGCCCAAAAATGAGCCACCCAGGCATCCCTAGAACATCTTTAGAATGACAAAAAAGCAGTGGGAGGGATTCAAGGGGCCAACACTGGAATGGTGTTCAAGAACATACCCTTTCAGCTGCAAACCAGGAATCAGGAAGCTGGATGGGGAAGCTGTTACAATGCCTCGCCACACTATTAAAGTGAATGAACAGACACTGCGATACAGAGTTTGGCTGCTGCTAGTGCTTGCAATCACTCCTTGATACACATGAAGCTAAGGATAGACATTTACCATGGTGAACACTATTGTCTCTAGACACTCATTTTTCTTTAACATTGTTTGCTAGAAGATGGAGAAAACAGATCATCTCCATCTTAGTTCTGTCTTCCAATAAGAGGCAAGTGCATCTATTTCGAGGAATCTGATTTACAATCTTAGGTGCAAATTAGAAATTTCTTTACTTTCTTCAAATTTTTATTTAAACTCTAGTTAACATATAGTATAATATTGTTTTCAGGAGTAAAGTTTAGTGACCATCACTTACCTACAACACTCAGTGCTCAACAAGACCAGTGCTCTCCTCCATACTCATCACCCATTTAGTCCATGCTCCTCCCATGTCCCTCCACCAACCCTCAGTTTATTCCCTATCCTAAAGAGTCTCTTCTGGTTTGTTTCCCTTTCTCTTCTTTCCCCCTCCACCTTCCCAAATGTCCATCTGCTTTGTTTCTTAAATTCCACATGACTGAAAGCATACGGTATCTTTCTCTGACTGATTTATTTTGCTTAGTATAATACCCTCTAGCTCCATCCATGTTGCTGCAAATGGCAATATTTCATTCCTTTTGATGGCTGAATAATATTTATATATATGTATATGTATATATATGTATGTGTATATATATATATATGTATATGTACCACATCTTTATCCATTCATCAGTTGATGAACATTTAGGCTCTTTCCATAGTTTGGCTACTGTTGACAATGCTTCTATAAACATTGAGGTATATGTGACACTTTAAATCTGTATTTTTGTATCCTTTAGGTAAATATCTAGTAGTGCAATTGCTGGATCATAGAATACTTCTGTTTTTCTTTTTTTTAAGATTTTATTTATTCATGAGACAGAGAGAGAGAGAGAGAGAGAGAGAGAAAGAGAGGCGGAGACACAGGCAGAGGGAGAAGCAGGCTCCATGCAGGGAGCCCGATGTGGGACTCGATCCCGGGTCTCCAGGAACACGCACTGGGCTGAAGGCGGCGCTAAACCTCCGAACCACCCAGGCTGCCCAGAATGCTTCTGTTTTTAACTTGTTGAGGAAACTTCACACTGTTACCCAGAGTGGCTACATTAGTTTTCATTCTCATCAACAGTGTAAGAGGGTTCCCCTTTCTCTGCATCCTCTCTGATGTTTGTTGTTTCTTCTGTTGTTAATTTTAGCCATTCTGACAGGTGTGAGGTGGTATCTTATTGCAGTTTTGATTTCGATTTCCCTGATGATGAGTGATGTTGAGCATCTTTCCATGTATCTATTGGTCATTTGGGATGTCTTCTCTGGAAAAATGTCTATTCATGACTTCTGATCGTTTCTTAATTTGATTATTTGTTTTTTGGGTGTTGAGTTTGATAAGTACTTTGTTGATTTTGGATACTAACCCTTCTTCTGATATGTCATTGGCAAATATCTTTTCTTATCCCATAGGCTGCCTTTTAGTCTTGTTGATTGTTTCCTTTACTGTGCAGAAGTCTTTTTATCTTGATGAGGTCCCAATATTTCATTTTTGCTTTTGTTTCTCTTGCCTCTGGTGACACATCCAATAAGAAGTTACTATGCCCAAGGTCAAAGAGGTTGCTGCCTGTGTTCTCCCCTAGGATATTTATGGTTTCCTGTCTCACATTTAGGTCTTTCATCAATTTTGAATTTATTTTTGTGTATGGTGTAAGAGAGTGGTACAGTTTCATTCTTTTGCATCTCATCGTTCAGCTTTCCCAACACCATATGTTGAATAGACTGCCTTCTTTCAATTGGATATTCTTTCCTATTTTGTCAAAAATTAGTTGACCTTATAGTTATAGGTCAATCTCTGGGTTCTCTCTTCTGTTCCATTGATCTATGTGTCTGTTTTGTGTCAATACATACTGTCTTCATGATAACAGCTTTGTAATATAGCTTGATGGCTGATATGCTTAGTTTTTAGTGGTATAGACTCTGAATATGAGAGGTCAGGAATGAAGACTGAGGAAAGCACACTTCTACATTCCAGAGAATGACAAAACTAGAGGAAAGAACAGAAAATCTGAGATTTTCATGTGTCATTTGCAATAGAGGCTGATTTACAGGTGGCACAAAAGGGAAAAACTTAAGATTATCAAAGAATTATTTACTTCACTCTAAAGGTGTATGTCGCCATTATTTTTTAATTCAGGGAACATAGGGCACTTCACTAGTTAGGAAGATGGTGTGGATATATCATCCGAGGCATTAGAATTGGCAAATACCAAATACTGTGTATGTATATAACAGAGCTAAATAGTTTAAGTTGAGGCTTGAGATTGTTTCAATTAAAAAAAAAACAATAGGAAAATATATCAGAATCTACTTGAACTCTTATATATGTTTTGCACACCCAAGTGATTCTCTAAAGATTTCTAATTAAAGAGGAATATTCACTCTACTTTAAGGAAACAGCCCCAAATACTCTAAATTATTGGCATATTTTCTGGAACAAAAAATCTTTTCTCTAATGTTCCATGGGTTCAATCTGATGTTCTTGAAGTGACAACTCTTGTATGGTATAGTCCTTGGTGCAGTTCTCAGTTTTATCTTCCATTAAGAATTGATAGAAGCTCTCGTTTTTCTGTTTAATATCACAAAGAATTGAATTCATCAAATAGCCAAATTCAATAAGGGCATGGACTTTCTCTCCACGTTTGTAAAAATGCCCAATGGTATGCATAGCAACCAATTTGCCTGATGCACTAAATACTGGGGAGCCAGAGGATCCACTAGAAAAACAGGTATCATAACTAAGTGTGTCAGTGCTCCAAGCTTCTGGTAGGAAACTTCTCTGGGTAAACATGGGGAAAACATTGTAAGTAACAGCATCGGATCCTACCATCTCATCTTGGAGTTGTTCTGCATACCTCTCCATCCGCTGATTTATTGGAATCACAGCACAACCATCTATTTTCTTGACCTGGCCTTCTGGGTGACCAATTATATAAATCAAATCACTGGACGGTTGAGAGGAAATTTGTCTAAACAGGCCTGGAGGAAATCCATTTTGATGTTGGCTTAGCTTTAAAATGGCATAATCTAGATTTCCATCAGATACTCCAAACCATGGATCAATGGCATACCAATCTTGATTATCAAGGAAGAACCTTTTATGACTGAAAGTTACCTTTGCACGTTGGCTTATTATCTCTGGCCACAAATTTAGATCTGTGCATTCTCCCACTATGTGATTGATTACATGTCGACAGGTGAAAATATAATCATGATTGAAGACAAAGCAAGTAGCAGTCCCCATGTTTCCATTATTATACCACATCATGAACCCAACTGACTTACTAAGATGAATAAGGTCTTCGCAGGTTGCAACTGAAGTAGAATTTTCAGTCACTTTTGCAAAGTACTTTTTATATATGTTGAATTGTTGAGATGCTGGCACTTTGGTTTTGTTCTGCTCATCCCGAAAATAGTTTCTCATCCAATGTGCCTCTTCATTAAAATTTGGATACTGATCCATTATAACTTTGCTCAACACTTGGCAATTCTTTAGCCAGACGTTAGTTGCCGTCTTCTGGATAGTTTGATTAATAACATGCTGCATACCCACATGGGGCCTTTGCCCATGTCTTGAGCTGCTCCTCCTGTATTTTCTCTTCACACTATTAGTGTAATAATCCCTAATTCTGAAAATTGTGCGTCGTTTTTTACGTTCAATATCATGCCCCAGACTCTGAAGTGAGACAGTTTCTTCTTTCTTGGATTCTACATCTTCGGTTTCCCCATCTGTCTCTGGTTTGTGTTCTATGATCTCAGACTGTAGCTGTTCACAGGGATTGATCTCATCAGTGGCACTTTCACTCTCCTGTTTAATTTTTTTATGGGCACCTTCCCTGACATTTCGTTTCTTAAAAATGTCCATCTCTAAGGTTTTTCCAGATACTTCATCCACCAGGGACTGTTTCCCATGAATTTTCTGATGATCTTCCATTACTTTCCATTCAAATTCGTCGAGGTCAGACCGAAATCGGCCATCCTTGCTTAGAGCTTCTTTGATAGTCTCACCCTTTAAAGCATAGACACAAACTGTACTTCCTCTTTCATGCAGTTCCTTGATCTTCAGAATCTTTTTTATACTCTTTCCAACAGCAACCACATGAAAAAGAATGCATTCCATGTTTGGATTTTCACATTGGCGGAACATCTGGTCATCTTCCTGGTTACACTTTCTTTGACCAAATGTTATTTTAAAATGGGAATCTCTAGGTAGGCACTTGAGAGGCATTCCTAAATTTACATATCCATCTATTGTCTTTTCTTCATAAACAAGGATGTTTTTATTGAGATGATTCTGCATCCTTTCTTTGAAATTGTCATTAGCTTTCAGGGCAGAGTAGATACTCTCAGTGTGTTTACCATGTGCTGTAAACACACTACGGTCTGACTTCCTGACATTTTCATTCAAGGTAAAAGTAAAAGAACATTTTTTACTGGTCCCCAAGTCTGGCTTCTGAATTTCCATAGATGCTTCATGCTTGACTTCACTTTTAAGCTTAATGGTCTTGCTCCACTCTTTAATGTCAGATAGAGAATGAGCAGCAGGTGTGCCAGGACGTGTCTGCTCCATGACAACATCCTTAAAAAAGGAAAGATTATGAACTTAGTAAGAATCACCTTTACTAATAATGTTTCATGTTTCTCTCATTATAGAACTAATAGATACCATGTAGAAGAATTAGATAATATCACAGATAATGAATAATGGAGAAAAAATACCAATCATTATTCCATCATCAGAGATAACCATTTTGCATGTTGTTTTATTTGAGTCTATAATTTTTATGCAGATACAAATCTTACGTTCCTTAAATTGTGCTAAGCTGCAAGAATTTACTCTTCATTAAGCAATCTGCCATCGACTGACATGTCATGAAACATGCATATTTAATGACATTACATGCCATCAAACAACGTCTGAAAACATCGTTTGAGGGGCCACAGCATATTTCACTGTACAATAATTTCTAATTCATTCTTCTGTTGATGGATATTTAGATTGTTTCCAGTTTTTAACTACTCTCAATATGACAAACATTTTCATACACAAAACATTCTGTCTGAACATCTGAACATTTCCCTAAGGGAGATTTTGAGCTGTAGAAATTCTGAGACTAAGGTTATAATATACTTCACAACATCTATGCTGCCAAACTGCTTTTCAGAAAAATTACACTGATTCATCCTTCTCCTTCTCCCCTTGCTTCCCAAAGAGGCCAAACTTATGGTTGACTCCTCCAAAGGATTTTAGGACTGTTATTTCAATTGTCTTCCAATTGATAAGTAAATGCCATTTAATTTGACTCTTTTTAAAGATTTTACTTATTTATCCATGAGAGACAGACAGAGAGAGGCAGAGACATAGGCAAGGGAGAAGCAGGCTCCCTGTGGGGAGCCCAATGAGGGACTCGATCCCAGGACCCCTGGATCATGGCTCAGGGCAAATGCTTAACCACTGCACCACCCAAGTGCCCCTCATTTGACTGCTTTTAAAATCTGCATTACTTACTAGTAAGGCTGGACTTATTTAATGTACTTCTCAGACATTTGAAACTCACCTTTCAAAAATTCCCCCTAATGATCTGTTTAGTTTCTAATCTGTACACGTTTCAATAGTACTAAGGAAATACATGATACACTAAAATGATTGATAAATGCTGGTTTGAGATAGATATACAAGTACATATACATGGTCATATACAAATAAATAGACCTTTTCAAAAACATATACACATACAACCAATTGTCAACAGTCTGGGAAAAATGATTGATAATCTGATGGGAACAGGAATTGAAACCAAGGACATAAGTGAATTACATGACACCATAGGACTTAGTAGAATTTGGATGGGAATTTTTGTGGATTCTCAAGCCTCAGACCTACTCCATATGAACAGAGGAATAAAGCTGGAGAGAGTAAGCTCAGGAGGGACAGAGGGGCTTGGTTTGCTTAGGAGGCCAATGAAATTGAATGAGCTTTGGTTTTAGGCACAGTGAGTTTCCTCCTCTCATTATGTTTTCCTTTTCCTTCACATTTTAAGCTACTACTTCTTGTCAAAATTTGTATCTGCAGCAATGTCCTCTCATTTGAGTTCCAGATATTAATACTGTGTTGGATCATCAGCATCTACTCCTGGATACATCAGGGACATTTCACCCTGAACACTTTCCAAAATGTTGTAGTAAAGCTTACTCTCAATCTTTCCCTTATTCCTGGGTTTCTTGAGTCTTGAGCTGGGTTAATGGTGTCACCACCCACCTGAACTTCCAGGCTAGCACTCTGCGAACCACCCTTAGCTTCTTCCTTTATTTTACCTCTTACATGCCATTTAAAAAAATATATACTTGAAATATATGATTCATGCAAAAGCAGCGTATGACATCTCCTAATAAACATCTCTATATCAACCTCCCAGATAAGAAAACAGCATATTACAATTTATAAGTGACTCTTCTTTTATCTTATATATATCTCTCTCTTTCTGATAGGCAAACACTCATCCTGAATTTGTTTTAAACTAATTCTTGCTTTACATTTCTTTAGGGACGTACACATATGTTGTTAAAATATAAGTACTGCACTGTATGTATGTGGTTTGTTTTGATATTATGGAAAGGCATCCTGTTAAGTCCGTTTTGTGATTTGTTTCACTACTTTTCTGAGATTGATTCTAACTGATGGAGTCCTACATTCATGTCTACAGTTAGAGAGAATCCACTGAAGCCATTAAATGTTGATGCATATTTGTTTCCTGGTTTCTTCCTATTAAAAACGTGGTACCTTCCTGCTGTGAATATCCTTGAATATGTTTCCTGCTGCACTTGTGCAAGAGTGTCTCTCTCAGGGGTAGGAATGGGACTGCTCACTTTCAGGGTCTCTGAATACTTGACTTTATTAAAATTGCCATTATTTACAGAATGGTTGTACCACCTTGCACGTCCACCAGTGGGCAATAAAGTTCTCATTACATGTACATCCTCATCAAAAGTTAATATTGCCCAGCTGTCTACGTTTGCCAATCTTGTGGGTATGGAATGGCATCTTTTTAAATTAGTAATTACTAATGGGAGTTTCATGCTTCTGTCTGTTCATGTCTCTTGCCCATTTTTCTATAGGACTATTTTCCTTTTCATTATTGAAGCTCCTTTTATATTCTAGATGCAAGTTATTTATCATTATGTGTTAAATATACTGAGTATCTGGCTTGCTTTTTCATTCTTATTAGGTGTCATTCAAGATTGGAAATCCTTAGTTTTATATTGTCGCATTTATTCATCATTCTATTCTATGTCATAAGGTTACCTTGGTAGAATGAATCTATTTCTTCTTCTTCTTTTTTAAAGATTTTATTTATTTATTGAGAGAGAGAGAGAGATATCAGGAGAGCAGTGGCAGGGGAGAGGGAGAAGCAGGCTCCCCACTGAGCAGGGAGCCTGACACAGGTCTCCATCTGAGGCCATGATCATGACCTGAGCTAAAAGGCAGGCCCTTAACCAGCTGAACTACACAGGTGCCCCAATTAATCTATTTCTTTTCCAAAAAATTGTAAAGGCTTGCTTCTCCCATTCAATTCTTTAATCTGAAATTATTTTTGTATATAGCCTGAGGGGGGCTTCAGTTTTTAAAAAAGTTTTCCTACAGAGATAAATAGTTATTCCAACACTAATACCGAATTGTTCATCCTTTCTCCACTGACCTTAATCGCCAGTTTTGCCATATGAGAGTACGGATTGAACTGTACACCCCCCATCCCAAAGTTATATGTGGAAGACCTAACCCCCAGCACCTCAGAATGTGACTTTTTTGTAAAGAGGGTTGTTGTAGCTCTAATTAGTTCAGATGAAGTCATACTGAGTGGGGGGGACTCTAATCCAGTATGACTCAGGTCCTTATAAAGAGGGGAACCTGGGAGAGAGACACAGACATACATTCAGGGAAGACCATATGAAGAGACCCATGAGAAAGATGGCCACCCCCAAGCCAAGAAGAGAGGTCTCTGATCCTTCCCTCACAGCCTTCACAGACCCTACTGACACCTTGACCTTGGGCTCTGAAACTCAAAAACCATGAGACAGTACATGTATGATGTTAAAGCCACCCAATTTGTGGTATGTTGTTACAGCAACCCTGACAAACCAATACAAAGATATTTTCATATATTTTATGGTTTGTCTCTCTGCTCTCTTCCATTGGTACAGTTTTCTCTATCTGGTGAAATACTGTCTTAATTACTACACCCCTCTAATAAGCATTCATATCTGATAGGAAAAATTCCTCACTTTACCCTCTATCCTCATAAATGTCTTGGCTGTTGGTCCTTTGTTCTTCCATTAACTTTTAGTCTTCTTGTTAAGTCCCACAAAAAATACCATACTTCTGAGATTGTATTAAACCAGTACATAAATTTAAGAAGGACTGACATCTGAAGAATGCTGAGCTTTCCTATTTGTGAATATCTTACAGGTCGACATTAATATAGGTCTCCTTTCATTGTCTTACAATAAAAGTTTATAATTTTTATCCAGAAGGATTTACAAATTGTTTCTTATATTTACTCATAGGTAACTGATGAAGATATGCCCTTACTGTGAGTGAGGGTCTGAATTATTCACACTTTCATTATTTAACTTTAAGTTGAACTGAAATTGAAATAGCCACATGTAGCTGGTGGCTACCGTAGTGAACAGTGTAGCCCTTTGCATTTTAAGATGAATAACTTAGCTTAATGTTTAAATTAAATCTCATCCTTAAAAACACAAGGCTAGGAATGCCTGGGTGGCTCAGTGGTTGAGCATCTGCTTTCGGCTCAGGGAGTGATCCAGGGATCCTGGGTCAAGTCCCATGTTGGACTCCCCACAGGGAGCCTGCTTCTCTCTCTGCCTATGTCTCTGCCTTCCTCTCTGTCTCTCATGAATAAATAAACTCTTTTTAAAAAAAAAAAACCACAAGGCTAAAACCTATACACACTTCTTCTCATACAGCATAAAACCCAAGTTTTTTTTTTTTTAAATTTTTATTTATTTATGATAGTCACAGAGAGAGAGAGAGAGAGAGAGAGGCAGAGACACAGGCAGAGGGAGAAGCAGGCTCCATGCACCGGGAGCCCGATGTGGGATTCGATCCCTGGTCTCCAGGATCGCGCCCTGGGCCAAAGGCAGGCGCCAAACCGCTGTGCCACCCAGGGATCCCAAAACCCAAGTTTTTAAGCAAGGAGTTCAAGGATATAACGAATAGTGCAGCTGTCTTCCAAAACAGCATGTACAAAAATGAATTAATGCCCGTTCAGGAACAGGCCTTGCTTCCTCTCAGTCACATGGTTTTGTACAGGAATAGTGGAACTACTTAGCTTGGGAAAGTGACATGCCAAAGGAAGTTTTCTCAGGGGACCAGGAAGGACTCCATGGGAATGACAGCAGATGCAGGCATGCACTCTGATATTACTGAACTTCTGTTGTCACTATGCAGAAAGCCAGTCAGGACAACATGAGAGGCAGAGTATAGAGAAGGGAAACAAACAAATCCTTGAAACAACTGCCTGCTGCTGCATTAAAGCTCAGCTGAGCTCTGCATGTTTCTGACATATGAACCATGAATCCATTTTATTTCTCAAGGGTTAAAAATTTCCAATTTGGAATCACTATTATATAAGCTAAAGAAATATTCACCATATAAAATGTCCAAGGAGAAGAATACTTCAGATCAGTGTTTCTCTAGCTTTAATGTGCCTATGAATCATCTGGGGTTGGGGTCTTGTTAGAATGCAGATCACAGAGAGAGCTCACAAGCCCTCAGGCAAGACTAATGCTGCTGGTGTGTGTGGACTACACTTGGAGTAGCAAGGCCAGAGAGGTCCTGAGTCTAGAGCAGCATTGTCCAATGGAGCTCTCTGCAATGATGGAAATGTTCTCTACCTGTTTGTCCACTATGGTGGCCATTACCCACATGAGGCTAGGAAACACTTGAAATGTGGCTAGTGATTAGAAGAAATTAATTTTATATTTTATTTAATTTTAATTCAAGGAATCCAATTCATTATTTCACCATTGGATGATGTTTTCCTGATAGGAGCTCTCATTGAAATAAAGCCTACTGTAATCTTCTCCCAAACTATCTTTCCAGCTTTATTAACCTACCATGTTCTTAAATTCTTACACACCGTCAAGCCTAGCTATACTGCTCCCACATATATTTTATGTGTGTATGACTTGACTCACACTATTCCTTCATACTGGATACATTTCCTTGGTGCAATTCTATTCATCCTGTAAGATCTTTGTCAGATGATACTGCCTTAATTTCTTGAGTGTAAATGAAGCATTCTTCTGGCTGTACTCCAAAACACTTGTTTGTATCCTGATTTGGTAGTATCACTTTGCATATTTTGTATTGGCCAAACCCAACTCTGAAGTCCAACTGCCTGGATTCAAATCCTCAACTGAAGTTCATAATTTTTTGCAACTTTAAGAAAGGTGGGTTTCAGTTTCTTCATTTTAAAAATAGGGATGACAACAATATCTATTGTTTTATTAAGTGTCAGAGGAGCTAATCCATAGGAAGTTGCAAGAATAATTTCAGGTACACACTAATTTCCTGGTAAGCAGTAACTGTATTATTTTTGCCTGTCTGTCCTATATATCGAGCACCTACACTATTTGTTAGCCACATTGTTGTCTAACAAGGCCCACTTTGCACTGCTAATCTGTACACTATCATTTGGTTTTGCACAAGCACTTCTAGATGTGATCTCCCCAAACGTATTTTCTACAACACAGAGGAAGGTTCTATAAGTGCCATTCAATACGAGTTTATCTCCTTCCACGATCCTAATACTGTGTCATGGTTAGAGTATGCTGCTCTAACAATGAGTTGTTAAAATGTAGACCTACCTCTGGATCTTCAGGGCTGGTACTCTGGCCATATTCTGCAGTAGTGAATGCCTTGTTATCTTCAGGTTTCTTGGAATTCATGATGACTTCTAAGAAACTATGACTCACTTCCACGACTGCCCAACTTAGAGAAGCAAGGATTGGATTTACTCTCGTTCTTGCAATGGCTGAAACAAACGGAAGATGGATCTTTGAAACAACTTTGAAACACTGGGCCTTAGGCAGTGCAGAACAGTGATCTCCCACCACCCTCCCCAAGAGAGAGAAATCAAATGAAGTAATCCTTCTGAACCTCTAGCTTTCCTGCTGGGGAGTGTTTACAGACTAAATCTTAGGGAAGGGAGACAGCAGAGCCTGGAAGTTTCCTTGAGTTGAGAAGATAAGCTCAGGGCCATGGGAAGCCTAAGTGGCCAGAGTTTGTGGGGAGACTATTGGAGAGGAGAGAGCTACAGCTACACACAGAATCAGAGATCTGCAGTGGGAAGCTCTTGAAATTTCAGCCCAATATAGATCAGTCCATGCATGTGAGGAAGCTACTGGAAGCCAGGGGTAGAACCACCTAAAGGAAAAAGTGGGACAATTCTGAGGGTCATACAGGCCTGAGAACAGTTTCTACTCCCAAAAGCCAAACTAGAAAACTTCATCACCCATGAGGTAGCAGGGAAGTATTCAGCAAGGTCCCATCTCCATAGTGGGACAAAAGTAGCCCTAGACTGAAGGCTGCTGAGTTCCCACCTGAGGACGTTTAATGACAACACTTGCAAGGATGAAACTGCTTCCAAGAAATGTAATTGAGCACTGGAGCAAAGCTTCAGAATACCGATGAGAGTATAAACATTTCTGGCACCTCAAAATGTGGAATTCACAAAGCCTGATGTCCAAGACAACATTACCAGGCATGAAAAACAGAGAACAGGACCCGTAACGAAGAAAGAAACTGAGGAACAGAAACAGATCCAGAAGGGACACAGGTGACCGAACTAGTAGGAAAGGACATTAAAACAGTTATCATCTTGAATCTCTAGCCAAATGTAACAGGGACCAGATTTACCCTCCACACTGAAAATGAAACAAGACAAAATGGACAAAATACATGTAAGGATGATTTGCAAGAACTGGCCATCATGCAATTAAGGACAGCGACAAATAAGACAGCCCCTGTGAATACTGCAGGTGACTGCTTGAGGGGCCCAGCCAGGCCAAGCTGCAAGAGGGCAGGAAAGCTGAGCCAGCTGGAGTCCCTGAGCCGAAGACAGAGAGGGAGGGGGCAGCAGTCACAGGGCACAGAAGGGAATGGACCTGTCTCCCTACCCCCCCCAACACACAGAGAAGTCCAGCTGCATGAAGAGGGTTCCTCTCAGATATTCTAAAGGCAAGGGAGCAGAGCAGCAATGGAAGAAAGTCCCTAAGGCCAGGAGAGAACCGCCCCCAAATATCAAACCGTCTCCTGACAGCCCTGCTGGGGATCTGGGGTTCCTCATTTGTAAATGAAGGAGTTTGGTGTGGATCAAACTTTCACTGTTCCTAAGAATTACCCCTCTGCGCTTGTTAAAAAGGAAGATACGGGATCCCACCCTGAAAGATCACGATTCAGTGACTCAGGGCTGTAGGCATGAAATTTCCCCGCCCGCTCGCCGGCTGGAAGGCGCCCCATCCCCCGCCCCCGCCCGTGTTCTCCAGATGCCCCCCCCACCACACACACACACAGGGGACCTGAAACAGCTTCCTCGCTGATCTCTTTCTAGGAGGAAACCTCTCGATCTTGGAGGCTGCGGGGCGGGTGAGGGGGTTCCCACCTCGGGAGGCTGGGCATCCCCTCCTCCCAGAACCTCCTGGCTCAGGACCCAGGTCCTCCTGCCTAGTGCTGTCAACAGGCACCCCCGAGAGCTGCAGGTCCGGCGAGGACCCGAGCACCACTCACAGATGCGGAGGTGCGTCCTCGGTGCCGGTGACCGCTGCCAGGGACTCGGAAGGGCTGCGAAGGCCGGGTCCGCGGGCTCTCTGCCCGCCCCTTCTCCCGAGAAAGTGGAACCGTAGGGCCCGAGTTCCCGCCGGCCCAGGGCAGCGAGGGGGCGGTGTCTGCGCTCATTGGCCAGGAGCGCAACCTCTTCGGGTGCCACTGGCGGCCTCCGGGCAACGAGGGGTGGACCCTTCCCCGGGCCGGCGCCCCCCCCCCCCCGGGGGTTCCCGGAAATGGAAGCCGCTTGCAAGGCCTCTGATGCTGCTCGGTCTTGCCCGCGCCCCGCCTCCTGCACCCCAGGGTCCGCGTCCCGCCCCGGAACCGACGGCGCAGCCTCAGCCCTCCTGCCCCGGCGCCCCTGCAGCTCCGCAGTCGGGCGGGAGTGAGGGTGGGCTGGCAGGTGGGCGCCGGGGCCTCCGGAACTAGGGCGCCCCGGCCACCTGCGGGTGGTTCCCGCAGAACCTCCCAGTGTTAGGACTTCTAGGGGGCTCGGCGCCCCCAGCAGAGGAACCGGCCTCGCGGCGAGGCTGATGCACACCCTCAGGCCCTATCTGAACCCCGGAGGGCTGAGCTCTCCCTCAATCCCTGCCTGGGACTCGGGGTTCTGAGCAGCCTCCTGTCAGCGACGACCTCTTGGAGGGAGGTCGCCCGGCGGCCTCAGGGACCCGGGGCTGCTCGGTCTCTCTAGCTCATCCCCTAGGCCCAGCGGGGGGCTGTTTGGTAGTTGCCTTATTTGGGTCTCCTTTGTTCTTCGCGGCGGCTCCTAGAGTTAGGATTGATTTTTGCCCCCATTTCACAGATTAGGAATCAGGATGATTTGCCTACACCCATGGGGCGAGTGTGTCCTCGACTTGAATCTCAAAGTCTCATAAAGCTTCTCCGTCTGGGGCTCTAGGCTCCCTATCTGTCACTTAGAGCCGTCTGCCCCTCTGTGATTCCCCTTCCATTCCTGTCCTAACGTGTCACTTGAGCAGCTTTGCAAACCGCGGAAACTCAGACCAGTGCTTCGCAAAGTTTACGATGCATCAAAGAATCCCCAGTTCAGCTTGTCCAACACATTTCTGAGCTGCATCTGCAGGGAGCGCGACTCCATCAGGCTGGAGTGTGCCTGGGAGCTTACCTTCCTCAGGAGGTGATGCCAGTGCTGCTGGTGGCCGGCTTTAAAGCCAGTGTTATTTCTGTTCATGTCTTTTGCCCATTTCGTGATCAGGTTGTTTGTTTCTTTGCTGTTGAGTTTAATAAGTTCTCTATAGATCTTGGATACTAGTCCTTTATCTGATAGGTCATTTGCAAATATCTTCTCCCATTCTGTAGGTTGTCTTTTAGTTTTGTTGACTGTATCCTTTGCTGTGCAAAAGCTCTTTATCTTGATGAAGTCCCAATCGTTCATTTCTGCTTTTGTTTCCCTTGCCTTCATAGATGTATCCTGCAAAAAGTTGCTGTGGCCAAGTTCAAAAAGGGTGTTGCCTGTGTTCTCCTCTAGAATTTTGATGGATTCTTGTCTCACATTTAGATCTTTCATCCATTTTGAGTTTATCTTTGTGTCTGGTGTAAGAGATTGGTCTAGTTTCATTCTTTTGCATGTGGATGTCCAATTTTCCCAGCACCATTTATTGAAGAGATTGTCCTTTTTCCAGTGGATAGTCTTTCCTGCTTTGTCGAATATTAGTTGAACATAGAGTTGAGGGCCCATTTCTGGATTCTCTATTCTGTTCCATTAATCTATGTGTCTGTTTTTGTGCCAGTACCACACTGTCTTGATGACCACAGCTTTGTAGTACAACCTGAAATCTGGCATTGTGATGTCTCCAGCTCTGGTTTTCTTTTTCAATATTTCCCTGGCTATTCGGGGCCTTTTCTGATTCCGCACAAATCTTAAGATTATTCGTTCCAACTCTCTGAAAAAAGTGCATAGTATTTTGATAGTGATTGCATTGAACGTGTAAATTGCCCTGGGTAGCATTGGCATTTTTACAATATTAATTCTTCCAATTCATGAGCATGGAATATTTGTCCATCTCTTTGTGTCTTCTTCAATTTCTTTCAGAAGTGTTCTGTAGTTTTTAGGATATAGATCAAAAATTCACCAAAAATATTTCACCAAAGAAGACATACACATGGCCAACGCATCACTTGCCATCAGGGAAATACAGATCAAAACCACAATGAAAAAAAAAAAAAAAACCACAAGGAGATACCACCTCACACCAGTCAGAATGGGGAAAATTAACAAGACAGAAAACAACAAGTGTTGGAGAGGATGTGGAGAAAAGGGAACCCTCTTGTACTGTTGGTGGGAATGTGAACTGGTACAGCCACTCTGGAAAACTGTGTGGAGGTTCCTCAAAGAGTTAAAAATAGACCTGCCCTACGACCCAGCAATTGCACTGCTGGGGATTTATGCCAAAGATACAGATGCAGTGAAAAACTGAGACACCTGCACCCCAATGTTTATAGCAGCAATGTCCATTATAGCCAAACTGTGGAAGGAGCCTCAGTGTCCATCAAAAGATGAATGGATAAAGAAGATGTGGTTTATGTATACAATGGAATATTACTCAGCCATTAGAAATGATGAATACCCACTATTTGCTTCAACGTGGATGGAACTGGAGGGTGTTATGCTGAGTGAAGTGAGTCAATCAAAGAAGGACAATCATTATATGGTTTCACTCATATGGGGAATATAAAAAATAGTAAAAGGGAATATAGGGGAAAGGAGAGAAAATGAGTGGGAAAAATCAGAGAGGGTGACAAAACATGAGAGGCTCCTAACTCGGAAACCAACAAGGGGTAGTGGAAAGAGAGGTGGGAAGGGGATAGGGTGACTGGGTGATAGGCACTGAGGGGGGCACTTGACGGGATGAGCACTGGGCATTATACTATATGTTGGCAAATCGAACTCTAATAAAAAAAATATACAAAAAAAAAGCCAATGTTAGTTTCACTGACCAAAATGTGCTCTACGTAGTTGCAAATACTAACTAGTTTTATCCTCTAACAACCACAGGAGGCAGCTACCATTATCCCCATTTAAAGGAAAGTGTGGGGGACACCTGGGTGGCTCAGCGATTGAGTGGCTGCTTCTGGCTCAGGGCAGATCCAGGAGTCCCTGGATAGAGTCCTGCACTGGGCTCCCCCCAGGGAGCCTGCCTGTCCTTCTGCGTACATCTCTCTCTCTCTCTCTCTCTCTCTCTCTCTGTATCTCAGGAGTAAATAAATAAAATCTTAAAAAAAAAAGAAAAAGAAAAAAGTATGGCCATAGGGAGACACAACAATTGGCCCAAAGACAGCCCCGGTGGCTCAGCGGTTTAGCACCGCCTTCAGCCCAGGACAGGATCCTGGGTCTCCAGGATGGAGTCAAACGTCAGGGTCCCTGCACGGAGCCTGCTTCTTGCTCTGCATGTCTCTAAGTCTCTCATGAATAAATCAATAAAATCTTAAAAAAAGAAAAAAGAAACAGCCATTTGCAATTCAAGATTAGGATCCCAGCTGGCTGGCCTGGTGACTTTAGCCCCCTTCCATTGTTTCTGGGTTTCCTTTGCACCAACCTGGGGACCTGAACCCAAACCAGCACTTTCCAGCCCCTGATCCCTTCCAGTACAGCTTCCCATAGCCCCCACTTGTCCCCGTGTGACCCTCCCTGTGTGGCCAGAGGCTCTCGTAGAGGCAGCTCCTGGGGATGGAGTCAGCACAGGAAGTCCCCTTGCAAGGACCCTGCAGGTGAACAGCCCAGTTCCCGGTACCAGTGGATGGATTCTCGGTGGGTAGTCTCTCCGCTGTGGCCGGAGTTCCGAGCCTGGCCTGCGGAGGGCGACAGAGGACGAGCCTGATGGAAAGGGGAGGGAGAGAGAGGAAGGGAGGGCATGGTTGAGGGTTGACTCTCATTTTAGGTAAATGCAGCATGGTGTGGGTTCGCCAGCTCTGTTTCCCAATATCTTCCCAACCTTTGGTGGGGGGGGGGGGCTGCATTTGTGGCATGGAGTGGAAAGGTGGGAGAGTCCTATGCCATGGCATGTACTACCAGAAAGCACTAGGGTCCGTGGTGGCTCTAGCTCAGCCTGGCTCATCCCTCTTTTTCCAACTTGCTTTGCTGTCAGTTAACTAAGGCCCACTTCCCCTGTCTCTGGGTCCCTGACTCTGGATCCTGGTCTGTCCGTCACTTGGAAGTTTTGTTTAAGGCTTCCAGGGGTCAAAGCCGGCGTGATACCTATCATTGCTTTAGCAGGTAAGTACCCAGGTCTCCGGTGCCTGACCATGGGGAGCAGATGCAAGGGCGGGGGTGGTGGTAGTGGTGGTGGTGGTAGTGATCAGAAGAACAGAGTGGAAGGTGTCCACTAAGCATCAGGCACGGTGCTTTGAGATTGTCTGGAGGATTATTTCTCTACTTAATTCATTATATATATATATATATATATATATATATATATATATATATATATATATATGAGTTCGATTTGCCAACATATAGTATAGCAGCACCCAGTGCTCATCCTGTCAAGTATCCCCCTCAGATGTGGAGAAAGGGGAACCCTCTTGCGCTGTTGGTGGGAATGTGAACTGGTGCAGCCACTCTGGAAAACTGTGTGGAGGTTCCTCAAAGAGTTAAAAATAGACCTGCCCTACGATCCAGCAATTGCACTGCTGGGGATTTACCCCAAAGATACAGATGCAGTGAAATGGCAGGACACCTGCACCCCAATGTTCACAGCAGCAATGTCCACAATAGCTAAACTGTGGAAGGAACCTCGGTGTCCATCGAAAGATGAATGGATAAAGAAGATATGGTCTATGTATACAGTGGACTATTAGCCATTAGAAACGACGAATACCCACCATTTGCTTCAATGTGGATGGAACTGGAGGGTATTATGCTGAGTGAAATAAGTCAGTTGGAGATGGACGAACATTATATGGTCTCACTCATTTGGGGAATATAAGAAATAGTGAAAGGGATTATAGGGGAAAGGAGGGGAGCTGAATGGAAAAAATTAGAGGGACATAAACTGTGGGAGACTCCTAACTCTGGGAAATGAACAAGGGGAAGTGGAGGGGGAGGTGGGTGGGGGGTTGGGGTGACTGGGTGACGGGCACTGAGGGGGGCACTTGGCCGGATGAGCACTGGGTGTTATGCTATATGTTGGCATATTGAACTCCAATAAAAATATATACAAAAAAAGTATCCCCCTCAGTGCCCGTCACTCAGTCACCCCATCCTCCTGCCCACCTCCCCTTCCACTACCCCTTGTTCATTTTCCAGAATTAGGTGTCTCTCATATTCTGTCACCCTCTCTGATTTTTCCCACTCATTTTCTCTCCTTTCCCCTATGATCCCTTTCACTATTTTTTATATTTCCCGTATGAGTGAAATCATATAATGTTTGTCCTTTTCCGATTGACTTATTTCACTCAGCAGAACATCCTCCAGTTCCATCCACGTTGAAGCAAATGGTGGGTATTCGTCATTTCTAATGGCTGAGTACTTTTCCATTGTATATATAGACCACATCTTCCTTATCCATTTATCTTCATTTCCTATTTCACAGATGAAGAAATAGAGTTAGTCAAGCGCTCGAGGGTGGTCCTTTGAATGATTTCACTCCTGTCAGATGCCAAAGCCAAGGGCCTTTATTGTGCCAAGGCTACCTTTGTGGCATCAGTGCTTCGAGTCTGGTGAATCACCTAGCCACACTGATTCATCCTTCTTTCTGTTCATCTCTTCCTTTATTAGGGACTCATGTATGAGGCATGGGTCTAGTTGTCATTGAAAATACAGAAAACAAGGAATCTGCTGTGAAATAGAGGAGAAAGAAATGGACAAAGGAGATTTTAAAAAAAAGATAGGCACAGCATATTGATACCTGTTTTGTTCCAGATAATATGATGCAGAAAATCTACCCTGGTCTTTCAAGAGATTATTGCCTTGGGCTGTGGTAATCTTCAAACTTTTAATTTCCTATTGGTATAACTGATAGCAGGTTGAACAGTCACCCCATATATATTTATTTACATTATATATTTAAATACTTAATATATTAAATTTTAGGCACAAATAACTTTTCATGTTTAGATAAAAATATAAATGAAGTTTCAGATCCTTTCTTCACTCGCCCCGGTGGCCCATCATGGGCACTTCCTGCAGTGCTTCCTCAGTCTGGAAACTTCCACCCTGATCTGTGCCTGACTCCCTTCCTTCTTCAGAACAACACCAGGTTTTCAGGGTAACCTTCCTTGACCACTTCCTGTAGAATATGCTCCTCCCCTGCTCTGTTGTCCTCTGTCCCCTTATCCTGCTTTGTTGTTCATATTCTTTATTTCACTCTGTAATTAATATGATCATTCTCCAGTGGCTTAGTTTTGTCTCCTTGCATCAGTATCTAGCTTCTAGAAGAGCAAGGGGGAGTCCCAGCACTGGTGACTACAGGAGGAAAGCAACAGAGTCAAAGGGTGGGAGATGGAGGTGGAATGTCCCCGGCTCAGGTGGGAGAACAGGGAAGATTGGTAACTGCTTGTTTGTGACCGCTCTCCCTTCATTCTTGCAAATCCCAAGGGCCAGGGGCACCAAACCCTTTCCTTTGGTTCAGTTAGCTGCAATCTCTTCCTCTTCTCTCCCACTTTTCAGCCTCTACCCCACAGGAGGGGAAGGTAAATGTCCCATACACACAACCCTCAAGGATCTCAGTTCTAGTTCAGAGAAAGATTCTGCTTGTCTCTCTTGGCATCTTCTCTCTTAAGGTGCTTGTGGGGTTGTATCAGGTGTTCTGGGCTAGGAACCAGGAGATCTAATCTCCGTGCCTGTATTTGCCCCTGAAGAAAGGTTGAACAGGATGGTTGCACAGCCTGTCCTCACACTAACTGACTCACTTCCTATACAGGAACCAAGGGCAGCTGAGAGTTGAACTTGGATTAACTTCTTCTTACACAAACGGTGCTCCGAACTAATGATAAGCGAATCTCGCAAGTTTACCAGTTTGGGCATAAATTAAGGAGTACCTTCTGAGAAACCTACACAGGGAGTAGAGGTGATTATATGACTCATAATCAGTGGGCATGAGGCACACACCCAGGAAGAAGTAGCCTAACTAGCCTAACTAGCCCCAAAGTCGATTGCAGATACACACCAGTTCCTCTGTGACATCAGCTCCCCCCACTGTCACTGGGCCTAGATTCTGCGCCAAGACCACCACAGCACTCCCCAGGAAGACGGATAAGCTCCACCAGCTCTGTCCAGTCCTTTATCATCTGATAAACACGACATGGGACTCAGCCCTCTTCTGTCTTTTGCTTTTGATCGTTAAACACAGCCTGAAAGCCCTCACTGCTAACTATCCACTTCTTGCTAGCTCCATGACATTCTTTCTTTGGGCCTTGGATTCATCATATGTAAGACAGAAGAAATAGAATGTTGTCAGCCAGGGATCACAGGGGGGCAGTCCCCTGAGGATCAGAGAAAGATATCTGTGGCCTTGTGAGTCTTCAGAAATCATATCACTAACATACTGATCTTTAGAAAATACTGGAGGAAGAATTCTAACCACACAGTAAGTAAATAGGAACATAAACCTCAGACAGGGGCAGACAAAAAGGAAAGGAAACAGTGGTGAGGAAGAAGTTCTGGCCTTCCTGCAGTGCTCAGTATTAAGCCACGTAAACAGCTGGAAATCTGGTCAAAAGAGGAATAAAATATATTTATTGAATGTTTTTACTTATGAATACAGATGCAAGCATTCTGAATAAAATATCCAGTAGTATATAAAATGAATGGTAGATGTGAACAAATAGAGTTTATTTTAGAGAGGCAAGAATGGCTTAGACTCAGATCTTTCAATATGGTCTGTTAAAGTATGAAAAACTATGCAAGTGTATCAACTGCCAAAAAGAAAAGAAAAACATACAAAGGAAACCTGTAAACTTTCAGTCACCATTCCAAATATAAATTGTAAGAAAATAGGAATAGTAGGAAAATATTCTAAACATGTAAAGACAGATCAAATATAATTCCAAATGTGAATTGTTAAAGCCATCTCGTTAAAGTCAAGGATGAGACAAGGATGGAGATATTGGTGTTCTTAGTTGGTATTATCTTCCTAGGTTCTGCATATGTAATAAGATAAGAAACTAGAAAACCAATACTGTATGGGAAAAGAAGAAACAAATGATCTGTATGTGCATATTACAGTATTATGTGTTGGCAAAATTGAAGAGACTCTGAGAAAAAAAAAACACATAAACAGGACCTTAAAGAATCTTGTGTGGTATGTTTACAAATCAAGAACAGAAATGAAAACAATAGCAAAGTAGTAATACTCAGAAATGGAAAAGGAAAACTAATTCCACTTAAAGTTTTGACAAGCATAAAATACCCAAGAATAAATTGAATGACTTTTATTTCATTTGGCTTGCCCTTGGAAAACAGTAAAATTTTACCAAATAGTAATAAAATAGAAACTGAGAAAATTGGGATATATATTGTGTTTCTACATGAAAAGATTTAGTACCATGTAATAGTCACTCTCCCAAAATTACTTTAGCAAGTAAATGCAGGTCAGATCACAATTGCAGTAGGTAACTGGGATATTTGTTGGGGAACTGGAAAAGTCAGTTTAAGTGCACAGAATATAAATCCATAAGAAAGAAAAAGAAAATTAAGGAAAAGAATAGGAAGAGAGATTTCCTTTATTAGATATTAAAACATACCATAAAGCCACTGAAACAGCATTATGACTAGAATCCAATACAGGAATAGAAACAAAATACACAAATGTATTATATAACAAATGATATATTTAAGTTTCGGTGGGATGACTTATTTAATAAATAGTACTGGCATCATTGGCTAGCCATATGGAAGAAAGATATAGAAGAAAATTAATACTATTCAAAAATATATTCCAGATGAAATGAAGATTGAAATGTAAAAAGTAAAAATAAGCCTATATTGAAATGTAAAAAATAAAAATGTTTAAATATCTATATAACTTTGGAGTAGGAAAAAGCTTTTTTGCACTTGATGGGATGAGCACTGGGTATTATGCTATATGTTGGCAAATTGAACTCCAATAAAAAAAATTTTTAAAAACCCTCAGAACTCATAGTGAAAACTATATTTGATAATATTAGAATTAAAAATTTCTGAATGCAAAACCTCCATTGATAAAATAAACATAATTATACTTTGGGAAATGAATTTGTAGTATATACCTTAAGTGTTATTATCCCTAACTTTTTAAATCCTTACAGAATTTTAAGAAAGACATGAAAACCCAGTGTAAACACGGTCAAAGGATATGAATAGACAACTCAGAATGACTGACATGAGAATATGTCCAATCTCACTAGTCAGGGAAATGCAAATTCAATCTGTAATAAAATGCTCTATTTCATTCATGAATTTGGTATATATTAAAAAAAAAAAAGAGGATACCAGCCAGTGCCAGGGAAACAGTTCTTCTAGTCACTGTTAACAGAAATAAAATAGCAGCAAACTTTTGGGAAAGTAATCAAGGAGTATCTATTAGATTTTGAAATACACATGCTCTTTGACTTGGTAATACCACTTACAGAAATCAGTTCTACTGAGGAAATGGTTCAGGATGTAAAGATACATGTATAAGGATGTTTGTTGAAGCACTGTTTGTAATGGCAAAGAATCATGAGCCATTTGAACCAATAGGGTGGCCGACTAAATGTCAGTGCATTCAATGTATGGACTCTTACACTGTTGTTGAAAGAAATGAGTTAATGCTGCATTGACTGACCTGGAGGGCTGCCCATGCTGGGCTAAAGGCAAATCGGAACGTGATAGCAGAAGAGATAACAATACCCCTCCAATGTTTTGCAATGAGCTAGGGTACTGATTACCTCAAGGGGTGGGAAAGAAGGCAAAGGGAAGATGTCAGGGAATAATTTCATAAAGCAACATGGAAATGTTCCACTTGTATAGTCAGCATATGTTACCTTTGTGATTAAAGATCAACAAAGGAAAAATCGGAACCTTGCCTACATAAATTCTCCCACATCTCACATTTCTAAAGGTTCTTAGTTTAGAGAAGACTTTAAAACCTGTAGTTTAAATTAGCATCTCAGAGGATTCAGATGCAGAATGAACCCCCTCTTTCTCAAATGAGAGAACTGAAAGAAGGTCAGTAAGGAGATTGTGTAGTAGAAAGATTCCCAAGGTCAACTAGTAAGTGAGCGACAAAGTGAGAGGAAGGACCCGCCCAGGGGTAGTTCTGCTCTTCCAGCAACTGCTCCAGAGTTGTGAGGAAGTTAATAGATTTTTTTTTTGGTTCTTTTATTTAAAAAAAAAAGTGTTTTTATACATTTTGTAATAGAAAATGTAAAAGTAACACAAAAGTAGAAAAGTGTAATAAACCCTTTTTGGGTCATGGACCCATGGCCCAACTTCAATAAGTTAGTCAGGTGAATAAAGAAACATGGCCCAACCTCAAAACACAATTTGGGAGCAAACCTTGGAGTTGGGGAGCCTAGGTGGCCTAGCTCGTTGCATATCCAACTGTTAGTTTTGGCTCAGGTCACAATTGCTGGGTTGTAGCTTCATGGACTTAGTGCAGAGTCTGCTTGAGATTCTCTTTCCCTCTCCTTCTGCCCCTCCCCCTGTGCTTTTTCTTTCTAAAGTAATAAAATCTAACAAAAATTTTTAAAAATTTAAAAAATCAGTTATAATATTGTATTGACTTTCAAAGTTTTTATTTATTTTTTATGTGATTTTTTTATTTTTTTATTTATGATAGTCACACACACACACACACAGAGAGAGAGAGAGAGAGAGAGAGAGAGAGAGAGGCAGAGACACAAGCAAAGGGAGAAGCAGGCTCCATGCACCGGGAGCCCGACGTGGGATTCGATCCCGGGTCTCCAGGATCGCGCCCTGGGCCAAAGGCAGGTGCCAAACCGCTGCGCCACCCAGGGATCCCTGCCCTTAAATTTTTATTTAAATTCAATTAACATATAATGTATTCTTGGTTTCAGAGGTAGAGGTCAGTGACTCATCAGTCTTATATAATACCCAGTGCTCATTATGCCAGTGCCCTCCTTAATGTCCATCTCTCAGTTACTCCATCCCCCCAAACCTCTCCCCTCCAGCAACCCTCAATTTGCTTCCTATGATTAAGAATTTCTTTTTTTTCCCCAAAGATTTTATTTGTATGTGAGAGAGAGATAGCGAGAGAGCATGAGTAGGCGGGGGAGAGGGAGAAGTGGGCTCCCTATTGAGCAGAGAGCCTGAGCCAGAGCTCAATCCCAGGACCCCAGGACCATGACCTGGACAGATGCTCAACTGACTGAGCCATGCAGGCGCCCCTGCTTGAGAGTCTTTTATGGATGATTTTTTAATACTGAAAAGAACATGGTATGTCATGGGATTCAGCTAGGTGAATGTATTTCAAAATAAATTGTATTATCTCACAACTTTACCAATTTTTGTCACTGTGCCATGGCACTGTTATGTATTAAGTATTTTTATTTATTGACTGACTTGTTGAAAACTGATCTTGTTGAAAGTAATGGAGATGTGAAATCATGGGTTTCATGCCATAGTTCCATTGCTCCAATACACATCATAAATATAAATTTTTTTAAAAAAATTTTACTGGAGTTCAATTTGCCAACATTTATTTTTTAAAATTTTTTTAAAGATTTTATTTATTTATTCATAGAGAGAGAGAGAGAGAGAGAGAGAGAGGCAGAGACACAGGCAGAAGGGAGGAGGGAGAAGCAGGCACCATACAGAGAGCCTGACGTGGGACTTGATCCAGGGTCTCCAGGATCACGCCCTGGGCTGCAGGCGGCACTAAACCTCTGTGCCACCGGGGCTGCCCCAATTTGCCAACATTTAGCATAACACCCAATGCTCATCCCACCAAAAGTGCCCCCCCTCAGTGCCCATTACCCAGTCACCCCAACCCCCTGCCCACCTCCCTTTCCACTACCCCTTGTTCATTTCCGAGAGTTAGGTATCTCTCATATTTTGTCACCCTCACTGATATTTTCACTCATTTTCTCTCCTTTCCCTTTATTCCCTTTCACTAATTTTTATATTCCCCAAATGAATGAGACCATATAATGTTTGTCCTTCTCTGATTGACTTACTTCACTCAACATAATACCCTCCAGTTCCATCCATATTGAAGCAAGTGGTGGTATTCGTCATTTCTAATGGCTGAGTAATATTCCATTATATACATAAACCACATCTTCTTTATCCATTCATCTTTTGATGGACACCGAGGCTCCTTCCACAGTTTGGCTATTGTGGACATTGCTGCTAGAAACATTGGGGTGCAGGTGTCCCGGTGTTTCACTGCATCTGTATCTTTGGGGTAAATCACCAGCAGTGCAATTGCTGGATCGTAGGGCAGGTCTATTTTTATCTCTTTGAGGAACCTCCACACAGTTTTCCAGAGTGGCTGCACCAGTTCACATTCCCACCAACAGTGCAACAGAGTTCCCCTTTCTCCACATCCTCTCCAACATTGTTGTTTCCTGCCTTGTTAATTTTCCCCATTCTCACTGGTGTGAGGTGGTATCTCATTGTGGTTTTGATTTGTATTTCCTTGATGGCCAGTGATGTGGAGCATTTTCTCATGTGCTTGTTGGCCATGTCTATGTCTTCCTCTGTGAAATTTCTGTTCATGTCTTTTGCCCATTTCATGATTGGATTGTTTCTTTGCTGTTGATAAATCTAAAATTATTGAAATGAAAACAAATATGTAGCCATGGGCTACCTATGTTTATTTATTTAGCACATCACACTCTGAAGAAATTGGGCCACAGAATTTACTAAACTTAGTGTTAGTCCTCAGAGCCGGACTGTCAAGAAGCCAGGAACCAAAGGCACATCCCTAGGGAAAGAGCCAAGAAGGAAGATGTGGGAAGTGCTGGGTTCCAGCCTGCCTCCCTGGTTTCCTCAAATTGAAGTCACTTCATTAACTTCTGCATTCCAGACCCAACCTGGCTTGCAATATAAGCTTGAGTTGGATTAGATTATTATTCTGGATCCATGGTGCTTTATCAGCCTGCAAAAAGGACTTGCAGTTCTCTTTGCCCAAGAACACAGTGGCCTGTGCTGACACTGGAGGACACAGAGCTTTCTTCCCCACATCAATCTGTCAGCAGCCACATCCTCCTCCAGAATGCCTCACATCCCCTTTCTTTCTTTCTGCCATCTTCTGCCCCAGCCCAAGTTTAAGGCCTCCTCTTCACATCAAATGCCCTCACTATCTCCTCACACTGGCTCTGCCTCCAACATTTACCCAAATGCAAGTTGTCTCGAGCTTCACCATCAAATTTTTCTTTCTTAACATGTCTCCGGAAGCAGGGAAAACAAAAGTAAAAATGAACTATTGGGACTTCCTCAAGATAAAAAGCTTCCGTAGAGTGAAGGAAACAATCACCACAACTAAAAAACATCCTACAGAATAGGAGAAGATATTTACAAATGACATATCTGATAAAGCGTTAGTATCCGAAATCTATAAAGAATTTATCAAACTCAACATCCCAAAAATATATAACTCAGTTAAGAAATGGTCAGAAGACATGAATAGACATTCTTTCAAGGAAGATATCCAAATGCTAACAGACACATGAAAAGATACTTATCATCAGGGAAATACACATCAAAACCATGATGAGATACCACCTCACACCTGTCAGAATGGCTAAGATTAACGACACAGAAAACAACAGAATTTGGAGAGGATGCAGAGAAAGAGAAACCCTCTTACACCGTTGATGCGAATGCAAGCTGGTCCAGCCACTCTGGAAAACAGTATGGAGGTTCCTCAAAAAGTTAAAAATAGAACTGTCCTATGACCCAGCAATTTCACTATTAGGTATTTACCCAAAGAACACAAAAATACTGATTTGAAGGGGCACATGCAACCCCATGTTTATAGCAGCATTATCAACAATAGCCAAACTATGTGAAGAGCCCAAATGTCCATAGACTGGTGAATGGATAAAGATGTGTATATATGGCTGATGATGAGTGATGTTGAGCATCTTTTCATGTGTCATCCAAAGGAATGAAATCTTGCCATTTGCAATGACACAGATGGAGCTAGAGTGTATTATGTGAAATAAGTCACAGAAAGACAAATACCATGTGATGCCATTCATCTGTGGAATTTAAGAAAAAAAAACCCAGATGAACATAGGGGGAGGGGAATAAAAAAGAGAGGGAAGCAGACCATAAAAGCCTCCTAAAAGACTGATGAAAAAAACTGATCGAGTGTGGTGGCGGAATGGGCTAAATGAATGCTGGCCATCAAGGAGGGCACTTGTTATGAGCACTGGGTATTATATGTAAGTGATGAATCACTAAACTCCACATCTGAAACTGATTTTAGCATAAATGTTAACTAACTAGAATTTAAATAAAACATTGAAATGAAATAAAAAAGTTTTTCTTTCTAAATAAGAAAGCTGCTAAAAAACCCGAGTTGACGACCCTTCTTTAAACTCTCTATTATCATTGTGGTAAAATATACCCAAGATAAAATTAACCTTTTTCACAATTTTAGGGGTATAATTCAGTCACATAAGTACTTTAACAATGCTGTGTAACTATCATGACTATCCACTTCCAGAACTTGTTCATCATCCCAAACAGAAAGTTTATGCCCCTTAAGCAGTAATTACCATTCGCCCATTACTCAGCCTCTGATATCTCTAGTCTATCTTCTGTCCCTATGTACTTGCTACTCTAGATATTTCATATAACTAGAAGAATACCATATTTGTCCTTCTGTGTCTGGCTAACCTTACTTAGCCTAATTCCCTCAAAATTCACCCATGTTGTAGCACATATAGAAATTTCATTTCTTTTTAAGGTACAAAAAGGATATATATATATATATTTTGTTGTTGTTGTTGTTTTGCTTTTACTATTCATCTCTTGATGGACATTGAGTTACTTTCACCTTTTGGCTATTATAATTAGTGCTTCTAGGAATGTTAGTGTACAAGTATGTATTTGAGCCTCTGCTTTCCATTCTTTTGGGTATATACCTAGGAGTAGAAGTGCTGGATTATATGGTCATTCTATGTTAAAGTTTTTCAGGAGCCACCATACTGTTTTGCACAGTGGGTATGCCATTTGAGGATTCCTACCAGCAATGGCCATTCTTGGCCTACCAGACTTGCCCATTCTTACCAATATGTATTTCCATATTTTGATTTCAGTCATCCCAATGGGTGGGAAGTGGGATCTCATTGTGGTTTTGATTTGCAGTTCCATAACAAAAATGATGTTGAGCAGCTTCTCATGTGCTTAGTGGCCTTTTGTATATCTTTTTGAGAAATGTCTATTCCAATCTTTTCCCCATTTTTAAATTGTTGCTGCTGTTGTTGAAATAGGAAAAATTCTTTATATATTCTGGATACTAATCCTTCAGCTGATACATGATATACAATCCCATTTTGGGGTTGTCTTTTTCATTCTCTTAATAGTGCCCTTTAATGCACAAATGCTTTAAATTGTGATGAAGTCCAATTTTTCTGGTTTTTCTTTTGTTGTCCATACTTTTGCTGTCATATCTAAAAAAAGTATCACCAAACAATGTCACACAGATTTCCTCCTGTGTTTTCTTCTAAGAGTTTTATCATTTTAGGTCTTTTTTTTTCTTTTTTTTTTTTTTCATTTTAGGTCTTACATTTAAGTCTTTGATCCTTTTTTTTTTTTTTTTTTAGTTAAATTTTTTGTATGAGTGGTCTTGGCACTGTTGTTGAAAATCATTTGACCATGGAGCACCTGTAGTTGGTTAAGCATCTGACTTTCGGTTTTGCTCAGATCATGATCTCAGGGTTGTGAGAAAATGGGCAGCAGGGGACTTTATGGGACCTTTTGTCATTATGTATATTTGGGCTGTCTGAGAAGAGGATTTGGCAAGTTCAATAATAAGCAATCCGAGTTAAGTTTTTTTTCTTACAATGTTTTGGTAATGGCATAACCTACTAACCTTCATGGCATTGGATTTGTAGCCTTTTGTTCTAAAAATGTGAAAATGTGAAAGCATTTTCCTGGGGCCTGAATAGTGATAGTCAATAGAACAAATGTTAAGTTTATAGGTTGTACTATGTCAGCACTGAGAGGGAGCCCAAATGGTAAAGGAGCCCATGTAGTCTTGAGTAAATTAATGTTTGTGAATGCCTGTGATATGCTGATCCCTCTAAAGTATAGTGCTTAGGGCAGGGGCCACTTTTGCCCAGACACAATTAGCTTCAAGGACTCCTTGGGATTATGATGCATCATCAATTGCCCTCTCCTGGTCTGCTCACAGGGTTGTTGCTGTTGTTGTTGTTTTTTGAGATTTTATTTATTTATTCATGAGACAGAGAGAGAGAGAGAGAGAGGAGAGGCAGAGACACAGGCTGAAGGAGAAGCAGGCTCCATGCAGGGAGCCTGATGTGGGACTCGATCTCAAGACTCCAGGATCATGCCCTGGACTGAAGGCAGGCACTAAACTGCTGAGTCACCCAGGGATCCGCTGCTCACAGGGTTGTACAGGGAATCCCATAACATGACCCTTCCCAAGTATCAAGTGGGGAAGTTGAGTCAAGAATTCCTCATCCCCTATGCCTTCTTCAAAGCAAAAACCCTGAAGTGAAAAATCACAGGTCTGATAGCTAGTCTCCCCTACCACCTCATTCTTTTTCTCTCACACGCCTATAGCACCCAAAGGTGTCTTCATCGTCATATCCTTTTTTCTCCTCCAGAGCAGCAAATCAGGCCTTGATGCCATAAACGGAAGGGGAAGATATCTATGAGAAGAGGCTTCCAGGTTTGGTTTCTTTTTTTCCCCATATTTATTTATTTATTTATTGAAGTTTGATTTGCCAACATATAACACCCAGGGTTTATTCCATCAAGTGGCCTGCTCAGTGCCCATCACTTAGTCACCCCATCCTCCTGCCGGCCTCCTCTTCTACTACCCCTTGTTCATTTCCCAGAGTTAGGAGTCTCTCATTTTTTGTCACCCTCTCTAATTTTTCCCACTCATTTTCCCTCCCTTCCCCTATAATCCCTTCACTATTTCTTATATTCCCTGTATGAGTGAAACCATATGATTGTCCTTCTCTAGTTGGCTTACTTCACTCAGCATAACACCCTCCAGTTCCATCCATGTTGAAGCAAATGGTGGGTATTCATCGTTTCTAATGGCTGAGTCACATTCCATTCCATTCCATTCCATTCCATTCCATTCCATTCCATTCCATTCCATATCTTCTTTATCCATTCATCTGTTGATGGACATCAAGCCTCCTTCCACAGTTTGGCTATTGTGGACATTGCTGCTATAACCATTGGGGTGCAGGTAAAAATAGAGCTACCCTATGACTCAGCAATTGCACTACTGGGTATTTACCCCAAAAATACAGATGCAGTGGAAAGCCAGAACACCTGCACCCCAGGTTTGGTTTCTAGTGAGATAAAGAAGGGAAAAGAAAAAAACTTTGTTTCATAGTTCTATTTTGAGAAACCAAAACTAAACATTAATTATTCTTCTTTGCATTATTTTTCAAACAAAAGCCATATCTCTCCCAAATATGGAAGCTCAAGTTAATATTATTTGCCATGGTAGTTAAAAATTAAATATATTCATATAGCCAGAAATCCTGCAAACAACCTTTTACAGAGAAAGAGGCTGAGATTTAGGTTCCTATGCCTGAGTCAGGCAAATGGCATAGCTCAGTAAATGGCAGAGCTAAAACAAGGTTCGAATAAATGACTACACATGAGTGGAATTCTTGAACATGTGCACAAATCAAGTAAATGTCATATGGATGAATATCAAATGTACTGCTTTCATGTAAAGGGACTTCATCAGTGAAGCTTATTGGTTGTTAGCAACTCTCTGGGTGTTTTAAGTAACAAGGAGTTCAATGTGGTGGAAGAGACCTTAGAACCAGTCTTGGGGACGGACAGTATCTCAGGAAGGTTCTGGAGATCCAGGAAGTAAGAAGTGCAGCAGCATTCTCTCACAAGCAACCCTTTGGTTAGCATGCTTTGCCTTGCATCAGACCACTCAGGATTCAACATGTCCAGTGAAAGTACCTGGTTGGTTGCTCTTGCATCCATCCTAGGGCTCAGAGAAACAATCTGTTTTCTTGAATAAGAATGTGACATGAGGGGATCCCTGGGTGGCTCAGCGGTTTGGCGCCTGCCTTTGGCCCAGGGTGAGATCCTGGGGTCCCAGGATTGAGTCCCGCGTCAGGCTCCTGGCATGGAGCCTGCTTCTCCCTCTGCCTATGTCTCTGCCTCTCTCTCTCTCTCTCTCTCTCTCTCTCTCTCTCTCTCTCTCTGTGTCTATCATAAATAAATAAATAAATCTTTTAAAAAAGAACCTGACATGATTAGGAAAAGGGGGAGGAGATAACAATGCTTTGGGTTCCAGAAAATGTGGTTTGTGCACCCCATGCATTATTTTATCATCCTCAACAGCTCTGTGAGGCAGACAGTATTACTGTTTCTATGTCACAGCTCTGTAAATTGAGCCTGTGGATGTGTAAATAGCTTGCTCAATGTGTCATAGATACTAAGTTGCAAGATCTGGTCTAGAACCCAGGCACAATTACCAAAAATTCATTTGGTTTATTTTGTATTGAGACTCTACAAATGCTGGGTCAGGGAGACTCACCGGAAAAGGGGAATGAAGCAGGTTCTGGCCCAAGTTCCTTTTGGCTTACTTGTTATTCTCCCAGAAATACTGAACCCTGAACATTGTGGACGTCAATGCATTTATTCTAAACTAGTTTGATCTGAAAATATTCTTTTTTAAAAAAAGATTTTATTTATTTATTTGAGAGAGAGAGAGAGAGAGATCAGAGACAGAGCACCCACAAGCCATGGGAGGGGCAGAGGAATCTTAAGCAGAATCTCAAGTGGACTGAGCTCAGAGCCCAAACCTGGACTCAAACTCGCAACCAACTCTGGGATCGTGACCTGAGCTGAAATCATGAGTTGAACAATTAATCGATTGAGTCATCCAGGCGCCCCTGAAAATATTCTTGAATCACATGTGCTGTCGTTCACTTTTGGCAATTCGCTTTCAATAGTTGAATAAACAATATATACGAATAGTTATTTACCTATTTTTACCTTTTGTGATCTTTCTGGGAATTCCAGCTTCCACATCAATGAGGAAACTGATGGACAATGTAGTCTCAAATAGCTGGTGGCCAATCAGGAGCACAAAAATAATGTTTACCTCCATTTTATTGGAGGCCTTTGGCAGATTTGGGGGCCTTCGTCTGGAGCCAGATTATCTAGATCTGAGTTCTCAGCTATTTCCATCATGTGTAATCTTGAGTAAGCTTCTTAATATCTCTGTATCTTCATGTACTCTGTAAAATATAGAGAATAGTAATGCTTTACTTCATAAAAGAGGATCAATAAAACAGTATGTTCATTAGTTAGAATGTGCTTAGTAGGGGCACCTAGGTGGCTCAGTTAGTTAAGTGTTTGACTCTTGATTTTGGTTCAGGTCATATCTCAGGGTTGTGGGATCAAGCCCCGAGGTGGGCTCCGCACTGAACATGGAGTGTCCTTGAGATTCTCTCTCAGCCCCTCCCTACCCTTGCACACTAAATAATAAATAAATAAATAAATAAATAAATAAATAAATAAATAAATAAATAAAATCTTTAAACAAAAAAATAACGTGCTTAGTATATTGTTAATTAATCAATGTTAGTCATTATTTTTTTTAATGTTAGCCATTATTATTCAAGACTTAGAGTCTTAGCAGCTCCAGACCACCTTTGAATTTGTGTTGTCTACATTCTCACTGTTTCCTATGGAATGTTCATAAGCAGATTTAAAAGGCTTCCCTGGTAATTAGCACATCTTTCCTCATGCAGCATGAGGAATTCCTACAGCAGAATTTTTATGGAGAAACATATGGTCTCGTGGAAAGAATTGGGTTGAGGGAACTGACTTCAGAAGGTTTGAGACCATGAAAGCCTTATCAAAAGAAAGGACATTTATAAATATATAGAGATTTGGTTTTACAGTTGCTCTAAAACCACAATAGAGACCTCAGATGAGGTAACACTCTTACCTACTCATATTTTTTCTTTAAAATAATTAAGATTATTGATGTTCCAATTAAATCAGTTCATAGACCTAGATGTCATCCTTTATTTTCCTCTCCTTCTCAATCAATCACCAAATTCTGTCAAACCTACGGTTGAACTATCTCAAATCAACCCACATCTTTCCAACACAACAACTATGGTACCAGCTTAGGTGGCCATTACCTCTGTCCATGTCCCTCCAAGAGACACTCACCTCCCCTCTATGCTTCTCCAGTCTTTTTTTTTTTTTTTTTTTGCTTCTCCAGTCTTGACTTTCCAATAGCCATGCATCATCTTGGGACTGTTCTTAACATGGCTGATAAGTTCCTTCCCACCTGGAGCCCTCTTTCACCCTCCCATCAATGCTCCAGTCATACCTGAGTTCCTCAGGTAGGTCTTCCAAAAGTATTCTACTATCTCTTGCTCTGAGAAGTCACAGAAGTTGTCTCTCTGCCTGGAGCATGGTTCTCACCAACTCCAACATCTCTGCTCTCCTTTGCTTGGCTGGTTCTCTTGAACCTCAGTCTAGGATAGTGCCCAACAGAGTAGGTAGTCAACTAGTCTTTGATATAAATAAAGGAATGGCGAGTGAATGTGCTGTTGTAACTATCCATGATCAATAAAGGATTGCATCAATTATTTCTATTTGCCTTTTTCTGAACAAAATCAGTACTTCTCTCCTTTAAATTTCCCTAAGATAAGTTAATTGATGTCTGTTGCAGGGAATTCCAATTTCTTTGTGTTTGGTTCTCTATCCATGTACCAACACCTTCTGATTTTAGGATTTGGAAGATTTTGATTGCCTCCTCCATTGGGCTTCTTTATTCATTTTCTGGCTTCCTCTCTTTTGACAATAGGTTATTTTCCCTCATTGTGGCAAGTTCTGCATGTGCTCATCAATATCATATTCTCTCTCTCTCTCTCTCTCTCTCTCTCTCTCTCTCTCTTTTTCCTTTGAAACCACAGCTAGATACTATTACCCAGTCTTAGTTACAGTTAAATATACCCCTGGGACTGAATTATGGCTAGTGGAATTTTATTGAACTTATGGCACCATTTCCAGAGCTGGCCCTTCCTCTTTTCCAATATTTATGAGCTGATTGGAGAAAACTCTGATGTCTTACAGGAAGAGAGAATAACAATATGGAAAAAGCCTGCATCCCAAAGAGAGAGAGGCAAACCAAGAGATAGACTCTTCACTATAGAGAACAAAGTGATGGTTATCAGAGGGGAGGTGAAAGGGGGGATGGGTTACATAGGTGAGGGAGATGAAGGAGTGCACTCAATGGGATGAGCAAATGTGATATATGGAAGTGTTGAAGCACTACGTTGCACACCTAAAACTAATATTACACTGTATGTTAACTAACTGGAATTTAATAAACAAAAACCTGAAGGAAACAGCCTGCATCCTGCTAAGGCTGTGTGGGACAGAGTTTCTCTGTTACCTTATATGGCAATGTGATGTGAGCAAGAAGTATAAGTTTTACTTTACTTGTATGTAGAGTCACTAAAATTTTCATGTGGCCTGCCCTAATACACTTGTCTTTGCGATGTCTCCAAGAGAAGATCTCTCCGTATATTACTCTACCATCTGGTTTTCCCTCTTTTCTCTTTTCTACGCATTTACAAAAGACTGACAATTTGCATGTAAAAGATCCCAAAGTGTCCAAGTTGCATAAAGGTGTAATGAGTGATTCTATTTGGGGTAGGGATATTTGGTAGAATAAGTCATTGGAAACAAAGAGTGAATGTCCATACATATCTGTGGATGTAAGGAGAAGGCATCCAGGAACTTTATGCTAGTAAGTATATCTCCTATATAGAGAACTTTCTAGGAGAGTCCAAATATCATGAAATAAAAATCTCTCTTAAGTGGGCAATTCAATTGTGCAACCATTATTGACTATCTTTAGAAAAAATTTCAGTGGTTTGAGAAATTACTTATGTGATACTCATTGTAGGACACAAAATTGTGTGATCTTAACTATCCACAGTACGATCTCAACTCTGAAAAAAAAAATGCTGTCACTGGCAGAAAATAGACCAACATATGTAAAAAGAAGGATGAATTAACATATTGTAACTAATGTAAATTTGTAAAAAAAATTAATCATAGAGGGGGGAGGGGCAAGATGGCGGAAGAGCAGGGTCCCCAAATCACCTGTCCCCACCAAATTACCTAGATAACCTTCAAACCATCCTGAAAATTTACGAATTCGGCCTGAGATGTAAAGCGAGACCAGCTGGAATGCTACAGTGAGAAAAGTTCGCACTTCTATCAAGGTAGGAAGACGGGGAAAAAGAAATAAAGAAACAAAAGGCCTCCGAGGGGGAGGGGCCCCGCGAGGAGCCGGGCTGAGGCCGGGGCGAGTGTCCCCAGGACAGGAGAGCCCCGTCCCGGAGGAGCAGGAGCTGCACCAACCTTCCCGGGCGGGCGGAAAGGGGCTCGCAGGGAGTTGGAGCAGGACCCAGGAGGGCGGGGATGCCCTCGGGCTCCCTGGGACACTAACAGACACCTGCGAGCGCAGGGGAGTGCTCCGAGCTCCCTAAGGGCTGCAGCACGCACGGCGGGGACCGACCGGAGCAGCTCGGAGGGGCTCGGGCGGCGGCTCCGCGGAGGGGGCTGCGGGGCGGGAGCGCGAATCCCACAGCGCAGGCCCCGGAGCACAGGGCGCCGGGACACAGCCCAGGATCCGGCCTCCCCCGGGACAGGCAGAGGCCGGGAGGGCCCGAGACAGCGAGGACGCTCCTGCCCCGAGCTGAGCAGATCAGCGGCCCCGCCCCGGAGCCTCCAGGCCCTGCGGACGGAGAACCGAGAGCCCCGAGCCCCGTAGTTCCTGCGGAGGCTGAATCCAGGCTTCCAGAGTTGCCATAGCAACTGCTGCTGTTCCTCCTGGGGCCTGGCGGGGTAAACAACCCCCGCTGAGCCCGGCAGCAGGCAGGGGCAGAGCAGCTCCCCCAAGTGCTAACACCTGAAAATCAGCACAACAGGCCCCTCCCCCAGAAGACCAGCTGGACGGACCAGTGATACTCCCCCGTGTTCCAATACAACTTGTTTTTGGCCACTCTGCACTGAGCAAAATGACTAGAAGGAAAACCTCACTTCAAAAGAAAGAATCAGAAACAGCCCTCTCTCCCACAGAGTTACAAAATCTGGATTACACTTCAATGTCAGAAAGCCAATTCAGAAGCACTATTCTACAGCTACTGGTGGCTCTAGAAAAAAGCATTAAGGCCTCACGAGACTTCATGACTGCAGAATTTAGATCCAATCAGGCAGAAATTAAAAATCAACTGAATGAGATGCAATCCAAACTAGAAGTCCTAACGACGAGGGTTAACGAGGTGGAAGAACGAGTGAGTGACATAGAAGACAAGTTAATGGCAAAGAGGGAAACTGAGGAAAAAAGAGATAAACAATTAAAGAACCACGAAGACAGATTAAGGCAAATAAATGACACTCTAAGGAAGAAAAACCTACGTTTAATTGGGGTTCCCGAGGGCGCCGAAAGGGACAGAGGGCCAGAATATGTATTTGAACAAATCCTAGCTGAAAACTTTCCCAATCTGGGAAGGGAAACAGGCATTCAGATCCAGGAAATAGAGAGATCCCCCCCTAAAATCAATAAAAACCGTTCAACACCTCGACATCTAATAGTGAAGCTTGCAAATTCCAAAGATAAAGAGAAGATCCTTAAAGCAGCAAGAGACAAGAAGTCCCTGACTTTCATGGGGAGGAATATTAGGGTAACAGCAGACCTCTCCACAGAGGCGTGGCAGGCCAGAAAGGGCTGGCAGGATATATTCAGGGTCCTAAATGAGAAGAACATGCAACCAAGAATACTTTATCCAGCAAGGCTCTCATTCAAAATGGAAGGAGAGATAAAGAGCTTCCAAGACAGGCAGGAACTGAAAGAATATGTGACCTCCAAACCAGCTCTGCAAGAAATTTTAAGGGGGACTCTTAAAACTCCCCTTTAAGAAGAAGGTCAGTGGAACAATCCACAAAAACAAGGACTAAATAGATATCATGATGACACTAAACTCATATCTGTCAATAGTAACTCTGAACGTGAATGGGCTTAATGACCCCATCAAAAGGCGCAGAGTACCATGGACTTTCTTCAGAGACTTAGAACAAATTATTTTAAGATTCGTGTGGAATCAGAAAAGACCCCAAACAGCCAGGGGAATTTTAAAAAAAGAAAACCATATCTGGGGGCATCACAATGCCAGATTTCAGGTTGTACTACAAAGCTGTGTTCATCAAGACAGTGTGGTACTGGCACAAAAACAGACATATAGATCAATGGAACAGAACAGAGAACCCAGAAGTGGACCCTGAACTTTATGCTCAACTAATATACGATAAAGGAGGAAAAACGATCCACTAGAAGAAAGACAGTCTCTTCAATAAATGGTGCTGGGAAAATTGGACATCCACATGCAGAAGAATGAAACTGGACCACTCTCTTGCACCATACACAAAGATAAACTCAAAATAGATGAAAGATCTAAATGTGAGACAAGATTCCATCAAAATCCCAGAGAAGAACTCAGGCAACACCCTTTTTGAACTTGGCCACAGTAACCGGAGAAGGACAAACAGTGTATGTTCTCATTCATTTGGGGAATAGGAATAATAGCGAAAGGGAAGGGAGAAGAAATGTGTGAGAAATATCAGAAAGGGAGACAGAACATAAAGACTTCTAACTCTGGGAAATGAACTAGGGGTGGTGGAGGGGGAGGAGGGCGGGGGGTGGGGGTGAATGGGTGACGGGCACTGAGGGGGACACTTGATGGGATGAGCACTGGGTGTTATTCTGTATGTTGGTAAATTGAACACCAATAAAAATTAATTTATAAAAAAAAATTAATCATAGAAAACTACAAGTGTGTCAAAATTCTTTAATAGGTTGTGTGAACCATCTTTGGTTCACAAAGAAGGAGTTAATAAAACTGTAAGGCCTTACATAACAAGTGCATACATAGTGCTAGATCCTCATCTATGGTGTTTACAATGGTATCTAAATGATAGAAGTAGGTTTGTAAGAAGATATAAACTGGCCAAGGGTAGGGAATGACTCCCGGAAGAATCGTGGTGTCATTAAAAGAACCTGATCTTTGGCTTCAGTTGAGGCATTGCTGTGGGCTAGTTGTGTGACTTTGTGGAAGAAGACATTCAAGCCCTCAACATCATCTTCCTGATTTGTGTGAAAATAACTCTTGGCCTTCTCACTTCATGAATGTTTACATTTTTGAACTTGTTCCACATCATTTCAGAAAGTGGAAAAATGTTGAAATCTTATTTACCCTCTCCTTTCTTTTGATGTCTCCAAATGTTAATGTAAATCACACTCTTTTAGGTAGCTTTGCATGAAATACAGATTCTCAAGCATTCTGGTATCCTCGATTCCATTAACTTGGAGAAGTTCCTGTGATTTGAACAGGCAAACCCAGATGATCTTGATGTGGACGTGTGAGGAGAAGACTTGGAGAGACATTTTACCTCCCTTCCTCTCCAAAATGAATTCAGCTCCTCTCATGCTTTTGTCCAATAGGTGTTTACTCTTCTTGTGTTTACTATGTTCCCTCCCTCATTTGTCCTCTTCTCTGTAAACAATACAAAGGAAAAAGTGTATGAACTCAGTTCTTACACTAACAGCAACCACCCAGGGATATTACAGCTTTTCATAAATGGTGGAAGGCATTAAATCAGGCATTCTAGAGTGAAGCCACATTTTCTAAATCTTTTGTTCACCCTAATGATACCATTTAAATAATGCTGCTGAGCCATTTTTGCTAACTCTATAGTTGTCCTATTATTATAGCTTTGAAATAGCCAATCGGCTATAAGTGACTGCATATAAACCAAAAACTTCAGTGGGAAACTCAGAATCATAGAAGTTCCCCCTACAGAACCCATTCCTGGTCTTCCTCTGGTCCACAGCGCCTCTGACTCCATGTGAAAGGACTGAACTTCCAGTTTGCTCTATAGGAAACCACAACTTCTTGGAGCTTTATGCTAAACAGTGACGACCTGAGTCAGTTCAAGTTTGGTGTGGATGGGACTGTAGGTGCCAGCTCCAGAAGCCTCTCCACTGCCACACTGAGCAATGACAGAAGGTAGTGTTTATCCAGGTCTGCAAAGGAATTTCAGGTAAGCAGAATTGTTTTGGACAGCCAAAGTCTGTGTTCTCAGCTTCTCAGTGAATCTGAATCCTGGTTCTAAATAATTTGTATTTGTTAATCCACTTTCCCACCCCTGCAATCCTTGGGAGAAGCACTCACAAATTCCAATCTTGAGAACCAAGTCCTGAAAAGAGCCAGAAAATACCGTAAGAATCTACCATGCGAGTATGTGTCATTTTGAACTGGGAAGAAGTCCAAATCCTTTCCTTGAACTGTAAATAACAGATACACATGCACCTGTTCCTGCACCCTCTGGATACCCCTGGAAACACTGTGACAAAGATAAGAATCAGCATTCTCTTGGCCTCTCACCCATGTTACTTGTCCATTTGCACAGAAAACCTTCCTTTGAGTGCTGTGCTTGATGGCTAAGATGAAGTCTTGTTGCTAAATTTCTCTGCGTTCACAGATGCATTGGCACCTGACTCACAGGCTTCTCTTTCTGTCAAACCTCTGCCAAACTGTGGTGTTTATCACACCCAAAACTCCCAGTCTCTTACTGACTCCTACTCTACTGATTTGAAGTTGAAGCCAACAGCCATATGCCCAGAACTGACCTACCTCTGAAATCCTAATCTCTAATAGCCCAATTAGTGACCTCATTCTCCTGTGGTTTGAATGCATTTTCCCTATCATCATTGCTATTCTTTGATCTTATCAAGTGCTTTCATCCCTTGCTCTCTCCATCTTGCGCCACTTGACTGGTCTCTGGTCTTTAGCCTCTTTTATCTCCTTCCTTCTCTCTTCTAGATTCCACAAGTTTAATTCAGTTTAAAGTCTCTCACTTTCTTGTTCTCAATTAGCTTGGCCCTTATGTTTTTTTGCTGGATTAGCCTAGTTCATTTCAATTTGTTTTCTCTGCTTCCAATCTCTGGGTGCTGAGTTCATATATGTGGGTGAATATCACTCCTAAATGTTGGTTTTCCTTCTGCACCTGGTCCTAAGAAATGCCTGGAGATCCCTATATGTATACCTGGTCTGTGCTTTCTCCCACTAACATGAGATGCCATTCAAAACCTAACCATTTCCCGTGAGAATATATTCTTTTTTCTCTACACCCTCCTGGCTTACTCTCTCACCTTACTTATTTCCAAAGGAAAACTTGTCCTTCTATTTCTTCCAGAAATTAGACATTCAAAGATAACTTGTTAACTTTCTGCTCTTTTGTCTAACCACAGGTACTCACACATATAGCCACATGCATACACCTGAACTAAAATCCTTCTCTCACACCTTAGTAGAAGAGGTCTTCTTCCCATCCAAAACTATCCCAACACCTAAATTAGAGATGAGGTTAAAGATTAGATGAATTAATAAACATAAAGGATTTGGAATAGTGTATTAGCAATTTATCTTTCCCCTTTCTACTTCCTGTTATATCCATGGACTTGTTGATTACTCTCCATCCTAGCTGGGTTTCTGTAGTTAGCATCAATATCCTACTTCTCTCATCTGATAAGAAATGCCTTTGTTTGAGCTCATACACTCTTCCTTCCTCCCTCCCTACTCTTGAATTTTTCTCCTTTCTTTCCTGGCCAAGGTGTATACAGACTTCATTTCCTCACCATCCATGTAGTCTCCAATTCCCTTTACCTAGTTTCTTCTCCATCAATCCCTGGCATGTCTCTCACCATATCAGTAATCTAATCCGCACCCCAAATTGCACTGGCATTTTTAGAACTCCTCTCCCTTAGCATCTCAGCATCATTTGACTCTTTGGTCATCACTCTTTCCTTTAAATAAATTTCTCCTTTGACTTCAGAGACACATCTCTTCTTATTTTTCACACTGTTCTTGGGCAGCTACTCTCTAGTCTCCTCTGTTGGCCTGTCTTCTTCTCTAAACTTGTTAAAGGTCTATAGTCATCTACATATTTTTATGGATGATCATAACAGAGTGTCTATTGGATTAGTTTAAGTCAGAAGGATCTATCACATGGAGGCCTCAGAGTGCATTGGAGGTAGATGTATCTAACTGGTGGAAGGTGAGCAAGGGTTCTGCTCCAGAGGGCAGTGAGCTGTAACATGGCACAAAAATGGGAGAGCATGTGCTGTGGATGATGGCAGGTGGTAGCAGGGAACAAAAGTTATGCACAACCTTTCTTCCTTTCTTTTAATGCATCCCCCTACATCTTATATATCTGACGTAGGGTGCTAAGAGTAAGTCATCATTAAACATCTTCTTTATTTGAAAGCTTTCATTAGCAGCCACATTTTCTTAGAGTATTTACTAAACTTAGAATCAGAGTGAAGAAAATTGTTGCTTAGTCTTGAAAGTATCCCAAGGGCCCCATCTCTAGGCCTCACTGATTCCATTCATTCCTTGAACCCCACTTACATCATTCACCCCAATTCATATCATATTATTAATCAACAACCAACATAATCAACCTTAACACAGAATTATCAAAACATTTTCAACCAAAATTTTTCAAAATCATCACCATTCATAACTCAAATCCCCTACACCATTCCAAATTAACTTAACACCACATACATACATACCATCCCCAAACTTTTTCAATAACAACCTCATAATTATCCACACTATAACAAAACGTTTAACACTAAACATTTTCCCTAACACACACCATACCACAAATCCTCACTAAAACAAAATAACATAAATAAAACTACCTACAAATCAATTCCAACCTTAACCCAAACCACTTCCACCATATACCTTCACACCTACCACCCACACTACACCCACAACACTAAAATCATACCTCTTCACTCCCTAAAACAACTCCCCAAAATTGGTATAGGTGTATGAGCAGTGTGTTTTGTTGCTTGCGTTCTCTCTCACGTTCTGACCCTCTTCTCTTAACACTACCCTCCAGTGTGAGTTGTTTACTCTAGTTCCCATCTAAGCAAGTTGGAGCCACATAGTTGGGTTTTTGTGATTGATTGTGTGTTAATATATAGGTGTGTGTGTGTCGACACATTTGGATGAGGTCGCGCGATACGTGAGATCTATGCACAGAGACTTTTTTTCACCGAGAGTGTGAGAGAGAGTAGAGAGAGAGAGATATCATTTTATCTTTAGATAATCTATACCTAGACATCTATATAAAAGTGCGTATGTGAATTTCATATTCCTTCATTCTATTACATCAAACATAACAAGAATTATTTCACGTAGAGAGTGACGAGCGCACTGAGATCAGAGATTCGTATAGAGTTAATTGGTATAGTTGCCTTTAATAAAATTGTATGGAAATTCGATTTTAGTAAGGTCCCTGATCTTAGGGAGATGATATCCATCCCCAATTACCAATCTTCCACGCTACTGAGTAGTTGCTCCATTTTCCCCTGTCTGCCTTCACTCTCTTCTCTTTCAAATAAATAAATAAAATTCTAAAATAAATAAATAAATTGATGGATCCACTCTAAGCCTTCAAAATTTTTTGTTTCTTCTCTTCGCTATCCTCAGAATGAGAGGGGAGAGAGTAGATAGATAGAGTATAGTTTATCTGCAATAATGTTTCGTTTGGTGTGATAGAGATAACTAGATATAGAGAGAGATAGAGATATATAGCGAGATGATATAGAGAGAAGGTGTAATTAGCATGTGTGTTAGATCGATCGCTCTAGCTATATTATATTTTATATATATATTCAGATATTCTTGTGTGTAAGACTGGGCAAAATTCATATGTGTGTCTTTTTTATGTACTACTTTGTTTCAGAGAGACTTTGAGATGGATATACACACACATACATATACATGGATAACTCCTTACTTGTCTGTTTTTATATTATTCATTTGGGATTATGTTAGATATTTTCCTGAATATATAACACAGACATTTTCCTCTGTCATTAAATACACTTTGAAGACATCATTTTCATGCCCAGTAATCCATAATTTGAATATGCCACCATTACCTTAAGCATTCCTCTATAATAGGTTTTGGGTCATTTCTATTTTTTTAAATTTTATTATTTAAGTGATCTCTACACTTGGTGTAGAGCTCGAACCCTGGACCTTGAGATCAAGGGTCATGTGCTTTTCTGACTGAGCCAGCTAGGTGTCGCAGTTTTGGATCATTTCTAAATTTATGCTATCATAATACTATAATGAATTTCCTTGTATTTACATATCTCTAGATATCTATTATTGCGTCTTTGGGATGAGTTTCTAAAAGTGGAATTATTGAATGAAAGGATTTGCTCTATTTTTAAGGCTGCTAGGATATAATTCCAGTTTGCTTGGATAATTTCATCCTTGATCAACATTTTCTCTTTCCTATGATTTTGTTCCTTAGGAAAAAGCAACTACATATAACATGGTCTTTAGAATCTTTTCCAAAAGATTGGTTTCTTTCACAATGCCTGAAAATACTAATCTTTGGCAAGATTAGAGCAAGTGTTTCAATGCCTGGGGACCTCAGTCTCCTGTGGGACAGTTTCTCTGAAAAGACTCATTGTTCTTCATTTGCATCTGGACAACTGAAGACATTTGTTTCTCAGTGTCTTGGCCTGACGTGAATCAAATGGGCATGGGAAGATCCATTTCACCAGATGTGTTGCCTCCAGAATTTTCCAGTATTTGGTGTGGTGGGTCTAGAGGGGCTCCCTATCTCTTTACTGTGATGGAACAGTCCTGTGAGCTGAAAATGGGTTACACTGTCTCCAAATACTGAGACCAAGGCTGCATGAAGAAAATTGGTTTTCACTTGATAAAGTATTTTATTTAGAAAAAAATGCCATTTTATTTGCATGTGTCAAAAGATAAAGAAGAAAGCCTTCAGGCACTGAGAAGTATGGGGTTTAAGGCTGCTTCTTGTGGCTGGCATCAGTAGAAATGCACTCCTAGGAAATATTGTTAATTAGTGACACCTCAAGTCTTTCTTATTAGTGAAAAAAATACCAGTTCAAACACAAACGTGATCATTTATATTAGCACAGAAACATCCAATTATTTGGGGTCCATGTAATACTTAACCCACCCTTGTAAAATATTTCTGTCCTCCTTCATATTACAGAAAAATGGAAGCTTGAACTTTTGGTATTATGTTTTCCTTTTATGGTGACAGACCTCTCAGAATTAAAATCATCCAATGTCAATCATTCATGCCGGGATAACTCTTTCAAAGTAACATTTTCCTCTTTGAAGTCTTCTTTCATGAAAGAATCCTGCTTTTTCATGCTTCTATGCTTGAAAATAAAAAGACTGATTTGAAAAGTGTCTCCTCTGGTAACTTCCTCTTACTCTGACAAAATTTTCCAAAGGACCTTTCAAAAGCTCCCAACAGTTTTGAGATGTTGACTCTCAAGAGATTTGAGATATTGAAAAAAAAGTACATGGCCATTAGTGAATGTTTGATTTTCTGATTTAACTTTTTAAAAAAGATTTATTTATTTATTAGAGAGAGTGTGCTGGAGGGGAGGGACAAGGGTAGAGGGAGACAGAGAGGGAGAGAGAAACCCAAGTGACTCTGCACTGAGCATGGAGCACAATGGGAGGATTGATCTCAGGACCCTGAGATCATGACCTCAGCTAAAGCCAAGATTTGGATGCTTAATATACTGCGCCACCCAGGCACCCCCAAATAAGCCAATTTTCTTTACTTACAGTTAAGAACCCTGATTCTCTAAGTCAAATCTGAACAATAGCTGTCTCTTCTTGTTGGTGCTGTGACAGAGGAAGGAAGAAAAAGAGGGATTTTTTACAGAGGTCTACCTACCTCCCTGTGCTTAGCTAGCTGGTTTCACAGCTCAGACAGAGGTGCTGAATAATCACAGGACCTTTAGGACAAGAACACAGTTGAAATTTCTGGGAAAAGAGCCTCAGAGGGCGTGCTGCCAACCTATCAACATTTTGAAACCGCCTCTCTGAACATGGGATCCTGGGGGAGGGACTGAATTTCATACTCTGCTGCCAGAAGGTTGTGCAAATGGTGCATTTCATCTTCTCGAACACCTTGCAGCCTCCTGTCTTACCTTGGGGAATCTCTGCAGAGACTAAGATTGACAGCTTTGCAGGTGAGAACAAAGGAGAATCATTGTTATGGGACCCCCCATCTCCTTTTGCTTCCCCCACTGAAGCAGAATGAATCAAAATGTTACTGTTGGATGTGGATATGAATTTCTGAACTCATTTGGGTTGAGAATTAGGCCTGGCAAAAAGGAAGCTCTTCCATTTCAGAGGTCTGTATCATTGCACTACTGTGTATAGGGCAATACCCTAGTTCTGCAAGAAATTCTTGAGAGGATAAAGTCAGGCTCTTGTTCTGAATTGATAAAGAAATGTGAGGAGATTTGGGAGCTAGCTGTTGGTGGAGGGATGACAGTCTAACACCGTCTCGAAGAAATATGCTGGTTTGGGTGACATAAAACATAACTTATAGACATACTATGTAGAAACTATCTTATTTTATCCTGTAGTAACATTCTAAGATAGTCAGATTTTTTTCCCTTGAATAAATGATGATCAGGGGAATTAAGTGCCCTGCTTAAAGTTGCAAAGGGATGAGGTAGATCTAGTAAGAGGACTATAATACAGACGAGATTAATTATAAATTTAAAACCATAAAAAATGAACTTAAAAAGGCCTTAGTTGTAACACTCCTATGATATTATTTGGTCTTTCCTTCTATATTTTCATATTTTTAAAAATTTATTTAAATTCAATTAACATATAGTGTATTATTAGTGTCAGAGGTAGAGTTTAGTGATTCATCAGTTGTATATAGCACTCAGTACTCATTACATCACATGCCCTCCTTCATGCCCATCACCCAGTTATCCATCCCCCCCAACCATCTCTCCTCCAGCAACCCTCAGTCTGTTTCCCATAGTTAAGAGTCCCTCATGGTTTGTCTCCCTTATTTTCTTATTTTATTTTTCCCTCCCTTCCCCTCTGATCCTTTGTTTTGTTTCTTAAATTGTACATACGGGTGAAATCATATAGTTTTCTTTCTCTCATTGACTTAGTTCACTTAACATAATACCATCTAGTACCATTCATGTTATTGGAAATGGTAAGATTTCATTTTCTGCTGGCTGAGTAATATATATATATATATATATATATATATATATATATATACACACACACACACACACATATCTTCTTTATCCATTAATCTGTTGATGAACATCTGTCTCTTTCCATAGTTTGGAACATAGTTTCCATAGTTTGGCTTTGTAGACATTGCTGCTATCATAATTATATATGTGATTTATATAAATATGCACACAAAAAGACTTTAAATATCTTATTAGAATTTATGTATTGTCATTTTTCTCCCCTTTTTTGTGTTCATCCTAAGACTCTCTATATGGCAGCATGTACACCATAGCTTTCATGTTAATGGGCCTTAGAGTCATAAAATAATAGATCATTATTTATGTAAATTGTCTGAGATTGTGTCTAGTATTTCTTCATAAGTTAGTATTGCTTTTAAAATTTTTCATAGAGCATTTTTCATTTGAATTTTTTCTTTGGGTAAATTCCAAATATTGGATTGGTTTCATCAAAGGTTTCAAAATGTCCTTTGTAGGCCTTCATCCATTATCAGTGCAGGCAACCACCAAAAGGTGTCAGCTCCCTTGAATCTTCTATTTCAGTCAAATGCATTTATTGAACATCATATTTATGTTTTTAGTGTGTGTGTATGTGTGTATGCATGTGCTGAAGGTTGTTCCAAATGTACTGGGAAGTACGTTAATATTACATCCCCAGTAATCTGGCATCAAATTCAACCTGGCTTCTTACTGTCATGCAGCCTTTATGTGAGATGCTCCTAGCTAATGTCAGATTAATCTTCAGAAATGTTATGATTTTACTCTCTTGATACTATCCAAGATGTGGCATGGCTGCATCTATTCTTCTTTGAGGCTTTTCTCAAGTTACCATGCCCAGAACATAGCAGGCCTTCTAGAGATACCTGTTGAATGAACGAATGAGTCTTTGCTCTTGGTAAGTGGAGCAACTAAATAGATGGTTATGTTAATATAAATACTTCATACGTTCATTTATTCACAGACATTTATTGAGTCATTACTGTGTGTCAGACAGTATAAAAACACTATGGAAAACAGTATGTGGGTTCCTCAAAAAAAAAAAAATAGAATTACCATATGACCCAGAAAACTTACTTCTGGATTTATATAAATATATATAAAAGTGATGAAATTGCAATTTCTAAGAGATATCTGTACCTACATGTTTACTGCAGCAGTATAGACAATAACTAAGACATGGAGACAGCTGAAGTGTCCACAAATAGCTGAATGGATACAGAAGTTGTGGTGTAAATACACAATGGAATATTATCCAATCATAAGAAAGAAATCTCACCATTTGTGACAACATGGTTGGATCTTGAGGGCCAGACAGTGAAATAGGTCAGACAAGAAAACACAAATACTCTATGATCTCATTTATGTGCAGATCTAAAAAAGCCAAACTGAAATTGACAGAGTAAACAGAATGGTGGTTGCTAGGCACTGGGAATTGGAGGTAATGGGGAAATGTTGGTCAAATGGTACAAAACTTCCAGTTATAAGGTAAATAAGTCCTGGAGATCTAATGTACAGCATGGTGATAATAATTAATAATATTGTATTATATACTTGCAAGTTGCTAAGAGAGTAGATCTTAAATGTTCTCACAACAAAAAAAGAGGTAGTATGTGATATGTTGGAGGCATTAGCTAACATTATTGTGGTAAACATTTCAAAACGTATCTGTGTATCAAATAATCCCATTGCACACTTTTAACTTACACGATGTTAGTTTCAGTTATATCTCAGTAACTCTTGGAAGAAAAGAAAAAAAAATACAATCATTGCCTTAGTGGTTCTGATCAAGATTCTCCCCTCAAATCATTAAGGGAATTCAAGGTTAAGTGAAGGAATTGCTTCACTGGCAAGAATCCAAATAATTGACAAGAACCTGGGGAAAAGGGAGCACATGTGAAAAAATCAAACTTTAGTTTATTCAAGAATTTCCCACCATGTTAAAGCAGAAGCTCACAGGGACGGAGATCTTGTCAGTTCTTGCTGACTGATCTTGGTAGATTGGATGTCCTGCAGAGGACAGTTTCCTTCATTAGGGGGCTAAACACCTTGGCTCAGGTAACAGAGAAGCTGAAGGCAAACCGAGGTGACAGTGAAGCATTTGCCAGCCCAGAAATGGCCTCATGCCATGAACTTAGCAACTAAATGCCCACTGCATCAACTCTGCCCTCGAAATCTCCTTTAGGAACCTCTCATGTGGCACACTCTAGCTGGAACCATGCATGGAAGGGAATTCCAGGAAAAGTAGTTCAGCCTAGCTGGGGTAATACTTTACAAAGCTAATGCAGTGAGCTCTCAATGAAGATTTATCGAGTGATTGAATAAGTGAATGGATGAATAGATCATTTCAACAGGAAGAACTGTAAGGCCGTATGATCTACAACTTAAAGGTCAGGCAGAGAAGTAATTATGTGAGGTGATAGAGGCATTAATTAACATTATTGTGGTAAGGGATCCCTGGGTGGCGCAGTGGTTTGGCGCCTGCCTTTGGCCCAGGACGCGATCCTGGAGACCTGGGATTGAATCCCACTTTGGGCTCCCGGTGCATGGAGCCTGCTTCTCCCTCTGCCTGTGTCTCTGCCTCTCTCTCTCTCTCTGTGACTATCATAAATAAATAAAAATAAAAAAAAAACATTATTGTGGTAAACATTTCTTTTTTTTTAAATATTATTTATTTATTTATTCATGAGAGACACAGAGCATGAGAGAGAGAGGCAGAGACACAGGCAGAGGGAGAAGCAGGCTCCCCATAGGGAGCCTGATGTGGGACTTGGTCCCGGGTCTCCAGGATCACAACCCAGGCTGAAGGCAGCACTAAACTGCTGAGCCACCTGGGCTGCCCTGTGGTAAACGTTTCATAACATCTGTGTATCGAATAATCCCTTTGTACACTTTAAACTTACACAATGTTAGTTTCAGTTATAGTTCAGTAACTCTCAAGAGGAGTAAACAAGTTCATGGAGTGTTTTTCTGCATGCCAATGATGGCTCAGGCTGAGAGTGGGTCAAAGTCCAGAATCCTGTGTAGAAGGGAAAAACTTTTAAAGTCCAGACAAGGGCAGCCCTGGTGGCTCAGCGGTTTAGCACCGCCTTCAGCCCAGGGCGTGATCCTGGAGACCAGGGATCAAGTCCCATGTGGGGCTCCCTGCATGGAGCCTGCTTCCCTCTGCCTGTGTCACTGCCTCTCTCTCTCTCTCACTCACTCACTCTCTCTCTCTCAATCTGTATCTCATGAAAAAATAAATAAAATCTTAAAAAAAAAGTTTAGACAACTTATCTAATGGATCACTGAGGGTAAACGGTCAAGCTAACCATTTATGAAGAGTAAACCTACTCTTGGTAGGGGCTGTTAAGAAGGAGTTATATGTTGATTCAGTCTAGGGGAAGAAGAGAAATTTAACCAACATTTGGTTAACAAGTTGTTTGTTTTGCTGTATCAGTGGGTGATTCCCAGTTCAGCTAACTAATTATAAGGCAGAGACTGAGAATTTGGAGGGTCGGTGTCCTGCCTTCTCATAGGTAAACAAGTGGGGCATCGGTGAGTCTTACTAACACAGAGGGAGGAAGATTCCTTGCAGTAAGCCCTTATAGGAACACAAAGATGGAGGGATTTCTTTAACCATTGTTTTCCAGGATAACAGGAGCTTGGGTAAAACTCCACATTGTGAGTCCTTCAGAGAATTGTATTTATTGAAATACATTTTGACCTCAGTCTTTTGGCCTGCCTTGGGAATTAGCTCTACAAATCTTGCTTTACTGATTTGAAAGTATTGTGGTTTTTAAAAATGTTTTTGTTTAAATTCCAATTAGTTAAGATACAGTGTAATATTAGTTTCAGGTGTACAATGTAGTGATTAACACTTCCATACAACACCCAGTGTTCATTACAATAAGTGCACCCCTTAATCCCTATCACCTATTTCACCCATCCCCCCACCTCCACTCTGGTAACCATCAGTGTATTATCTATAGTTAAGAGTCTGTTTCTTGGTTACTCTGTCTCTCTCTCTCTCTCGGCTCATTTGTTTTGTTTCTTAAATTCCATATGCGAGTGAAATCATATGGTATTTGCCTTTCTCTGATTGGCTTATTTCTCTTAGTATAATACCCTCTAGCTTCATCCATGTCATTGCAAATGTCAATAATTCATTCTTTTTGATGGCTTAGTAATATTCTATTGTGTATATATATGTATATATATATATATACTATATCTTCCTTATCCGTTCATCAATTGGTGGACATTTGGGCTCTTTTCAAAAGTTGGCTATTGTAGATAATGCTGCTATAAACATCAGGCTACATGTATCCCTTCAAATTAGTATTTTGGTATTCTTTGGGTAAATACCTAGTGGTGCAATTGCTGAATCATAGGATAGTTCTATTTTTAACTTTTTGAGGAACCTCCATAATGTTTTCCAGAGTGGCTGCACCAGTTTGCATTCCCATCAGTGCAAAAGTTCCATTCTTCACAACGTCACCAGCACCAGTTGTTTCTTGTGTTATTGAGTTTAGCCATTCTGACAGGTGTGAGGTGATATCTCATAGTAATTTTGATTTGCATTTCCCTGATAATCAATAATGTTGAGCATCTTTCCATATCTATTGGCCATCAGTATGTCTTCTATAGAAAAATGTCTATTCAAGTCTTTTGCCATTTTTAATAGAATCATTCATTTTTTGGATGTTGAGTTTTATAAATTCTTTATATATTTTGAATACTAACCCTTTATCAGGCATGACATTTGCAAATATCTTTTCCCATTCCATAGGTTGTGTCTTAGTTTTGTTGACTGTTACCTTTGCAGTGCAGAAGATTTTTATCTTGATGAAGTCCCAATAGTTCATTTTTGCTTTTGTTTCCCCCTGCCTCCAGAGATGTATCTAGAAAGAAGTTGGTATGGCTGATGTCAAGCTATTGTCTCTTGGATTTTTCTGGTTTGAAGTCTCACATTTAGGTCTTTAATCCATTTTGAATTTATTTTTGTATATGTTGTAAGAAAGTGGCTCAGTCTCATTCTTTTGCATGTTGCTATCCAGTTTTCCCAACACCATTAGTTGAAGAGACTCTTTTTCCCACTGAATATTCTTTCCTGCTTTGATAAAGATTAATTGACCATATCATTATGGGTTCATTTCTGGGTTTTCTATTCTCTTCTATTGATCTATGTACCTATTTTTTGCCAGTACCACACTGTCTTAATTACTACAGCTTTGTAATATAACTTGAAGTTGGTAATTGTGATATATCCAGTTTTGTTTTTTCTTTTTCAAGGTTTCTTTGGCTAGTCATGGTCTTTTGTGGTTCCATACAAATTTTAGAATTGTTTGTTCTAGCTCTGTGAAAAATGTTGGTATTTTTATAGTGATTGCATTAAATGTATAGATTGCTTTGGGTGGCATAAACATTTTAACAATATTTTTCTTCTAAGCCATGGCCATTCAAAGTCATTGTTTCCTTGTTTATTTTCTCTTTAGATTATCTGTCCACTGATATAAGTGGGGTGTTAAGGTCCCCTACCTTTATTGTGCTATTATCAATTGTTCTTTTTTGTCTGTTACTGTTTTATGTATTTGGGTGATTGCATATTGAGTGCATAAATATTTATAATTGTATATTCTTGTTGGACTGTCCTCTTTATGATTATATAATGCCCTCCTTCGTCTCTTTTAACAATGTTTGTCTTAAAGTCTAGTTTGTCTGATATAAGAATTGCTACTCTAGCTTTCCTTTGACATCCATTTGCATGAAAGATGTTTCTCTATCCTCTCACTTTCAATCTGCTGGTGCCTTTAGGTCTAAAATGAGTCTCTTGTAGGCAGCATATAGATGGGTCTTGGTTTTTTTATCCATTCTGACACTCTATGTCTTTATATTAGACCATTTAATCCATTTATATTCAAAATAATTATTGATAGATAGATATATATTTATTTCCCCTTTAATACTTCTTTTGTGGTTGTTTCTGGAGATTTTCTCTGATCCTTTCTTGTCTGTTACTTTTGGTCTGTCTTTTGCACTTAAAGAGTCTCTTTTAATATTTCTTGCAGGCCTGGTTTACCGGACACAAACTCCTTTCATTTTTTGTTTGTCTGGGGTAATTTTTATCTATCTTTCCATTCTGAAAGATGGGCCTTATTGGAATATTCCTGGCTGCAGATCTTCCCCATTCAGCACATTGAATTTATCAGCCACTATTTTCTGGCTTGCTAAGTTTCTGTTGAGAAATCTCCAACTAGTCTTATGAGTTTTATCTTGTAAGTTAAGCACTTTTTGTCTTGCTGCTTTTAAGATTTTTTTTCTTTATCACTATATTTGACAACTGTAATTACAATGTCTTGGTGCTGGCCTACTTTTGTTGATTTTGATGGGAGTACTCAGTGCCTCCTGGACCTGGATACCTGTTTCCTTCCCCTTATTAGGAAGTTTGCTGCTATTACTTCTTGAAATAAATTTTCTGCCCCCTTTTTTCTCTCTCTTCTTCTTCTGGGACTCCTATAATACAAATGTTATTATATTTGATGGAGTCATTGATTTCCCTAAGTCTACTCTTATGTTCCATAATTCTTCTTTCTCTCTGTTGTTCAGCTTCATTATTTTCCATTATTTTGTCTTCTAGGTCACTAAGTCATTCCTCTACTTTTTCCAGCCTGCTGGTCACTGTATCAAGTCTGTTTCCAATCTTGTTTAGTGTATTCTTCATCTCTGATTGAGTATTTTTTTAACTCTTTTATCTCTTTGGTAAGGGTCTCCCATCAGTATGTTTTTTAGTCTTTTCTCAAGCCCAGTGAGTATCCTTATGATTATTGCCATAAATTCTCCATCAGGCATGTTACTTATATCTGCTTTGCTTAGATCTCTGGCTGTGGCCTTATCTTGCCTTTTCACTTGGGATGCATTCCTCTATCTCAGCATTTTGCCTAAGTCTTTGCCTTTCTCTCTGTTTTAGAAAAGACAGTTATGTCTCCTGTTCCTGAAAGTAATGGTGTTATAAAGAAGAGGTCATGTAGTGCCCGGGCCCTAGCACTTCAGAGGGTGTCTCTGGTGTGCTGCATGTGTTCTGTTGTGGTGGTGGTGGCTGCTTTATCCTTCAGGTCAGTTATTTACAGGGGCTCCTCGCCTTCAGTGGGCAGTGTTTGGTCCCCAGCCTGAATGTGGTGAGTTTTAACTAGGCGTGCTCTGGTCTGCTTGTGAAATGAGACCTGATACCAACTCTACCAGAACTGAGGCCCTGCAGAACTCTCTGGTCAGGATATATGGTAGGGGCAGGGATTCTTGCTGGTCTTCTAGAGGAAGGGACTGTCACTCTGGGACCAAGGCAAGCTTGACTCAGGACAGTCCTGCTGGAGTGCAAGGTGGTGGGCCTTGGTGTAGGCAGATTAGTCAACCAATGTCTGTGCTGAGTGGCTTCCTGCAGGTGGCTCTGTGTTTAGGCTGAGGTGTGGGGGAAGAAAGTGCCAGATAAGCCTATAATCTTTAAAACTCCAGGCTTTAAGTCCTGCTGGTTGAAAGAGCTCATAAAAATCAGCCCCTCTCATTTTCCAAGCCAATGGCTTTGGAAAAACATTCTCCTTGTAACATTCCCATGTGTCCATGTGTTCTTCTCTTTCTCACCTTTCTCTGTGACCATGGCTCCCTCCCTCCCACAGCATCTTTGATCCATTTCTCCCACAAACCACATCTCCACCCTTCTACCTTCCTTGGCATAGCCTCTTCTCTTTCTTTAGTTGTGGAGTTTGTTCTGCCAGTTTTCAGGTCAATTTCTGGGCTATTTAGGATGATTTGATAGTTACCTGGTTGTGTTTGTGGGATGAGATGAGCCTAGCTATTTTCCTCCCTCTGATCCCTGAAGGATGTTGTTGAGGACTTATCTGTTACCTGTTGTATCTATGGTTCCCGAATATGGCTGCATAAGAAAATCATCTGGAGAAGTGCTGGAGAGAACGACAAACAAATGAAACTCCAAACACTGCTAAGGGAATGTAAAACAGTTCAGCCACTTTGGAAAAACAGTTTGGCAGGTTTTTTTTTAATAAATTTAGACATATGCTTACTACATGACCATGCAAATGCACTTCTACATGTTTAGTCAAGAAGCATAAAAGTGTTTGCTCAAAGGCAATCGTCAAAGCACCTCACATGTATTGATTTATCCAGCTGTCACAACCACTCTAGGGGACAGGCACTATATATGAGGAAACTATGGCAATTTTATATGTGAGGAAAGCAAGGCACAGAGGAGTGAAGTAACTTGCCCAACATCATGTAGTTTCTAAGGTGGCAGCCTCAGGTTTGTTGTGGTTAGAACTTAACCTCAAAGATGTTCATGCAGTTTAGATAATATATGTGGTAATTTTAGTGCATCCTTAATTACTGGTATGCTGGGTGAAAGCAAAATTAAAATTTCATAAAGATTGTTTAAAGTCTAGAAAATATTTAAAAAATAATTTTGGAAACAGGCACCTGTGCTTTCTGCCAGTCTTATTCTTCTTAGGAGTTAGTAAGGAGTTCAGTGAATGGGGCAACAATAAAATCACAGGAACAAAGACCTGAACTAAACTGCCTGTTGTGTCTGTTTTGTGTCTTTGTGTGTTTTCCATTGCTTCTCATTCCGTGATATTTCTTGATCCTGTCTTTAGGTTGAGGCCAAGATGTTCCACTTACAAGGCTCACAAGTGCTGCAGATGCTAGAGAAATCCTTGAGGAAGAACCTGCCAGAGTCCTTAAAGGTGACATTCTTGAGCGGGGGGCAGGGGGGTTCGGAGGACTAGCAACTGCTTATGAAAGAAGTAGGAATGAGAATAAACATTCTCCAGGCACCTACTCTGTGCCAGGCACTCACTCCTCTTGCATTTCATTTAGCTTACATCACCTCACTGCAAGGCAAGTCTGCTATATCCATGTCACCAAAGAGAAAATGCAATCTCAGTTTTAGAACTTGACCAAGACCATACCACTAGTGAGTAGGAATCATATAATTTAAATCCACTATGATCTTTGCTGTGTGATGACCAAAAAATATTTCTTTGTGCCATTCTAAGTGTTATATTATCTGACACTGGAAGATTTCCCAGAATTGCACAGGTGACTGAACAAACACACTAATGTTTAGCTTATTCTTTCTAAACAATCAAGTGCCTGACAAAAGTTAGCCGTTATGATTCTTCTTTAAAATTAACAATATGCGGTCGGGCGGTTTGAACGAGACGAAGACGGAATCGAAGCCGGGCACAGGCAGTGGACGCGCGGTCCCGCCGAGAGCCGAAGATGGCAGTGAACATATACTCAACGTCCGTCACCAGTGATAACCTAAGTCGACATGATATGCTGGCCTGGATCAATGAGTCTCTGCAGCTGAATCTCACAAAGATTGAACAGTTGTGCTCAAGGGCTGCCTATTGTCAGTTTATGGACATGCTATTCCCTGGCTCCATTGCCTTGAAGAAAGTGAAATTCCAGGCTAAACTAGAGCATGAATACATCCAGAACTTCAAAATACTACAAGCAGGTTTTAAGAGAATGGGTGTTGACAAAATAATCCTGTGGACAAATTAATAAAAGGAAAGTTTCAGGACAATTTTGAATTTGTTCAGTGGTTCAAGAAGTTTTTTGATGCAAACTATGATGGAAAAGACTATGACCCTGTAGCTGCCAGACAAGGTCAAGAAACTGCAGTGGCTCCCTCCCTTGTTGCTCCAGCTCTGAACAAACCGAAGAAACCTCCCAGCTCTAGCAGTGCAGCTCCACAGAGGCCCATTGCAACACACAGAACTACTGCAACCCCTAAGGCTGGCCCGGGTGTGGTGCGAAAGAATCCTGGTGTGGGCAACGGGGATGATGAAGCAGCTGAATTGGTGCAGCAGGTCAATGTATTGAAACTTACCGTCGAAGACTTGGAGAAAGAGAGAGATTTCTACTTTGGAAAGCTAAGAAACATTGAATTGATTTGCCAGGAGAGCGAAGGGGAAAACAACCCTGTATTGCAGAGGATCGTGGACATTCTCTATGCACAGATGAAGGCTTTGTGATACCTGATGAAGGGGACCCACAGGAGGAACAAGAAGAGTATTAACAGCCTGGACCAGCAAAGCAACATCCGAATTCTTCACTCCAAATCATGTGCTTAACTGTAAAAGATCCCCTTTTATTATTCTTAGAGGACTCACTGGTTTCTTTTCATGAGCAAAGAGTACCTCTTCTTAAAGCGCACTTTGCAGAAGTTTCACCCCTTTTCCAATGAGTTTGAGTTAGGAGCTTTTACCCTGTAGCAGAGCAGTATTAACATCTAGTTGGGTCACCTGGGGAACAGAGAGGCTGACCATGGGGCTCACTGTGTGGATGCTGGTAACACTCACTGCTGGAGAAGGTGCTTTTATGTCATACACTGAGGTGGAGTACTCAATAGAGAAATGTAAAGACTGATTTGAATTTTAAGCTAATGTGAAATTTTGGCAGAGAACGTTTTAAAAATAAATGCCTTAATAGTATTTAAAATATGCTTCCATATTTCAAAATATAAAATGTACCATGACAGGAGATTTTACATGTTTGACATGGTGTCTAGGAAGGAAGGGCCAGACCTCTGGACCTTTGGAATCTGCTGTTCACAGGCCTTACAGGGCTGCTTGAATCCTCAAAGACCTAGACCTTGGCTCAAAAGGGAAGTTTAAAAAGTTGCTCTGTAAAGCCATTTGGTGTCCTTGACCAATCCTATCCCTCCTCTAAGAAGCAAGAGGCATTGTTGCCTGGATGAATAGAGGGCACGTTTCAGCCCTGAGATGTTGAAGAGCTTGAATTCATTGAACATTTCTCTGACGATTTTTCCAGTTATCCCTGAAATTTCTATGTATTGTGTTTTTGGGAAATGAGGTGTGTCCAATTTCTAAATCTAACAACTACTTTTGGGGACTTGCCCACATCTCTGGGATTTAAATGGGGGTCATGTCCCATTTTACTGTCTTTTAAGTTTACATTGAACATGTTTCTCTTCTCTGCTCCCTGTGCCCACTGGGGACTCCTCTTTGGCTCCTTAAAGTTTGCTGCTTAGAGTGTAAGTTCAGCAGGCAGGTGGTCACGCTGCAAGTCTTTCTGGACCTCTGGCAAAGGGAATGACCAGTGAAGGCCATCGCTACCTTAGGGTCTGCAAGGCTGGGTGTTCTCGGTACCTGCTGTCCACCACCCTCCACTGTTATCGGAATACTTTGCCAGTGCACTAATCTCTTTGGAGATAAAATTTGTTAGCATGTTACTAAATGTTAATTTTCTTTTGCAGAAGATACAGTACCATGTCTGAATTAATTATTAATATTTAAAATATTTCATTCCTTAACTCTTCCTCATTGCTTTGCCCCTAGCCTATTCAGTTCCTTTGTTTGGCAGAATTCTGCAAAATGTGTGTCACCCACTACTGAGATTGTTCAGCCCCTGATGTATTTGTATTGATTTGTTCCTGGTGGTAGCTTGTCCTAAAATGTGTGTAGAAAGCAGATATTTTATGATAAAATTGTTGTATAGTGCATGCTCTGTGTGGAATTCAGAGGAAAACCCAGATTCAGTGATTAACAATGCCAAAAAATGCAAGTAACTAACCATTGTTCAAATAACAGTGGTGCTATTTCTCTTTTGTGGCCTTTTAGACTTTTGTTGCCCTAAAATACCATTTTATTGGGAACCCATTTTCCACCTGGTCTTTCTTGACAGGGTTTTTTTCTACTTTAAACAGTTTCTAAATAAAATTCTGTATTTCAAAAAAAAATAAAATTAAATTAAATTAACAATATGCAATTTCTATTTTGTCAAATCCCAAAAGATTATGTTTAATATAGGAAGAGATAGAAATTTGGTTTTAGAAATAGACCAACTATCTTGTATATAAAGAGGTGGGGCTTTTTTTGGGGGGGGAATAATATATGTTGCAAAGGGACTAGAATATTACCAGGGATAAAGAGTCCCATTGCATTATAGTAAAGGTATCAATTCACCAAGAAGACATTAAAAATGCCGAAATCTCTACCTCACAAAAAAGGTTCAGAGGACATGAACCAAAAACTGATAGAACTGAAAGAACAAATAGATAAACCCACACATGTAATTAAAAATTTTAACACTTCTCTCTGAGTAATTAATAGAATAGGAAGAAAACATATAATCTATACAGAAGACCTGAAAAATACTATGAACCAACTTCATTCATTGACATTTATAGAGTATGTCCTTCAACAATAGCAGAATGCACATTCTTTCCAAGTGCACATGGAATGTGTTCAAAAGTAGACCATGTTTTAAAGACTTTTTAAATCATTGAAATCATAACAGGCATGTCCTTCATATGTATAATTTTTTTGAAAATCTTTTTTTTAAAATAAATTTATTTTTTATTGGTGTTCAATTTGCCAACATACAAAATAACACCCAGTGCTTATCCCGTCAAGTGCCCACCTCAGTGCCCACCACCCAGTCACGCCCATCCCCCGCCCACCTCCCCTTCCACCACCCCTAGTTCGCTTCCCAGAGTTAGGAGTCTTTCATGTTCTATCTCCCTTTCTGATATTTCCCACTTATTTTTTCTCCTTTCCCCTTTATTCCCTTTCACTATTTTTTATATTCCCTAAATGAATGAGACCATATAATGTTTGTCCTTCTCTGATTGATGCCAGGACACCTGCACCCTGATGTTTATAGCAGCAATGTCCACAAGAGCCAAACTGTGGAAGGAGCCTCGGTGTCCATTGAAAGATGAATGGATAAAGAAGATGTGGTTTATGTATACAATGGAATATTACTCAGCCATTAGAAATGACAAATACTCAAATGTACTATATTAAGCTTTAAGAAACCCTGAAAAGGGGATCCCTGGGTGGCGCAGCGGTTTGGCGCCTGCCTTTGGCCCAGGGCGCGATCCTGGAGACCCGGGATCGAATCCCACGTCAGGCTCCTGGTGCATGGAGCCTGCTTCTCCCTCTGCCTGTGTCTCTGCCTCTCTCTCTCTCTGTATGACTATCGTAAATAAATAAAAAAAAAAAAATTAAAAAAAAAAAAAAGAAACCCTGAAAAGTATCTAGAAAAACCTTGCCAATTTTAGAAATTATACAACACATTTCCAAATAAACCATACTTCAAAGTCACAAGGAGAATTAGAAAGCATTTGAGTCGAATAAAAATGAAAGCGCGAGATATCAAAAGTGTTGGGATGCAGCCAAAGCAGTGATAAGTGGAAAATATATAGCATATAATGCTATTCCAAAAAATAATAATAATAATGGTCTCAAATCCATGATTTAAGTTTCCACCTGAAAAAGAAGAATAAATTAACTCCAAAGCAAACAGAATTAAGGAAATTATAAAAGATAAAAGCAGAAACCAATGAATTTGAGAGGAGAAAACCAATTAAGAAAATCAAAACGGATGAAAGATCTTAATGTGAGACAAGAATCCATCAAAATCCTAGAGGAGAACACAGGCAACACCCTTTTTGAACTTGGCCACAGTAACTTCTTGCAAGATAAGTCCATGCAAGTCCTTGAAGGCAAGAGAAACAGAAGCAAAAACGAACTATTGGGACTTCATCAAGATAAGAATCTTTTGCACAGCAAAAGAAACAGTCAACAAAACTAAAAGACAACCTACAGAATGGAAGAAGATATTTGCAAATGACCTATCAGATAAAGGGCTAGTATCCAAGATCTGTAAAGAACTTATTAAACTCAACAGCAAAGAAACAAACAATCCAATCATGAAATGGGCAAAAGACATTAACAGAGATCTCACAAGGGAAGACATAGACATGGCCAACAAGCACATGAGAAAATGCTCCGCATCGCTTGCCATCAGGGAAATACAAATGAAAACCACAATGAGATACCACTTCACACCAGTGAGAATGGGGAAAATTAACAAGGCAGGAAACCACAAATGTTGGTGAGGATGTGGAGAAATGGAAACCCTCTTGCACTGTTGGTGGGAATGTGAACTGCTGCAGCCACTCTGGAAAACTGTGTGGAGGTTCCTCAAAGAGTTAAATAGATCTGTCCTATGACCCAGCAATTGCACTGCTGGGGATTTACCCCAAAGATACAGATGCAGTGAAATGCCGGGACACCTGCACCCCGATGTTTATAGCAGCAATGTCCACAATACCTAAACTGTGGAAGGAGCCTCGGTGTCCATCAAAAGATGAATGGATAAAGAAGATGTGGTCTATATATACAATGGAATATTCCTCAGCCATTAGAAACGACAAATACCCACCATTTGCTTCGATGTGGATGGAACTGGAGGGTATTATGCTGAGTGAAATAAGTCAATCGGAGAAGGACAAACATTATATGGTCTCATTCATTTGGGGAATATAAAAAATAGTGAAAGGGAATAAAGGGGAAAGGAGAAAATGTGAGTGGGAAATATCAGAAAGGGAGACAGAACATGAGAGACTCCTAACTCTGGGAAACGAACAAGGGGTGGTAGAAAGGGAGGTGGGCGGGGGGTGGGGGTGACTGAGTGATGGGCACTGAGGGGGGCACTTGATGGGATGAACACTGGGTGTTATTCTATATATTGGCAAATTGAACACCAATAAAAAATAAATTAAAAAAATAAAAAAAAATAAAAGAAAATCAAATTTCTGGCTCATTGAAAAGATCAGTGTTATTGATAAACTTCTGAATCAGAAATTCAGAGAGAAGACACAAATCAAATCAGGAATGAAATAGGGGACATTAATACCAACCCCATAAACGTTATAGGGATAATAAGGACGTACCATTATCAACACTATGCCCATAGATTTTACAATTTATGTTCTGTGAAATGTACAGATTACCAGTGATCATTAAAGAAGAAAAATATAACCTAAATAAAAAATATATGTAACCTAAATCATACTGTATCTATTGCAGAAATTGAGTTCATAATTTAAAACTTTCCAACAAAAAAAAATACCATTTCTCAGAAGACTTTCATGGGAATTTCTACCACACATGTAAGGAAGAAATAGTATCAATTCTATGTAAACCTTTGCAGAATAGATCAGAGGAGGAAACACTTCCCAACTCATTTTATGAGTCCAGAATTACCCTGATATCAAAACCAGAGTGGATTTTATTTAAAAAAGAGAACTAGAGAACAATATCCCTCATGAATATAGATGCAAAAATCCTCAACAAAATACTATCAAGTCAAATCCATTAATATATCAAAAGAATAATATATTATAAACAAGGGGAATTTATCTTGAGAATGCAAGGCAGGCTCAACATTCAAAGATCAATCAGTGTATTTCATTGTATCAATAGATTAAAGAATGGGGAGCCCGGTGGCGCACCGGTTTAGCGCCGCCTGCAGCCCGGGGAGTGATCCTGGAGACTTGGGATAGAGTCCCATGTCAGGCTCTCTGCATGGAGCCTGCTTCTCCCTCCCTCTTTCTCTCTCTCGCTCTCTCTCTCTCTCTCTCTCTCTCTCTCTCTCTCTTTCTCTCTCTCAATGTATAAATAAATCTTTAAAAAATAGATTAAAGAAAAAAGTCAGATGATTTTCTCTTAAAAGATGCAGAAAAATTTGAACTGGAATTCTTTCATATGATGGATATTATGTAGTTATTAAAAATGCTTAAATAGATTTGTGTTTATTGACATGGAAATATGCCCAAAACATAGTGTGTATGTGTATGGGGGGTGTGTTAAACTAATATATGTTAGATAATTTCATTGCTTAAAATTGTATGTGTATTTGTCAATAAGTAAAATGGAAATATATAACACTAGGTTCTACAATGTGATAGTGGATGATTTTTAATTAATTTATTTATCTAGATATTTAACTGTATTCATATAATGTTCTTTTTTAAATTTTTTTTTAATTTTTATTTATTTATGATAGAGAGAGAGAGAGAGAGAGAGAGAGAGAGAGACATAGGCAGAGGGAGAGGCTCCATGCACCGGGAGCCCAATGTGGGATTCGATCCCGGGTCTCCAGGATCGTGCCCTGGGCCAAAGGCAGGCGCCAAACCGCTGTGCCACCCAGGGATCCCCATATAATGTTCTTGTGGTTTGACCCCCAAACCTATTTCTATTTGGAGTGATAAAATTAATCTGAAGGTGATTTGAACTAAATGCCCTATCAGTTATCACCTTGATTTCATAGAGATAATCCTTGTCCTGATCAAACAAGGCACTTTACCATCCTTTCTTAATAAGCTGACCCTCTGTCTTTCTCTGGATGTTACAGGTTTATGGGACCATCTTCCACATGAACCAGGGAAACCCATTCAAGCTAAAGGCCCTGGTAGACAAGTGGCCTGATTTTACAACAGTGGTTACCTGCCCTCAGGAAGAGGTAAGGTGCCAGATGTGGAGTGAGTATGCTTCTGTGTTCTTATTTGTTATAAGAACCTGGAAATGTGGTAGACCTAGGGGATTTTTAGGACATCACATGTCCAATAAGGGGTTAATATCCAAAATATATAAAGAACTTACACAACTCAACACCAAAAAACCAAATAACCCAAACAAAAAATAGGTAGAGGACTGAATAGACATTTATCCAAAGAAGACATTGAGATGGGCAACAGACTGATGAAAAGATACTCAATATCACTACTCATCAGGAAAACGCAAATTTATACCCCAATGAGATATCAGGTTCCTCAAAAAATTAAAAATTAAATTACCATATGATCCAATAATTCCACGATTGGGTATTTACCCAAAGAGAGTGAAAATACTAATTTGAAAAGATATGTGCCCCCCTGTGTTTATTGCGGGATTATTACAATGAGAAAGATATGGAAGCAATCCATGTATCCATCGATACATGAATGGATAAAGAACATGTTTTATATATCTATAAATATAGCTTTATATAGAAAAAATGTATTATACATATAATGGAATATTAGTCATAAAAAGAATGAAATCTTGTTATTTGCAACAACATGGACGGACTTAGAGGGTATAATGTTAAATGAAATAAATCAGTCAGAGAAAGACAAATACCATACAATTTCATTCATGTGGGATTTAAGAAACAAAACAAACAAAAAAGAGACAAAAAAACAGATTCTTAAATACAGAAAAAAGAAAATCCTGGTGGTTGCCAGACGGGAAGGGGATGGGAAGATGGGTGCAATAGGTGAAGAGGGTTAAGAGTACATTTAATGCGATGAGCACTGATTAATGTATACAATTGTTGAATCATTATATTGTACACCTGAAACTAATATAACACTGTATATTAATTATACTTAAATTAAAACTTTTTAAATTAAAAAAAGAAAAATAAAGACATTGTGTGTCTTTGTTTTGTGTAGCTATATCACATATAAGTAAAAATTGACACAAGGTTACCTGTGTCAATTTCAACATTGTTATGTTTATAATCCATTTGTCCTGAGACTCTTTTTTTGAGACTCTTTTAAATAGAGTAAGATTTACCCTTTCAGTGGAAGCTTGCCTTTGATAGTAATACATTCTTTCTCCTGAGAATTATAAAATTACAGAAGGATGCTTTCTAAACCAGTGCATATTTGGTTGATTTGAAATTGTAACACAACATAGTTAGTTCAGCAAATTTTCCTTAACCATAAATTGAGTAATCAACTAAATCCCTGACTTGCTCTCATGATGTAAGGATTCAGGAATAATGATAGTACATCAAGAAAAATAGCAGTGTTTACAAGTTTATAAGATAGCACAGTATAATGAAATACTAAAGCCAAGTATTCTAATCACTGGGTATGATCAATTTTATTTACTCCACATTACCTAACCAAATAGGAAATGGCAGATGATTTTGATCACTATACCAATACCTACCAAATCTATTCTAAGAATCCCCAAAACTGTCAAGAATTCCTTGGTGCATCAAGTGTCATCAACTGGAAACAACATTTGCAGATCCAAAGTAAGTAAGGGATGTGGGATGTGTGCTGGCTTCTGTGACTGTTCACAGCTACCCTGCAGGGTCACTTTTCATCCTGAGAACATTCCCCCACAGACTTTCCTTCCTCTACCAAACCCCACTTAGCTAGGTGTTCATTCTTTACACCAGCTGCTGCCACCTCTTCAGTGGACTAGAATTCAAACATTCCAAACTACGGGCTTGATACAAGGAACTGTGAGTAATGGAATTTCTTGTTAGCTGAGGATTCATGATAGACTCTACAGACATATACAGGGTCCCTGAGGGTGATCAGGTGTGAGAGCAGAGCTCCCCCGCTGGCCTTGAATTTCTGGAATAAGAATGACAGTTCCCTGTGCCAGAGAGCACCTCCAGGTCACAAGAACTACTACAGTGGTTGCGAGCATGCCCTCCACAGTCAGATTCTCTAGGGTGTCATCCTTGCTCTGCCTGTTACTTGCTTTGTGATTTGAGCAAGTGATGTAACTTATTATTTAGTTTCTTCGTATGTAAAAAAATGAGGGTAGTAGAAGTACCTAGAACATAGAGTCAGTGGAAGAATTAAATGTGGTATTAGACCAATACCTGGGCATGAAGTATGTGAACACTCAAGGTTAACTTCTATTTTGAAAATAACATGTCTCCATTGATCTCATAGTGATATAGTCAGGATTTTTAGTATTATCTGCTTGCATAAGGGAGTGACTTGGGCATGGTCACATGGTTAATGGCAACACCAGAAGCAACACTGCCTGACTTTAAATTCTGCATACTTCGACCAAGAAGCTTCTGTAGCATCTACATGGGCAATTGCTTCTCACCTTACCTTACTCTGCTCTAGGTACCCAGTCCAGCCTGAACGAAGTGATACAGAACCTTGCAGCTGCTAACCTGGTCAAGGTCAACCAACAACAAGGCATTGTGTATACAATGCCCGAGAGAGCAAGTAAACTGCTCCCTTCTTTGCTGGAGGCAAAGAACTTACCTCTTGAATCTGGCAGAGCCAAGACCATGTGAGTTTAAAAAAAGATGTTCTGCATTACTCTCACCTTTCTGTATGGAAGTGGCCTCCCAACTTCTCTCCCTGTGTTCACTTATGCCCTCCAACAATCCAATTCCAGAGTGATCCTTTTGGTCTGTCACATGGATTATGTCAATTCATCCACCTAAAAGCCATCAGTGTTTCTCAGCTAACATGACCATTACAGACATTCAGGGCCCCCTAGGATCCACAATCCACCATGTCTTGGACTCCATCTTGTCCCTCTTGCTTACTCCCACCACCCACTCTGTCCTTTTTTCTGTGCCTTTCTCTCATACACTCACTCACACATGCCTTTGGACCACTGCATTTGTTTTTTGTTTTTTTTTTCCCTAAAATGTCCTTTCCCCTGATCTTTACATATCTGCTTCTTTTTTTTTTGCCATTCATTCTCTCAAATGTCATTTCCTTAGAGAGTTCTCCTCAGAGAGCCTAAAACATCCCTTCCCATAATTCTTCATTGCAAAACCAAATTTTTATTTTCCTCAGTGAACTTATCACCATCTAAAATTATCTGTGTATTTATAGGCCCGTTTGTTGTTGGATCCTCCCCTGTGACATTTAAAACTCCACAAGAGCAGGGGACACTATGTTGTTCATCAATAAGTCTTCAGTAGCCAGAACAGAACACAAAGTAGATGCTTCAAAAATACGCGACGAGTTTACGTCTCAGAGCAAAAGTTCTCCAATAAAGAGAACTTCAACATGTTATATATGTCCCTCCACCAATGCCTGAATAGAATTAAAACTGATACGGGGATTTGATCTGGAGATGTCTGATCCTATGGCTCTCTCTGTGTTAATATGCCTGGACAGGCTTTATTCACACTGTATTGCACCTTGTGCCTGATGGACCCTCCAAATCTATGATCTCATTTGATTCTCTTGTTCATCCCATGAGATAGACAAGGGACTCTCACTTTCCTGACAGAAAATAGGTTCAGTGGATGAAACAGCTCGTTCGGGTCACATGGATGGCTAAGGGCGTCACCGGGGCTCACTGCTCCACCTCCTGCTTCCACATTGTGGGCTCTTTCCAGGACACCTCCTTGTACACCACCTCAGTGGCCTTCAGACTTCAGCGTTCTGTAACCCAGGGCCTGCCTACACTTCACATCACTACCTCTCCCTGGATTTTGGCTTTCCCACAATGGTCAAGGACCCTCTGACACCAATATACAAAGATTCCAGGATTCCAAGCTCTGGCGTGACACCTTGCTAGCATATACTTTGAGGCACTTGTTTTTCTGCTTTCCTATTCTTATGTGTAAAACACGGATGTTATCAATTCTCCCATCTAAAGTGGATAGTCACAGCGATGTTGAGAAGAATAATGCTTAATTTTTGTGTAGTTCTTATTTTTTAAATATTTTATTTCTTTATTCATGAGAGACACAGAGAGAACAGCAGAGACATAGGCAGAGGGAGAAGCAGGCTCCCTTCGGAGAGCCGGATGTGGGACTGGATCCCAGGCCCCCAGGATCACGACCTGAGCCAAAGGCAGATGCTTAACCATTGAGCTACCCAGGTGCCTCTGTAATTCTTATTTTTTTGTGTGGCACAAATCATAGATATTTATCATGTGATAGCTCATATTATTTAATAGAGGTGCTACTAATATCACCACTGTGGTAATGTCTGTCTCCATTTTATAAAAAGATTATGAATTCAGGCAGTCTGGCTACAGAATCTATGCCTTTACATGTGCTCCAATTTGCATTGTCTGAAGACAATCTGGGGAAAAACAAATATAATACTCCACAGTATGGATGATATAATGGGGTGTTCTTTTCCCTTGTTCTCCACAGCAACCAAGAGATGTTTAAACTCTCCTCCCTGGATGTTACCCACGCTGCCTTGGTGAATAAATTCTGGTATTTCGGGGGCAATGAGAGGAGCCAGAGATTCATCGAACGCTGCATCCAAACCTTCCCCACCTTCTGCCTGCTGGGGCCCGAGGGGACCCTTGTGTCCTGGAGCCTGATGGACCAGACAGGCGAGATACGGATGGGGGGTACTGTGCCTGAGCACCGGGCCAGGGGTCTCGTCTCCTATCTCATGGATATTCACATCCGTGCTCTGGACAAACTTGACTATCCTACCTATTACCATACATTTACAAGCAACAAACACATACAGAAAATGAGTCACAGCCTGGGTCATATCCGCGTGCCCTGTGACTGGAACCAGTGGCACTGCGTGCCTCTGTGAGGCAGCCCTGAACACAAGACAGTGTTGGGTGGCCTGATGTGGAAGACTGGACAGGTGGGCAGAGAGGAAGAATAAATTGTAAACAGCAGTCAAGCCGTGTGTGCTGTCTGGACTCCAGGAGGAAGTGAGAATGGTCCACAGAACCACCACAGTCCCAACTCTCAAACCACTCAGGGACTCCCCTTCAGGTCCAGCAGACCTGGCATGGCCAGCCCTTCCTGCAATGGACCCTGGTCTTGTTCAGTTTCCTACACTGCTGGATCTCAGTGACATGCTTTATTCAGCTGCATGCTGCCCCAGTGCTTCTCCTGGACTCCCATCCTGCAAGTGGAGTATTGCTAATGAGCATACTTGGCCACTTTGCCAAGACATGGCATTATCTTCAGGGTAGTATAATTTTCCTCTCTCTTTCCTTTACCTTCCCTCTTCCCTGCCCCCACCCCCAACCAGCTTCACTGAGGTATAATTGACAAATAAGATTGTAATATATCTAAAGTATAGAACGTAGTTATATATATATATCATATACACACACACTTATGTACTGTGAGGGCCTCCCACAACCAAGGTGATTAATACTTTCATTAATTATTTCATATACTTACTTTTGTGTGTATGTGTGGGAGGGGGGGATGAGAACACTTAAGATCTAATCTCTCAGCAAATATCAGCGACGCATTACAGAATTTACAGAATTACCAGTGACAATCACCATGCTATACATGAGGTCCTTAGGACTTAACTCATCTTAAGACTGAAAGTTTGGGGATCCCTGGGTGGCTGAGCAGTTTAGCGCCTGCCTTCAGCCCAGAGCGTGATCCTGGAGTTCCAGGATCGAGTCCCACGTCAGGCTCCCGGCATGGAGCCTGCTTCTCCCTCTGCCTGTGTCTCTGCCTCTCTCTCTCCCTCTCTCTGTGTCTCTCATGAATAAATAAGATCTTTAAATAAAATAAGAGTTGCTTTTTTAAAAAAAAAAAAAGACTGAAAGTTTGAACCCTTGAACCCTTTTACCAGCCTTTCCCTATGCCCTCTACGTCCCAGCCCCTGGCAACTACCATTTGACTGTTTCTATGAGTTAGCCTTTTTTTTTTTTTTTTTTACGATTCCACATATAGGTGATACCATGTAGTATGTGTCTTTGTCTGGCTCATTTCACTAGCATAACACCCTCCAGATTCATTTACACTATCACAAATGACAAGATTTCCTTGTTATTTTGTGGTTGAATAATATTCCATTGTGTGTGTATGTCTGTGTGTGTGTGTGTGTGTGTGTGTGTATCACATCATCTTGATCCATTCATCTATCAATAGACACTTACCTTGTTTCCATGACTTGGCTGTTGTGAAAAATGCAGTGAACATAGGAATGCAGAAATCTCTCCTAGATAGTGATTTCATTTCCTTTGAATATACATACCCAGAAGTCGGACTCCTGAATAATACAGAAGTCCATTTTAATTTCTCAAAGAACTTCACACTGTTTTCCATAGTGGCTGTAATGATTAACATTCCCACCAACAGTGCACAGGGGTTCCCTTTTCTCCACATCTTTGCTAACCTGGTTAGCTCTTGTCGTTTTGGTAACACAGATGCTGACAGATGTAAGGTAATACTGTTTTTTTTTTTTTTATTTATGATAGTCACAGAGAGAGAGAGAGAGAGAGAGAGAGGCAGAGACACAGGCAGAGGAAGAAGCAGGCTCCATGCACCGGGAGCCCGACGTGGGATTCAATCCCGGATCTCCAAGATCGCGCCCTGGGCCAAAGGCAGGCGCCAAACCGCTGCGCCACCCAGGGATCCCAATACTGGGGTTTTGATGTGCCTATCCTGATGATTAGTGATGAGCATCTTTTCACATGCCTGTTGGCCATTTGTGTGTTTTCTTCAGAAAAATGTCTTTTCAGGTCCTCTGCTCATGTTTTGGTTGGATTACATGGGGTTTTATTTTGTTTTGCTCTTGAGCCATGAGTTCCTTATATATTTTGGATATTAATCTCTTATTAGATATATTAATTGCAAATATTTTCTCACATTTCATGTCATGCATTTTTTATTTTATTGATGGTTTACTTCCTTTGCTGCGCAGAAACTTTTTGGTTTGATATAGTCCCACTTGTTCATTTTTGTTTTTATTGTGTTCGCTTTTGGTGTCAAATCCAAAAAAAAAAAATGTTACAAACATCAATATCAAGGAATGTTTCTCCTAAGTCTTCTAGGGGTTTTATGGCCTCAGGTCTTATGTGCTTGTCTTTAATTTTGAGTTGATTTTTGTGTATAGTATAAGATAGCGGTCCAATTTTGTTCTTTTGCATGTGGATAGACAGTTTTCTCAACATCGTATATTGAAAAAACTGTCTTTTCACTATTATATATTTGTGGCACTTTTGTTGGAAATTACGTGACCATATATACATGGGTTTATTTCCGGGTTCTCTACTCTGTTCCAGTAATCTACATGTCTGATTTTATGCCAATATTATATTGTCTTGATTATTATAGTTTTCTAACATAATTAGAAGTCAGGAGGGACAATACCTCCTGCTTTGTTTTTCTTTCTCACCATCCTTTTGGCTATTGGGGTTCTTCTGTGGTTCCATACAAATTTTAGGATTGTTTTTTCTATTTCTATTGGAATTTCGATAAGGATTGCCTTGATAGGGATTGCTTTTGGTAGAATGGGCATCTGCACGACATTAATTTTTCCAGTCCATGGATAAATTTCTGTGCATCCACTTAAATTTCTTACATTAATATTTTATAGTTTTTAGTGTACAGATCTTTGACCTCCTTGTTTAAAACTATTCCGAAGCATTTTATTCTTTTTGTTGCTATTATAAAAGGGACTTTCTTAATTTCTTTTTCTGATAATTAATTGTTAGAGTATAGAAATGCAATTCATTTTTGTATACTGCTTTGTATGCAACTGTTTATTAGTTTTAGTAGGTTTATTTTATGGTGAAATCTTTAGGGTTTTCTCTTTTTGTATATATTTTTTGATTGGAGTTCAATTTGCCAACATATAGCATAACACCAAGTGCTCATCCCGTCAAGTCCCCCTATCAGTGCCCGTCATCCAGTCACCGTGTCCCCCCACCCACCTCCCCTTCCACTACCACCTGTTCATTTCCCAGAGTTAGGTGTCTCTCATACTCTGTCACCCTCACTGATATTTCCCACTCATTTTCTCTCCTTTCCCCTATATTCCCTTTCACTGTTTTTTATATTCTCCGTATGAGTGTAACCATATGATATTGTCCTTCTGTGATTGACTTACTTCACTCAGCATAATACCCTCTAGTTCCAACCATGTTGAAGCAAATGGTGGATATTTGCATTTCTAATGGCTAATATTCCACTGTATACATATGCCACATCTTTTCTTTTGCCCATTTCATGATTGGATTGTTTGTTTCTTTGTTGTTGAGTTTAATAAGTTCTTTATAGATCTTGGATACTAGCCCTTTATCTGATATGTCATTTGCAAATATCTTCTCCCATTCTGTAGGTTGTCTTTTAGTTCTGTTGACTGTTTCTTTTGCTGTGCAGAAGCTTTTTATCTTGATGAAGTCCTAATCGTTCATTTCTGCTTTTGTTTCCCTTGCCTTTATAGATGTATCTTGCAAGAAGTTACTGTGGCCAAGTTCAAAAAGGGTATTGCCTGTGTTCTCCTCTAGAATTTTGATGGATTCTTGTCTCACATTTAGATCTTTCATCCATTTTGAATTTATCTTTGTGTCTGGTATAAGAGAATGGCCTAGTTTCATTCCTCTGCACGTGGCTATCGAATTTTCCCAGCACCGCTTACTGAAGAGACTGTCTTTTTCCAGTGGATAGTCTTTCCTGCTTTGTCGAATATTAGTTGACCATAGAGTTGAGGGTCCACTTCTGGGTTCTCTATTCTGTTCCATTGATCTATGTGTCTGTTTTTGTGCCAGTACCACACTGTCTTGATGACCACAGCTTTGTAATACAACCTGAAATCTGGCATTGTGATGTCCCTGGCTCTGGTTTTCTTTTTCAATATTCCCCTGGCTATTCGGGGTCTTTTCTGATTCCACACAAATCTTAAGATGATTTGTTCTAACTCTGTGAAGAAAGTGCATGGTATTTTGATAGGGATTGCATTGAATGTGTAAATTGCCCTGGGTAACATTGACATTTTCACAATATTAATCCTTCCAATCCATGAGCATGGAATATTTTTCCATCTCTTTGTGTCTTCCTCAATTTCTTTCAGAAATGTTCTATAGTTTTTAGGGTATAGATCCTTTAGCTCCTTGATTAGGTTTATTCCTAGGTATCTTATGCTTTTGGGTGCAATTATAAATGGGATTGACTCCTTAATTTCTCTTTTTTACTCTCATTGTTAGTGTAGAGAAATGCCACTCATTTCTGGACATTGATTTTGTATCCTGCCACACTGCCGAATTGCTGTATGAGTTCTAGCAATCTTGGGGTGGAGGCTTTTGGGTTTTCTATGTACAGTATCATGTCATCTGCAAAGAGGGAGAGTTTGACTTCTTCTTTGCCAATTTGAATGCCTTTTATGTCTTTTTGTTGCCTGATTTTTGAGGCTAGGACTTCTAGTACTATGTTGAATAGCAGTGGTGACAGTGGACATCCCTGTCATGTTCCTGATTTTAGGGGAAAGGCTCCCAGTGTTTCCCTATTGAGAATGATATTTAAGGTGGGCTTTTCATAGATGGCTTTTAAGATGCTGAGGAATGTTACCTCTATCCCTACACTCTGAAGAGTTTTGATCAGGAATGGAGGCTGTATTTTGTCAAATGCTTTCTCTGCATCTATTGAGAGGATCATATGGTTCTTGTTTTTTCTCTTGTTGATATGGTCTATCATATTGATTGTTTTATGAGTGTTGAATCAGCCTTGCATCCTGGGGATAAATCCCACTTGGTCATGGTGAATAATCTTCTTAGTGTATAGTTAGATCCTATGGGGTAGTATCTTGTTGAGAATTTTTGCATCTGTGTTCATCAGGGATCTTGGTTTATAATTCTCCTTTTTGGTGGGTCTTTGGTTTTGGAATTAAGGTGATGCTGGCCTCATAGAATGAGATTGGAAGTGTTCTGTCCCTTTCTATCTTTTCGAACAGCTTTAGTAGAATAGGTATTATTTCTTCTTTAAACGTTTGATAGAATTCCCCTGGGAAGCCATCTGGTCCGGGACTTTTGTGTCTTGGGAGGTTTTTGATGACTGCTTCAATTTCTTCCCTGGTAATTGGCCTGTTCAGGTTTTCTGTTTCTTCCTGTTCCAGTTTTGGTAGTTTGTGGTTTTCCATAAATGCATCCATTTCTTCTAGATTGCCTAATTTATTGGCATATAGCTCCTCATAATATGTTTTTAAAATCGTTTGTATTTCCTTGGTATTGGTTGTGATCTCTCTTTTTTCATTTGTGATTTTATTAGAGTATTTTCTGTTTTGTTTTTAATAAGGCTGGCTAATGGTTTGTCTATCTTATTAATTCTTTCAAAGAACCAACTCCTGGTTTTACTGATCTATTCTACAGTTCTTCTGGTCTCCATTTCATTGAGTTCTGCTTGAATCTTTATTAACTCTCTTGTTCTGCTTGGTGTAGGTTTTATTTGCTGTTCTTTCTCCAGTTCCTTTAGGTGCAATGTTAGCTTGTGTATTTGATTTTTCCCAATTTTTTGAGGGATGCTTGCATTGCTATGTATTTTCCTCTCAGGACTGCTTTTGCTGTATCCCAAAGATTTTGAAAGGTGGTATCTTCATTCTCATTAGTTTCCATGAATCTTTTTAATTCTTCTCTAATTTCCTGGTTGACCCTTTCATCTTTTAGCAGAATGGTCTTTAACCTCCACGTGTTTTAATTTCTTCCAAATTTCTTCTTGTGATTGAGTTCAAGTTTCAGAGTATTTTGGTCTGAAAATATGCAGGGGACAATCCCAATGTTTTGGTATTGGTTAAGACCGGATTTGTGACCCAGTCAGTGGTCTATTCTGGAGAAAGTTCCATGTGTACATGGGAAGAATGTGTAATCAATTGCATTTGGATGTAAAGTTCTGTAAATATCTATGAAATCCATCTGGTCCAGTGTATCATTTAAAGCTCTTGTTTCTTTGGAGATGTTGTGCTTAGAATATCTGTCTGTTGCAGAAAGCGCCATGTTGAAGTCTCTCAGTATTAGTGTATTATTACCTAAGTATGTCTTTACTTTGGTTATTAATTAATTGATATACTTGGCAGCTCCCACATTAGGGGCATAAATATTCATGATTTTTAGGTCCTCTTGTTGGATAGATCCTTTAAGTATGATATAGTGTCCCTCTTCATCTCTTACTACAGTCTTTGGGATAAACTTAAATTTATCTGATATGAGGATTGCTACCCCTGCTTTCTTTTGAGAAAAGCAACCTTTTATTTTCCAATCTTTTATTTTCAGGCTGTAGGTGTCCTTACATCTAAAATGAGTCTCTTGTACACAGCAAATAGATGGGTCTTGCTTTTCTATCCAGTCTGAAACCCTGCGCCTTTTGATGGGGTCATTAAGCCCATTCACGTTCAGAGTTACTATTGAAAGATATGAATTTAGTGTCATCATAATACCTACTCATCCCTGTTTTTTTTTGAGTATTTCTTGGGCTTCCTCTTTCTTTTACAGAGTCCCCCTTAATATTTCTTGCAGAGCTGGTTTGGTGGTCACATATTCATTCAGTTTCTGCCTATCTTGGGAGCTCTTTATCTCTCCTTCTATTCTGAATGAGAGCCTTGCTGGATAGAGTATTCTTGGCTGCATGTTCTTCTCATTTAGGACCCTGAATATATCCTGCCAGCTTTTTCTGGCCTGCCAGGTCTCTGTGGAGAGGTCTGCGGTTAATATATTATTTCCTCACATTTAAGTTAGGGATCTCTTGTCTCTTGCTGCTTAAGGATTTTCTCTTTATCTTTGGAATTCTATCTCTGGAATTTCACTATTAAATGTTGAGGTATTGAATGGTTTTTATTGATTTTAGGGGGGGATCTCTCTATCTCCTGGATCTGAATGCCTATTTCCTTCCCCAAGTTAGGGAAGTTCTCAGCTATGATTTGTTCAAATATGCTTTCTGGTTCTTTGTCCCTTTTGGTGCACTCTGGAACCCCAATTAAACATAGATTTTTCATTCTGAGACTGTCATTTATTTCCCTTAACTTTTCCTTATGGTCTTTTAATTGTTTTTCTCTTTTTTTTCCTCAGCTTCCTTTCTTGCTATCAACTTGTCTTCTATGTCACTTACTCTTTTTTCTACCTCATTAACCCTCGTTGTTAGGACCTCCAGTTTGGTTGCATATAATTTAATTGATTTTTTATTTCAGCCTGATTAGATCTAAATTCTGCAGTCATGAAGTCTCTTGAATCCTTTATGCTTTTTTCTAGAGCCACCAAGTAACTTTATAATTGTGCTTCTGAATTGGCTTTCTGACATAGAATTGTAATCCAAATTCTTGGATTTGGCAAGACAGGACTGTTTCTGATTCTTTCTTTTGTGGTGAGTTCTTCTTTCTAGTCATTTTGCTCAGTGCAGAGTGGCTAAAAACGAGTTATATTGGAAAAAGGAAGAAAAGGAAAAGGAAAGAAAAAACAAAAACAAGGAGGGGTATCCTCTAGTTCTATATACTATAAATCCCTCGACTTCCCCTGGAGCTTTCCAGCGCTGTTTGGTCAAACTTGCTCTTCCCCTGTCCTCCCAGCTGGTCTTCTGGGGGAGGGCTGTTGTGCTGACTCTCAGGTGTGTGCACCTGGGGGAGCTGCCCAGCCCCCTGCCAGGGGCATGGCTCAGTGGGAACTGTTTACCCCATGAGGCCCCTGCTCCCTGGTGGCCCCACTCAGTCCCAGGCACAGGGTGACACCAGGAGGAACAACCACCACAGCGGCAGCCAGCTCTCCAGCCCTGAAGTCAGCTCCCGCAGTAACTACTGCAGCTCCTAGTCCACAGGGGCCTGGATGCTCCAGGGGCGAGGGGCGCCGATCTGCACAGCTCAGGGGTGCCGGGCAACAGGAGCGTCCTTGCTGCCCTGTGTCCTCCCGGCCTCCGTCTTTCCCGGGGGAGTGCGGGATCCTGGGCTGTGTCCCCCGACGCCCTGGGATCCGGGGCCTGCGCTGCTGGAATCGCTCCCGGGCGCCGCCTCCTCCACATGGAGCCTCCGCCTGAGCCGCCCGAGCTTCCCCCAAGGTCCCCCGGGCGCCCTCCAGCCCTTTAAGGGAGCTCGGCCCGCGGTGTGCGGCGGCTCTTCCCCAGGGCGCACCTTCTCTGTTAGTGACCCCGGGGACCTGGGGGCTCCACTGCCCCTCCTGGGATCCTGCCCGAGCTCCCTGCTGAGTGCCTTTCCCTCCAGGAAGAATCCGGTGTGGATTTTTTAAAGTTCCCACTTCTCCAGGGAAGGGCTTTCCTGTCCCCGAGGCTCCGCCCCGCTTAGCCCGGCTCCTCGCGGGGACCCTCCCCCACTGGATTCTCCCCCACCCCTTCTTCCTACCTTGATAGAAGCGCAATTTTTTCTCACTGTAGCATTCCAGCTGTTCTCTCTTTAAATCTCAGGTCGAAAAAAAAATAAATAAATCTCAGGTCGAATTTGTAGGTGTTCAGGATGACTTGAAAGTTATCTAGGTAAGTTGGTGGGGACAGGTGACTTGGGGACCCTACTCCTCCACCACCTTGCCCCGCCCCCCTCTTTAGGGTTTTCTATACATTAAACAATTTTGCTCCTTCTTTTCTTACCTGGATGCCTTTACCTCTTTTCCCTGCTTCACTGCCCTGCCGAAGTGCCGTGGCAAGCAACTCCAGTGCTGTGCTGATGGTAAGTGGCAGGAGTAGACATCTCTTGTCTTTTTCCTAATATTAGAGGAACAGTTTTCTTTTTTTTTTTTGAGTTTTCTTTTTTTTAATAATAAATTTATTTGGGATCCCTGGGTGGCGCAGCGGTTTGGCTCCTGCCTTTGACCCAGGGCGTGATCCTGGAGACCCGGGATCGAATCCCACATCGGGCTCCCGGTGCATGGAGCCTGCTTCTCCCTCTGCCTGTGTCTCTGCCTCTCTCTCTCTCTCTCTCTCTCTCTCTGTGACTATCATAAATAAAATAATAATAATAATAATAATAATAATAATAATAATAATAAATTTATTTTTTATTGGTGCTCAATTTGCCAACATACAGAATAACACCCAGTGCTCATCCCGTCAAGTGCCCCCCTCAGTGCCCGTCGTCACCCATTCACCCCCACCCCCCGCCCTCCTCCTCTTCCACTACTCCTAGTTCTTTTCCCAGAGTTAGGAGTCTTCATGTTCTGTCTCCCTTTCTGATATTTCCTACCCATTTCTTCTCCCTCCCCTTCTATTCCCTTTCACTATTATTTATATTCCCCAAATAAATGAGACCATATAATTTTGTCCTTCTCCGACTGACTTATTTCACTCAGCATAATACCCTCCAGTTCCATCCACATTGAAGCAAATGGTGGGTATTTGTCATTTCTAATGGCTGAATAATATAGAGGAACCGTTTTCAGCTACTTACTATGATGTTAGCTGTGTGCTAACAGCCAGGGATAGAATCCACATGCTCATGGTGTATGATCCTTCTAACCTGTTGTTGAATGTGGCTTGCTAGTATTTTGTTAAGGATTTTTCCAACTACGTTCATCAGAAATACTGGTCTTTAGTGTTCTTGTTGTGTCCTTGTCTAACTTCAGTATCAGGGTAATGCTGGTCATATAAAGTAAGTTTGGAAGTGTTCCCTCCTCTTTACATTTTTTGAGGGGTTGAGAAAGGTTTGCATTAATTTTTCTTTAAATGTCTGATAGAACTCACCAACGAAGCCCTTTGGTCCTGAGATGTTCTTTGTTGAGAGTTTTTCATTATTAAGCTTCCTTACTAGTAATTGGTTTGATCAGATTTTATACCTCTTTATAACTTAGTTCTGATAGGTTGCACATTTCTAAGAATTTATCAATCTCTTCTAGGTTATCTAATTTGTTGGTGGATAATTGTTCATAATAGTCTTGTGATTCTTTCCATTTTTGTGTCATCGTTTGTAATCTCTCTTTTTTCACGTCTGGTCTTATTTATTTGAGTCTTTTTCTCTTTTTTTCTTAGTTGGTCTAGCTAAAGGTTAATCAATTTTGTTTATCTTTTACAAAACCTTAGTTTCATTTGTCTTTTCTATTATTTTTCTAGTCTCTGTATTTTACTTATTTATGCTCTAACAGTTCTCTTTTTACTAATTTTGTGCTTATTTCTTCCTTTTTTAGTTTTTTGAGGTGTGATATTAGAGTGAGGTTTTCTTTTTTCTTAAGCATTTGTCATCATAAACTTTTCTTTTTTAATTGATTTTGCTGCATTGTATACATTTTGGTATATAGTGTTTCCTTTTTCATGTGTCTGAAAATTTTAAGAAATTAAAAAAATTTTTTTGACTCACTGTTGTTCAGGAACATATTATTTAATCTCCACATATTTGTGTATTTTCCAGTTTTTGTCTTTGTTCTTGATTTCTAGCGGTATGCCATTGTGGTCAGAAACAATGCTTGATATGATTCCAATCTTTAAAATTTGTTAAGACTTATTTTGTGGCCTAACATATAACCTATCCTGGAGAATTTCCCATGTGCACTTAAGAAAAATGTGTATTCAGCTGCTGTATGATGGAATGTGTGTATGTACCCATTAGATCCATTTGGTCTAATATGTAGCTCCAGCCCAGTGTTTTCTTATTGATTGTCCCTAGGTGATCTATTCATTGTTGAATTTGAATGTGGAATACTGAAATCCCTTTCTATTATTTTTATTATTTTCTATCTTTCCCTTCAGATCTGTTCAATATCTGCTTTATATAGTTATGCATTGTTTAGTACATATACATTTTAAGTGTTATATTCTTTGAAAAAAATGACCCCTTTATCATTATATAATGATCTTTCTTTCTTTCTTACTACAGTTTTGACTTTAAGTCTATTTTACCTGATATAAGTATAGCTATTCCTACTCTCTTTTGGTTTCTATTTGTACTAAATATCTTTTGAGTTGAAGAAATTCCTTTTAACATTTCTTGTAAGGCTTCTCTAGTGATAATGATCTCCTTCACCTTTTGTTTGTCTGGGAAAACCTCTCTCTCCTCTAGTTATGAAGGAAATTTTCATGGGTAAAGTATTTCTTGGCTGTCAGTTATTTTTCTTTCAGCACTTGAATATATCATTCTACTCCCTTCAGGCATGCAAGGTTTCTGCTGAAAAAAAAATCCGCTTATAGTCTTATTAGTGTTTTCTTGTATGTAAAAAGTTCCTCTTGTTTTGCTACTTTTAAGATTGTCTTTACTCTTTAACAATTAAGTTTTAATGTGTCTTGGTGTGGGTCCCTTTGGATTAATTTTGTTTTTTGGTTCTCTCTGAGTTTTCTGGATTTCAGTGCCTGTTTCTTTCCACAGATTTGGGAAGTTTTTAGCCATTCTTTTCTTTTCTTTTCTTTTCTTTTTCTTTTTTTTTTGGAACACATTACTGCATCAGTCTCTCTCTTTTCTCCTTCTGGGACATCTATAATGGGTATATTGGTCCACTTGATTGTGTTCCATAAAGTGGTTATGTTATTTTCATTCTTTTTAGTTATATTTTTAAATTTTTGCTCCTCTGATTATATTATTTCCATTACCTATCTTTGAGTTTGCTGATCCTTTTCTCCTTCTGATCTTCTCTGCTGTTGAACCCCTCTACTGAATTTTTCAGTTTAGTTATTGTGATTTGTTTGGTACTTTTAAAACATATTGTCTCTTTGTTGAAATGCTCACTTTGTTCACAAATTGCTCTCCTGAGAGGATCATATGGTTCTTGTCTTTTCTCTTATTAATGTGATCTATCATATTGATTGATTCACAAATATTGAACCACCCATGTATCCCAGGAACAAATCCCACTTGGTCATGGTGGATAATCCTTTTTATGTACTGTTGGACCCTACTGGTTAGTATTTTGGTGAGTATTTTGACATCCATGTTCATCAGGATATTGTCTGTAATTCTCCTTTTTAGTGGGGTCTTTGTATTTAGTGGGGTCTTTAGTGGGGATCAAGGTAATTCTGGCCTCAGAACAAGCTTTGAAGTTTTCCTTCTATTTCTACTTTTTGAAACAGCATCAGTAGAATAGGTACTATTACTTCTATAAACGTTTGGTAGAATTCCCTTGGGAAGCAATATGGCCCTGGAATCTTGTTTTTTTGGGAGGTTTTTGATTACTGCTTCAATTTCCTTGCTGGTTATGTGTCTATTCAGATTTTCTATTTCTTTATCTTTCAGTTTTGGTAGTTTCTAAGTTTCCAGGAATGTGCTCATTTCTTCCAGATTGCCTAATTTGTTGGCATATAGTTGCTCATAATACGTTCTTAAAATTGTTTTTATTTCCTTGGTATTGGTCATGATCTCTCCTCTTTCATTCATAATTTTATTAATTTGGGTCCTTTCTCTTTTCTTTTTGATAAGTCTGGCTAGGGGTTTATCGATCTTATTAATTATTTCAAAGAACCAGCTTCTAGTTTCATTGTTCTACTCTTCTTCTGGTTTCTATTTCATTTATTTCTCCTCTAATCTTCATTATTTCTCTTATTCTTCTTGGTTTAGGCTTTATTTGCTGTTCTTTCTCCAACTCTCTTAGGTGTAAGTTTAACTTGTGTATTTGAGATTTTTCTAATTTTTTGAGAAAGGCTTGTATTGCTATGTACTTCCCTCTTAGGACCACCTTTGCTGTATCCCAAAGGTTTTGAACAGCTGTGTCTTTTCATTTTTCTTCATAAATTTTTAAAATTCTTCTTTAATTTGCTGGTTGACCCATTCATTTAGTAGGATGCTTCTTAACCTTCCAAATTTGAGTTCCTTCCAAATTTCCTCTTGTGTTTGAGTTCAAAGCATTGTGGTTTGAAAATATGCAGGGAATAATCCCAATCTTTTGGTATCGGTTGAGACCTAATTTGTGACCCAGTATGTGATCTATTCTGGAGACTGTTTCATGTGCACTCAAGAAAATGTGTATTCTGTTGCTTTACAATGGAATGCTCTGTATATATCTGTGAAGTCCATCTGATCCAGTGTGTCATTCAAAACCTTTGTTTCCTTGTTGATCTTCTGCTTAATCTGTCCATTGCTGTGAATGGGGTGTTGAAGTCTCCTACTATTATTGTATTATTATTATTAATGTGTTTCTTTAATATGCTTATTAATTGGTCTATGTAATTAGCTGTTCCCAAGTTAGGAGCATAAATATTTATAATTGTTAGATCTTATTATTGGATAGACTCTTTAAGTATGATATAGTGTCCCTCTTCATCCCTTACTACAGTCTTTGGTTTAAAAATCTAATTTTTCTGATATAAGGATTGCTACTCTAGGTTTCTTTGGGGGCCCATCAGCTAGCTTTTTCTTTCTTTCTTTCTTTTTTTCTTTCTTTCTTTCTTTCGTATATTTTTTATTGGAGTTCAATTTGCCAACATATAGTATAATACCCAGTGCTTATCCCTTCAAAGTGCCCCCCTCAGTGCCCATCAGCCAGTCACCCCATCCCCCTGCCCACCTCCCCTTCCACCACCCCTTGTTCATTCCCCAGAGTTAAGAGTCTCTCATGTTTTGTCACCCTCTCTGATTTTTCCCACTCATTTTCTCTCCTTTCCCCTATAATCCCTTTTGCTTGCTTTCTTTCTTTCTTTCTTTCTTTCTTCCTTTTATTCCTTTCTTCTTTTTAAACAAATATTTTCTTGAGGAAAATTCCATGGATTGGAAGTAGATATGTCAGAATAAGCAAAGATTCTCCTGCCTTTTCATATGAATTTCTCATGCCTTTCTACATGCTGGTAGCACAAAGTATATGTGTCAAATTCTCTACAATTTTCTCATTTCAATAACAGTAATAGATATTAACTGATCATCTACCATAAGCCAGGGACTATTCTAGGAATCTGGCACATGCTGAATGAAACATAGGCCCCTTGAGGAGCTTTCATTCTAGTGATCACCTATTAATATAAAACAAAACACATCAGTAATATTATATAAACACTGAGGGTAGAGCAATGTAGTTTAGTGATTAGAAGTACATACTGTGGAACTGGACTCTCTGAGTGAAAATCCCAGAACTACCTTTTGTCATCTCTGTAAAGGGGGGGAAATTACTTAACAACTCTGTGTCACAGAATTCTCATCTTTAAGATGAAGGAAAATGACAGTTCCCAAATTACAGGTTTATTGCACAAATCAAATGAACAAGAAAATGTAAACGAACAATTTGGGGAAATGTCTGGCACATATTAAGCACTCCAAAAACATAAATTGTTACTTTTGGTATTAAGCACCAGGATAGGTGCAATATGGACTGAAGATTATTATTACAAGGTAGGAGGAGGGGTGGGCAGGGAATGGTTAGTAAATTGGGTAGGACCAAGCTATAAGATGTCCAGAGTATAATTTACCAATTGGATTAAAAATAATTGGATATCTATCTAATATCTACCATGTATATATGTTGAATAGTTCTTGTGTCAGAAATATCAGTGGCAGGAAAAGGAAATATACATTTTTATTGGCTAGAGTTCCAATATGGACACCAGTTGAACTACCTAATAGGCAGACACAAATTACTCCTTTCCAGAATCCCTGTTATATAGGCTGACTATTGAAAGCAGAAGTGATTTATAGCAGAGGAAAGACTATTTTCAGCTAGTGTATATAATAACACAGAAAGACATAAACTTTTAAAATCTAAGAAATGCCTGTTTCCCTTCCCAGATTGGGAAAGTTTTCAGCTAGGATTTGTTCAAATACATATTCTGGCCCTCTGGCCCTTTCGGCGCCCTCGGGAACCCCAATTAAACGTAGGTTTTTCTTCCTCAGACTGTCATTTATTTGCCTTAATCTGTCTTCATGGTCCCTTAATTGATTGTCTCTTTTTTCCTCAGTTTCCCTCTTTGCCATTAACTTGTCTTCTATGTCACTCACTCGTTCTTCTACCTCGTTAACCCTCGTCGTTAGGACTTCTAGTTTGGATTGCATCTCATTCAATTGATTTTTAATTTCTGCCTGAAGGGAAACAGGCATTCAGATCCAGGAAATAGAGAGATCCCCCCCTAAAATCAATAAAAACCGTTCAACACCTCGACATCTAATAGTGAAGCTTGCAAATTCCAAAGATAAAGAGAAGATCCTTAAAGCAGCAAGAGACAAGAAGTCCCTGACTTTCATGGGGAGGAATATTAGGGTAACAGCAGACCTCTCCACAGAGACGTGGCAGGCCAGAAAGGGCTGGCAGGATATATTCAGGGTCCTAAATGAGAAGAACATGCAACCAAGAATACTTTATCCAGCAAGGCTCTCATTCAAAATGGAAGGAGAGATAAAGAGCTTCCAAGACAGGCAGGAACTGAAAGAATATGTGACCTCCAAACCAGCTCTGCAAGAAATTTTAAGGGGGACTCTTAAAACTCCCCTTTAAGAAGAAGTTCAGTGGACCAATCCACAAAAACAAGGACTAAATAGATATCATGATGACACTAAACTCATATCTGTCAATAGTAACTCTGAACGTGAATGGGCTTAATGACCCCATCAAAAGGCGCGGAGTTTCAGACTGGATAAAAAAACAGGACCCATCTATTTGCTGTCTACAAGAGACTCATTTTAGACAGAAGGACACCTACAACCTGAAAATAAAAGGTTGGAGAACCATTTACCATTCAAATGGTTCTCAAAATATACCCTAAAAACTACAGAACACTTCTGAAAGAAATTGAGGAAGACACAAAGAGATGGAAAAATATTCCATGCTCATGGATTGGCAGAATTAATATTGTGAAAATGTCAATGTTACCCAGGGCAATTTACACGTATAATGCAATCCCTATCAAAATACCATGGACTTTCTTCAGAGACTTAGAACAAACTATTTTAAGATTTGTGTGGAATCAGAAAAGACCCCAAACCGCCAGGGGAATTTTAAAAAAAGAAAACCATATCTGGGGGCATCACAATGCCAGATTTCAGGTTGTACTACAAAGCTGTGTTCATCAAGACAGTGTGGTACTGGCACAAAAACAGACATATAGATCAATGGAACAGAACAGAGAACCCAGAAGTGGACCCTGAACTTTATACTCAACTAATATACGATAAAGGAGGAAAGACGATCCACTGGAAGAAAGACAGTCTCTTCAATAAATGGTGCTGGGAAAATTGGACATCCACATGCAGAAGAATGAAACTGGACCACTCTCTTGCACCATACACAAAGATAAACTCAAAATAGATGAAAGATCTAAATGTGAGACAAGATTCTATCAAAATCCCAGAGGAGAACTCAGGCAACACCCTTTTTGAACTTGGCCACAGTAACCGGAGAAGGACAAACAGTGTATGTTCTCATTCATTTGGGGAATATGAATAATAGTGAAAGGGAATATAAGGGAAGGGAGAAGAAATGTGTGAGAAATATCAGAAAGGGAGACAGAACATAAAGACTTCTAACTCTGGGAAATGAACTAGGGGTGGTGGAGGGGGAGGAGGGCGGGGGGTGGGAGTGAATGGGTGACGGGCACTGAGGGGTACACTTGACGGGATGAGCACTGGGTGTTATTCTGTATGCTGGTAAATTGAACACCAATAAAAATTAATTTATAAAAAAAAACTGGAAAAAAAAATAAAATCTAAGAAATGCCCGGCAAGGACATTCACCAGATTATTTGAAATTCTACTTGAAGTATCATTTTCTCCAAAGTGCCACCTACCTTTCTGTCCTCTGTTGCCCCATATTCAGAAGCACATCCTCTATCTCCCCTACTCAGCAATAACATAGTTGCTGCTTTTCTCTTGAGCCATTTTCAAGGCATCCCAAGGCCCCTGAAATTAATATTGACATTCACCAATCCTGCAATCTTGGTCCTATTATCAAATGTTAGGGCTGGCTAGATGGTTCACAGTAAGAGGATATGTGTCCTAACCCATCCTTAAATATTAAAAACTTCTGAGAACCAGGCTGGGGGCTCAAGTTTTCTTTGTTCCTTCTTTCTTTCATTTATGATACATGCAACAATAATAGAAGAGATTGTGTTTTGTATCCTTTTTCTGGATCTACTATCTAGCTGAATCCAGATATCCAAAGATACTGTTGTGGGAAGGTGCGAGAAAAAACAGACTCAGAATTTAAGACTTCTTAGTCTTAAATTGAATTGCTAGAGGAAGAGGAGAAGAGCTCTCCATACCAAGGTTGTAGACCATTACAGTATATTTCCTTAACACATTAAGGTAACAGGTCACCTACAGGCACACAAGCTAGGGCCCCTCTCCAAGACATCCCCATGGTCAGCAAGGAAGGAGGGGTACTGTGTCACTGAAGTTGTTATAGGAGACCCCATGACACTCAAAGGAAAAGACTCTTCATCATACCAGTTGGAAAGACAGGATCACATGTCATGCATGAAATTGAGACACTGCTTTCTGATGTGCTGCAGGACAGAGAATATGAATGCTATACGTAACTTTACAAAGGCTATTTAAAAGTGATGTTCCTCAATTTTACTGAATCTTTTTTCTTTAACCATGACATTCGGTAGTGTTTTATTATAGAGGTTGGTTTCCTTAGAATATTCCCTCTGTAGATATATAATCTACACATTTATTCTTCTATATTATTCATTAGGCTATACTATGTCTTTGTGGAGATGGTCTTGCTCATCATCACTGGGGAAACATTTAAGGGAGGTGGACATGGTCCGGAGAGGAAAGAGAAGGTTTTCTTACTATATATAACAAACAGCTTGGTGGGTTTTCCAATCTAAACCACGAACCCCAGGGTTCACCTTAATGCAGTTCTTCTGGCATTTATGGGCATTCTTTACTTAGTCTCCTTGTGAATTTTATTATTTCATTTAAAAATTATTTATACATCTATTTGGGTTTTAGACTCTTTGGCTCTATAAGTATCTTTCTCTCCTTAACTATGTAGATCTTAAATTTTATGGGTCCTAAACACTCAATTTAAAGGACTTTTGTAATCGATTATATCTTGCACTGATTCATATTCTTGGGACGGTACAACTCCTGAGTGTATTTAAAATAATAAGTAATTGAATTTTGGATATTTCATAGGGCTTTTCAGGTTGTCACAAACTAAAAACCCAAAGAAAATAAACTTGCAGCTCCACTAAAGTTGATTACTCTCTTGAGGAATGTCTGGCTTCTTTGCACTTGTGGGACTGGCTTTCTTGTGCCAATCAAGGATAAAAACTCCTTGTCCTCTGGGGATCTTAGGCCATTCTAAGTATTTGTCCAATATTCTTAGTGGACTGTTTCTCCTTACAAAGAATTTCTTTTCTAAAGATTTTATTTAATTATTCATGAGAGACACAGAGAGACAGGCAGAGACACAGAGGGAGAAGCAGGCTCCCTGTGGGGAGCTCGATGTGGGACTGAATCTCTGGACCCTGGGATCATGACCTGAGCCAAAGGCAGATGTCCAACCACTGAGCCACCCAGGCCCCCCTCCTTACCAAGAATTTGGATTTAAAAATCCTTCCTGAAGACATAGACATGGCCAACAAGCACATGACAAAATGCTCCACATCACTTGCCATCAGGGAAATACAAATCAAAACCACAATGAGATACCACCTCACACCAGTGAGAATGGGGAAAATTAACAAGACAGGAAACCACTAATGTTGGAGAGGATGTGGAGAAAAGGGAACCCTCTTGCACTGTTGGTGGGAATGTGAACTGGGGCAGCCACTCTGGAAAACTGTGTAGAGGTTCCTCAAAGAGTTAAAAATAGATCTGCCCTAGACCCAGCAATTGCACTGCTGGGGATTTACCCCAAAGATACAGATGCAGTGAAATGCCGGGACACCTGCACCCCGATGTTTCTAGCAGCAATGTCCACAATAGCCAAACTGTGGAAGGAGCCTCGGTGTCCATCGAAAGATGAATGGATAAAGAAGATGTGGTTTATGTATACAATGGAATATTCCTCAGCCATTAGAAATGACAAATACCCACCATTTGCTTCGACGTGGATGGAATTGGTGGGTATTATGCTGAGTGAAATAAGTCAGTTGGAGAAGGATAAACATTATATGGTCTCATTTATTTGGGGAATATAAAAAATAGTGAAAGGGAATAAAGGGGAAAGGAGAAAAATGAGTGGGAAATATCAGAGAGGGAGACAGAACATGAGAGACTCCTAACTCTGGGAAACGAACTAGGGGTAGTGGAAGGGGAGGTGGGCGGGGGGGGTGGGTGGTGACTGGGTGATGGGCACTGAGGGGGGCACTTGATGGGATGAGCACTGGGTATTATTCTATATGTTGGCAAATTGAACACCAATAAAAAATAAATTTATAAAAAAAGTTACATTACAAAAAAAAATCCTTCCTTGAGGGTACACATCATAACTGGTGGAATGGATTCTTGATAATGGATGACCTTACCCATAGGATATGGACATGTTGGATGGTTATATGACATTTATCCTTCAATTTAGCTGGCAAAATAAATAACTCAGACCATAACACACACCCCTCACCGAAAGAATCCATTAAAATTTTATAGTCCAACTAGTTACGAGTAATTGAATAATTTTGGATTTTTTACTTTTTGCCATTGCCAATCAGTCCTGTAGTTTCTAGAATGATACCAAAAGTAAGGTAGAGCAATGCATATTTAAATTAAGGAAAGATAACCTTAATTCTGCTTTTGCCTGGGGTTTTTCTCTAATGATGAGAAAAAGCTGGATAAAAACCACAAACTCATAATTTTCGGGGACTTTCTAGAGAGCTGAGGGCACAGGACAACTGAGTAGGCTAAATACCAAGAAAGGACAGGCCCTTCTGAGACAAGAAATGACACAAAGACTGTCTTACCTGTGGCAGAGCACAAGAAGAACAAGGTGACTTTCATACCAACAGGTAAGAAGAAATTAGAATTTTATTAAATTGCTAAGGATTGAATGTGAGCTAGTTTGACAGTAGGAAGCCCCTAGAGCCCCAGACACAAGAGTGCTATGTACTCACGGGTTCTTTCTATGGACCTTCCCCAGGTGCTAACATTAAAGACTGGGGACAGGCTGAAGACCAGAAGGTGCTTCCCTTGGTTTTGCAGGGAATGTCACCTTGGGAAAGGCATACAATGCAACCCCAACTGGGCTCTCTTCTCCTATGTAGCAAAACTCTTAAACTGCTGGGAGAAGAGTAACAACTCCTGCCGTTCTCCAGACATAAATAAAGACCCACTGTTGCTGGAGAAGAGTAAAATAAGTAAAAGCCCACTACTCCTGGATAGGGGCAGGAAATTGTCCTGAGCCCAGGATTTTATTTCAACATTAGTAAATGTAAGCCACCACGGAGGGAGTGGTAGGAAATACTCTTCCATGCAATTCCTGCCAAGGCTGAGATTGGCTGCCATGAGGAGGAGGGGCAGGCATGCTGAGGAAGCTCCCCCTCTCAGGCATGTAGGCATAGAGGTCCTACTTAAGACTGGAGGACAAAGCAAGATGAGAGCATTTGCCCTGCTCCTGCACCATCAGCCTGAAAAATACCGAGTAAAAAGCTTTTCCTTTCAGATACTAAGTATGGCCACTTCCTTCAACAAATGTTCAAGGAATATGGGCTTTGGAAAATCATTCTTCTTACTCTCAGGGCTTAGAGCACATTATTTCCACTATAGGAAGGAAAACAGCTTGCAACATTTCGAAGAAGTCAGTTTGATCTTATCTCTTTTATCTTCCAAGGTCTCTGGCCTGTTTAACAGAAACATCTGTTTTCCACTCTAAAATCAGCTCTTGTGAAGATGGAAGCGATTTGCTCCAATCCCTTTTATCTGTTATCAAGGCTGGCATTTGGCTACCTGACCATATTTTGATAATATTTTATCATGTGTTTGGGGGAGCAGGAGTTCCAGATTGAGGCAAGCTCCATCCAACACGGTGATGTGAGTATACATACATAAGTATATAGGATAACTCATGAGAAAAGTCCAAAATGAGTTTTGGGGATTTAATGAATTACGTGATTTAAATAAGAGGGTTTTTTTTGTTTGTTTTTTGTTTTGTTTTGTTTTTGTGGAAAGGTACGCACATCTCTTCAGTAAAAAACATGGAAACTTTTAAAGAAATTTTTCTCTCTGTCATCTCATGAATATGAGCCTTATGGAAACTAGAACACCAGGAAAAGAATTATTTCCACTAAATATCTGTACATCCACAATGCATTGTATTCAGTTATTTTCTTTATTTAATAAAACATTTATATATGCCTACCATGTACCAGAAACTTCTCTAAATGATTATTGTCTAAGGCATTATAGTTACGTATATCTAAATGAAGAAAAAATATAATCTCATTTCTGCTTCTCTGTAGGATTTAGAAAGCTGGAAAAAGCATTGTTCCCACACTAATGGCTGGATAAACTACAAATCATACATTTCCTGGAATTCATAAAGATCTGGAGGCAAGGGGCACCTGGGTGGCTCAGTGGTTGAGCATCTGCCTTTAGCTCAGTGCGTGATCCTGGGGTCCTGGGATTGAGTCCTGCATCGGGCTCCCCGCAGGGAGCCTGCTTCTCCCTCTGCCTGTGTCTCTGCCTCTCTGTGTGTCTCTCATGAATAAATAAATAAAATATTTTTTAAAAAAGGGATTTGGAGGCATAGGGCAACTCACTAGCCTGAATTCCAATTAAGGAGAGGCACCTCTTTGGTGAGAAAGGACACACAGACTGTGTCACTTAGGGCAGAGCAGGGGAAGAACTTAATATTTCTTCAAAACTCTACAGAGTTAAATGCCATGCTTTACTCCTCTTTCTAGATACAAGAACAGATGCATAGAAAGAGGAAATAATTTGTCCCAATTAGTGCAGTCAGGATCTCAACCCTGTTAGTTTGGTCTCATTGTCTTCCTCTGAGCCATTATGCAACGCTGCTTCTAACATCACTGCCTGGATCTGCACCCAGCACCCAGAGGAAAACACATAAATTGGACTAATGCCACTGCTCCTGAGGCTTTCTTCTTGTATTTGATCCCAAAGTGTGTGAGATTTATCCCTGTTATTTCATATAACAGAGCAAGGATTATAACCACAGAGTCAAGTAGAATAGGTAGGGTTTCTTCTTTAAACGTTTGATAGAATTCCCCAGGGAAGCCATCTGGCCCTGGACTTTTGTGTCTTGGGATGAAAGATCTAAATGTGAGATAAGATTCCATCAAAATCCTAGAGGAGAACACAGGCAACACCCTTTTTGAACTCGGCCACATAACTTCTTGCAAGATACATCCACGAAGGCAAAAGAAACAAAAGCAAAAATGAACTATTGGGACTTCATCAAGATAAGAAGCTTCTGCACAGCAAAGGATACAGTCAACAAAACTAAAAGACAACCTACAGAATGGGAGAAGATATTTGCAAATGACGTATCAGATAAAGGGCTAGTTTCCAAGATCTATAAAGAACTTATTAAACTCAACAGCAAACATTATACGTTCTCATTCATTTGGGGAATATAAATAATAGTGAAAGGGAATATAAGGGAAGGGAGAAGAAATGTGTGGGAAATATCAGAAAGGGAGACAGAACATAAAGACTCCTAACTCTGGGAAATGAACTAGGGGTGGTGGAAGGGGAGGAGGGCAGGAGGTGGGGGTGACTGGTTGGCGGGCACTGAGGGGGGCACTTGACGGGATGAGCACTGGGTGTTATTCTGTATGTTGGCAAATTGAACACCAATAAAAAATAAATTTATTATTAAAAAAAAGATACAAGGGTGGTGGAGACCCAAATTTTGACTGACTGAGTGTTAAGGTTGAAGGAGACAGAGGCCTGGGGCTCTGGTGTCTGGGGATGGTGCACAGGGGACACTGCTCTTTTGTTATAGTCAGCCGTGGTGGTGTGGACTCTACAAGAACCAAGGGGTCCACTCTGCTGACAGGGACAGAGCAGTTTCAGTGGCCTTTGGCCTTGGAGAAAGAGTAAGGAATTATTACAATGGCTTCAACCCTAGCAGATAAAATAGAGAATTAGTATTCCAGGAATCAGCACTCCTAGAAAGCACAGAGAGCAATATGTGCAGACCTGTGCTCTGCTGGTCCATGGACTGAAGAAGCACACAGGCTTTTTCAACTTTCTCACTAGACACTAACCACTTCCGTTTCTGCTTCTCTGATGGGAAGGACTCTTCATCCCTTCATAATGAAACCAACCACTAACCCAATGAACAACAATAAAGGTGATGAGGACAAGGACCAGAAAGTATCAAACTTCCCTCCTTAGTTGTTTCACTCAGAGTTGCTGAGACTCAAAACATCTTTTCTATGAACTGTCTTTTCTTTCCTGAGAATGGCAGAGCCAGTGCTAATGTTGGGGTAGTGGGCACTTCAGAGTGAAAAGGCTCTGGTTTAAACTCTATCTCATTCAGCCACACTGAGCCTCAGTGTCCTCCTCTGTAATAGTGAGACTAAGAAGTGCCCACATTGAATCATTGGGATGTTAACTGTAGTCTCAAAATAGGCAGGGGAGAGGGCATAGCTCATTCTTAAAAAGAAGGATCCCTAACTCTGGGAAACGAACTAGGGGTGGTGGAAGGGGAGGTGGGCGGGGGGTGGGGGTGACTGGGTGACGGGCACTGAGGGGGGGCACTTGATGCGATAAGCATTGGGAGTTATTCTATATGTTGGCAAATTGAACACCAATAAAAAATAAATTTATATATATATATAAAGAAATGGGTAATAAAGAAGATTGCATAAGCACACCCTCATATATATAAAAAAAAGAAGGATCCTAATGGCTTTAGTCACTCCATGCAAATATTTTCTGTTCTGCGTAATGTGTAAGAAAAGAGACCAGATTCTGCAAATCAGACCTCATCCGTATCTTCCCTATCACCTCGCTCTTATTGCAGGCACTTGAGAATGGGAAAAAGAGGTAAAAAGTGTGGCTTATACAACATGCCCCTCCTTCTGAGACCTGGTCTTCTGGTATCACACAGCTTTAGATTGTAGAATGATGGGAAGGCTGCTGAGGGCAAAGAGTAAACTGGTGTTTTAGAAAAAGTAGCTTAGGTGGCACACTGCCAGGCTCTCAACTTTGCAGAGCTAGCTCCCTTAATGTGAGTCCCAGAGAAGAAGGGTTGGATTTTGAAAAAGCTGACACCCAGATTTTTTTGCTTATGTGCAAGGTTTACAATATGAACCTCAGTGCAGGAGACAAACCTAACCACAGTCTGCAGGACCCTACCGAACTGACAGCATCAGAGGGAAATTTCATCTCCAAAAGTCTGCTCCTCTTCATTTGTTCCTGGGGACACCTGCAAGGATTGGTGTGGTGAGTGCTTTCCAGGTGGGGGAACTCATACACACACACACACACACACACACACACACACACACACACAAATCATTGCTTTGTGACATCATCTCCACTTAAACGGGACAAATTAAAATGGCCATACTGGGTTATGATCAGGATATGATGGCAAAGATACCTAAGGAAAAAGAATAACTTAAGAAACATGTATCTGGCACTTATTCTGTGAATGGTAACTTGTTAGGTAATGTGAAAAATTCTTGCAGGTCTCTGATCTGAACTAATAAATGAACTAGGAGGAATTTGGACACTTTTATGGAAGTAGGGAGTGAATGGGGCCCTTAATATGTGGAGACTGCACATATTATCATATTTAACCCTTCTGGTTATATTACAAGGGAGGCAGTTTTTTCCCTGCATGTGATTCATAAGAAGGTTCATGTATTTAAAGTCAGAAAAGAAATAAGTAGATGAATAAGCATACCTTGCTTGACTGAACTTCGCTTTGTTGTGCTTTGCAAATATGGTGCTTTTTCAAATTGAAGATTTGGGGTGACCCCATATCAAACAAGTCTATGGGCAGCTTTTTCCAACAGCATTTGCTCCCTTTGTGTTTCTGTGTCACATTTTGCTAATTCTTGCAGCATTTAAAACTTCTTCATTGTTATTATATTTGTTAGGGTGCTCTGTGATCAGTGATCATTTGTACTTGGGATGCCATGAACTGTGCCCGTATAAGATGATGAACTTCATCACTAAATGTTGGGTGTGTTCTGACAGCCCTTCCACTGCCTCTCTCCTTCTCCTTGGGCCCTCCTATTCCCTGAGACACAACAATATTGAAATTAGGACAGTTCATAACCATACAACGACCTCTAAGTGTTCAAGTGGAAGGAAGTAATACATTTCTCACAGTGAATCAAAAGCTAGAAATGATTTAGTGAGGAAGGCAGGCCAAAAGCCAAGACAGGCTGAAAGCTAGGCCTCTAAGAGGCCACCAAAGAGTTAACCAAGCTGTGAATGCAAAGGAAAAGCTCTTGAAGAAAATTAAAGTGCTACTCAGGGAACACATGAGTAATGAGAAAACAAAACAGCCTCGCTGCTTATACATAAAATGTTAGTTGTCTGGAGAGAAGAATAAACAGCTACCGCATTCCCTTAAGCCAAAGCCACACTCAGAGCAAGGCTTCTCTTCAATTTTATGGAGGTTCAGAGAGGTGAAGAAGCTGCAGAATAAAAAGTCTGAAGCTAGGAAAGGTTGGTTAATGAGGTTTGTGGGAAGAAGCTGTCTTCATAACATCAAAGTGCAAAGTGAAGCAGCAAGTGCTGATAGAGAAGCTGCCGCAAGTTATCCACAAGATCTAGCTGAGATATTAATGAAGGTGGCCTCACTAAACAGCAGATTTTCAATATAGATGAAATAGTCTTCTTTTTATTTTATTTTATTTTTTTATCCTGGATTTTTAAATTTTTTTTATTTTTATAAATTTATTTTTTACTGGTGTTCAATTTGCCAACATATAGAATAACACCCAGTGCTCATCCCGTCAAGTGCCCACCTCAGTGTCTGTCACCCAGTCACCCCCACCCCCCGCCCACCTCCCCTTCCACCACCCCTAGTTTGTTTCCCAGAGTTAGGAGTCTGTCATGTTCTGCCTCCCTTTCTGATATTTCCCACTCATTTTTTCTCCTTTCCCCTTTATTCCCTTTCACTAATGAAATAGCCTTCTATTGAAAGAAGATGGCATCTTGGCTTTCATAGCTAGAGAGAAGTCAATTCCTGGCTTCAAAGCCTCAAAGGACAGTCTGAATCTCCTGTTAGGAGTTAATGTAGCAGGTGACTTTGAGTTAAAGTCAATGTTCATTTACATTCTGAAAATCCTAGGGCCATTAAGAATTATGGTAAATCTGCCTGTGCTCTATAAATGGAACAACACAGCCCAGATGACAGCACATCTGTTTACAACATGGTTTACTGAATATTTTATGCCACTGTTGAGACCAGAAAAGAAGATTCCTTTCAAAATATTACTGCTTGTTGACAGTACACCTACTTCCCCAAGAGCTCCGATGGAGATGGACACGATTAATGTTGTTTTCATTCCTGCTAGCACCACATCCATCCTGCATCCCACGGGCCAGGAACTAATTCTGACTTTTAAGTCTCATTATTGTTTAAGAAATAAAATTCATAAGGCAATAGCTCCCACAGAGAGAAATTGCTCTGATGGATCTGAGTAAATTGAAAAACTTCTGAGAAGGACTCACCATTCCGGCCACTAAGAACATTTGTGGTTCATGTGAAGAGATCTAATATCAACATTGACAAGGGTTTGGAAGAAGTTGTTTCCAACCCTCATGGAGGACTTTGAGGGGTTCTAGACTTCAGTGGAGGAAGTAATTGCAGATGTGGTGGAAATAGCAAGAGAACCAGATTTCAAAGTGGAGCCTGAAGTTGTGGCTGAATTACTGTAATCTCATGATAAGACTTCAATGGATGAGGAGTTGCTTATGAATGAGCAAAGAAAGTGATTTCTTCGGGTGAAATTTACTCCTGGTGAAGATACTGTGAAGATTGTTGAGATGACAACAAAGAATTTAGAATATTACATAATCTTCATTGCTGGAACAGAGGCGGGGTTTGAAAGACTGACTCCAATTTTGAAAGAAGTTCCACTGTGGGTAAAATGCTATCAAACAGCATCACATGCTACAGAGACATTGTTTGTGAAAGTGGTCAATCGCTGTGACAAACTTCACTGTTGTCTTATTTTAAGAAATTGCTACTCCAACCTTCAGTAGCTACCAGCCTGGTCAGTCAGCAGCCATCAGCATTGAGGCAAGACCCCCCACGGGGAAAAAAGATTATGACTCACTGAAAGCTCAGCTGATGGTTAGCATTTTTAAATATTTTTTAAATTAAGGTATGTACATGGTTTTTTGACATGATGCTATTTCATCCTTTTGTTTTCTTCAAATGATTGATGATGACTTGGGAAGGAGACAGAGGACACGCACCTAGAAAAACCAGGAACATTCACCAGTCTGCATATCGCCCAACTGGTTAGAGCAGCAGGAGCCAAAAGTGCAGTGGAATCTTTGTAACCTAGAAGTTTTTTCCATAGAAACAAGTTCATATTGGTTCCATTTCTACAAATCCAAATCTTTCATGACCGCCCTGAAGCATCAGTAGTCCTGAGGACCTAAGCTGAAAAGAAGTACCTAAGTTCTGGGAAGTCAAAGGGAACAGGAAGCAATCCAGTAAGAAAAACACCTCAGAGCTAAGTAGTTAAGTGTCAATAACTTCTTATCAAGGACTATGTGGAACACCTGTAAGCCAGCAAAGTCAGATTTATTGTCTGTTGCAACAAGAGAGAGAGAGCACACCTAAGGAAATGTGGTGCATCTTAGTAACAAGTCAGGAGGGACCTGACAGGAATTTTGGGGAAGGGTTCAAGAAAGCATGGGTTTGCTCTGCTTGGACACTGTCAGAAGACTTCTATGGAAGACTTTTGTACTTTAAGCAGGAAGAAAGAACAGGGGTAGAGAAGTAGCAGCCCATTGTTACCTGGGGAGAGGAGTATTTGGCCATGTTTGCAGATAATGCTGCCTTCTTGTTTTGTCCATGCTCAAACGTGATTATGAAATGGTCTCTTTTTTATTTTCTTCCATCATGGCCACAGAATGACCTTGCCTGGTGTTGTTGTTCTGTGAAAATGTTATATTTTAAGGGCCGTTTTTTTTTTTCTTAAATTCCTAAAATACCCAAAGTGGAATGTGGAACTTTTTAAAATGAACAGGGAGTAGGAAGTGGCAGAGGGAAAATTAAGTACAGACAACGACTTCCTTCTAACATCTACATTTTGAAATTTACAACTACTAAATCTATCAAGAAGTCACCTTGATTGTTTAAAAATAAAAAATCAGCACCATTTGTCGAAAAGACTATCTTATCTCCATTTTGTATGGACATCCTGGTAGCAAATCAATTAATTGACCACAAATGTCTATTTCTAGGCTCTCTATTCTATTCCATTGGGTTATTTGTCTATCTTTATGCCAAGACCCCTTTGTAATGATTATAGTCACTTTCTAGTAAACCTTGAAGTCACGTAAATTTTAGAATCTGTGACTTTCTACAAATAAAACGTGGGATGTTTTATGGCTAATTTGAAACTATAGATCAATTTAGGGGAGAAATGGTGACATTAGCAATAGGAAGTCTGATTCTATTATGAATAGTTTCAATTGCTCCATCTTTGAGTTCACTGATCTTTTCTTTTGCAATGTCTAATCTACTGCTAATTACATCTCATGTATTTTTCATTTTAAATGCTGTATGTTTTCATTTCTATAAGTTCCATGCATCTTTTTTATGTCTCCCCTTTTTCTTCTCATCATGATCATGTGCTCCTCTATCTTCTTAAACACGAGGAACAATATTATTATAGCTATTTAATGTCCTTGCCTGCTGATTCCAACATCTCTGCATCTACCCATTTTTTTTTCTTTAGGCAAGGAGAAGCCTTATTTAAAAGTGTTGTAAAGAGGTGGGAGATACTATTGCAACAGAGGAGAGGCACTGTTGCAACCGCAAAAACACTTTGACCATAGATCTGGCAACGTCAGATGTTTCATTTGCTGTCACGATGATGTTTCAGATGATGTTTCATTTGCTGTTTAGTTTGTCTTTTTTGGGGTGAGAGAGGTAAATCCAGGTCCTGTTACCCTAGCTTGGCCAGGAGCAAAGTCCTCCTCCCTGCTATTCTAAAGTCACAAAATTACCCAGTTCTGACCTGGAGCATGGCATCTCACACGCAGCCAGTTTAATCACAACATCTCAGAACACTTCTTCAGTGCCTTCACTTAGAAGTGACTTTGTACTCCTCCAAAGATCATAGTTCCAAAATAGAACACTGTAACACCACCTCTTTTCTCCTTTTCTGAGTGGTTGGGATTTCATAGAATGTTCTGGTCATTGCAATTTCATGCAGTGAATCATATATATATATATATATATATATATATATATATATATATATATATATATATTTACTCTAACTAGTAAACTGTACAATATCCACCACGGGTGCAAGTGTAAGGCTTCGAGATGGAGTAAGGCTTAAAAACAGGGTGAAAATACCAGTTTGGAATATAGCCTGGAAATTTTTCAAAAAAGGTTTATCATTTATATTTTAGTTCACATCCAAATGCCCACATTAAAAAGACTGCAGCAAAATAGCACACAATACACAGCACTTTAACTCAGGTGGGGAGAAGGAGGAGGAGGAAGAAAAGGATGGAACAAGAAAAGGGTGGGAAGGAAGAAAAGAAAGAGGAGGAGGAGGGCTAGCAGTAATAAAATATCGTTTTCAGTGCTTTATTCTATGACAGGTACTCTCCTAAGCACTTATTGAGTCATTTAATGTATTAACTCATTTAATCTCCACAAAAATTCTATAAATAGTGCTATTATCCCATCTACCTTTGAGGTCCTGAAAAATCAGTAAAAGGAATCCTTCAGAATGGAGTCAGGAAGCCAGAAGAGGGACCTCTGGCCATACCACTCTTTGTTGCACTCACCTGACCCAACAGAACCTGAGGGCTCTCTATGCTCTACCTTACCAGGAAGCAGAAAGAAAGGTTTCCTCCTCCCCTTGGCAACAGTCCAGCCAATGAGAAAGGGTCACGGCTCAGCCAATGAGAATCCCCTAAACTTAGGTAATGCCTCCTTTCCTCCAATGGGTTTTTTATTTAGAACAGACTTCCCATCTCCTGTCTTCCCTCTTGAGTCCTCCTCTCCTTTATTCTCCAAACTTGCTTACATTCTTTCATAGCTTCCTTATCCCAGATTATAATCCCCTGCTATTCTCAAATAAGCTATTGTCGATGGTAAAATAACTGGCAGTTTTACTTTAGAAGTTAACAGAGGAAACCAAGGCACAGAAAAAGTAAGTCACTTACCCAATGTTACATAGCATTTTTACTGGTAAGAGTCGGGGGAATCACTAATGGCAAATGCATTTCAGTAGAAATTGAATTCAGTAGAAATGTTATAAATACTTAAAAATGCGCTTGTTAATCTAAATTGAAACTGGTAGCTGGAATATATACTAACTTATGTTGTAAGAAAATGAATGAAAAGGCCGCTGGAGCCCGTGTCCGGGCTGGTGATGGGGTTAATTCCCTTTCGTAAGACTCTTACTTGCACCCACCCAGCCCCGCCTTCGCCCCGCCGCGCCGCGCTCCAACCGCCGCCTCCTCCTCCTCAGTAACGCGGATAACCTTCAGATCATCCTGAAAATCTACGAATTCGGCCTGAGATTTAAAGAGAGACCAGCTGGAACGCTACAGTGAGAAGAGTTCGCGCTTCTATCAAGGTAGGAAGACGGGAAAAAGAAATAAAGAAACAAAAGGCCTCCGAGGGGGAGGGGCCCCGCGAGGAGCCGGGCTGAGGCCGGGGCGAGTGTCCCCAGGACAGGAGAGCCCCGTCCCGGAGAAGCAGGAGCTGCACCAACCTTCCCGGGCGGGCAGAAAGGGGCTCGCAGGGAGTTGGACCTGCGCGCGGGAGAGTGCGCCGAGCTCCCTAAGGGCTGCAGCGCGCACGGCGGGGCAGCTCGGAGGGGCTCGGGAGCAGCTCCAGGGAGGGAGCTGCAGGGCGGGAGCGCAAATCCAACAGCGCAGGCCGGGAGCACAGGGCGCCGGGACACAGCCCAGGATCCGGCCTCCCCCGGGACAGGCAGAGGCCGGGAGGGCCCAGGACAGCGAGGACGCTCCTGCCCGGAGCTGAGCAGATCAGCGGCCCCGCCCCGGAGCCTCCAGGCCCTGCAGACGGAGAGCCCCGTAGTTCCTGCGGAGGCTGAATCCAGGCTTCCAGAGCTGCCATAGCAACTGCGGCTGTTCCTCCTGGGGCCTCACGGGGTAAACAACCCCCACTGAGCCCTGCAGCAGGCAGGGGCAGAGCAGCTCCCCCAAGTGCTAACACCTGAAAATCAGCACAGCAGGCCCCTCCCCCAGAAGACCAGCTAGAGGGACCAGTTCCAGGGGAAGTCAAGGGACTTAAAGTCTACAGAATCAGAAGATACTCCCCCGTGTTTTTGTTTTTTTGTTTTGTTTTGTTTTTTTTTCTTTTTTCTTTTCTTTTTGATTTCTGATTGCTTCCCCCACCCCCCCTTTTTTCACCTTTCTTTCTTTTTCTTTCTCTTTTTCTTCTCTTTTTTTCCTTTTTCTTTTTCTTTTTTCTCTTTCTCTTTTCTTTCCTTCTCTCTCTTTCTCTCCTTTTCCCAATACAACTTGTTTTTGGCCACTCTGCACTCACTGAGCAAAATGACTAGAAGGAAAACCTCACCTCAAAAGAAAGAATCAGAAACAGCCCTCTCTCCCACAGAGTTACAAAATCTGGATTACAATTCAATGTCAGAAAGCCAATTCAGAAGCACTATTCTACAGCTACTGGTGGCTCTAGAAAAAAGCATTAAGGACTCACAAGAATTCATGACTGCAGAATTTAGATCCAATCAGGCAGAAATTAAAAATCAATTGAATGAGATGCAATCCAAACTAGAAGTCCTAACGACGAGGGTTAAGGAGGTGGAAGAACGAGTGAGTGACATAGAAGACAAGTTAATGGCAAAGAGGGAAACTGAGGAAAAAAGAGAAAGACAATTAAAAGACCATGAAGACAGATTAAGGGAAATAAATGACAGCCTGAGGAAGAAAACCCTACGTTTAATTGGGGTTCCCGAGGCCGCCGAAAGGACCAGAGGGCCAGAATATGTATTTGAGCAAATCCTAGCTGAAAACTTTCCCAATCTGGGAAGGGAAACAGGCATTCAGATCCAGGAAATAGAGAGATCCCCCCCCTAAAATCAATAAAAACCGTTCAACACCTCGACATCTAATAGTGAAGCTTGCAAATTCCAAAGATAAAGAGAAGATCCTTAAAGCAGCAAGAGACAAGAAGTCCCTGACTTTCATGGGGAGGAATATTAGGGTAACAGCAGACCTCTCCACAGAGACGTGGCAGGCCAGAAAGGGCTGGCAGGATATATTCAGGGTCCTAAATGAGAAGAACATGCAATCAAGAATACTTTATCCAGCAAGGCTCTCATTCAAAATGGAAGGAGAGATAAAGAGCTTCCAAGACAGGCAGGAACTGAAAGAATATGTGACCTCCAAACCAGCTCTGCAAGAAATTTTAAGGGGGACTCTTAAAATTCCCCTTTAAGAAGAAGTTCAGTGGAACAATCCACAAAAACAAGGACTGAATAGATATCATGATGACACTAAATTCATATCTGTCAATAGTAACCCTGAACGTGAACGGGCTTAATGACCCCATCAAAAGGCGCAGGGTTTCAGAATGGATAAAAAAGCAGGACCCATCTATTTGCTGTCTACAAGAGACTCATTTTAGACAGAAGGACACCTACAACCTGAAAATAAAAGGTTGGAGAACCATTTACCATTCAAATGGTTCTCAAAAGAAAGCAGGGGTAGCCATCCTTATATCAGATAAACTAAAATTTACCCCGAAGACTGTAGTGAGAGACGAAGAGGGACACTATCTCGTACTTAAAGGATCTATCCAGCAAGAGGACTTAACAATCCTCAATATATATGCCCCGAATGTGGGAGCTGCCAAATACTTAAATGAATTATTAACCAAAGTGAAGAAATACTTAGATAATAATACACTTATACTTGGTGACTTCAATCTAGCTCTTTCTACCCTCGATAGGTCTTCTAAGCACAACATCTCCAAAGAAACGAGAGCTTTAAATGATACACTGGACCAGATAGATTTCACAGATATCTACAGAACTTTACATCCAAACTCAACTGAATACACATTCTTCTCAAATGCACATGGAACTTTCACCAGAATAGACCACATACTGGGTCACAAATCGGATCTGAACTGATACCAAAAGATTGGGATCGCCCCCTGCATATTCTCAGACCATAACGCCTTGAAATTAGAACTAAATCACAAGAAGAAGTTTGGAAGGACATCAAACACGTGAAGGTTAAGGACCATCCTGCTAAAAGATAAAAGGGTCAACCAGGAAATTAAGGAAGAATTAAAAAGATTCATGGAAACTAATGAGAATGAAGATACAACCGTTCAAAATCTTTGGGATGCAGCAAAAGCAGTCCTGAGGGGGAAATACATCGCAATACAAGCATCCATTCAAAAACTGGAAAGAACTCAAATACAAAAGCTAACCTTACACATAAAGGAGCTGGAGAAGAAGCAGCAAATCGACCCGACGCCCAATAGAAGAAGAGAGTTAATTAAAATTCGAGCAGAACTCAACGAAATTGAGACCAGAAGAACTGTGGAACAGATCAATAGAACCAGGAGTTGGTTCTTTGAAAGAATTAATAAGATAGATAAACCATTAGCCAACCTTATTAAAAAGAAGAGAGAGAAGACTCAAATTAATAAACACATGAATGAGAAAGGAGAGATCACTACCAACACCAAGGAAATACAAACGATTTTAAAAACATATTATGAACAGCTCTACGCCAATAAATTAGGCAATCTAGAAGAAATGGACGCATTCCTGGAAATCCACAAACTACCAAAACTGGAACAGGAAGAAATAGAAAACCTGAACAGGCCAATAACCAGGGAGGAAATTGAAGAAGTCATCAAAAACCTCCCAGGACACAAGAGTCCAGGGCCAGATGGCTTCCCAGGGGAATTCTATCAAACCTTTAAAGAAGAAACCATACCTATTCTACTAAAGCTGTTTGGAAAGATAGAAAAAGATGGAGTACTTCCAAACTCATTCTATGAGGCCAGCATCACCTTAATTCCAAAACCAGACAAAGACCCCACCAAAAAGGAGAATTACAGACCAATATCCCTGATGAACATGGATGCAAAAATTCTCAACAAGATACTAGCCGATAGGATCCAACCACACATTAAGAAAATTATTCACCATGACCAAGTAGGATTTATCCCCGGGACACAAGGCTGGTTCAACCCTCGTAAAACAACCAATATGATTCATCATATCAGCAAGAGAAAAACCAAGAACCATATGATCCTCTCATTAGATGCAGAGAAAGCGTTTGACAAAATACAGCATCCATTCCTGATCAAAACTCTTCAGAGTGTAGGGATAGAGGGAACTTTCCTCGACATCTTAAAAGCCATCTACGAAAAGCCCACAGCAAATATCATTCTCAATGGGGAAGCACTGGGAGCCTTTCCCCTAAGATCAGGAACAAGACAGGGATGTCCACTCTCACCACTGCTATTCAACATAGTACTGGAAGTCCTAGCCTCAGCAATCAGACAACAAAAAGACATTAAAGGCATTCAAATTGGCAAAGAAGAAGTCAAACTCTCCCTCTTCGCCGATGACATGATACTCTACATAGAAAACCCAAAAGCCTCCACCCCAAGATTGCTAGAACTCATACTGCAATTTGGCAGCGTGGCAGGATACAAAATCAATGCCCAGAAATCAATGGCATTTCTATACACTAACAATGAGACTGAAGAAAGAGAAATTAAGGAGTCAATCCCATTTACAATTGCACCCAAAAGCATAAGATACCTAGGAATAAACCTAACCAAAGAGGTAAAGGATCTATACCCTAAAAACTATAGAACACTTCTGAAAGAAATTGAGGAAGACACAAAGAGATGGAAAAATATTCCATGCTCATGGATTGGCAGAATTAATATTGTGAAAATGTCAATGTTATCCAGGGCAATCTACACATTTAATGCAATCCCTATCAAAATACCATGGACTTTCTTCAGAGAGTTAGAACAAATTATTTTAAGACTTGTGTGGAATCAGAAAAGACCCCGAATAGCCAGGGGAATTTTAAAAAAGAAAACCATATCTGGGGGCATCACAATGCCAGATTTCAGGTTGTACTACAAAGCTGTGGTCATCAAGACAGTGTGGTATTGGCACAAAAACAGACACATAGATCAATGGAACAGAATAGAGAACCCAGAAGTGGACCCTGAACTTTATGGTCAACTAATATTCGATAAAGGAGGAAAGACTATCCACTGGAAGAAAGACAGTCTCTTCAATAAATGGTGCTGGGAAAATTGGTCATCCACATGCAGAAGAATGAAACTAGACCACTCTCTTGCACCATACACAAAGATAAACTCAGAATGGATGAAAGATCTAAATGTGAGACAAGATTCCATCAAAATCCTAGAGGAGAACACAGGCAACACCCTTTTTGAACTTGGCCACAGTAACTTCTTGCAAGATACATCCACGAAAGCAAAAGAAACAAAAGCAAAAATGAACTATTGGGACTTCATCAAGATAAGAAGCTTTTGCACAGCAAAGGATACAGTCAACAGAACTAAAAGACAACCTACAGAATGGGAGAAGATTTTTGCAAATAACATATAAGATAAAGGGCTAGTTTCCAAAATCTGTAAAGAACTTATTAAACTCAACAGCAAAGAAACAAACAATCCAATCATGAAATGGGCAAAGGACATGAAGAGAAATCTCACAGAAGAAGACCATAGACATGGCCAACATGCACATGAGAAAATGCTCTGCATCACTTGCCATCAGGGAAATACAAATCAAAACCACAATGAGATACCACCTCACACCAGTGAGAATGGGGAAAATTAACAAGGCAGGAAACAACAAATGTTGGAGAGGATGCGGAGAAAAGGGAACCCTCTTACACTGTTGGTGGGAATGTGAACTGGTGCAGCCACTCTGGAAAACTGTGTGGAGGTTCCTTAAAGAGTTAAAAATAGACCTGCCCTATGACCCAGCAATTGCACTGTTAGGGATTTACCCCAAAGATTCAGATGCAATGAAACGCCAGGACACCTGCACCCCGATGTTTCTTGCAGCCTTGTCCACAATAGCCAAACTGTGGAAGGAGCCTCGGTGTCCATCGAAAGATGAATGGATAAAGAAGATGTGGTTTATGTATACAATGGAATATTCCTCAGCCATTAGAAACGAAAATACCCACCATTTGCTTCAACGTGGATGGAACTGGAGGGTATTATGCTGAGTGAAGTAAGTCAATTGGAGAAGGACAAACAGTGTATGTTCTCATTCATTTGGGGAATATGAATAATAGTGAAAGGGAATATAAGGGAAGGGAGAAGAAATGTGTGGGAAATATCAGAAAGGGACACAGAACATAAGGACTCCTAACTCTGGGAAACGAACTAGGGGTGGTGGAGGGGGAGGAGGGCAGGGGGTGGGGGTGAATGGGTGACGGGCACTGAGGGGGACACGTGACGGGATGAGCACTGGGTGTTATTCTGTATGTTGGTAAATTGAACACCAATAAAAATTCATTTATTAAAAAAAAGAAAATGAATGAAAAGATGTAGAAAGTGCCTCCCCCACCCCAGCCCCCACTTTCTACCAGTCGCGTCCTTCCTTGGAGTTAGCGAAGGTCACATCGCTGAAGAGAACTTGCTACTCGTGTTCAGACTCTCCTTCAGCCTCTTCTCATTCCTGGCTGTTTCTTGGTTCTCCCTCTAGGCTAAAGTATCTTCCACAATATGCTACTGCAAGGTGCCCAGATGCTGCAGACCCTGGAGAAATCCCTGAGGAAGAGCCTTCCTGAATCTTTAAAGGTGACAGTGGAAAATTCTGGGAGGAGTGAGGAATAGAAACTTCCTATAAAATAAGGAAAGAGACTAACACTTATTAGCACTTGGTCTGTAGCAGGTGCTAGTGGTGTTTTCTCTCACTGAGTTTGCATGACCTCTCTACAAGATATTTACTACTATGCTTGTGTCACTGATGAAAAGATGAGTTCAGTTAGGTAATTTACCTGATATCACATAAACAATAACTTCGGTGCTATGTTATGAACATGGTTATGTGTGGGACCTAAGTGCCTTTTGCTCTGTGCTCTGTGATTCAAAAAGCGTGCCCTTGGTCCTTTCCAAAAAAATACTCTGTGATAACATTGGAGTTTTATCCAGAATTTTCTTCCAAAGTTGGCTTAGACTGCATATTACTGTTTAAATTGTTCTCTCGAAAAGAATACTTGCCAGGTAAGAGATTAACCATCATGTCCTCTCTAAAATTCATAAGATGTCAATTCCTATTTTGACTTAAACTTCCCAGTGTCTCTGAGCTTGCTGTGTATCAGGCTATTTTGTGGCTGACTCCCAGTATCTCCCTTAACTTAGTACAATTGGTCAGAAATCTCAGGATTAAATAAGATATACACATAAATACCTGCATCCAGAACTGTGCAAGAGCAATGTTAATGACAGGTTTGGGTACTTGCCTGTGTTTTTCTTTAGCAACCAAAGAGCTATGTTCCCCTCCAGTGGAACCAAAACACAATCATGTGTCTTTGTGTGTGTGTATGTGTGTTTAGAAGACAGATGTTTTTCTGAAAAAAAAAAAAAACAAAACACTTCTGCAGACATAGAAATTAGATTTTTACTGTTTTATAAGGCACTCGTGTAAGATTTATACATTCTATTTTAATTTTTAAAAGATTTATTTATTGATTCATTTGAAAGAGAGGGAGAAAGCAAGCACATGAGCAGGATGGGGTGAGGAGGGCAGAGAGAGAGGGAGAAACAGTCTCCCCACTGAGCAGGGAGCCCAACATGGGGCTCAATCCCAGGACCACAAGATCATGACCTGAGCTGGAAGCACTTAACCAACTGAGCCACCCAGGTACACCAGATGCATACATTTTAGATAAGTTAAATGCATTTGCCTCCTGCACTCCCTCACAGGTCTGTTACTCCCTTCTTGACTATAAAGGAGAAAAATATTAGCATTATTTTATTTGGTGATCACATGGCTTAATTTTCAATTATTAGAAACAGATTAAGGAAACAACCTGCCCTATTCTTTAATTACTACTAAAAAAATGACTTTGAGCCACAACTTACCCTTGAACAATGTAGGTTCACTTTTTGTTTTTTAGATTTTTATTTATTTATTCATGAGAGACAGAGAGAGAGAGAGAGACAGACAGACAGACAGACAGGCAGAGGCAGAAGCAGGCTCCATGCAGGGAGCCTGATGCGGGACTTGATCCCGGGACTCCAGGATCACACCCTGAGTGGAAGACAGGCTAAACAGCTGAGCCACCCAGGGAGCCCCTGTAGTTTCACTCATACATGGATTTTTTTCAGTAATTACAGTACACTACTGTAAATGTATTTTCTCTTCCTTGTAATTTTATTAATAAGATTTTATTCTAATAACAACACAGTATATAATATACAAAGTACATCTTAATCAACTGTTTATATCAGCAGTAAGGCTTCTTCTGGTCATTGTAGGCTATTCATGGTTAAGTTTGGGGGGAATCAAAAGTAACATACAGATTTTCCTCTGTGTAAGGAATCAGTGCTCCTAATCTCCATGTTGTTCAAGGGTCAACTGTGATCCAAAACTAAAGTCACGCACTTTGGTAGATTCTCACTAACATTAGTCTCTATTAACCTAATATTTAACTCCTTTCATTTCGTAATCCTTGAGATCCAGGCAACCTTGCAGGAAGACAATAAATTCTGGGGAAGGAGGTAACATCAGTTAGATGCTCTGTGAACAGTTAACTAAGATATTTTTATGGTAAGTAGCTATTTTGTAAGTTCTTCAGGGCACAAGTTTTCCTTCGTGCTTTTGTGTAGAATTTTGTCATTTAAATTTCCCTTTACCCCTTATGTTAACTGGACCCCAAATATTTTGAGAAAATTATTAGCATATCCCCAAGTGTCCTTTCTTGGAATATCTCTGTGGTAGGATAAGTGCCTCAATTTTCATGAACAATTAGCATTCTCCTTCTTTGGTTGCATATTAAAGATACACATTTTCCCCTAATTGAAATCTAGAATATTTGTATGCTGGGTACTTTTAATGGATGTATAGCCTAAAATTCAAAACTTACTTGAGTCTCTGTTGAGAAAAAGTCTAGCCATTTCTCTAAGTGTTAGATATTAAATACATTTTAGTGCTTGTGTCAACTCCAGTTGAGTCAACTTACAGTAGTTGCCTAGGTATGTTCTGAGTTCAACATGAAAAAAGAAAAAAAATTTAATTAATTAGGCCATGGAAATAACAAAGAATAACAGTTCTACATGTTTTCAGATCTCATAATGGATAATATTGTAGTGTAAATCAATTTTACAGGCCCCAAATGCAAATGTGTAAAAAGGTAACATTTGTATTTTGCCAAACTATACTGAACTTCTATATCAAGACTTCCCTCGTGGTTGAAAACAAAATAAATTTAGATAAACTCAGTCAACTGAGAATTTTTTTAAAAGATTTATTTGTTTATTTTAGAGAGAAAGCATGTACATGTGCAAAGCAGGGACAGGACCAGAGGGAGAGGGTGATGGAAAGAAACAGACACCCCGCTGAGTGCAGAGTCCAATGCAGAGATTGATCTTATGACCTGAGCTGAAACCAAGAGTTGGACACTTAACTGACTTAGCCACATAGGCACTCTCAACTGAGGTTTTTCCCCCTTCTCTTTCTCCCTGATCTAACAATTATTTATGTGGGATGGAGATCAGGGAGAAAGATCCTGGTATAGTCTTTGCCCATCATCTATCCATGGTGGAAATTATTCAAGTATATATCATCCTTTTGACCTTGGGTCATTGGCATGTTTCTTCTAAAGTTGGCTGAGACTGCATATTAATGTTTAAATTGTTCTCTCGAAAAGAACACTTGCCAGGTAAGAGATTAACCATCATGTCCTCTCTAACCATCTTTTTGACCTTGGGTCATTGGCATGTTTCCATGCTGTTATCTGCAGAGGCTTCATGTTTACATGTGCCACAAGGCCCATGCTGGTATCCACTGCTACACTCCCCCATCCCCATGCCACAAAAATGCAATGCCCAGGCTAGGTCTCATTCATTCGCTCCCCCTCCTCTCTCAACAACACAATGAGGGTGAGAATCCACCAGGGACTCCAAGTCTCAGAATCTCCCAACCCATTCTCTTGAGCACTATGTTGTAGTCTCTGCTTGTTGGTGGAAGTTAATTTAATCTTTCCAGAGAATAATCTGGTCACTTATGTTAAGGAGTTTTAAACATGTTGCATAACCCTTGAACCAGCAACTACTCTTCTGGATATTCTAAGAAAATATCAGTTGCCCATGCAAAGGTTTCTGTGCAGGCATGTTCCATGAAGAATTATTTGTCAAAATGAAAAGTTGGGAATGGCTAAAGTGACCATCAGCAAATAAATCAAACTGATATATCCATACAATGGAATCCTATGCACCCATTATAAAATAATTGAAAATTTTTCTGTTTATGAACATAGAATTATGCCCACAATATATTCAGTGGGGAAAAACACCATGTATCAGATCATTTTATTTTTGTAAAATTGTGTATCTCTGTGTGTATGAATAGAAGAAAGTCTTGGAAGAGATCATTTTAAATCCTAAAATGAAAAGTGTTATTCTTAAAATCATCAAATGCAATCTGTCCAAACATTTCACTCTACGCATGTGTGATTCATATTGGATGGGGAGAAAGAGATCGTCTCATCTGAGGTTAAAAAAAAAGTAGTACATGGAGATTGTTTCACCTAGATGCCCTATTTGACCCTATTCCAACACCAAATTCCATAATTTCATAGAAATAATCCTTGTCCTGATCAAACAAGGCACTTAACTATCCTTCATAACAAACTGACCCTCTCTCCCTTACTGGGCTGCTGCAGGTTTATGGGACCGTCTTCCACATGAACCAAGGAAACCCATTCAAACTAAAGGCTCTAGTGGACAAGTGGCCTGATTTTACAACAGTGGTTATCCGCCCTCAGGAGGAGGTAAGGTGTCAAATGTGGAATGAGTATGTTTCTATGTTCATGTTTGCTGTGCGCCTGCCATGTGCCTAGCAGTGTGGCAGCCCCAGGGGATATAGAAATGAATTGTGTTATAGTGAACAAGTCCTCTCCTCAAGAAGCTGAAAGAAAAAAATTAGCAAATAAAACAACACAGTGTGAAGTGTGCAGAAACAGATGTACAATACAGAAATAGCCCAGGTGAAAGTCGATTCAACTATGGAGGTTAGAGATGGAGGTTACCAGATAAGGTCAGAGACACTTCCTGATGAGAGATCTCATCTGCGCTGGATTTTGTACAGGTTTTGTAAATATTATTAAGCTGACAAAAAAGAGGCCATTCCATCAGAGAAAAAAACCAAGGGCAAAGATAGGAAGGTGTGAGACAGCACGATGAGCTAGGACAATTATAAAAAGTAAATTTATAAAAGTATAATCTCCATATGCATTTGGGGGAATCATTTAAAGATTTATTTATTTTTATTTTAGAGAGAGAAAGAGAGAGAAAGCTTAAGTGGGAGGAGGAGCAGAACGAGATGGAGAGAATCCCAAGCAGACTCCACACTGAGCATGGAGCCTGATGCGGGGCTGCATCTCACAACCCTGAGATCATGACCTGAGTTAAAACCAAGAGTTGGACACATAACCAACTGTGCCACTCAAGTGCCCACATTTTGGGAAAACATGTAAAAACTAGTGAAACTAAACAGTTAATACATTTCAGATAAAAATTCCTAAGCTTACTTTTAAACACTCAGTAAAATTATAAATTTATAAAAATACAAATATTATATCTTTCATAGAAATAAAGTTATTTGAGACCACGAAATTAAACAATATGTAAAGAAATTTGTATTAGTAATAAAAACTGAACTGAAATGAAATTATTTGATCTTTTATGTTATATGTGATCGTAAGGAACAGTGTGTCAGTGGGTATCCTTGCTGAACTGTCAGTGTATTTTGGGGCAACATTTTCCAATTATTTTTTATTTTTTTTTTAATAATAAATTTATTTTTTATTGGTGTTCAATTTGCCAACATACAGGATAACACCCAGTGTTCATCCCGTCAAGTGCCCCCCCTCAGTGCCTGTCACCCATTCACTCCCACCCCCTGCCCTCCTCCCCTTCCACCACCCCTAGTTCATTTCCCAGAGTTAGGAGTCTTTATGTTCTGTCTCCCTTTCTGATATTTCCTACCCATTTCTTCTCCTTTCCCTTCTATTCCCTTTCACTATTATTTATATTCCCCAAATGAATATCCAATTATTTTTTAAAGAAGCTTTCTAATTCTGCACTGAATTGTGGTAATATTTTCCTGTCCCTCCTTCCTCCTCATAATCTTATCTATTGTAAGGAGTTAAGAAGACGGAGGAATAAGAGGACCCTAAGTTTGTCTTGTCCCTCGAATACAACTAGATAGTGATCAAATCATTCTGAACACCTAAGAAACCAGTCAGAGATCTGAAAAAAACAAATGCTGCAAGTCCACAAGTAGAAAAGCAATTGCTGTTTGGAAGATAAGAGGTACAGACACTTAAACCTGGGGTGATATAGGTGAGGATACGGAGTCAGGGAGGGATCCTGCTTAAGGAGACTACCACAAAGTAGTATAAGCCATGGAGTACAGAACTGTAACTTTTAGTCTCCTGGGTCAAAAAAGAAAGGATGGTGCCTAAGTGTGGCATAGTTCACAGGTGTAGGGACAGGAAAGGCAGCTGAGAACAGAGAATCTAGATGCTGGCTTTCTGCTCTGTGTTGCTATAAATGGTGAACCACTGCATGGTCCCTTCCCCTTCTTGGGAAGGGGTCCAGCAAAAGGCAGAGTGGGTTGAGACCCTCCCTGGGAGGACAGCATGGGTCCCTACCATGGGAGTCCTTATAATTTTGGAGTTTTGAAACTCCACAATTTTATCTCAGTTCTGTTGCCTAAGATAAAAATGCTTGGACATATGCAGGGTGAACATAGAGTTCTGACAGAAACCTAACATAAAAATGCTTTGACATATATAGGGTGAACACAGAGTTTTGACAGGAACCAGGGAGACAAGAGTGATTGATCACATTTCTCTAAGGGCTCATTGAAGAGTGGGGGATGAGAATTTTCAGTTGCAGGGCTAGAGAGGAGGTTGCCACCATTTTCATCCCAACCCTGCCCGTGCTGAAAGCCTTCAGGGAGTAAAACAGTGCCAGTTAGTGGAGTCTGGAGCTGCCTACATCGAACCCTGCCTCTGCGCACTGGAGGTATATTTCTGCTGGGACAAGTCCACCTCAGAATCAGCACAACAGGTGCCTCCCCCAGGGGACCAGCACATACAACTCACTTGCACCATGTTCACTGATCAGTTCACTGATAGAGGGCTGCAAAGCTTCAGCTCTTTGGGAAACCAGTATATAGCATTCTTTGTATTTTTAGTCTTTAGTCTTTTAGCATTATTTTTCCAGTTATTTTCTTATTTCTCAATTCTTTTTTAATTTTTATATATACATTATATGTATTTTTTTCATTTTTTTCTTTCATTGAATTGTATTATATTTCTTTCTTTCTTTCTTTCTTTCTTTCTTTCTTTCTTTCTTTCTTTCTTTCTTTCTTTCTTCTTTCTTTTGGTATCTAGTTTCTTTGAACAAGAGGACCAAAACACACAGAAGATCTAGGGGTTTTGTTGTTGTTGTTGTTTTCTTTCTTTTTTTTTCTGGACAAAATGATAAGACAGAAAAATCCAACTCAAAAAAGAAAGAACAGGAGGTAATTAATACAGCCAGCAGTTTAATCAATACAAAATATAAGTAAGATATCTGAACTAGAACTTTTTAAAAGATTTTTTTATTTATTCATGAGAGATGCAGAAAAAGAGGCAGAGACACAGGCAGAGGGAGGAGAAGCAGGCTCCGTGCAAGGAGCTTGAGGCAGGACTCGATCCCAGAAATCCGGGATCATGCCCTAAGCCAAAGGCAAATGCTCAACCCCTGAGCCATCCAGGCACCCATTAACTAGAATTTAAAAGTATAATTATAAAGACACTAGCTGGACTTGAAAAAAGCATAGAAGACACTAGAGAATCCCTTACTATAGAGATAAAAGAACTAAAATCTAGTCGGGCCAAAATTAAAACTGCTATTACTGAGATGCAGTCCCAAGTGGAGGCCACAAAAATGATTACAAATGAAGCAGAAGAAAGAATCAGTGATAAAGAAGATGAAATGATGGAAAATAAGAAAGCTGAAAAGAGGGGGAAGTAGGGAAAGAAAATTGTAAGATCATGAAGGTAGACTTAGGGAACTCAGCAATTCCATACAGTAAAATAAAAATCCATAATATAAGAATCTCAGAAGAAGAAGAGTGGGGAAAAGGGGCAGAAGTTTTATTTGAACAAATTACAGTTGAGAATTTTCCTAATCTGGGAAAGGAAACAGGCATTCAAGTCTAAGAAGCACAGAGAACTCCTCTCAAAAATCAACAAACATACGTCAACATCTTGACATATTATAGTGAAACTTGCAAATTACAAAAATAAAGAGAAAATCCTGAAAGCCGATCAGGACAAAAGGCCCTTAAGCTACAAGCGTAAGCACATAAGGCTGGCAGCCGACCTGTCCACAGAGACTTGGCTGGCCAGAGCGGACTGGCATGATGTAGTCAACATGTAAATAGGAAAAATATGCAGCCAAGAAAATTTCATCCAGCAAGGCTGCCATTCAGAATAGAAGGAGAGAGAAAGAGTTTTCAAGACAAACAAAAACTAAGGGAATTTGTAAACACTAACCCATCCCTCAAGGAATATTTCAGTGAACCCTTTGAGCACGGAGAGACCAAAAGTAACAAAGACTAGAAAGGAACAGAGACTTTATAGGTAATACAAGGTCACAAAATTCATATCTTTGAATAATTATTCTTAATATGAGTGAACTAAATGCTCCAATGAAAAGACATAGGGTATCATAATGGATTAAAAAAACACCAATAAAAAACAAAGACTCCTGGAATAAATAATCAAAATTTGTATGGAACCAGAAAAGACCTCCAATAGCCAAAGGAATGTTGAAAAAGAAAAAGAAAACTGGTGGCATCACAATTCTGGACTTCAGGCTCTATTACTTAGCTGTAATCATCAAGACAGTTTGACGCTGGCACAAAAACAGAGACATATTTCAATGCAACAGAGGAACCCAGAAATGGATATAACTCAGTGGTCAACTCATCTTCAGCAAAGCAGGAAACAATATCTGATGAAAGAAAGATGGTCTCTTTAAAAAATGGTGTTGGGACAATTTGGTAGCCACATGCAGAAGAATGAAACTGGACCACTTTCTTATACCATATACAAAAATAAATTCAAAATGGATGAAAGACCTAATTGTGAGACAGGAATACATCAAAATTCTAGAGGAGAACATAGGCAGCAACCTCTTTGACCCAAGCTGCAGGAAGTTCTTTCTAGACACAACTCCAAAGGCCCAGGTAACAAAAGCAAAAATGAACTATCAGGACTTCATCAGGATAAAAATCTTCTGCACAGCAAAGGAAACAATCAACAAAACTAAAAGGCAACCTACAGAATGGGAGGAGATATTTGCAAATGACACATCAGATAAAGGGGTAGTATCCAAAATCTATAAAGAATTTATTAAACTCAACACCCAAACCCAAAGAATCCAGTTAAGAAATGGGCGGAAGACATGAACAGACATTTCTCCAAAGAAGACATACAAATGGCCAACAGACACATGAAAAAATTCTCAATATCACTCAGCATCAGGGAAATACAAATCAAAACCACAATAAGATACCACCTCACATTGGTCAGAATGGCTAAAATTAACAACTCAGGAAATGACAGATGTTGGTGAGAATGCAGAGAAAGGGGAACCCTCATAGACTTTTGGGAATGCAAGCTGGTGCAGCCACTCTGGAAAACAGTATGGAGGGTCCTCAAAAAGTTACAAATAGAGCTACCTTATGACTCAGCAATTGCACTACTAGGTATTTATTCAAAGGATACAAACATAATGATTTGATGGGGCACATGCACCCCAATGTTTATAGCAGCAATGTCCACAATAGCCAAACTGTGGAAGGAGCCAAACGTCCATTGACATGAATGGGTAAAGAAGATGTGGTATATATATATATATATATATATATATATATATATATATATATATAATGTGGTATATATATACATATATATTACTCAGCCATCAAAAAATGAAATCTTGCCATTTGCAATGATGTAGATAGAGCTAGAAGGTCCTATATTAAGTAAGAGAAAGTCAAAGAAATATTTCAGTCAGAGAAAGACAAATACCATGTGACTTCACTCATATGTGTAATTTAAGAAATGAAAAAGATGAGCATAGGAGAATGGAAAGAAAAAATAAGATAAAAACAAAGAGCGGGGGTGGGGGTGGCAAATGCCTGGGTGGCTCAGTTGTTGAACACCTGCCTTCAGCTCAGGGCGTGATCCGGATGGAGTCCTTTATCAGGCTCCCTGCAGGGAGCCTGCTTCTCCTTCTGCCTGTGTCTCTCATGAATAAATAAATAAATCTTAATAAACAAAGAGTGGGCAAATCATAAGAGACTCAACTCTAGGAAACAAACTGAGGGTTGCTGGAGGGGAAATGAGTGGGGGGACAGGTAACTGGGTGATGGGCATTAAGGAGGGAACTTGATGTAATGAGCACTGGGTGTTATATGCAACTGATGAATCAATAAATTCTACCTCTGAAACTAATAATACACTACATGTTAACCAAATTGAATTTAAGTTAAAAAAATTTAATAATAATTAAAAAATAAAAAATAGAAAGCAAATTTAAAACAATAATATTCTCATCTGTTATTTAATCATTTGAGAGGACCTTCCTAAATAAGTGGTTTCTTTCTTTTTGGAACTACACTTTGTTGAATTCTAGCATTGTTTTATTTTTTAAATTTTTTTTATTGGAGTTCAATTTGCCAACATATAGCATAAAACTCAGTGCTCATCCTGCCAAGTGGCCCCCTCAGTGCCCATCACTCAGTCACCCCAAACCCTCGCCCACCTCCCCTTCCACCACCCCTTGTTCATTTCCCAGAGTTAGGTGTCTCTCATGTTTTGTCACCCTCACTGATATTTTCACTCATTTTCTCTCCTTTCCCTTTACTCCCTTTCACTAATTTTTATATTCCCCAAATGAATGAGACCATATAATGTTTTAGAAAGGATTTCTAATTTTTCATCTTCTTTGGTTTCATTAAGTATAGATGGAGATTTTAATCCAGAATTAGTTATAACCAGATTTAATGCTGGGACATTCATAGATGTGTGTTCTGCAAGTATTTGAACTGCAGTAGAATTCATTCTTGCAATAGATGCTTTTCCTTATTATTTGTTTTTCTCTTCTTCCTATTGAGAATAACAGAAGTATAGAAGAATGCTTTCCAATAATTCCTTTTTGATTTGAAATGTTAATGCAGTATGTGGGTAGATAGTAGTACCGTTATGCAATTGCCATCATAATTGAATACTCGACTCTCTTCTCTTGATCTCATTATTTAAATGATTTAGGAATAACTGGAATGCACCAATAAAAAATACCAACAGTTTATTACTTAAAAATATCACAATGTATCTCACATTTTGGTCCTTAGTACATTTTGAGTGTATTTTGGGTTTTTTTTGTTTTTTTTATTAAATATTTTATTTATTTATTCATGAGAGACAGAGAGAGAGACAGAGAGAGAGAGAGAGAGAGAGACAGAGAGAGAGACAGAGAGGCAGAGACACAGGCAGAGGGAGAAACAGGCTCCATGCAGGAAGCCCAACGTGGGACTTGATCCCAGGTCTCCAGGATCATGCCCTGGACTGAAGGCGGCACTAAACCGCTGAGCCACCCGGGCTGCCCTTTGAGTGTATTTTGTATGTAGTGTAAGAAAGTGGTCTGGTTTCATTCTTTTCCATGTAGCTCTCCAGTTTTCCCGACATCATTTATTGACGAGACTTTTTTCCACTCGATATTCTTTCCTGCTTTGTATGTCATAGAATAATAGGTAGTATAAGCAGGAATTTATTTCTGGTTCTCTACCCTGTTTCATTCATCTGTGTATTTATTTTTGTGCCAATACCATATTGTTTGATTATGAAAGCTTTCTAATATATTCTGAAATCTGGAATTGTGATATCTCCATCCTTATTTTTCTTTTTAATTTTTTTCTTTTATTTATTATTTATGATAGTCACACACACACACAGAGAGAGAGAGAGAGAGAGAGAGAGAGAGAGGCAGAGACACAGGCAGAGGGAGAAGCAGGCTCCATGCACCGGGAGCCCGACGTGGGATTCGATCCCAGGTCTCCAGGATCACGCCCTGGGCCAAAGGCAGGCGCCAAACCGCTGCGCCACCCAGGGATCCCTCCATCCTTATTTTTCTTTCTCAAGATTGCTTTTGTTATCTGGGGTGTCTTTGTGGGTCCATACAAATTTTAGTGTTATTTGTTCTAGTTCTGTGAAAAATTCTGTTGATATTTTGATTGAGATTGCACTGAATCTGTACTTTGGGATCTGTAGTATGGAAATCTGTGCTTTGGGTAGAATGGACATTGACAGTATTAATTCTTCCATTGCATGAGCATGGAGTCTCCTATCCTTTGCTTGTGTCATCTTCAATTTCTTTAATCAGTGTTTTGTAGTTTTCAGAGTACAGGTCTTCCACAGTTTCCTAGGTTAAGTTTATGTCTAGGTATCATATTCTTGCAAATGCAATTGTAAATGGAATTTTCTTAATTTTTCTATTACTTCATTATAAGTGTATAGAAACACAACCAATTTCTGTGTATTAATTTTGTATTCTGCAACTATAATTAATTCATTTTTTACTTTTAAAAGTTTTTGAGTGAAGTATAGGGTTTTCTATAGTATCATGTCATCTGCAAACAGTGGCAATTTAACTTCTTTATGAATTTGGATACAGTTTATTTCCTTTTCTTGTTGGATTGCTGTGTTTAGGATTTCTAGTACTATGTTGCATAAAAGTGGCAAGAATGGGGGTTCCTGGGTTGTGGTGGCACAGTCCATTAAGTGTCTAATTTTTGGTTTCAGCTCAGGTTGTGATTCCATTGTCATAGGATCCAGCCCTGTGTCTGGCTCAGCCCTCAGTGCAGAGTCTGCTTGAGATTCTCCCTCCCTCTCCCTCTGCCCCTCTTGCTCTTTCTCTCTCTCTCTGAAATAAATAAGTAAATCTTTAGAAAAGAAATTGGCAAGAGTGGACATCCTTGTCTTCTTCCTGACCTTAGAGGAAAGGTTCTCGGTTTTTCACCATAAAGGATTAATATCCAAAATACATAAAGAACTTACATGACTCAACACCAAAAAACAACCCAATTTAAAAATTGGCAGAGGACCTGAATAGATATTTATCCAAAGAAGACATATGCATGACCTACAGACACATGAAAAGATACTCAGTATCACTCATTTTCAGGCAAACACAAATCAAAACCACAATGAGATATCACCTTATAGCTGTAGAAACGGCTACATGAAAAACAAGAAATAACAAGTGTTGGTGAGGATGTAGAGAAAAAGGACCTTCATGCACTGTTGGTGGGAATGTACATTTGTGCAGCCACTGTGGAAAACAGTAAGGACATTCCTCAAATAACTAAAAATAGAAATACCATATGATCCAATAATTGCACTACTAGATATTTACCCAAAGAAAATGAAAACATAAATTTGAAAAGATATATCCACTCCTATGTTTATAGCAGCAGAATTTATAATAGCCAAGATATGGAAGCAACCCAAGTGTCCATCAAGAGAAGAATAAATTTTAAAAAGATTTACTAAGTGTGGAGTATTAGCCAGAAAAAATGAGATCTTGCCATTTGTGATAACATGGATGGACCTAGAGGGTATAATACTCAGTGAAATTAAGTCAGACAGAGAAAGACAAATACCATATGATTTGCCTCATATCTGGAATCTAAAAAACAAACGAGAAACAAAAAAAATCAGAAACAGATCCATAAAGACAGAGAACAAACTGATGGTTGCCAGAGGGGAAGAGGGTAGAGGGATGGGTAAAATGAGTAAAGGGGAGTGGGAGTTACAAGCTTCCTGTTAGGGCATGAATAAGTCATGGGGATAAAAAGTATAGGGTAGGGAATAGTCAGTGGTGGCGTAAAAGCATTGTATGGTGAGAGACAGTAGCTATACTTGTGAGTATAGCATAAAGCATAGGCTTGTTGAATCATTATGTTGTGCACTTGAAACTAATGTAGCATTGTATGTCAGCTTTACTTCAATTTTATTTTTTTAATTTTTTTTAAATTATTTATTTATTTATTTATTTATTTATTTATTTATTTATTTATTTATTTATGACAGTCACACACACACACAGAGAGAGAGAGAGAGAGAGAGAGAGAGGCAGAGACACAAGCAGGCTCCATGCACCGGGAGCCCGACGTGGGATTCGATCCTGGGTCTCCAGGATCGCGCCCTGGGCCAAAGGCAGGCACCAAACCGCTGTGCCACCCAGGGATCCCTTTACTTCAATTTTAAAAAACTCAGAATACAGTGGAATTTAGAAAAAAGTATTGCAATCATGAAATATAAAGAATTTGTTTTTCCCCTTTTCCCAATGACAATAGGAGATGATAGATGATTTTGATCACTACACCAATACCTACCAAATCTACTCCAAGGACCTCAAGAACTGTCAGGAATTCCTTGGCTCACCAGAAGTCATCAACTGGAAACAGCATTTGCAGATCCAAAGTAAGAGAAATGGGATGTGTCTAGACTCACTTCTCTGTCCTGGACAATTTTCCCTATATCTCTTACCCCGTTAGCTCAGAGCCTCAGCCTGCTGCCAAATTTTTAACTCATCCATAAAAGAAGAAAAAAAATACCCTTAAAGCTTGCAAAGAATGGGAACTATAATATAATTTCTTGATAGCCAAGGATTCATGGCATATTTTGCAGACATATCCAGGATCCCTTCAAGTGACTGGGTACCAAAGCAGAGTTCCCCTAGGGCCTTCCATTCCTGGAGTAAGAATGACAACTTGTGCCATAAAGCACATCCCAGATCATGAAGGACAATTGTCATGGTTATGGACATGTCACCTAGAGTCATACTCCCTAGGATGGCATCTTCCTGTTACTTGGTATGTGATTCTAGCCACATAACTTACGCTCTCTGAGACCATGACTTTCATACACAAAAATGAAGATAGTAATAGGTCCTCGAACACAGGGGCATCGAAAAGATTAAATGAAGCCTTGATTAGGAATTTCTTACTACAATACCTGGATGGGTCAGTTAACTTTTGCTACATAGCAAACTTCATAATTCTGTGGATCAACAGTTTGGGCTGGGCTCTGCAAGGCAGTTCTGCTGGTCTCACTTGGGTTTACTCATGCAATTGCAGGCAGTTGGTGGGTGGACTATGGGCCAACTGCTGCAGCATGGCCTCAGTCACATGTCTGAATGATAGTTCTAGGTGTCAGTGTTGGCTGCTATGTTGATGGCACGTCAGGAGCACATGACCTCAGCAGGCTAGCCTTGGCCTATTCATATGTATTGGTTTCAAGTTCATTGAGATCATAAGGAGAGGGGAAGCCCCAGTGTTCAAGCACTTTTAAATTTTTCCATGCATCAAATTTATTCTTTCCCACTGGCAAAAGCAAATCATATGGTCAAGGTTAGATGCAGTGCAGGAGAGGACTACTCCAGGAAATGGGTACAAGGAGATGCGGATGAATGTAGGTCATCACTGCAACAATCTACTACACTGAGGACATGCTAAGCACACAATGGATATTGGCTACTATTTTGGGGGGGGGCTATTACTTTAAAAAAAAAAACCTCCTCTCCTTTCGCTATCAAAACTACATTATTATGAAGCCCAGAAAACTTGGTTCCAGTCTTGTTTTGCCACTAATGGCTTCATGAATTTCTGGGCTCATTTTCGTTCATGTAAAACATGGAAAATTGCACAAATCCTGACTACGTGACTCTGATTACACAGCAGCACTGAGCCCAGAACCTAGGTTCTCTCTAAATTCCAGAAACTTCTTACTCCACCGTAGAGCTCCTCTATAGAATGTACTTAAATCACTGTCTCGCGTTTATCAAACTCAACACCCAAGAAACAAACAATCCAGTCATGAAATGGACAGAAGACATGAACAGACATTTTTCCAAAGAAGACATAAATGTGACCAACAAGCACATGAAAAATGCTCCACATCACTTGCCATCAGGGAAATACAAATCAAAACCACAATGAGATCCCACCTCATACCAGTGAGAATGGGGAAAATTAACAAGACAGGAAGCAACAAATGTTGTATAGGATGTGGAGAAAGGGGAACCCTCTTGCACTGCCAGTGGGAATGTGAACTGGTGCAGCCACTCTGGAAAACAGTGTGGAGGTTCCTTAAGAAATTAAAAATAGATCTATCCTACGACCCAGCAATTGCACTACTGGGGATTTACCCCAGAGATACTGATGTTGTGAAATGCTGGGACACCTATACCCCAATGTTCATAGCACCAATGTCCACAATAGCCAAACTATGGAAGGACCCATAATGTCCTTCGACAGATGAATGGATAAAGAAGATGTGATCTATATGTATACGATGGAATATTACTCAGCCATCAGGAAGGGCTTCTACGTGGATAGAACTGCAGGGTATTATGCTGAGTGAAATAAGTCAATCAGAGAAGGACAATCATCCTATGGTCTCACTCATATGTACGATATAAGGAATAGTGAAAGGGATTATAAAGGAAAGGAGGGAAGCTGAGTGGGAAAAAATTAGAGGAAGACGAACCAGAGTGACTCCTAAATCTGGGAAACACACAAAGGGGAAAAGGGCAGGGGTTTGGGGTAGGGGGTTGCAGAAGGGGAGGTGGGCAGGGGGTTGGGGTAACTGGGTGACGGGCACTAAGGAGGGCACTTGATGGGATGAGCAGTGGGTGTTACACTATATGTTGTCAAATTGAATTTAAATTAAAACAACAACAACAACAACACTGTCTCTCTTTATAATCCCACCTAGGTTCACAGCCCAGCCTGAATGAAGTGATGCAAAATCTTGCAGCGACTAAATCCTTCCAAGTCAAGCAAACACAGTGCTTTCTCTATTTCCTGGCTGATACAATAAAGAAACTGGTTCCTTCCCTGCTGGATGTAAAGAAGTTAGCACCCGGTGGTGGCAAACCCAAGCCCATGTGAGTTTGATACAAGTCACTGTGCACTACTCACAACTCCCATTGCTGTCGTAGCCTCCTGTTTTCTCTCCCTGCTTCCCCTCTGGCCCACAATCAGTATTCTTCAAAACAGCCAGAGTATTCTTTTTTTTTTTTTTAAATGTAATTCAGACCAAGTTCCTCCTCTGCTTAAAATACTTCACCATTTCCCTTCTCATCTGGAATATGTCAAGCTCCTGCCAGCTTCTTTGACCTATCCTGTCCTTCCTGTTCACTCACTACAACAGTGGCCTTTTTCTGTTCCTCTGTCATGGAAAGCTCACCTATATTCAGGGACTTTGCATCTGCTATTTCCCTTGCCTACTTTTATCTCTCAGGACAAGAAAGGTAAGAACAAATACAAACCACCATACTCACGACTTTGCTTTTCTCCTGGACCCCCCATAGCAACCAAGAGATGTTTAAACTCTCCTCCCTGGATGTTACCCACTCTACCTTCGTAAATAAATTCTGGCATTTTGGTGGCAATGAGAGGAGCCAGAGATTCATCGAACGCTGCATCCAAACCTTCCCCACCTTCTGCCTGCTGGGGCCTGAGGGAAAACTTGTGTCCTGGAGCCTGATGGACCAGACGGGCGAGCTGCGGATGGCTGGTACCCTGCCTGAATACCAGGGCCAAGGCCTTATCTCTCACGTCATCTATTCCCAGATCCAGGCTCTGGAGAAACTCAGCTTCCCCCTGTATTCTCACACAGACAAGAGTCACAAAGTTATGCAGAAGGTGTCCTACCATCTGCATTTCATCCACATGCCCTGCGACTGGAACCAGTGGCACTGCACACCTCTGTGAAGCAGCCCTGAACACAAGACAGTGTTAGATGGGCCTGGGCCTGGAAGGACAAGAGAGAAAGAATAAACTGTAATTGTAACCATCTGTAAAGGAATGACACTATCTGGGCCTTGGGGAAGCAGCATAATTGGTCAGCCAGACCACTCTGGTCCCTGCACACAAATCACAGATGGGCTTCTTTAGATTTATCAGTATTAAGCAGCCCCAGGTATTCCCTTGGTGGCCCCACATAATTTAGTCCCCCACACTTCTGGGATCTTTGTGACACTGATTCAACAGCCCCATGTTGCCCCAGATGGTTTCTCCTGGAATTCCTAGTACATGGAGTAGTAGAGCCTTAATAAATTTTACAGGGAGGGTAATATTTTCTGGGCATTATGATTTATTCCTCTTCCTTTCTGTGGCCATTTCCTTAGTGTTCCACAAATGTATTCTGCTCATTAGGCTTATAAAGATTATCTTTTCCTCTGATAGCTGCCTTAGACGTACATTAAATATATATATATATATGATGTAAGGTTAAGAAAAGTACACATGATACAGCAGGTAGAGTTAATAAGAAAAAGGCATTTAGCCTGTCCTCTCCTCACTCCCATATCTCCCTAAACCCACCTGAACCCCAACCAATAAAGAGATTTTGTGTTTCACTGCATACATTGAAATGAAGTGCTTCATGATGGGGAGAGTGAGTATGGGTGAGTTTATGGAAAGAGGGCAGTAGGACAGACCCAGGGAGTAGATATTTATTGAGAAGAGACAGATGGTGATGGGGAGGGCATGGATATATCTTGCCTCACTTGCCCTCAGCACATTATTTCAGATTGCCTGAATCCTGTGAAGTTCATGGGAGATTCCAGAGGGGAGTGTGGTGGGACATTCTTCCTGGTGGGGACATTTGAATAGGGAGGGTTCCTTTGCCCCAGCACTTCAAGAGAACCAGGTTTAATTTCTTGGCCAATCAGTGTTTCTCTACCTTGGCATGATGGACATTTTAGGCTGGCCAATCCTCTGTTGTGGGGTGGGGACTGTCCTGTGAATTTTTAGAATGCTTTGCAGGACCCCCGGCCTCTACTCACTGATGCCAGTAGCATCCTCAATCCCAGTTAAGACAACTAAGAATGTCTCCAGATGTTGATAAGTGTGCTCTACAGGCAAAGTCCCCTGTGATTGAGAGCCACTGGTCTAGAGGAAGGGTTCCCAAACTTGAGCCTCCATCAGATCACAGACTGTGCTTTAACCATCAGGCCAGTTAAAACACAGACTGTGGAGCCTAACTCCTAGATTTCTGACTCAGTAGATTTTGGATAGAGTCCCAGAATTTAAATTTCTAACAAGTTTCCTGGTAATCCTGACACTGCTGGTCCATGAACCAGGCTTTGAGAACCATTGGTTTAGAGAAATAATAGAAGATATTATGTCCCAAGTCCCAGATGAAAATTCATATACTGCACATTGCTTAGGCATATTATTTTACTTCTGTAGGTATGATGGAAATTTATGTTCTGATTGATAATATTATTTCATTACAAATCCTTAAGCTTGTAAAAATGTTGTCATTAAGAAGCACAATAGGCAGATACCAAACTACACTTTCACTATTTCCTCCTGAAACTTACTCGCTGGAGAGTGATTTTGTAATAAAGGAAAAGAATATCTTCAGCTATTGAACACTGTGTCATTGAAAACCACAGACCTTTGGGTGCTAAGAGCTGCCCAGCATGACCATTTCACCTGGGCTGTTGGAAATCTGACCTGAAGGATCTTTTGTGGTCAGGCTTCCAGTATGGAGTGAATACATCACAGGAATAGAAGGCACAGCATAGGGAATATTGTCAATGATATTGTAATAGCCTCGTCTGGTGACAGATGGTAGCTTGTGGTGAGTATAGCATAAGGTATAGAGATGCCGAATCCCTATATTGTATACCTAAAGCTAACGTAACATGGTGTGTCAACAATACTCAGGTACAAAAAAAGTGAAAAAATTAAAGTAGGAAATTCTGGAAAAGAAATCTAAAAAAGATCACCCTGGGCCCTCACTGGAAGGGACTCCATTGTTTTCTTCTGGTGGCCAATAGAACTGTTAAGCTTACAAAGATATATCTCCAGATGATAAGAATTGGAAGATTATACCTACTAAAGTTATAAAATGCAGTTTTTCCAGGGAACCTCTGAAAGCCGAAAGTCCACAGAAGGTGAATGCCTGAAAACAAGCAAAACAAGAACAAAACCAGAAATCCATATAAATTTCTCAGCTTCCACTAAAGACCACGGAAACACAATTCTAATAATAGTCCCATTTTCCTTTACATGTTTGTGTTCTTTCTTGTTTCAGTTTTTTATTGTATTACCCTTTTTTTTCAAGTTTAAGGTTATACAATTCTGATTTTCCATACAATATTCCCCTGAACTGCCAATTAACTTCTTTAGGATTAGGATCTTTTTATTTACCTGTTTGAGAGAGATTGAGAAAGAGAGCAGGGGGAGAGGGAGAAAGAGAATCGCAAGCAGGCTCCAGCCCAGTGTGGAGCCCAACACAGGACTGGATCTCACGATCTTGACATCATGACCTGAGGTGAGCTCAAGAGTTGGCTGCTTAACCAACTGAGCCACCCAGGTGCCTCAACTTCTTTAGGTTCTAAGGGCAATTCCACTTTAACTCCGTAATTGATTTCTTTCAAGCTATTGTTAATACAGGCAACTTCAAGAATTTCTTCTGGGGGAAAAAAAAACACAAATAACAGACATCTACTCAACTGATGCTATTGAATTTAATTTTGAACAATGATATTCTGGTCAACAGCCTTTAGGAAGAATAGAAAGATATTATTAAGGGGCACCTGGGTGGCTCAGTCTATTAAGCTTCTGCCTTCAGCTCAGGTCATAGGGATCAAGCCCCACGTCAGGCTCCCTGCTCAGCGGGGCATCTTCTTCTCCCTCTGCCCTCCCCCCAGCTCGTGCTCACTCTCTCTCTCACACACAAAAAAAATAAAATCTTTTTTTAAAAAAAAATATATTTTGATAAACATTAATGGAATGTTTGCTGGAATAATAATTCTTTTGTAAAGTTTTATAGTTTTGTGGATAAGAATTGACCAAATTTGATAAAACTTATCAAATATTATCACTCAACCTAACCGCACAAATCACTCCAACTCTCAGCCATACTAGCTTTTTTGAGCTTTGAGAGTTATTTCCCTTGTAGCAATACTGCAAATCAAATCCCAAAGGCTCAAATATTTGTTGTTGTTTTTAAAGATTTATTTATTTGAGAGAGAGCGAGCAAGTAGGGGGAGGAGCAGAGGGAGAAGTAGGCTCCCCACTCAGCAAGAAGCCTGAGACAGGACTCGGTTCCATGACCCATGAGATCACAACATGACTTATAAACTGAGAGAGTCCAACGCTTAACAGATTGCACTGCCCAGGTGCCCCCAAAAGGCTCAAATATTTGAAACTCTGGGTTATCTTAACAAAGTGATAAAAGTTTCAAAATTCTTAGACATAGAAAGAAGTAAAGATGGTACTGAACTGTGTTACATTAATCTTACCAATAACAGTATTCTTTTTGTACAACACAAATTGTACATATTTGTACAATATTTCTGAGAATCAGAAACTGTTCATAGTAAAACCAAGATATGCAAACCCCACAGCATTAGCAACTTTAACCATATCTCGTGAGAGTCTCCCATCTTCTCATCCTCCGAGGGAGTCCTTTCTTTTATCCCAAACCAGGACTGTGGGAATCTTAGGCCATTCCAGTGTCTCTCTCCCCTCCTCCCTTAGTGGACTATGCATCCTTTCAAAGAGTCTGAAAGTGTCAAATACACCTAGAATTATACCTGCTAACTGATGAGACACCTCTTGAGAACGGGAACTAGAAAGCTCAAGGTGATCATCTGTTATTGTCCTTCCTATTACCTATCATAATAACATATGTCAAGCTGTATAGCAATACCAGGCTAATGTATATACTCTTGCACACAGAGTTAGGGATAATAGAATAGCCTTGAATTTTCTTTGCCAAATGGTAGCAATCTGTGTCACTACAAATGCACTAGATTAACAAAAGGTGAATTGGAACAATCTAGTCTAAGATAAACAAAATTCCACCTGACTTCAAACAGTTTCTTCCTCTCCTAAGTTAGTTCCTCTATGAGATGGAGACAACTTCTAATGCTTTTGTTTTGTTTTTATTTTTCTTAATTCAAATTCAATTAGCCAACATATAGGACATCATCAGTTTCAGATGTAGTTTTCAATAATTCATCAGTTGCGTATAATACCCAGTGTTTCTAATACTTTTATCTCTGGTTTCAGGATACTTTATGTCTGCCAAGATATCTGGTTACATTTTGATGTTTTAACATGATTTTTCTTTTCCTGAATACCAGGAATCACAAATGAAGGAATCTCTAACTTTGTGACTTGAGCCTTTCCACTTACATATAATGAGCTGGTTAGGAATGGTCACCTTGAGTCAACACAGATGAGGAATTTGATGAGAATGCTTAGCAGAAAAAGCACACACAGTTATCCGGTTGGTGTAAGACTGTGCAGTGGGACAATATATCTCTTTGTGACATTCTTCCCTTCATTGCATCATTTTTCTCTTTATTAGCATGATCGTATCAGAAGGGGCTTGATCTACAACCACAAGGAAAAATATTTCAGGCAATATTTTGAGAGACATACTTACATATGTAACTACCCTATATTAGGCATTTTGTTTCACTTTGTTTTACTTAAGAAACACTAATATACATTTTATATTTGTCGGGCACATGCCTAAGCATTTCATAAATATTAGCCTATTAGAAAAAAACACACACAGTAATGGTGGGTAGTATTATTTTTTTAATTTTTATTTATTTGTGATAGTCATACAGAGAGAGAGAGGCAGAGACATAGACAGAGGGAGAAGCAGGCTCCATGCAGGGAGCCCGATGTGGGATTTGATCCTGGATCTCGAGGATGGCGCCCTGGGCCAAAGGCAGGCACCAAACCGCTGTGCCACACAGGGATCCCGGTGGGTAGTATTATTAATCCCACCTATAGACAAGGAAACCAAAGCACAGAGGGATTGGAAAATTGGCCAAAGACTCACAACTGGTAAATGGTAGCCTCAGAATCCAAACCTTGAGACACAACCAGACTTCCAAACTTGCAGAACCAGCTCGCTGAACCATTGACCTGGCTGGGGGAAACTGAATATCTCTGATTCCCATATCAGTTAATAGAAACTAATTCCCCACTTCCAGCTTTTAAAGATTTTATTTTTATTTATTTGAGAGAGAGCATGAGCAGGACAAGGGGCAGAGGGAGAAGCAGACTCCCTGCTGAGCAGGGAGCCCAACACAGGGCTGGATCACAGGATTCTCAATTCCAGGACGCTGGGATCATGAACTGAGCTGAAGGTAGATGTTTAACCAACTGAGCTACCCAGGTGCCCCCCACCTCCAGCTTTTAAAGGGCAAGGTCTACATTAAGATCTTCAGCTTAGTGATTTTGTAGAAAATTTATGAAGACACAGTTTGCAGGTCCTGGCTGTACATGCCAGCATACAGAGAAGTTCATATTCTGGGAAAGCCTGCTGTTTGTTTATTCCTGGGGACCTCTCTATGTGAAGACAATTTTTAGGTGAGTGTTCATCTCACTGGAGAGAACCACTGCTTTGTGACGTTTCCTCCCTACTGTCCCACAACAAGGTGGAAAAAAGCAAATGCTCTTCTTCATTTTGGATAGGAAGTGCTGAGTTTCTTTATTGACATGCAACAGGAGAGGCAGTTTATTCAACTTGAAAAATAATGGACCTGCACCTACAGTGTACTCAGCAAGTATGGTGTGGAAAATATTCTTGAATAGACAAAGTTAGTTTCCTGTCTGAAAAAAATAAACAATATGGAAAGATTTCAAAAGGTAGTGTGAGTGAATAGAGAGGTAATAACATCTGCAAGGAAGGATGCTGATCCAAGTAACATTTATCTCACACCTGTTGTATAAAGATACTACACAGGCATTATTCTATTTACTTCTTTAGGAAACATTCTAAAGGGGGCAGCTTGTCCCTTCGATAAATGTCAATCAAGAGAGAGAAGTACAGTTGAGTCTTGAACAACACCCCAGTTAAGGGCACTGACCCCTGCCTTCCCCCCACCCTGCATAGTCAAGAATCCACATATAACTTCTGACCCACAAAACTTAACTACTAATAGCCTACAGTTGGCTGGAAGCCTTAGTGATAACATAAACAGTTAACCTATAATTTCTATGTTATACATATATAATGTGCTGTATTCTTAGAATAAAGTAAGCTAGAGAAAAAGAAAATGTTATTAAGAAAATCGTGAGGAAGAGAAAATACATTTACAGTACTGGACTGTATTTATTGATATTGTGAAGTTCACATCATCTGTTTATAAGATGAATCGGCTGTCAGTACCTACACCAACATCAATATGGTCTTATACGATACAATGCACAGTAGATGTTCTGTGTATTACTATCACTAGACATTGAAAATGAAAAGATAGTGTGAAAAATAAATTCATTTTCATGCGTAACAGTTCATGCATTGATAACAAGGAGCAGCAATATTATCGCCTCATGGTAGCCCAGCCTATACACCAATGAATAAATTGTTATATAATTTTAATAGTGTACAGCATTACAGTCATATTCATAATGCAAGTACTGGAAACACTGTTACACTTTTAAAAAACATTTCTCGGTGATGATAGGCTGATACACAGTTTTTCCAATTACCAGAGACAGAGTTATACTAACATTAATGTAATTCTTTGAAAGCAAAGCTGTAAGGAAGAAGACTAATACATTATTAATTTTATATTAGATCTCACTCACCTCATGCCTATGTGAGGATAAGCTACCTACTGCAATACAAGTCTTGCACATGATGCTCTACACAATGAACACTTAGACGATGATGAGGATGTAAAAATATCTCACACAGGGGGCACCTGGGTGACACAGTTGATTAAGTATCCGACTCTTGCTTTCGTCTCGGGTCCTGATCTCAGGATCATGACATTGAGCCCTAAGTCAGACTCTGTGCTCAGTGTGAGAGTCTGCTTAAGATTCTCTCTATCCTTCTCCTTCTGCCCTCCCCTCTCTAAAAAAAAAAAAGAAAGAAAAGAAAAAAAGAAAAAAATCTTTAAAAAAACATTTCACACAGTTCTTGCCATACAGTTACTAGATTTACACATGAAGACATACATATACAACAAGTTAAGTTTATTAACTATGGCATGATGATTATTTACTATTCATCAAGTGGAAGAGGATCATCATAAAGGTCTTCATCTTCATCATCTTCATGTCCAATAGGCTGAGGCAGAGGAGAAAAAGCAGGGGTAAGTATTGCGATCTCGGGGTGGCAGAGGAAGAAGTGAAAGGAGAGGGCAAGAGGGGAGGCAAGACAGGCAGGCACACTCAGTGTACCTTTAAAGAAATACACTGTAATTTCTCTCTGATTTTTTCATTTCTCTAAAAATGTCTCTATATGGTACCAACCTTTCTTCCACTGTTTGCTTTAATACCCCTGTCAAAGAAGGGTCTGTGTCATAAAAGAAGTTAGAAATAGTCTTTAATAATCAGAACCCTTCTGCCAGGTTGGCCAGTGTCAATTTGTCTACTGGCATTGCCGCTTCTACATCTTCCTCCTCATTGCCTGGCACTGTTCAGAAGCATTCATCTCCACCAGGTCATCTCCTGTTCATTCCTCTGGTGGGCGACTATTTGCTCTTGAATTTTTCCAATATCCCTCTTCTGAAACCCTTCACCCCTGTGCATTTTTTTTTCCTACACAGTCTTTTCCAGTCTTTTCCTGAAGACTGCAATGTTGGGATTTTCACAGGAAATCATGAGCAATATAATTTCTTAATAGCTAAAGACTCAGCATGGTCCATGAAGGTCAATGAGTGTAGGAGAAAAAGTGGGAGGTGTCTGATCAGGGACAGGGCTGTGGAGGGTCTCACTGGGCAGCAGCACACTGCCTTGAGATACGTGAACCCTCAGCAGTGCCAATGAGGGTCCTGAGGAGCCACCAGAGAAGTCATCTGAGTCTCCCCAGGAGGACGACCCCCCAGGTGCTGAAGGAATAGCATCCACATGAAGGAGAAAAAAAAAAGAGGATGTCACTAGTTTGAGGCTTGGGACCACCACAGTCCAATTCCTTAACCCATCAAAGTGACAGTTTTGTTTTTTATACTCGGGAACCAGCTAAAACCAACACTTCCTCCAGAACTGCCCTGAAGTCAGTAAGAGAAGAGGGGGCTCTGTGACACTGAAGTAGGGAGAGAAGACACCAAGTTGCTCAGAGAAAAAAGACTGTGTGATACCAGGAAGAGAAAGTTAATTAGAGAGATAGACAGACAGACACACTCACCACCATGATCCTCAGGTTTTAGAGGGACTATCTCTTAACCTGCATCTGGGGAGAGGAAGGTTGACCCTGCATTTATTAGCTTACTTCAGATAAAGTTCTCTGAAAAGAGTGCTAAAAAAATAAGCATTTGAAAAGAATTTATAGGGTACAAGGGAAAAGTCTCCTGTGGTAGAGATCAGGCTGTTAGTTCTTCCTTCAAACCTCAAATCCTGAGGTTATTTGTTCTAAGGTTTCTAGGCAGTGATTCATGGGAGGGGTCCATCGAATCTTCATTCAGCCTGCTGCAAACACCAGAGAATGTTTACTTTCCCTGCTAGGCTAAAGCTGCCATGGAGCGATGAAAACTTAGGACTTCCCTTCCACTCTTTTTATGAATTTTATTTTTATTTTTCCATTTACAAGTAAGATATAGGTCTGCAATTTTTAATAGTTCTTTTTTAGGATCCTATAAATTATATGCAGATCCATTTCTAAAATTAGTTTACTAAATACATGAAAACATTCCAAAATGTATTTATAATTATATCCCATTTTTAAACACTTTAATTCTCTGGCAACAAATAGAACCATCCTAAATAGCACACACTTCTCAGAAATTTAATATTCAAACTTATGAATGTAATAAATTCAGTGAATTTGAGGTTATCTTAGATCTTCCAAAACTTTGCCATGAATTTAGTAGTGGTCTAACTTAAAATCATTACTCTAAAGCAGTTACCTAATTACACATTCCTAATTAAACTTTAAAACCCTCACTTTTTTAAAAAAATAAAAAAATAAATAAAAAATAAAAATAAAAAAAATAAAACCCTCACTTTTGGGGTGCTTGTATGGCTCAGTCGGTTAAGCATTTGCCTTTGGCTCAGGTCATGATCCCAGGGTCCTGGGATGGAGCCCCACATTGGGCTCCCTGCTCAGCAGAGAGTCTGCTTCTCCCTCTCCCTCTGACTCTCCCTCTGACTGCAGCTTCCCCCTGCTTGTGCTCACTCTCTCTCTCTCCCTGTCAAATAAATAAAATCTTTTTTAAAAATCCTCACTTTCTGGGATCCCTGGGTGGCTCAGCAGTTTAGCGCCTGCCTTTGGCCCAGGGCGTGATCCTGGAGTCCCAGGATTGAGTCCCACTTCGGGCTCCTGGCGTGGAGCTTGCTTCTCCCTCTGCCTGTCTCTGCTTCTCTCTCTCTCTTTCTCTCTCTATCATGAATAAAATAAATAAAATCTTTTAAAAAATAAATAAAATAAAAATCCTCGCTTTCAAAAAATAAAATAAAAATCCTCACTTTAACAGGTCACATTATTTCACCGTAACAAATACAAAAATATTAAATATGCAGAGTTTCCTTCTTAACTAAAAATATTAGTACCATGCATCTGATATTCCTACACATTTGTATATTTCTAATTCTAACAAGGATGGAAAAGTTTCATTGGGGAAGGTCTCACCATCTTGTGTTATTAGAGCTTCTGACTAATCAGATAGATAGGAAAGAGAAAAGGTTTGTGCTTGTCAACATGATGGGACCCATCTGGGATCCATTCATCTGACGTATGGAGACTACATCATAACTTCAAGAGGGGAAAGCTCACTAAAGCCACATCCCAGGACTGGAGTTACAAACATTATATATCTAGTTCTTTTGTCTATTCATATATTTCTTCAGCTACATCCAGGCTGAATGACGGATTGGGCTTTAAATCATGTGGATGTATAAAAATATTTCTCAATTTAAATGTAGAGCCCCTTGAGGGGCACCTGGGTGGCTCAGCGGTTGAGCATCTGCCTTTGGCTCAGGTCGTGATCCTGGGGTCCTGGGATCGAATCCCTCATTGGGTGTCTCTGCTCTCTGTGTCTCATGAATAAATAAATAAAATCTTTTAAAAAAAGAGAGAGAGATGCAAATATAAAACACATCTGTAGTTAATGAAATGTTCCATTCTTCTATAGTCTTAAGACCATACAACTACTAAGGATATTTAAAATGAATGGAATTTTGTATATTTCACATAGCTTTGTTAGTGTCATGCTACTGCCACCACCACCACCCCCCCACCTTAAGTCAGAAAACACCTTATAGCTAGGTGGACACCTTTCAGCCAATGAATCAAAATTTCCAATGCCACATGTCTTGATGCAACACACGGAGACAAACACAATCTTGCTTCTATAGTACATCCTGTATAACCATAATCAATTTTTGAGTAAATATTCAAACCCAAATTGGGGATATTCTGAAAAAACATTGGCCTGTACTTTTCAAAAACGCCAATATCATAAATGAAAACAAAAATCTGAAAAACTGCCTCAGATTAAAGAAGACTCAAGAGATCACAATTAAGTATAAAGTGTGACAACAGACTAAAAGCTTAAAGAAAAACCGCCATGAAGGACATTATTGGGATAATAAGAAAGACTTAAATACGGATTGTATCTTTTAAGTATATTGTTAATTATATTGAGTTAATGCCAAGTTTTCTGAGCTTAATCACTGTCTGTGGTTATATAGGAAACTATCACTGTATTTATAAGATGCAGGCACTAGTTAGGGGCAAAAGGGTCAAGAAAAGAAAATGGGCCAAATGTTAACAATTGTGGCTCTAGATGAGGAGCACCTGGTGGCTCTAGATGAAGAGCACCTGGGGTTCAATTTACAACTTGACCTTTATTACATCTGAAATTCTCCAAACATATAATCTTTTAGAAAAGAGCTACTTAACATTAGAAATTTTCTGATTTTTTAAAATGAAAAATGAACCAACAATATTCATCAACTTCTTTTTAGACCCCTTCATGTTAATTTTCTTTCCAGAACTTTCTGTGTATCATTCTAGGCTCAGATCAAATGCATTTCTGTAGTCTACAGTCATTACTCTCCTTTTTGAGCTCAAATTGTGGCAGCTTGGGCCATTGGTTTCACTTTTAGGTTAGCTTCTGTGTTTACTTGATATGATCTCATTACTTTTTAAATATTTTCTTGCTTTGTAGCATGAAATACTTTCTATAATTAAAATAAAAAATCTTATCAAAAATCTGCCTTCCCCAGACGTGAAATCGGTCATTTTTCCAACAAGTCTTTCGGTGTAAAAATGGTTTTAGAGACCAGAATCTCTATGAATCCACAGATTGTCATCTGCAGAATCTGAAGAAACAGCACATATCTCACTGAATTGCTATAAATACTAAATGAGGTAATTTATATAAAGTACCGAGCAGTATCTGATTTTTAGTAAATATGCAACATCTGCTTCCCCTTCTTTCTGCTCCTCCTCCTACTTCTTCTTTCACTAGAATAAAAGCATTCAGGGAACCCTTGAAGACAAGTGTGTCTATCAAGGAAAGAGAAGTACAGAAATCCTGCAGATGGGTTCAATAAAATGAGAACTGACCATTGGCCTTTGGATGCATGCAAGTGGAAGTTACTGGTAAACTCTGGTGATGCTCCCCTGAAAAAGTGAGGACGCCCAAAGCCTGACTGGAGGGTTCTAAGAGGAAATGGAGACACCACATACAGACAAACAGGAGCAAAGAAATGAAGTGATAACTGACAAAGGAAATGGAATCAAGAGAAGTTATTTCTCTTAGGAAGGGATAAGTCTTGTATGCTGGAGGGAATGACCCTATAAGAGCATGACAAATCAATGACTGTGGGAAAAGCAGGAAATGGCTGAAGTGGGATTCTTGAGAAGGTGAGTGGGGATGGCTTTAGGTGAAAGTAAGTAAGGTTCACTTGTATTAATTGGTAGGGTGGAAGAGGATATGGCATAGATGGCGGGATGAGAGATACCCATCTGGCGGTAATCCATGGACGTTCTCTTTAAGCAGAAAATGTGTGAACCACCAGACTCTCCTTCCTGAGGGGCTGGAATGTCTCTTAGGATATAGCCTAAATGTTACCTGGCCTGGAATCATCCACTTAATCATGATGTAAGAATTCAGTGGAAGCCTTGTTACTACTGTGTCCAGACACCAGAGCTTGCACTGCCAACACCTCTGATTAAGAATATGAAGCATGGAGGCGCCTGGGTGGCTCAGTGGTTGAGCATCTGCCTTTGGCTCAGGGAGTGATCCTTGGGTCCTGGGATTGAGTCCAGCATTGGGCTCCTCGAAGGGAGCCTGCTTTTCCCTCAGCCTATGTCTCTGCCTCTCTGTGTGTCTCTCATGAATAAATAAATAAAACCTTAAAAAAAAGGAATATTAAGCATTGAGTAACCAGAGCTTCTTCCAGGTGTGCATCTGCCCTGGTTTCGTGGACTTTCCTCACAGCAGGGTCCCCAGACGTCAGTCTTTGCTCCTACCTCAAATGAAGAAACCGAGACTACCTAAGCCAGAGGAGACGTCAACCTCTTGGCATCTGCTCAAGGGAGAAAAAGATCTGCAAGAAGCAACTGAACAAGAAGCAACTGAACACACCGATGAAGTACAAAATGGATTAGACTTCATAACAAGCCAGTGAGGAGATTTTGAAAGTAGAGCAGAATTAAAACAGGCTCCACCAACCCTGTTTTCAGAGGAGGTCCGAATCAATCACCAAAACCCCCAAATATTTTGGGGTTTTTGTCAAACCACAACGACTGTCTGTACTGCTTGGGAAGGAGGATGAAGAGGTGCTGCATTATTTGCCAAGAGCTGAAGCAATAGAATTTGAACCTATTAAGGCAGTTTATGGAATAGATGTTTATTTTGATGAAAACCCTTACTTTGGAAATAAAGTTCTTACCAAAGAATTTCATCGGAATGAGAGTGGTGACCCATCTTCAAAATCCACTAAAAGTCAAGTGGAAAAGATCTGATGAAATATTCAAGGCAAACGCAGAACAAAGCCCACAGGAAGAGACAGCATGAGCACCAGACACCTTTTTCTCCTGGTTTCCTGACCATTCTGATGCAGGTGCAGATGAACTAGGAGAGGTCATCAAAGATGATAGTTGGCCAAACCCATTACAGTGCTACTTGGTTGCTGATATGGATGATGAAGAAGGAGAAAGAGAAGGAGAGGATGATGATGATAATGAAGGATTGGAAGATGTTGATGAAGGAGATAAAGATAAGAAGAAGAAGAAGAAGAAGAAGAAGAAGAAGAAGAAGAAGAAGAAGAAGAAGAAGAAGAAGAAGAAGAAGAAGAAGAAGAAGAAAGAAGAAGAAGAAGAAAGAAGAAGAAGAAGACGATGGGGTGGGGAAAGAGGAGGATGAAGGAGGAAATGACTAGTGGAACACCGGTGGATTTGAATCTTCCTTTTTAAATTTTCTCCAGTCCCTGGGAGCAAGTTGCAGCCTTTTCCCCCCACCCTCTCCTCTTCTGCTCATTTACTGTTTTTTGAAGTCTCTTTTCTCTCCTTTTATACCATCGTTCTCAATTTATTTCTGTTCAATGCTTTGAACAGAATACAGTGGGAAAAGAATGTTTTTATCCCTTTCTGTGCCAGGGGGTACATTTTCCCCCTTTTTTATCTTTACCCTTTCCTGTCACAACAGAAACTTTATGGAATCAACACCTCTGTGCTCTGTGGGAAAAAAGAAAAACTTTCTGCTCCCTTAGCTTTGCTGGAAGCTGGAGGGTGCTAGGCCCCTGTGTAGTAGTGCATAGAATTCTAGTTTTTTTCCTCCTTTCTCTATATGTTGGGCTTGGAGATTACACTGTGTTTCTATGTGAATATGGACAGGTAGCATTTATTAACATGTATCTGTCTACTTTCTCTCGTATAACATTTTTTTTAAAGCTTTTAAAAATGGAGTTATAGAAGTCAGCAAAGTGTGGGTTTAGATGTTTGGGTAGGTTAGGTTGGCATTTCGACAACATGGTTTATCTTTGGGCATGTATAAATGTGATGTTTAATGGACATCCTTGCAGTTAAAGATGACACTTTAAAAATTAAAATAAAATTCCCTCCTTTTATTATTTTTTTTGAGAGAGAGAGAGTAGAGGGAGAAGGAGAGAGATCATGACCTGAGCTGAAACCAAGAGTTGGACAGTTAACCAAGTGAGCCACACAGGTGCCCCTAAAATAAAATTCTCTCCTAATGATGACTTGAGCCCTGCGACTCGATAGGAGAATCAGTAGAACCTGTGGGATCTTATTTGGAATTGACATTCTCTAGTGTAATTTTGTTCCTGTTTATTTTTCAATTCTCTTTTTCACTGGAAAGATGATGCTCAGATTTAAATGTTAAAAGTGTACAAATTGCTCTGTTATGATAAAACTAGATGTGTGGGGAAAAGTATTAAATGTTGCCACTAGAATCACTGCCAATATTCCCAAGCCCTCTGGCACCAGGCTGCTTACCCAATGTCAAGGGCAGTGCATATGGCTGGTGGAGTTTCTGTCTTGTGCCTGTGTCCTGGTTATAAATGAGGCTAGGAGACCCTGTTTTCAGCACTTTCAACTACTTCAATATTGGAAGACTGGCTTTGCCTTAGAGGGTGGGAACATGCTCCAAATATTAAAAAAAAAAAAGACTTTTACATTGGAGTATCTAAGATAGAATGACAAAGGTAAGAGGTAGTAAGCCCTCCCTCAACACACACTATCAAGGGGATGGGGTGACTGGGTGACAGGTACTGAGGGGGACACTTGATGGGATTAGCACTGGGTGTTATACTATATGTTGGCAAGTCGAACTTTAACAAAAAAATATATTTAAAAAATGATTAAATAAAATAAATTATTTTGAAACAAATTCCAGATATCATATCACTGTACCTGCAAATACTTCACTATGTATCTGTAAAAAGATGATATTTGAAAATATACCCAATGCCATTAACATGGATAAACAGTTAATAATCTCTTGCTGTTAGAGAACACCCTGTAATTGCTCAATTTCCTATAAGCATCTCTTTCCGGTTGGTTTGTTTGAATCAAAATTCAAATAAGATATCTCACTCCTTTTTAAATCTCCTTTCAAACTATTTGTTGAAAAAAACTGTCCAGTAGACGTGTCCACATTCTGGATTTGTTTAATCTGTTCTTCTAAAGGCTCTATGTTGTTTAACCTGTTTTTCTACAATCTGCACTCTCTGCAAAATTAGATTGAGAATCTTGTCAGGGCCAGGTTTGATTCTATAGCAAGAGCACCACATAATTGTGGTTGTGACCTTCCTACCGCATCACATTAGGAGGCACATAGAGTATGACCATGTCTCTTCTTTGGTCAGTATGGTGGGTCGTAACTTTTCATTAGACTTTTCCAACCATTATAAAGTTGCCCATCAGCTATTTATGATTTAGTTTCAGGAGCTATTGATGACATTCACCTAAGTGCATGAACAGCTACAAAACGGTGATTCTTTTTTTTTAGATTGATAGGCTTTTTTTGTTTTGTTTTGTTTTGCTTTTAGATTTTATTTATTTAGAGAAGGAGAGAGAGTGTGTGGGAAAGAGGGGCAAAGGGAGACTGTGGAGCTCAATCCCATGACCCTGAGATCATGACCTGAGCCAAAACAGTCAGATGCTTAACTGACTGAGCCCTCCCCACTCCCCCACTCCCCCACTCCCCCGTGCCCTAATAGGTTTTATTTCTTAGAGCACTCTTGAGTAGAGTCAAGAATTTCCAGGTAATGCCGATGATGCTGTTTGGAGGATCAGCTTTTAAGAACCACTGCTCTGAATCAAAGTCTGTGCCCTGGCTCCACAGCACCATCTGGCCTTGAGTCAAGCTGGACCATCGATGCTGTCTCCTTCAAAACCCTGCTCCAGAGAGGTGCCATCCAACAGACAGCACAAGTCAGAACTGGTGATACTCTGATTCTATCATTCCTTCTGCATTCACTTCTGACTCCTTCTCTAAAGAGCTGTCCCATAAGACTAGTTTGGTGAGAGAGAGCCTTAGCCCAGGAAAAGCATAATCAATGCCCAACTCTTTCCCCTCATTTACCAGTTTTTAGAACAATGAGTTGGTTAGCAAAGATCCTTATATTTTTGGTATCATTATGAACCTTTGGGTTTTATCCTAGTTGAAAAGTTTCTATCCGTTGAATTCTTGGTCAGTGAGAGTCATGGTAGCGTCTGAGTCCTTTGACATGATCCCATTGTTCCTTGACATCTTCCTTTTCTTCGGGTTCAAAAAGATCTTCCAGGCAGATTTCATTCATTTCCTTTCTCAGTCCTGAAAGCAGCCATTTCTGCAAGGGCAATGGTTTCTTTCACTGGCAAATTATCTTGGGAGATCTTAACCTAGGTTGGTTATTATTTCTGGCCTTTTTCCAGCTTGGACATACAAAATATGTGTGATCTGAGAAAATGTCTTTGTGCTTTTTTTTTCCTAAGAGGAAAGTTCATCATGAATTCATACTGATATTTCCAATGCAAGTAGCAGATTACATGATTTTAATTTAATGTCTTTTTGTTTATCTGCAATTCTTCCCTCCTACAGGGAAAATCTTGGTTCCTAATGACATTAGTATAGTTATTTAGGCTATTAACATGCTTATTTAATTACCTAATCATGTACCTATGTGTGTATCCAAATATAGCTATTTCAGAACAACGATGTTAATATTATTAATAATGTTATTGCTGAAAATTTTCTAATTTGTTATTTTGATTCTATTTATTTTTATCCTTGGGGTAGATTACACTAAGGCCATATAATAAACTGCTCTGCTTTACAGTCAGCTGGAATAATCTATCTCTATGGCTCAGCTATCAGCTTCAAACATGGTTTGGTTTTGTCCCACTCCCTCCATCTGGATGACTCTCCACTTCTCCACTTAGGTCGGCCCATCTGCAGTGACTAGGTTCAGAAATGCTGAGACCCTCCTCTGCAAGGGAGGCAGCCTCACTGTACGGTTGCTGGGACCTGCTCGTCCATGCTGCTGGGACAAGCAGTGGCTGTTTTGGACTCTACCCTCATACCTCCACTCCACCCAAAATAAAGGACCTGTAATCAGAACGTAAGATGAAGAGCCTGGCAAACAAGAAGGTAGGTCAAGGCTCTCTGCCAAGCCCTACCTCGAGAAGAAAGAGCCTGAGGCTTCAGCAAGAAATCTTTTTCTGAGGGATTTCTCAGAACACTTTTTATAGACCTCAAGTCTAATATCTAGTTTCATTTTATTTTTTCTTTTTAAAGATTGTATTTATTCATGAGAGACACAAGGAGAGAGGCAGAAACAGGCAGAGGGAGAAGTAGGCTCCCTGTGGGGAGCCCAACTTGGGACTTGATCCCAGGACTCCTGGTTCACGCCCTGAGCTGAAAGCAGAGACTCAACCACTGAGCCACCCAGGTGGCCCCATTTTATTTTTCTTAAACTATTTTTTTTATGATGTCAACCTTCAGTTGCTTTACACTATTGCCTTTTACTGCATATCTTTTACTTTTATCTTAAACATAACTAAGCAGGAAAGGATTAACTCAGCAGAGCTGGGCTGCTAGCACCCCACACATTCCCAAGCCAGCAGCTCTTGGCACCCCTCCTCTGAGCCCTTGGGCTGTCCAGCGTGATAAGCATATCTTTGTATATCTGAGACCTTGGTCTATGCCAGATTATTTATGCTAACAATGTGATTTATGGTAACCCTTCTTTTCATTCACCTCGGGTGTTGAGCTACACAGTTTGATCTCTGGGGCGGGACCCCATGCCTATATGACTGAATCCTAATAAAAATTCTGAATACTAAGACTCAGGTGAGTTTCCCAGGTTGGCAACAATTTGTATGTGCTGTCACACATCACTGGTGGAAGAACAGGGCACTGTCTATACAACCTCCCTGGCAGGGAACAACTAGAACCTCATGCCTGCTTCACCTGGATTTGGCCCTCTGTGGCTTTTTTCCTTGGCTGATTTTAATCTGTATCCTTTTAGTGTAATAACCATAACCATGAATAAAACAACTTTTCTGAGTTCTGTGAGTCCTTCTAACAAATCGCTAAACCTGAGAGTATATAAGGGACCCCTGACACAATACTTTTCTTAATTTTGCTTCAACTTTGTGACGTAACAAATACATATATTTGGTCTCTATCCCCAGTTCCTGGCATTAAGCTCCTAAAACTCATGGAATTTCTTAATGGATGGGGTAATGAGATGTATTGTTATTCGTAACAACCCCCTCTCACACATACCTGAGTTTCTGCCAATAAGGTGACTTAAGGTGGGCCCGTTGATACATTGTAAGGAGAGGGGAGCTGGTTGCCAGAGGAACCAACACTATGATGAGCAAGTCAGAAACTTCATTCTCATTCTCTCCTCTAGGGGGGGCAAAGAAGCTGCAGACTGAGCTTAATTACCACTGGCCAGTGATTTAACCAGTTATGCCCATGTAATGGAACTTCCATAAAAACCTCTAAATGTGGGGCACCTGGGGGGCTCAGCAGTTGAGCATCTGCCTTTGGCTCAGGGCATGATCCTGGGATCGAGTCCCACATGGGGCTCCCCACAGGGAGCCTGCTTCTCCCTCTGCCTATATCTCTGACTCTCTCTGTGTGTCTCATGAATAAATAAATAAAATCTTAAAAAAAAAAAAAAACGGAATGACAGGACCTGGAGAATTTCCTGTTTGGTGAACATAACCACATGCCAAAAGGGTGGTGTGCCCCATTGCCACAGGGACACAAGCTTCCACGCTCAGGATGCTTCTGGATCATTCCGCTCCCTACGGGCGCCTTCATCTGGCTCTTCATTTGTATCTTTTATAATAAATCAGTAAACAGAAATAAAGTGGCTTCCTGAGTTTTGTGAGCCATTCTGGCAAATTATCGAGGCTGAGGAGGGGGTCACGGGAAGATCTGATTTCTAGCCAACCTGTCAAAAGGACAGGTGCCTGGGACTTAGGACTGCCCTCTGACCCGTGGGTCTTCACCAACTCTAGGTAGTGTCAGAACTGAACTGAGTTGCTGGACGTCCAGCGGGCACCAGAGAGGGCTAACGCAGTGATGCTGCAAATGACCCCACACAGTTGGCGTTGGGAGGAAAGGGAAAACGCTCTCAATGGATGTTGGAAGGAATGTGAATGAAAACAGCTGAAGCTTTTCATCCAATTTTGAGTGTAGGCTTTGGAATCAGACGTCCTGGGCTGGGATCCCATCTTCACCACTCATTGGCTGACCCCAAAACAGCTGTTTTATCTGTCAGGCCTCCAGGTCATTATCCTCTCAAGTGGGAATAACTGCTTTTATTCTCTCTGCGTTCTTGTGAGGAGTGTGTGAGATCCACTCAAGCGCTCATACAGTACCTCATGTGTAACCACTGAAACCACAGCCTAATTACAGTTACTGTCATGAATAAATGCTATTTTCCTGATTCCTCTCCTTTTTTTTTTTTTTTTGATCTTACTATTGTTGAATTTTATTTAAATTTTGCCCTCTTGGGGCATCTGGGTGGCCCAGCTGGTTAAGCAGCCGACTCTTGGCTTCTGCTCAGGTCATGATCCCAAGGTCCTAAGATCAAGTTCCGCATTGGCCCTCACCCTCAGTCGGCTTGGGATTCTCTCTCCTGCCCCTCCCGATTGTGCATGTTCTCTCTCTCTCTCTCTCTCTAAAACAAATAAATCAATCTTTTTTAAAAAAATTTGCTCTCATGAACATTTTTTTCTCCTCCTGTTTTTGGATGCTTTACAACGTTTGTTTTAATGTCATCGTTTTAATTTCTTCTTCTCTGTTATACCACAATTTCTAATTTTAAGCCTGCCCTAACTTGGCATGACTACTCTCTTGTGTTCTTTTGGTTGTCAGTTCTTTTTCAGCCCTGTCTGTGGTTGTCTCTAGAATGGTTGTCAGAACACAAGTATGAGGAAATGTAAACAGTAGAGGGTTCACATTATAAAAAGATGGTTTCAAAGAAGGGAGAGAGAGAGGGAGAGAGGCTCCTCCTTGCTCCCCCACTATCTCGGAAAACAGATGTCTTAGGCCAAAGTTCCCAGCCTGTTTCAAAATGTGTTATCAAACAAAAACAAGTCTCATTCCAGAAACTCAGGAGCATGAGCACACACTCCCCTGCTGCCTGCCCAGGGCACATCTGATCAGTTGGGACGGGTGTGCTTTCAGCCCTCTTGCTAACAACTCGTGTGGCCCAGTGCCTGTCAAGTGGCTGGATTTCAGGCAAAAGCTGACGGACTACAATGCCTGTGACAGGAGTGAGCCTCACGTGGAGCCAGCCGTCTAGAGACAGCCCTGACGCATATCTGTCCCAGAGCATATACTGGGGCCAGGCAGCTGACTCTTATTTATTTCCCCTCCCCATTTCCAATGTCATGGCTGTTTCTTTTACCCTGACAGAATCAAAGGTGGATGCTCTAGAGTGTGGCAGTACGGAGCTCCCCTCACTCCTGCTGCCTCTGTGGGGGTCTTTGAAGGGTAGGATGGTTTAGGTGCATCACCTTGTTTGCAGTTTTTTCAAGCCTGCAGCTCCTAGACCAGGCAATGTAGGCCTGAGAGAGAAAGACAAACCATATGGGAACGCCTGGGTGGCTTAGCAGTTAAGCTCCTGCCTTCGGCCCAGGGTCTGATCCTGGAGTCCCAGGATCAAGTCCCACATCGGCTCCCTGCGTGGAGCCTGCTTCTCCCTCTGCCTGTGTCTCTGCCTCTCTCTCTCTGTGTCTCTCATGAATAAATAAACAAAATTAAAAAAAAAAGACAAACCATATGGTAAATATGCCAAGCCCCTCTGTTATGCTGATAAACCCTGGCTCTCCTGCAGCCTTCCTATCATACTCCTCCAAGGGGACACACCAGAAGGGGGACCCCCAAGGCAGTTTGCTGGCCTCACCCAAGGGAAAAGGGTCTCCAGTGGTGAACGTGCTGTACATATACTCTGGCCCTGACAGCCTGGGTATTAATTTATTTCAGGATTTACTCACAGGCATCGGATGCTCCCTATGTCTGATTCTCCCAGTGATTCGGACTGCTTCAAGTTTAGGGTACAATCTTCCATTTAAGGACTCATTAACCTGCAGGTGCTGGTAGACGGGTGGCCTAAGTTTTACCAGTCATCCTCCACCCACAAGAGCAGGTACGAGTGACTGTTCTTTTGTTGAAACCTGAGCTCATTCCTCTAAGATATTTACGCCAGAGCTAAAAGACAAAACAAAACAAAACAAAAACAAAAATAGATTCCCCCAATGTTCCTAAGTCCCTTCTATTTCTTTTTCTTTTTCTAACCCATCTGGGAGATGACATATGACCTTGATCACTACACCAACACTTAACAAGTCTATTTTAAGCATCCAGAGGATTGGGGCGCCTGGGTGGCTCTGTCTGTTGAACGTCTGAGTCTTGATTTCAGCTCAGGTCATGATCTTGGGGTCGTGGGATCCAGCCCCTGGTCAGATTCCAAGCTTAATGAGTCTGCTTGAGATTCTCCCTCTGGCCTCCACTGCTCCCTTTCTCTCTCTCTCTCTCTCTCTCTCTCTCTCTCTCAAATAAGTAAATCCTTACACATCCAGGGGATTTATAAGAGGTCCCTCCCTGGCTAGGCATCAGTAACTGGAAGCAGCATTTGCAGATTCAAGATGAGGGCACAAAAAAAAAAAAAAAAAAAGATGAGGGCATGTTCAGGGCCATTTGTGGGAACAAGATGGGTCCAGTGGGAGCAGAGCCCTTGGCAAAAAAGGTGGAAGCATGAAATTCTGTGATGACCCTGCCCTACCAATAAGTTTTCTGCTAGAACATTCTTCTTTCTGCTCTTTGTCTAAGTCCTATTCGTCCTTCAGGGTTTAGCATAAAGCCTGTTTGCTAAGAGACATCTCTTCCCATCCCCTGGAAGAGTGTGCATGTGGCCCAGATATGGAGCAGACCCCAGATGGGCAGCAGCTGGAGGTCTCAGAGCAGCCTCCCTCCTGCAGGGAGCTGTGAGCAGTGCACCACCACCACTGATGCCTCTCCAAAGGTTGTGAATGTGAATTTTTCTTTCTTTCTTGAATCATTTCTTCCAAATGGACCCCCAAGCATGGAAATCTTGAGTTACAGGAGAGTATGCACAACGTCCTGTCTTATACAAGAGGCCCTTCAAGGGACTGCCCACTGAACAAAGGAACTAGGGCAGTTCCCCTGCTCTTTCCCCTTCCTCCCTGAGCCCCGCACACGGAACACAGGCAGAAGTTGAAGGACACCACCGATGCCCCCACTTCCCGATGTATGACATCCTGGGAAGAGTCAAATCCAGGCAGAGGAAATTTGTGCCATGTGCATATTGTGCCAAAGGCAAAAAGAATCATTTCAAAGAGCAAGGAAAGCCCAACACGTGCCACAGCGTGGAGGAACCCTGAAAGATTTCTTCTAAGTGAAAAGAGCCGGTCCAAAAAAGATGAGCTCTGGAGGATTCCACTCGCCCGAGTTACTGAGAGCAGTCAGATTCCCAGAAACACAGAGGACTGTGGTGTAAGGGGCGTGTGGCTTCTGTTCTGTAAGATATAAAAAAAGTTCTAGACATTGCACAACAACGTGAAGAGACTTCACCCTAATGAACTGAGCAGTCAGAAATGGTTCCAATGGTCAATTTTAAGCTCTGTGGTTTTTTTAAACCACATTTGGGATGAGACAGTTTCACAGGCCGCTCCCTAGCACAACCCGCCTGCCGGGATGCGGCTGTCTGCACTGCCCTCTGCTGCTCGCTGGTGCCCGTGCAGCAAGGAGCGCCTGGCTTCTAGAACAAAATCAAATGCTTTGCATTCCAGGAGCCTTTTATTGTATGGTCACTGGTGGCATTTAAAGCAGCCACAATGAGATACCACCTCACACCAGTGAGAATGGGGAAGATGAGCAAGACAGGAAACCACAAATGTTGGAGAGGATGTGGGGAAAGGGGAACCCTCTTGCACTGTTGGTGGGAATGTGAACTGGTGCAGCCACTCTGGAAAACTGTGTGGAGGTTCCTCAAAGAGTTAAAAATAGACCTGCCCTACGACCCAGCAATTGCACTGCTGGGGATTTACCCCAAAGATTCAGATGCAATGAAACGCCGGGACACCTGCACCCCGATGTTTCTAGCAGCCATGTCTACAATAGCCAAACTGTGGAAGGAGCCTCGGTGTCCATCGAAAGATGAATGGATAAAGAAGATGTGGTTTATCTATACAATGGAATATTCCTCAGCCATTAGAAACGACAAATACCCACCATTTGCTCCAACGTGGATGGAACTGGAGGGTATTATGCTGAGTGAAGTAAGTCAATCGGAGAAGGACAAACATTATATGGTCTCATTCATTTGGGGAATATAAAAATTAGTGAAAGGGAATAAAGGGAAAGGAGAGAAAATGAGTGAAAATATCAGTGAGGGTGACAAAACATGAGACCCCTAACTCTGGGAAATGAACAAGGGGTGGTGGAAGGGGAAGTGGGCAGGGGGTTGGGGTGACTGGGTGATGGGCACTGAGGGGGGCACTTGATGGGATGAGCACTGGGTGTTATGCTATATGTTGGAAAATTGAACTCCAATAAAAAAATAAAAAATAAATGAAGCAGGCAGAAAACATGCTCATGACGGGGGAAAATTCAGTCAGAGGCGTGCTTCATAAATTGAGGAGGCTGAAAGCCACTCCATCCTTCATGTTTGTCCCTTTGACTGTACCTCCACATCCTCTCAGCCGTTCTCCCAATCTCTACCAGATAAACCATATGATTTTATAGAATGAGACTTATTTAGAGGTTTAATCCAGAGTCCATCCGCTTGAACTCAGGGTGAGAAAGGCCATAAGACCCCATCTGGAATCCAGGCTCCCTGCACCAACCCTGACTTCTATACTACATATAAGCCCACCCACCAGACTAAGAGTCTCCCAAACCCCTCAGCCTTAACTGGTATAATCTTGGTTCAATTCCTCTTTGTTTTCCTCCTCCCGTTCATGTTCACAGATGTTAAAGAAAGGAAGTTCAAGGAGATTGAGTCATTTGTCCAAGGTCACAGAGCCATGGAGTGCAAAGCTGTATCCCAAACCCAGTTCTGCCAAACTCTTCCTTTTTAGTTCATTCTTTTCCTTGTTGCCTCTTCCCCTTTTCTCAAGCCGAACGATCTCCTTCATCCTTATTTTTAAAAATAATAGATAGATAATGCTACAGTTAATAACACTTATGATTCTGTTGAAAGCGTTTTCTTTCTTCCTCTGTGGTATTATTTAAGACCATTTTGCAGCTTCCTTCCTTCCTCCCTTCCTCTCTCCCTCCCTCCCTCCCTCCCTCCCTTCCTCCCTTCCTGTATTTCCTTCCCAACTATGCATTGAGAGACAATGAGAAAGGTCGGAAAATGAGGCCCCCCCACACACAGGGCCAATATTTAGCCAGTAACCTCAGGAAGACCATTTCCACCCCCTGTGGGCTCTGATGGGCTGGGATTGCAAAGTGCATGGTATTAAGTATTAGGATTATTCCTCTGCTTATCCACAAGGGTAATTGTATCTGTGTCCCTTGGAATGCTCAAGTGGAATAAGGATGGCTGGGGGGTGGGGGTGGGGTGGGGGGTGGGGGTGCTGTGAGGCAGGGTGGGGCCTGGGGTGTGGGGCCAAGAGGCAGGGACTCGGATCCAGCCCTGCTACAATCTCTTCTGTGTGACCTTGTGCACCGTTACTTTCCCTGGGAATCAATTTTTCTGTGGGTAAAAGGAAAGTGTGTATGGCCTGGTGCCATTTTTGTAAAAGAAGACAGTGTGCGTATATGTGCTTTTCACATGTGTGAAGAGATGTCCACCTGTTCACACGGTGATCCCTGGGGAGTGGAACTGGCTGAAGGAGGTCTTTTTCACTTTATCTAACCTCTTTACTCTTTGAATTTTCCGTAACAAGCATTTGTTGAAATGTTTTTCAATAGCTAAGGAAGTCCTATTTGCTCCTGTTTTGCAGGAAGTCACACTTCTTATCCGAGGTCACAGAGCCTTGGTATCTAACTCAAGGCTGTCCTGCCTGCGTGTTCCTTATGCTGCCTCGGAACAGTCAGGGGATGTGACCCCCTAGTCCCCAAGGCCTCAGCAAATGCTGCTCAGCGCTGGTAACAAAACATCTTCAGGGGCACCTGGGTAGCTCAGTGGGTTAAGCATCTGCCTTCAGCTCCGGTCATGATCTCAGGGTCCTGGGATGGAGCCCCGTATCCAGCTCCCTGCTCCGCAAGAAGCCTGCTTCTCCCTCTCCCTCTGCCTGCCAGTCCCCTTGCTTGTGTTCTCTCTCTTTCTCTCCCTGTCAAATAAATAAATAAAATCTTTAAAAAATTTTTTTCAGAATTCTCCTTGCCCCCTTCCTGCTTGCATCTGATCCATATCAGCAAATGCTTAGCCACCACTCAGCCAAAGCATGTTTATCTTCTCCTGTGCCCATTGCTATAAAATGCCAAATTTTGCCCCAAATCCTGGGAAAGAGCTATCACCAAACACGATGAATTTCCAGACTCCCTTGGATTTACAGTGACACAAGGTGTTTGTTCTTAAGTCACAAGCCCCGGGGACTGAGCAGGATGTGGTAAGCAGCATGATTACTTGTGCCTGTCATAGGAAGAAGCTACACCAACGGGGAAAAAGGCTTTACTGTCTCCCCAGAGAACAGTCTTCTCTCTGGCAAATAATCCATCCCAAACTGCCTTATGAGAAATTAATTATACTTTTTAATAAAGGAATGCAAAAATAGAGATTGGAAGGAACCACATGAAACGTTGGATTCAGACCATCCTGGGTGCAAATCCAAACCTTGAACAAGTCACTTAACCCACTTTACTAAATGGACACCTTATCTTGTGCCAGGCACTCTGCTGGGCATTTTACACTAACAGCTCAAGCCTGAAGAGATTCGTATTGTTCTCAATGTATAACAGATGAGAGAAGTGGGACTCTGGGAAGAAAGCCACGATGTGGGAGGGCTCAGCTGATGAAACTGCTAAGGCCCAGATTCCAACTCGTGTTGGGACATCAAGACCAGCACCCATTCCTCTGGACGCACCCACTCCCACACACGGTGGGAAGAAAAGACTTGCTCCAAGCACACCGTGGAAACCAGGGCTACCCAGGAGTGACCCCACGGGCTCAAGTGATCCTAAATCCAGACCCTGACACTGCCTAGGAAGGGCTGGCACAGATCAGTGGATGAAAACTGTGCTTTGGTGCTCGATGAACCTAGATTCAAATACTGGCTCCAAGGTGTGCCTGACTGTGGCCCTGGTACTTTACCTGACTTCTCCCGGCCTCAGATTCTTCTCATGTAAAAGACAACTGGTAAGAGGTTAGCCTAGGGTTATACAGCACATCGCCCAGAGTCACAGTTAGGGGAGCTCCTGATCTCACAAATGGGGCACCCCTGGGGAGCTCCACGCTGGGAAGGAGATTGAAGTTCTTGGACCCTGGGCTATTTATGGAGATGCTACGCCCCCTTCAGAAGCTCTGCCCTGCCCATACACCAGGGCTCTGGGACGTGGACACAGCTGCCTCTCACTTCTTAGAGCTTCTATGAGCCGGCCTCAGCCAGAAAGGGGGTCCTTTCTGGAATACCTGCCCAGGGCCCACAAGGAAGGAAATCAGCCTGCAGTAAATGTGACCTCCCAGCCAAGGTGCCTCATACACACGCTGCCCAGGTCAAAGGGGGAAACACCCAGCTTTCCAGGCTGTGCCCTAGGGCCACCACCTCACTCAGTGTAATAGCAGCAGCAGCAGCAGCAGGGCCCCGCCTGCACCCTGTGGTCAGGAGCTGGTGAGACTAAAATGCCTGGTGCGGGGCGCCTGGGTGGCTCAGCGGCTTCCCGACTGTCTTCTGCTCTCAGGGCGTCATTCCGGAGTGCCAGGATCGAGTCCCACATCAGGATCCTGGCACGGCACCTGCTTCTCCCTCTGCCTGTCTCTCTCTCATGAATAAATAAATAAAATCTTTTAAAAAATAATAATAACAATAAATAAAATCCTCGGTGCCCAATAAATGAGATTTGATTTTCTTCATAGAGCTCAGCTGGAAGGGTCCTGGGGCCTGCTCTTCAGCAGCCTAGCTCAGCTGTCCCTGGTCCAGCGCGAAGCCTGAGTTTCACTCCTCTTGGTGCTTCTGATCCGGGCCATTCTTGCTGCCCCCCCCCCCCAACTTCAAGGAGGGCAGCCTAGGAGAAGCTAGCTCCTTGGGGAGAGGCCTAAGTCCTGCCCAGTCACCGCCCCGTGTTTGGACATACTTGGCTCCCAGGCCCTGGAGTTGCTGAGGGGCAGGGCGCGGCCGCCCTGGGCTTGGGGTGGGGTGGGGGGCCTGGGACAGCCTCCCTGCGCGGGCTCGGCTGGCGTCGCTTCTCCCCGCGCCCCAGCACCCAGGCGGCGGGACGCTCACCCCAGACCGCGTGCACGGGGGAGGCCCGCGCCACGCTCACGGCCCACGGTCGGCGCCACAGCTGGGCGGCCTCCGTCCCCGGCCCGCCCCCCTCCTCCCCGGCCCGGCCCTGCGCTCCCGCCCTGCGCTCCGGCCTTCCGCCCCCCCACCCCCCGCAGCATCCGCTCGCCCCGCGCCGAGGGCCGGGGAGGCGGGAGCGTCCTGCCCCGGGGGCACCGGGTGGGGGAGCGGCGGCGAGGGAGCAGCCCCGCCACGTGCCCGCCGCAGCGTTTCCCCGCGCGGTCCCCGCGGAAGTCAGCCCGCAGGGGCGGCGGAGGCTCCGGCCCTTCCCCACCCCCCCGGGGGCTCAGGCGGACTCCCCCCCCGGCCCCCCGCAGACCCAGAGCTCAGGGCCGGCTCCCCCCCCCCCCCCGCCCGCCCCAGCTCAGCGCCAGCTCCTCCCCCGCCCCAGCTCAGCGCCAGCTCCCCCCCCCAGCTCAGCGCCAGCTCCCCCCCCAGCTCAGTGCCGGCTCCCCCCCCCCGCCCCAGCTCAGCGTCGGCTCCCCCCCCCCGCCCCAGCTCAGCGCCGGCTCCCCCCCACTTCCCCCCCCCAGAGCCCCCAAGCTGCACAGTGTGCAGTGAGCCTCTTCGAGCGTCCTGTTGTTCGCAGGCGGTCCGCACCCCCGCCGGCTCCCCGGGGCCTGCCCCTGCTGCTTCCACCCACCGGGGGTGCTCCTTGGCGACCTCAAGGTGTGTGTCAGCGGTGACTCAGACCTGGCTGCAGCCCAGGCTGCCCCCTTTGGGGTGCCTTCAACAGCCAGGTGGGACAGCCCCTGGCGGGCCTGGTGAGCCCTGGGCCCCTGAGGGAGATGTCCTACCAGGACAGCCGCACCACCCCGTGAAGTGCCCCCCACGTACAGCCAAGACTAGGGTTGCCTCAGTGATGACCGCCACATCCTCTTCTGCCTCGGGGCTGGGCCCGTTGGACCTGTAGCGCACAGCTAACCGATGCCCTCATTTCTTTCAAGCCCCCACCCCCACCCCGTGCTTAAAAGCAGCAGCACCCCCAGGCTTTCTGTCCTGGTTGAGTCCAGTGGTCAGCAAGGACTGGTAACAGGCCAGCATCCCTGACCTGTCCCTAGCGGCCAAGCTCTCCAAGCCAACCTAGCTTGGGTCCCCAGAATGCGGGCCATTGCTGGCATCTGGGTGGACACCATTGTGGCTGTGGTGGCTCTTGCTCTGGGCATAAGCTCTGGCTTCAGTTGCTGCAAGAAATGGGGGTGGGGCGGGGAGGGACTACAGGAGACTGGAGGGAGGCATTCTGACAGGAACAGAGGGCCTCCGGGGCCACCCAGGCCACTGCAGAGTCCATCGCAGTCTGAATGCATAGATAATGACAAGAATACTGTCCAAACTTATAACCAAACAGGACTGCTGCATCATCACTAATTAAGGTTTTAGCCCATTCTCTTCCTTCTACCACCTACATAACAAGTCAGTTAGCCAAGCACAGAGTTGGCTGCACTTTCGGAAGCTACCAGCGTAGAATTAAACCATTTCCTCAGACCCTCCTCCAAATCACCTGACATACACTCAGGACAGTCCCTTGCCCTGACACCCTCTTGCTGAGATGCCCCACCCTTCTCCACTGCAGGTTCACAAGTTGCTCTGACCCTCTTTTTGCAAAGAGCCCATAAGCCTAACTTTGTTCAAATACAGTTGAATTCCTGATGGTCTTCAGTAGGAGGGAATCAACAGGAAGATAGAATTGGCATTGATCCCAGGACGTACAATATAACTGAAGTTGGAATTTTCTCCCTAATTGTCACAAAATGCAATGTGTTTTCTCAGAAGTATTGTCTCGTACCCAAGGACCCCAAAAGTTCTCTCTCATGGTGGATCTAAGAGTTTTTTCCCCAATAAGGCCTGACCTGGCAGATCATGAAACAAATTAGGTTACAATCAGCATTTTTTTTTTTAATGAGATAGAGTCAAAACTAGAGTGCATACAGGAATTGTTTTGGGAAATTTTGTCTTAGTTATTAAGTTGACCATATAAAATTGCCCTTATCCAATCGTTTTGGATTCACAAAAAAAAAGGTTTTTTTTTTTTTATGATTTAAACTACAATGTGTGTATCAATAGATCAAGCCACAATGTGAAATGCATTTCAAACTGTGATCACAGTCAAAACAGTGGAAAGTCACTGTTTTGGATAGATGTTCCATGAAGCTTTGGAAAACTACATGCATTCCCAGAATCTACCTCGCTCCCAACCACCCTTATTGAAAAGTCTCTCCTGTGGAGGTGTTTGGCTCGGGTAAGCCAGAGGGAATTACCATTCCCTAACCCCAGACCGCAATCTTTTGGGGGACACAGCTCAATTTTATAATGTTCTCAAAATACAGGCTTCGTCACAACTTAACCTCAGAGTGGGTCTCTGGTTGTCACGAGAGCAAACTGAAGTGTCCCATTGAACCCCAAACCACGAGGCATGCAGAACCTAGTTCAAATGGCCCCTTGGGGTGTGAATTTTTAGAGTCAATTCTGAAGGCACATGGAGAGTCCAGGTGCTGCTCGTCAGGAAGCATGACCTCACGGGGCTGACAAGACCCCACTTCCCTAACCTGAGTTTTACTTCTTGGCATTTTAACTGCTCAAGCTACAAATGGGAAGATATCCAGAACCCGAAGAGATAGTATTGGTGCAAATTCCAAATCCTGAGACGAAGAGGCGGTTGACAACCCCGTAACGCTGGGTTATTTGAGATCCACTCTCTTCCGCTGGTCTAATGGGTGCACATTGGAGCTGATAGTCAGCTGAGTGACTGTTGCCTCTTCTGAGCCTTCTTTGGACTTGCGATCACTTACCATCGGTAGAGACCTTCTCTGGGTGAGAAGTACCTTTCTGACAGCGTCGCACTTTATCTTCACAAACACTAAGTAGCTAAGTTCAGAAAGTAATTTCTTATATGAAGAGACTGGTGCTCAAAGTGGTTAAGTGACTTGCCCAAAGTCACATGCCTTTGGTACTACAAATACGAGTGCCTGGAACCTGCTTTTAGACTCTGCCCTTTGTGATTAAGCCACCCCGGCACCCCAACATTGTTTCATTTACGTTGTTTCATCACTTTTTGAAAAGTGATTTTAGTTAGATACTGAGCATATCCTGATTTTACCAGAGAGGAAACTGAAGCTCAGAGAAGTTAAATAGCTTTTACAGGAGACTGCAGTGGAGCATAGCAGTAAAGGTACGGCCTTGGTCTGAGTCAAATATCAGGCTCTGGTGAGTCCTTGAGCCTCAGTTTGAGCCTCCATAAAATGGAGTTAGTATGTTAAATTCCTTCATTACTTGAGAAGACTTAAATGAGCTAGTGGATACAAAGCATTTTGGAACAGCCCAGACTTATAAAATTTAAATATACTTTTCTAAATTGAAATTTAAATCTATAAGGTCTGATTTGCCACCAACTTTCAGAGTAGGATCCCAGAACCAAATCAGACAGAACTAAGTTTACATCCCAGTGCACCTGCTTGTGTACAGGGGCAAATTGTCTTACCTCTCTGAGAACTAATCTCATCTGTAAAATGGAGATAATCATGAGACTGGTGTCATAAATTGTTATAAGGATTAAACAAGATAATGCCAGGAAATCCCCTAGTGCAGTGTCTGGCATGTCACCCTGAGCTGTCACAATATGCAGATAATTTTTTTTTTTTTTTAGGATTTTATTTATTTGAGAGAGAGAGAGAGAGAACATGAGCAGGGGGAGGGGCAGAGGGAGAAGGAGAATCAGACTCTCCACTGAGCAGGGAGGACAACTCTATGACTCTCTGTGGAGCTCCATCCAGGATCCCAAGATTATGACCTGAGCCAAAGGCAGGGGCTTAACAGACTCAGCCACCCAGACGCCCTACAATGTGCAGATAATCCTGATGGTGATGTGTGGAGGTGAGCCGTGGTGCCCTGGATACACAAAAATGTATTATCAAGACTCACAGTTGAGTGGGTCAGACATTCACAAAATAAAAACTACTCATTGTGGAAATGTCATAGAGCTTCGAACAAGACATATGAGAAAGGGAATGCGGGACACAAATTCTAAGTGAGAAGGGGCTGGAAAGGCTTCCTGGATGGGACAGGACTCTTGGTCTCAGGCAGGCACGTTTTCAGATGTGTTCAGTTCTGCTGGCTGGCAAGGATTCTTTCAACAGACTCTTTCCTTCCTGATGGTCTCAGTTCTCCCAGGACAATACATTTCTGTTTGCCCCTTCTCCCGCTACCTCACATGCTCCTTCAGTCCCCCAGGAAGAAACATCTCGTAAACTCTTCTCAACCTCTTCAGCTGCATGTCACTGTGAGTCAGTCACTTTGCATGAGTTCTTTCTTGACCCAAACTGCAAGCTCTGTGGAAGGGGGTAGCGATAGCGTGTTCACTGTAGCTACGTTCAGAGCTCGGCATCAAGCAGCACACGTAGTAGGGACTCTTCAAGTTTGCAGAATGAAAGAAAACAGAAGTGGTCTTGTGAGACCCTGAGCGATGAGAGCCAGTTGTCAAATCCTTTTAGGAGACCTGCCCCGCTTGGATTCTTAAATGTATTACTTCATTAATAACCCAGCGTTAAGCCCCATTTTGCCTATTATAAGTGCTTGAATAAATACAAATGTGAATAAACCTGAAGTTTTTGCTGTCTCAAAGTATTCTAGGCAAGTTACACAAAAAATAAAAATAAAAGGAATGGGCAAAGGAAATGTGGGAGCATGGTACAGTCATCCGGCCTCCACGTCCCTTTCCAGACTCTGGGTAATGGTGGAGAGAGCGCTACAGTCCTATCCCAGCCACCGACAGGATGGAGACGGCTGGGCTACTGTCAGGGAGTTGTTCCTTGGACACCACACAAGGTCTTCTCCCAGAGGGCTGGGACAACCGGCTCGTTGCTGTCTTATGGACGCTGCACGTCATGTAAGATAAAGAGGTCGGTGTCCTTATTTTGACTTCTGAACGCTTAGAACCAAAATCTGGCCCTTTCTATACATTTTTTGTTGCTAAATTCGATCTTAGTTCCAACCTGGCTATGATGAAAACCTTCTTGGGAGATGCAAATCTGCCCACTGTGAGAGGTGAAGAGTAGGAGGATTTCCTGATAGGCCTCAGGATGATGAAAGCTCTGGTGACCGTCAGAATCACAGGGGGCTCTGCACTTGGATTTGGACAGGGGGACCCTTGCAACTCCCTATAGAACTAAGGCAGAAGAACTGACGTGACCCCTGGTGATTTTTCCTTATCTTTCCATCCTTCTGGTCTTGGTCTTTTTTTTTTTTAATTTTTTTTTATTTTATTTATTTTTTGATAGTCACAGAGAGAGAGAGAGAGAGAGGCAGAGACACAGGCAGAGGGAGAAGCAGGCTCCATGCACCGGGAGCCTGATGTGGGATTCGATCCCGGGTCTCCAGGATCGCGCCCTGGGCCAAAGGCAGGCACCAAACCGCTGCGCCACCCAGGGATCCCTGGTCTTGGTCTTTTTGATGCTGATTTTAAGAGGGTCACTGATCTAATAAAACCTTGAATGTGTCCTCACTGCCCTATGGAATGAATCTAAATTCCTTAGCATGATGCCCAAGGCCCCTGTGGTTGGGCCCTAACCTTCGTATCCAGCTTCATTCCTCGGTATTTCCCTCAGTCCTTCTTCCATGATTGCTGTGCTCCACGTTCAACTCAACATCTGGAAAAACCAGACTTGTGCTCTCCTGTGCTACCCTCAATACCTATTCCCCCGTCCATGTTTCTTGCCTAATTTGCTCATTCTCCTCCTAGTTGGGAGAGGGTACTCTTTGCTTCTTCCCTCTTCCTGAAGCTCCGTGCCCTTCTGCCCAGCTTCTGCCCAGCTTCCCACGCTAACTCCTTGACCGTGATGATCAGAGCTGTCCCCTTTCTTCATCCACTGTCACTTTTAATTCAGGTTCGCCATCATCTGGATTGCTTCTACTCTTACCCTCATAAACCCATCTGCTCACAGGGCCTTGAGTGCTCACTTAAAAAATGTGAGTCATGTCATGTCACTTTCCTGCTTTAAAATTTCCAGTGATTAAAAAAAAAATTTCCAGTGATTTCTCTTTAGCCAGACTCCTAGGACAACATCTGTAAAGTTGGGTTTATTGGCTTGTCGCAGTGAGGGAGAGAGCAGTCTTATCATGGGGAACTTTGAGGCACCTCAATAAGGAAGTGTTAGCAGGGACTCATTATAGGCTTTGGATTTGGGTTAGTTTAGGGAAGGATATAGCGAGGTATAGTTTTGCTCTGAATTGGGTGCTGTCAGAAATCAGGGGCAGCCTTATGACTGGGTTCGTTTTAATCTAGGATGAGATGCTTTTTGTTGTCTATGTAGAAATATTAACCCCTCATTGACTTCTGTCAGAGTTCGTTGTGTACTTGTTGTCTGTGTTCAGCAGTGAAAACAAAATCCAGGTCCCTTTCCACACACTCTTATTGCTAGTGAGAGAGAAAACATTAAGCCTGTGATGCGCAGCATTGACTGACGTCCACAGCTGGACTGCAATAGTATTACAAGCTGGTCTGAGGCTCTTGGCCAGTGAGGCTCATGACCAATCTAAACGATCTCATAGGATAATAGCCTCACACAAAGCTACCCTGATACCATGGTAAGTGAAACAAAACAGTACCACTTCCTAATTTTGTCTAATCACCGACAAAAGCAAGGTCCCTGTGCCACCTGCCAAATGCCCAACCATGGAATTGCACTCATTTTTTGATAGCATCCAAGTGAGAGTGAGCCTCTGCTTTCCCAGGCCCTCCCCTGAGTCACCCAGCTGAAGCCTCACTCTACAGTATGTTCTAACACTTTCCTACTGAGATACCCCACAGCTTCCCATGGTGCTCGTTCTTCCTTGCTGTAACAGGTAATGAGGCCACCTGTTTAACCACAGGTGTGCTTCTCCTGGTCTTTGGCTGAGGGCCTTGGCACTGGCATCACTCCCTTGTCCCTCCTGGTTTCAGCCGTGTTGGCCTCCTTTCAGTTCTAAGTGAATGGGAAGCTCGGTCCTGCCTCAGGGCTAAGCACTAGATATTTCTCTGTGCCCACAGTACTGACTCTCAGGTTGTCTGGGGGCAAGCTCCTCATCATTCAGATTTCGGGAGAAAATAACCACTTGAGAAAGCCCATCATGACCCTGTCTCTTGGTAATTCTATAATAGCACTTTTTTGATTTCCTATATAATTCTTATCCCTTTCTAAATTGTATTATGTGTTGCCTATCTTCCCCTACCAGAATTCAAATTTTAAAAGATCAGGAATTATGTTGTGTTCACGTCTACATCCTAGTGCCTCTAACATTTCCACGAACTGCTGGAACATGTCCTACCTTGAGAATGACAGCATCTTCCTAATGGATCCCTCTACCCCAGGCCACATCCACGTCCAGTACATCTCTTACAGAACCACAGGATTCCTTCTTGAAAAATACCTTCCAGACAGTCTCTTGTGAAGGTGCCAGCACCTCACTCCTACTGTGGCTGGTGGAGAACCCCACACTCAGGCCTGGCAAACACTTGCAAACATGCCACCTGCCTCCCAGCAGCCAAGCCTTGACTAGTGCTGCTCCTTCTCTCCAAAATGTTCTTGCCCACTTGTTATATTTTCCCAAGGCCAAAATTTTAGTCATTTTTCAAAGTCTGGCTCCCAAAGTGTCTGTCTGGAGACCTTCTCTTCCATTCCTCCCTCCCTTGGGGCTCCTGCGGCTCTGTTTTTACCCTCTCTGACTTCTGTCCCCACTGGCTATATACCTGTTGTCTTTCTCAGAGCTGTCCCCACCACAAGAGGGAACTGTCTGCTGTCTGTGCCTGTTTTCTCAGTTGTACACTAAGAATCCTTGTACTTTGTACTCCTTTCTTCCCCTCGGGGTTTGTTGGCTGGTCTAATCATTAAATTGGCATGAGGCAGATTAAGAGGAGAAAAACAAATTTAATTTCATACAGACTTGTATAAAAATTTATGAAGCTCAAAGAAGTGACCAGAGCAGGCAGCTTTTACGCCTTTTAGACAAACACATCTGTGAAGAATTGATAAGACCAAGGGGTTTGGGCTCTTGGAGTAGAAGATGGGTGAAGAAATAACAAGGTTTGTTTAAACAGCTTTCTCGGCCCTCAATTCCCTCTGGTGATGAGGAGGTCTCTCTCCTGGGACAGGGAGGGTACTTCCCCATGGAGATGTATTTCTTGCTTTCAGGGGACAAAGAAGGGGCCAGAGAGCCCTTCTTGCACTGGTTTAAAATAAGATGCCAAAGCAACCCATTTTGGGGCAGCCTGCCCTGAACCCCATCAGTACCTACCTCATAGAGTTTTTGTGAGGAATAAATGAGTTAATGAATGTAAAGCAGTTAGAACGGTTACTGGCACCGAGTAAAACGGTGAATAAATGTTTGCTACTATCATTAACATTCCATTCTGTATCCTTATTACTGGCCCAAAGTAGGCATCAATATGTTCCGCTGTCGAATTTGGTTGGAGCAGGGCAGGAAACTGCTCAAAGCCTGAGCTTTGGAGCTTAGAACCAGGTTGGTCACTTTTTTTTCAGCAGCCTACTAAGTTCTCTGTGTGACCTCCAACTGTCCCCCAACCCCACGCTTTGGGGTAAGAGTCAGGGATCACTGGGAGGAGAAAGTAGTTCTAAACCTTTATCTAATAGTGTGGCATAGGGCTGGTCTGACCTCAAGATAGACACCTGCCTCAGAAATGTATTTTTAAAAAGCTTCCCTGGGTCCCTTGTTCAAATGACAGAGATCCTGGAAGGAATAGCATATTTAACCATTACCTCAAACTGGGTCCCACTTTTCCCATATCAGGGGAGGGATGACATACAGGACCACCAAATGATAGCAGAGGTGGCGGCTGGGCTGGCAGAAGTCTGGGTTATGAGTTGCTGTTCCAAGTTTCTGAAGGCTTGTCAGAGGAAGGTTTGCCAGAGAGTGCTGGTAGGAGGCAGGGAGAAGGATGCAGCGACAACCAGATGTCTCCTGAGGTTGGTCTGACGGAGAAGCAGGAAAACCACATTGTAGTTCTAATTCTACTTTCTTGCTGGGACACGGGGACAGAATATAGAATGTCTTGAGCCCTGGAGTGCTGTTTCATGGTTTAGTCTGAGTTCCTTCCTGTGTAAAAGGAGGGTGTGGGCAGATGGCAGGTGATTCCAAGACTACATGCGAGCTTTCACACACCCTGGGCAGTCTACCTGCAGCTCCAGAGCTTGTCTGAGCCCGCCTATGGTGAACGCCACCTTCTGGCTGTAGAGAACAGCCCTGTCTCAGCTCAGGGAGGGGCGGGATTCCTGGCAGCTGCTGGTGAGTTTGGGTTGGCCTCTAGTGGCCAAAGACTCACAGGCACAACAGGGTGATGTCTAGGCTGTGACCAGGCAGGACTCTGGGGAGCAACTGGCATTTCTCTGAGATGCTCAACAGAGTTCGCCCCTCAGCTGAAGGTCTTACCTGAATCCAGCCTGAGACATTATATACTTGATGTTTGCATGTCCTTCACATGTACTTTCAGATACTCATTTGTCTAAAGCATCAGTCAACCTGTGAAGTTAGTTGTCATTTCCATTTCATAAATGAGGAAGCTCAGGAAAAGGTCACTTGTGTCAAAATTTGGAAACTTACCAGAGTTTGTCACCAAGCAGGATTTGGCAGAAATTTGTACTGGCTTTATCCAGGGAAAATGAATTATGGAGACGGAGAACAGATTTCAGCATAAAATGACCTCAATTGCTAGGTGGCTCGTGGCAGTGGAGTGTATGTAGTCAGTTGGTCTTGGAGCCAGAACTAAAACTCCAAACCTGTCAGGTGCTGGGGGTGGGACTTGGCGCAGTTCCTGGCTCCTCCTCACTTCCCTCATTTGTGAGGTAGTATTTCAGAGGATAAATGAGACTACCTGCCATAAGTAACTGCAGTATTCATACAACTTTGAACCTGTGGATAAAAATACAGCATCTCTTCCTCATTTTTCATACCTTCCCCAGCTTAGATTCCTCCTTCAAACTAGACTGGAAATAGGCTAATTGGGGTTCTTTGCTGTCCTCCAAAAGTTTGACTGGGGTTCAAATACTTGAAATAAAACCGTGCAAAAGGAAATCTGTCTCATCTGCAGGCTAGCTGGCAGGTACGGAGCAATCTACCTTTTCTAGGCTGACTGGCCTTGGGAGATTTTCCCGGTGGCCTGGCATCATGGTGATTCACCCGGCACGCTCCACTGAGCCTGGCCCTGGCTGGGAGGATTACGTTTCATCCAATGTTGAAATCACTTGAAATTCCTCTTGCTCATCCAAAGATGCAGAAATAAAAGAAGCAACTCACGGTCCTGCTGAGGCGAGATCTTTATTGTTAGCCATTCTTGCATCTTTTATTTTCTATCTGCCAAAAAACAGATGGATCCAAGTAATATATGAATCACATGCACAAGGATGTTACCACATATCCTACAAATATTTCACCAAAATATGAAATTATACTTTTACTGTATCTGTAGGCTTTAGAGCTCTATAGAGGCTTTTGAGTGAAAAGATGAAATTTTTTTATCACTTTCACTTTTTCAATGTACGAACATTCAGAGGTGGGATGAGGCAGGAGGCCAAACCATTCTTTTTAAATGCCGTGGCCTAAACATTGTCTAGTGACCAACACACGTGCACACACTATAAACCAACTGAAGGGATATCCAAACTTTTTTCCCTTTTCCTCTTTACCAATCACTTTCTCACCCTGGTGGAAGCCCTTTTGCATCTTGCAGTTCTATTTTACTCTTTAGTATTAAGAGAGATAAGGTGCTCAGCTACTTAGGAGCTGAGGATTCATAAAGTCATTCTAAACCACTTCAGAGATACATTTCCCTAAAATATTTACTTGTCCTCTGCCTGTTTGACCAGTGGTCACAACAGTGAGTCATCCATTGGGCCTAAATCCACAGCAGGCTGAAATGACAGCAATACCAAGGCTATGACTTTATTAAATAAACTCTCACTTCCCTCAAACCTATTTCAAAGCTTATTTTATTGGATGCTTGGCCTGTGAATTTGTGCCAGTTTGCAAGTTTTTTTCCAAATAATCTTCTTAAATCAATGTAAAAAGAGTTTATCAACTCTCATATATGCAATTCCTTAACAGATTCAGGAAAACAGAATCTCTCTCTCACAGAGGATTTTTCTACAGGCTGTGGGATAGAAGAAATAACTCTGACAAAATACGAGTTAGGAACTACATCCATGCCTTTTATATGTATATATGCCATATATATATACATGCCATGTACGTATATATGCACACAAATATATATGTATATATAGCACTATATAGTTATAGGTTATACATTCTATATAAATTTTATGGTTGTATATTATGCAACTATAGTTTACATGTATATAAAAATGATTCCCCAGAGATCCTAACCATATATAGACCTAAGAAACAAGGGAACAAAGTCTAAAGACAAAAAATCTTTTGGGTTCTGGATCCTTAAAAACAGAACAAAACACACTTCCAGTGTTGCCATTATTGCTATCTGTATTTTAAGAACATACCTAGAACATGGACCTACTGTTGGTCCCTTCTCCAATGTCCTGTCCATTTCAGATAAGCGTGATGCAGTCTACACACTCAGATCCATACATGTCTGTGAGCTAAGTGCTCATTTCTCCCTTATTTCATCTATACTTTTCTAAGTATTTTCCCCATTCTTCTTCTGAGGCAGACTGCAAACTTTTGGAAGAAGAAACTGACACAACTCTTAGCACAATGCTGGGAGTTTCATTGCTTGTGACTTGCTGCTTGTGACCTCATCGAGACTTATGTAGCTTCCTATTTCCTCCCGTTCAATGGTAGTAGTTGTATCTTTTCTGGACTCTGCTGCTTCAAATGTGCCTCTTCTATATGAATATTCCTTCACATGTAATTCAGTAGAGCTTAAACTGTACCCCCATTGACTTTTGAGACTTCTGCCGACATCCACTTTGGCCCATCTGCTGAATATGAAAACACACTCGGGGAAGGGTCGCTCCTTTCAGATTCAGCAAGTCTGTAATCAGGTATTCCCCACTAAGAAATGTAGTCACATCTTTAACCATTAAAACAGAAAGAGCCTAAAATATTTCACAAGTATTTAGATTATTAAATCTGAGAGCTTCACACTAATAAGCAGGTACTTTATCAATGAGAAATACTGGTCTCGAAGCAGAAGAATCAGTCTAAGAAAAAGCATGAATGGAATAAGCCTCTATGCATTTACTGACAAGGCATCTAGCTATATACCAAAATTACAAATGAAATAAAACCAAACAATAAACCTGTAGTGGTAGCGGGACCCAAATGTTTGTCACCTCACTTTCTTCTAACCAAGGCAACTCTTCCGTCTCTCATTTCTCTTCATTTGGTACTCAGCCAACCTTTGAACTCCTCCTCCTCCAGAAAGGGATGTCAGGCTCTCAGTGGGCTCTTTCCTTTAACTCCCTAACACTTAAACCTGTGCCTCACAATTCCACCCAGTATTGACGTCTTCTATGCATACAAGCTCATTTCCACAAGTGCATACTGCCTTCTGTCCCCTGTACTGCCACAATACCCAACCCAGAGTCCTCCTAACACTGACCTCATAGAGTTTTGGACACAAAACCTTGTGGGAAATAGACACTAGTTAGGTCACCCCAGTCCATCTCACGCAACCTATGGGTGCTAGCCCTTTCTGATTCATGGTTCACTTATGAGCATGGGAGCTTCAAGTAAGTAAACTAAATTGATTTGGGTGCTCCATCCAAGATGGTGACTTTAACTGGGAGTGTCAAATTTCATACCTGAGAACTTTGGGATTTATACTACACCACTAGCTCACAGGCCTGACCATAAATGACCTTTTCCATTAATGCCCACATTTACTAGTTGGTGTCTTTCACACTGTGTCTCTCTCAAGAACATTAAACAGTCTTGCCCCTTTGTTGTGAAACATGGAGGCTGTGCTGTATATTGTTTTAAAATCGCTGGCATTCCCACTGGAAACACCCTATCCACATGACTAAGTCCAAAGAATGTGTGGTAAAGGAGTTTTGTGACATTTTAACTTGAGTACTATTCCAACCATTGTCCATGAATGCTTGGATACAGTGCCTGTATCGCTACACTGCTGATCACAATAAATGTGAGGTAAGCTGGTATGAGCTGTGCCCAACCCAAAACATTTGTGGATGCTTTAAAGCAGGCTGTGTTACTGCACATCCTCAGTTTCCCAATTTCAGAATTGGTGGGTCTACTCTTTTCCGCAAACAGAATGTTAAGATCTCCACTGCTCTCATCTTTGCCAAATGTGGGCAAAAAATAGCGCCTTTACTGTGCCACTGATCTATCAGGATATATAACGGGGATTGTTTTTTCAGCGTCAGGGACAGATTACATGGATCTATTTTCCAACTCTCTGTGGGAAAGAGGTGCAGTGATAGAGGGTCATGATCAGGCCTCTGAACTGAAGGGCACATAGCTTTTGGGATGAGAAATATCTGGGTTCAAACTTAAGTGTGCCATTTGCTAGTAGGGTAACCTTGACCAAGTTATAATTTCTGTGAGCCTGTTTTCTCATCTGCCAGATGGGAATAACACTACTTCCCTCAATAGGGTTGTTGTGAAATAACATACACAAAGCCCCTGGCATATCGCTACATATAGCAGACACTCAATAAACGTTAGTTACTTCTTTTTATTATCCAAGGGTTTGAATTGGCTAGAGTCCAGGATTTTTAATTCATTGTCTCAATTTTCCCAGAAAAGCCATCTAGGTTTAGTAAGTTAAACATAGGTTTACCCTGTAAGGCTGTTAAATACTTGTAGAGTTGACTTAGTGAGTAGAAAGGTTAGAACACTAAGATGGAAGGACACAGCCCTTGCCCCCACACCCATAGGGCCCCAACACACCACACACATACACACACACACACACACACACACACACACCACACACACACACACCCCAGATTAAACCTGGATGCCCATTTGTCCAGGGCTCCACCTCTGCTTGATGAAAATATCTATGGTCTCATGGGTCAGAAAACGGTCGACCTTTCAAAACTTAAGAATGGGAAAGTGAGGCCTCAGGAACTGTGCATACTCCATTAGAAATATAACGAAGGAGAGAAAAGAGGGATAACTGCTATATTTTCTTGTCATTAGCAATATAATGGCTCCCACGTGCTGGAATCCCAGTCTGATAAGAAGAAATGAGTCGAAGGTCATGGATGGACCTCACTGTCCACTGTGAAAGCTCTCGCAACACCTTCAGGCCCCACAGCTTCTTCTCAAAGAGGCCACCATCTCCAAAGACAGGTATCCTATCAGCCTCATTGGGGGGGATTTTGTGTTCCAGGAGCATCATTAATTCCTCTAGCTGGTAAGCAAAGGCAGCAACCTGGAGTAGAAGGGTGTGTATTGCTTGATGGAAATCCCCTTCAGTTGGAGTAAAATGAACCCGCTGGTCTTCTAAAAGCCTGGCCAACATAACATGGAAAGCGCGATAAGCTTGGACGTTCTCTTGGAGTCGCTCCACCTCAGTCAGTTCACTCCACCGATCAGTGCTTGCCATTGGCACACCATCCACAGAGTCCAGGTTTAGGTTCTCGTTCAGGCCCTGATGCTTCATCTGGCCAAGGATACATAAAAACATCACATCTTCTGTAATTATCCCAACATTCTCATTTAATCCCTAAATCTCATCTAAGACCTTATTCACTTTCCAGGTCAGAGATCCAAATTGGAAAAATTTTAAAAATCTCCAAAAGGAACTCATTTGGGATCCATTGACTGGATTTTAGGAAGGCTTTATTCTCCCTGAAATTATACATTCCGCTTTACCTATTTCCTTTTTGTGGGAGAATATGCAGGTTTCATTAGATTTTAAAAGGTTGAAAACCACGCTCTACAACTTCTCCTTCCCACTTTGAACTCCCTCCTGGAAACAAGTACTTGAATCGTACTCGAGTTTTAAGTATTTTAAACATACTTGAAGACACTGGCCAGGCCTATTAGGAATCCCAAGAATTAACCCACTGCAGAACTTTTCTAACCCCCCTCTCCTCCATTATCCACTCTCATTGGGAAGACAAAACTTTAGAGAATTCAGTGGTAATGAGTTAAAAAAGATAAAAATAAAAAAAAAGGTACTTTAAAGAATTAGATTTCTAATTGTTGAGGCTGTACAAAGCTAAACCAATTCCCAGACAACCTAAATTTAGAACTATTTTTCAGTGTTTCTATCATAGTAGGCCTTAGGTGGAGACTGATGGGGATCTCCATCAGAAAACCAATCTGGAACTCCATGGTTAGCTCATCAATTTGACACTTCCCTAAGTTTCCAGTAAATCTTCTAGGGGATCCTTTTTTGATAGTGTGGGTGACCATTCTCTTTTGATACATGGAGACTTGATATATGTAATGAAAAATTGGGTGGCCAATACTATAGAGGAGAAATTCTTTGGGTTTGTGCTGTTATTCTCCCAATCCTATAAATCTCATTCTTTCATTTACATAGCTCAAAAATTCAGAACAATGTGTATGAAGAACCCACACTTACAGGGCCCATAGTTAATCTATTCTGGTAGAATCCAGACTGTAGGCAATCATATTAGGAATAGCCTCCATGACATAGAGCCAATCCTACCCAGAAGACCATGTCTATTTTCTCATTCAAAGAACATGTCTCCTCAACAGGCTAGAGAAGAAAACAGGGTCACAGGAGTTTAAGGGAAAGAACCATGTCGGATGATAGGTGCCCAATCTATGAATGACTGTATGATTAGGGCCTTGATGATTGGTAATGGGGGTTGGAACATGATGCTAAGGGGCTAATCAGAAGAGCTCAAGTGAAAACAGACAACAGCAAAATAGGCAACTTACATAAGATTCCAAAAGAGCAGTCAGGTCTGAACGAATCTTCCTTGCTAGCCAGATAGAGCGGCTACAGAGGTCCCGGCGATGAGGGGTCAGCGGTGAGTGCTCTGTAAAGGCCATCCCCTAACTCAACTGTCCCAGGAAACAAGTGAGCTGGGTTTGCTTCTGTCTACACTGGTCCAAATAAGAAATGTGACTCTCAGACTAAATCCACTGGGCATTCTCTTCTAATGGGATTGTGCACCCCACCCCCACCCCCCTGCCTGACTCAGAGGTGGCAGCAAATTCCTGGCTGTGGATTTTTGTGCCTGTGGAATCAAAGGCCCCTTTTTAATCAGCTTTTTTTTCCTGCAGCGTCTGCCTCCATCTCTCTCCTCCACTCAGTGCCTAGCCTACTTGTTTTTATGTCATTGTTTTGCTTTTGCACTTAGCAACAAGGTCACTATCACACTAATCCTCATGACACCCCTGCCTAATGTGATCTACTTCATATACACATAATCAGTTTATCACTCTCCCTTGCATTCCTCATGTCCTCTTCTTTCTTTTCTTTTTCCCTTCTTGGCCTAGTATTCAAGAATATTGTTATTACTAACAATATAGCTGCCATTGATTAAGCAACTACTCTGGGCCAGACACTGTGCTAAAGGCTTTAAAGCCTTTATTTGATCTTTAGAATAATTCTATGAGATAAATATTTTCCATAACGAAATTGAGGCTTAAAGAAATTAACTAATATGCACAAAATCCAGGAAGCAGGCACAAAACATAGGTCTCTGATTCTCCCACTGACATTGAAATTTCATCCTTTAGGTTTTTCACATTTTGTTCAAGAAACAAAGTTTATGCTAAATAGGTCCTCTGAAAATACAGCATCTTTTCACTTTTATCATTTCGTTATGTAGTTTCATTTATACTCAATTAAAAATCAGCAAAGTAAGTATCTTTAACCTCAATCATGGTGCGTTCCTCATAGCTACAGGATGGGGAAGGTACTGTTTAGGCCTGTTCTCTTCCAAAGGACAGGAAACACCCAACCCTGACTGGGTAACATTTTTAAGGCAGTCTCAAGTGACAACATGCTTTTCTTTTTCTTCCTCATCCCAGTCATACCACACTGCTCCTTAACAGCATACAAGAATGACCTGGGCTTTGAAATGAGGGCAAAAGAGTTTAAGAGCACGTGCAGAATTGTTCTTCTGTTGCATCCAACTTAACCCTGTATATTAAAATATGATGCTTCTTGGGGAAGAGCTTTAAGTGTCCTCCTCAATCAATAAGCCTTCACTATTTCATGCCATAGACATTGCCTCTAAATTGAAACACATGCCTTCTCAGGTGCAAACTTCCATAAACAATAAACAAGGGGTGGAGGGGAGAAAAGTGGGAGTGAGTGGCTCACAGGAGGCCTTTTAAGAAGGTAAAAAGATTTTTTTTTGAAAGTTAATACTTGTTGTGGACACTGAGTTTTGTGAAAAAGCACTGACATTAAATGCTAACAAGGTTTTTGTCATTATGAGACTAACATAAACCTCACAGCATCCTTAACATTTTCTTTACTAGACTAATGAGGCCATCTCTTCTAGAAGTCTGTCACAAAACAGAGGGGGTTTCCAAGTTGACTAGATGATCACAGAATCCTATAGCAACTCAGCATTAGAGATCAAGAACGAAAATGAGTCAGAAGTTACCTCTGATTCTGCCCAAGAGAAGTAATAGCACCTGCCACATAAACCCTGTGCTGGGGGCACTGGGTTCTCAGCAGCATCAACTTTTTACCCTTAGGATAACTGTTAACTTACTACAATCAAGGAAGACAAGTTGCTTCCATGAAGACAACTTTTATTTTTCTTCTTTACATATTTATTTTGGATATGCCTTACCTAGATTAAGAGAAAACAAGGATTTGAAAAGCAGAGTATCCCTTTTATTATAATTTCTTTTTACATAACCTTTTCAACCTAGATTCAGGTAACTACCTGTCTCTCCCATCAAAGGAGAAGGGTCCTGCACATTACAACAGGCAAAAAAGGCTTTCAAGAAATAAAATATTTTAAATTGATCCATTACAATTTTTCAGTTTTCTTGAGTACATTGGAAACTGAAAAAAGAAGGAGGGGAAAAATGGTACTTCAAACAATCAGACTAATAACCTTGGCTGGGTTTAATAGACTCTTTATATATTTTTTCCAACAGGTACACAGGAGGTTCAAGTGCTCTATGCAGATGCTTTCCCATACCTGAATTCTTTAACTCCCAGTAATCCTGGCCAGTGTTTATTCAAACTCTTTGAAGCATAGTAAGTCTCAATTATGCAGAATAACCCTGGGCAACCACAGACTAGGGGGAAGCACATCTCCCAGAAATAATACTTGCATGTCAATTACATTTTCAGGATTTTGAACTGCCAATTCACAAGATGGAGAATATGCAGTGGGGAGAGTTATTAAAAAGGTAACACAATTTGACTAAGGGTAGGAAATGCAGAATTTTAAGAGGGCTCCTTGGAAGGACACATGAGAAGCAGACAAGGAAAGGGGAGAGGGCTTAGTACAAGACAGCTTACTTATACCACTCTTTACTGTGCTAGCATCTTTTCAAAAGGAAAAAAAAAAGATAAAAGTCCATGGAGAATATTTTAAGATTGACTGCAAACTGCTATAATAATTTATTGAAGCAAACTATAGGCAAATGGTACCTATAAAGGGATCAAAAAACAGGAAGAACAGAAAGTTTCTAGTTATTAGAACTTGTTGCTTTTTGTGGGGAGGAGTGTGATATGGGAAGAACATATTTTCCTTCAATCTCGTTAATTTTTCTTAACGCAGTTTGCTTTTGTGTAGGTGGTTAAAATATCTGATGACTCATCACTGCAAATACAACTTACAGAGACAGAGAAGATAAGGTACGTGTGCGGTACAGATGAGAGCTAGTCAAACAGTACAAAATGGACTTATAACAAGAGTGGAACAACTTTGTTGTAAACCCAATCAATCTGACAGTATTTTCAAATGTACTCAACATACCAAGTCAATTCCAAATCCTGACTGTGGGCAGGAAAGCATATTCTACATCCCTTCTATCCTTATTCCATTTTCTACCCCCACACTGGAGGGATGGCAAATCTGCAACACTCTGTAAAGAAACAATAGTGCATTTAAGTCTATTCACTGTAGGTGTCTGACTCCCTATTCCCTGGCATCCCAACCACTGACACTAGTGGGTGTAAAGTAAGCCTCTTTCAGAGATGACATTTTGTTACCCCTCTTTTTGGGAAAAAATAAAAGAGAAAATTGATAAACTTTGTAGTTTTAGTGTTTGTGAAAAACAAGTTGTTCCTTATTTTGCTCTCAGCAAAACTTCATTCTTTCCAACAGCCATCACAACATTTCTGACAAACAATGAATAGGGCAAGCCTTTAACTCCAGCTTGTGAGGTACACAGAAGGATAGAAATTGCCCTTCTAATTCTCTAAAAATTGCCAAAATAAGTTTTTAGTCTTCTGGGAGTTATAAACTTGTACAAAAACACCACCTGCCTCTCCCATGGCCAGTAATAAGCAATCAACCCCCAAGAAAATCCCTATCTCAATGGATGTGGTAATTCCAGAATTTTAGGTGAAAGCCAAAGCCAATATTCCACAGATTATTAACTTTGTCTATGGAAGCCTTTCCTCTTCTGAAGTATTATTTTTATAAAAAGGAAACAAAACAGAGCCATTTTCTTTGACTTCAAATTGTACGAGTCATAGACTATCTCTTCACTAATGGCAGTGTCCTCCAATAACTGGGACCTGGAATGAAACAATGATAAAGCAAAGCAAAACCAAAAACAAAGCTAGGGGCCAGAATTGGGCCAACAGGAAGGTGTATAGAAAGAAATTATGGGGACAAAAAAAGAAAATAAATTTACAAGAGAAAATCTTTTATCTGTAATTCAGACGCTGAACAACCCTTCTCATCCCCTCAAAATTCCTAAATCTCAATGCTCTAAAAACTCAAAGAGCACTAATTACCAAAAACCTAACTTCCTTCCCTAAAAAGGCTTCCAAAAAAGCACTAGGCTACTGTAGTGATTTTGTTAGTGCTGAGGACCAGCTTTCTTTAAAGGCCACTGGAGAGCTATATTTTAGAGGCTGGCTGTGCTTCTTCAATCCTGTATCTTGCCTTCAATAGTACCTCTTATAGAAAGGACCCCATGTCAGAATAACCTAATCTCTCCCAGCCCCCAAAAATCTAGCAACGACGACCCCCCCCCCCCAAAAAAAAAATCAGACTTTCCGTTAATAAATAAGGAATCTCAGGTTCCACAACACAAAAACACACATGTTCAAAGTGCAAATTTCTGCCATTAGTCTGGGACTTTTCTCACTGATACAGAGCCCTGTCTTATGGCCAGAGAAACCATGTAGAGGGCAGCCCCCTCCCTGTTGGGAGCCTGCTTCCATGCTAGTAAGCACCACTGAGAACCAGAGGGAGGTGTTGGAAGGGGACTGAAGTGCTGGGATCACAAAGGAGGGAGGTGGTCCCCATGAATCCTTCCTTTCCGAAACCCAGCGGGGAATGGAGGAAATGGGGGTGAGTGGGAGAGGTGTGCTGTTTTAACAGCTCACCCTAAGGGGCCTAAAGTGCCAAGTCAAGCTGCCAGCCTCCAGAGATTAGAAGTGTATGATACTTTGGGAATAAGTGTGCTGCAGTGGGTAGAAGCCAGAACCATAGGGCAGCAGTGAAGGAGAAGGGGTTTAGAGGACAGTAATATACTATCAAGAGTTAAAAGCTGATCCAGAGCACATCAGAGTTACAGGTTTAAGAAGGGATCTGCCGGTGAGCAGGAAGTCTGCCTGACTGGAACTGAGGAGGAGGATAACCCTCACTTTAAGAGCTTCTTCTTTTTTGCCTTCCTTTTTGGTAAAGGCAACATCAATTTTATAAAGGGGACAATAGAGGGAGAAGAGGGTGGGTGTAGGTGTGTGTGCTGTGATCCACAATGGAAAGAGCAGGCCCTTCAGTTATTTTACTAGATTTTAAATGCTTTAAATTTTTTTTTTTTTGTCCTTTTTATCTTTTAAATACAAAGTCTGAGCTGTCCCAGTGCCCAAAGTCTTCCCTTCCACTAAGGTCCAGTAGAGTCTGAATCTTCAATCAGAACCTCTGTGGTAGCACCGAGTATATCCGAGTTCATGACCAGCCCTTCAGTGCCCCCACTGCTGCCACTTCCCACAAAGATCTTCCCATCAGCCATCAGGCTCACCCGTTCCGTCCCACTACAGTATGACTTTGACATCCCTTCAGCTTCTAGCAGGAGGCACTCTCCAGAGGTGGAGTTTCCCAATGGCTCAGGAAGAAGAGGAAGACCCTGCCCATCTGCAGGTTGTGTCAGGGATTCTGGGTTAGTGCCCAAGATATCTGTGCTGGTGATGAGGGCGCCTGCATTGGCAGCCAGAGCTTCGGCAATCAGCACCTCAGGGTGGCTTTTTGCTTTGTGTGCCACTACGCTGTCCTTCTTCTCAAATTTTTTGCCACAGATATTACAAGAGAACTGGTAGAAGGAATCTGCATCATGCTTCTTCATGTGCCAATTAAGGGATGCCTTCTGCCGACACGTAAATCCACAGATCTCGCATCTAGGAAGATGGAAAAGGAAATAATAGCTGATCAAACAGAAATGAAGAGGCCTCTTCTTCAGGGTCAGGGTAGGACTTTAGAGGTCACATATATAGGCCAATAGTCAGTAACATTTCTTGGGAAAAATTACAAAAAGTTAACTAGATGGAAAATTAATGTTTCTTTTATTTGTTTAAAAAACAAAGGAAACAAGAAAAAGTTCACTAAGTAGTGTCCCACTCTGATTTGGTAAAAGTGAATAGAAGTGGCAACTGAAATTGTTTGCATAGGGGCTAACCCACAAGTAGGGCAGATATGCACTTCTCACCCACATGTTCACCAATAAATAAATACTCACTGTAATGGCTTCTCGCCAGTGTGAATCATCCGGTGCACTGCCAGATTGTGAGAACTCTTGAAGGCCCTAGCACAATATTCACAGATATAATCCCTTTGATCTAAGAAGAAAAATAATGTGGTTAGTGTTCCACTTAGAATCCCTGTAAGTAATTTTCCCAGTTCACAGTAAGCAAGCAGATGATCAGTCAGGTCATTTACAGTAAAAGTAGTACTGTTTTCGATCTATAAAACAATGGATAAATAAAATTTTAAGAAGAAATATACCACTTTCAATTTCTGTTTAAAAAGTCCATATATTCAGTATCATAAGGACTAGTTTTAAAAAACTAAACAAAGCAAAACCAGAAACAACTTAATGGATATGTGAGAACTAGAACCCTAATCTCAATCTTGCCAGTAATCTAATTCTTGGATAAAGTGCTCAGTAATAAGTAAATAATGATATTTTCCTTGGATTTTATTCTTTAAAAGTTTTTTTCAGATTGTGAAAGCTGAACGCTTACATATAAAGAATTTGGCATTCAAACCACTACCATCACCACCACATTTGGCATTCCCTAGAAGAAAAGTGATCCATGATTAAAGTGGTAATCATATCTTCTGTTTTGGTTTCTTATTCTCTCCTACCCCTATCTTCTGCAACATTCAACCACCTCCCCTCTGTCATTTCAAAATACCCATAATTTTCACAGGATTTTTGATCAATTTGGTAACATAGTGTAGACTCTATCGGCCAAAGGAGCATTGCACTAAATTATTTCTTTAACTCTTGGTTTGGGAGAGAAGCGGGTAAGGGGATGCTCTGTATCTCTTGAATAAACGACCACTATGTTTTCTAGGTCTTTCACTTAAAATTGCTACAAATAGTCACAGTGAAAACATGAGGATAAGTTAAAAGGCAAACAATATCCAATTTAATTCTATACTCTATCCCAACAGTTCTAAAGCCAAGTGTAGGAGAATAGTCAAGTTTGTCTCAAGCTTGAATACACTTAGGAATCAACTGGGGGATCTCAGTAAATGCAGTTGGTAGTTGAGCAGGTCTGAGGCAGTCTGAGATACTGCATCTCTAATAGTGGCTCAAGTGATGCCAATGCCTGTTGGGCTATCTTCTACATGCTAAATAGGCAAGGTCTAAAAATGGACTTTTAACCCAAGGACAATTCTTAGTGTCTCCCAAATCTTGTCCCCTGTTCCAGCTTCATTACTGCATGGCAAATTTGGGTGGGGCATCCACTTGCTTAAATCAATCACATGTTCAAAGGGAGTCGTCTGTTTGCACTAATTTGGAAAAGGAGAACTACAATAACATTATAAAAGTGTATTAACCAGATGTAAATATTTGGAATGGACTGAACTTGTAAAACAGTTTGTCATAGCAGGCCTGTGGTATTTAGCTAACGTAGTCTAAACTAGTTGTCAGAAATTACTTTTGTAGAGAATAAAACAGAATTAACAGGGAGGAGTGGAGAAAAGGCAGCACCTAGCAAAGAACAGAGTGGAGACAGTCCTCTCCATCAAGCGGTGGCACTATACAATGAGAAGACTGTAGCCTTTGCAATGATTCAGGCCTGAGCTCAAATTGTGGTGCTCTGAAATGTCCACTGTGTGCCAGGCTTCACGCAGTAAACAGCATTTACACGTGCTCTCATTTCATCCTTAAACTAACTCCATGATGTCAGTGACATTATCCGTCCCCACCCCCCCCTTTTTTTTAGATGAGGGAAAGTGAGAAGAAATAACTTGTCTAAGTCACACATACAATAAAAGATGGAGAGGGTACATATATCAGTATAACCCTGGGTAGGAGACAACTGAAATTCCTAGTCTTACTTCTATGTCTGTTGAGAAGATAGCATGTAATAATCCAGTGTCTGGCACCTATTCAATTAGCTCTAACACCCAGGCTCATTTGTTCCCATTAGCTGAACTGCATGGAGATTGTCAGTGGTTAAAAATGAATGGAATTTGGAATCATTCTAGAGTATGTATAATGAAGACACATTCGGTTTCTCTTTCTGAGTCAATAGCTCCTACAGGAGATTACATATAATTCAGTAGCTAGCCTTCCTGACCGCAGTAGCAGAAGTGTCAGAAGCTACTTAATAGTTACCACAGAACTGTAGGCTCTCTCTTCATACTCAATTCTAGTCCATAAGAGGTACTAAAAGTATCTACTGGAAATGGAATTAGAAAATCCTGATTCTGATAAATACCATCGGTGTTACCAAGGGCAAGTTACATAATGTGTAAAGCCTCTTGTTTCTTAGCTATAAGACAAGGGTAATACAAGCAAACTTGGTGATGCTGAATGGATGGATAACCAGTAACAGTTGATAGAGGATATGTGCTCAATAAAAAATTAATCTGTTCATAAAAGTCAAAGGATAAAAGTAAAAAGCCCTAGTTTGTTCATCCCTTATAAAATGTTTCATTATATTTTATTTTCATACCTTTCTCTAACCTTTCTCTAACACCTGACTATAGACTCTCAAAATTTACATTAAAAAAAAGATCATTACCAATCTACATACTTAAAAGTAGAACGCATTTAAAACTTGATAAAACATTTTATTTAAAAAAGTACCTGTATGGGCAGCCTGGGTGTCTCAGCGGTTTAGCGCCGCCTTCAGCCCAGGGCCTGATCCTGGAGACCCGGGATCGAGTCCCACGTCAGGCTCCCTGCATGGAGCCTGCTTCTCCCTCTCTCTCTCTTTCTCTGTGTCTCTCATGAATAAATAAATAAAAATCCTTAAAAAAAAAAAAAAAAAAAAAGGAGTACCTGTATGATGTTTGGCATGTCGTAGAAGTTGCTTCTGGAGCCTGAAGAGTCGCCCACAGGAGGGATGAGGACATACGTATTTCTTCTTCAGCAAATGCTGATACTTAATGTGGTGCTAAAAACAGTAAGAGAAAATAAAGAGCGTTAAAAATTAAGGCTTTCTGAAAGCTTGTTCCTTTGCTAAGTCAAAAGTGCTAAAGGAGGGGCACCAGGGTGGCTCAGTCGGTTAATTGTCCAACTCTTGTTTTCAGCTCAGGTCATGATCTCAGGGTTTTGAGATGGAGCATGGCATCAGGCTCTTTGGCTGGGTGAAGTCTGCTTGAGATTCTCTCTCCCCCCCGCCCTCTCATAAGTGCTAAAGGGAAATCAAATACTCTGCATATGGAGGGTGTGTGTGTGTGCAGTACAACAGTTAAGAACACAGGCTATGGAAATACAGAGAACTGGATTCTAATCTGAGTCTATCATTCATGATAGGAAATGTGCTTAAATACTGTTAGCTATAGTTCTCATTTGTAAAATGGACATAACTGTAAGTGTCTTTCAGCATAACTGTGAGGATACAGACATCATGTGTTGTATGGTGCTTAGTGCAGCACAATGCATACAGTGAAAGAACAGAAGCAACCACTATTATCACAGAGCCAGAATCAGAGAGTTAAGGCCTTAGTCTCATGTTATCCTTGCTGCTAAACAAAAAATCAAATAGGCATTTCTTAAGGTTTTGTAATAAGCATTTCACTTTCATGTTTTCTGCCAGGCCTAAGTATAAGCTATATCTTAATTCATTTTAAAAAAAATCTACTAAGAACAAACCAGAACAAAAAAAAAAACAAAAACCTGAAGTTTTTTTATTTTATACATTATTTAAGAAATCACAGGTCAGAGTTGCTATTTTTATTTTATTTTATTTTTCAGAGTTGCTATTTTTAAAAAAATATAAAATAAAGTCTATTCATCTGTGTCTTTGGTGTGTTGGTACAATCATCTCTTATATCAGAAGTATTTATAGCACTATGAGAAAGACTGGGCTATTCCAAGATTCCAAGGAAATTCTTTATTTGATCTCATGTTCTTAGACATTTTTCTTTTAACACAATGACTAAAGTAATCTTATGCCTTGTTATTAGTTATTTTTAAAAAGATTTTATTTATTTATTTGACCCAGAAGTGTGTGCACTTGAGAAAGAGCACTAGCAGTGGGGAGGTGGGGGAGGTGCAGAGGGAGAGGGAGAGGCAGACTCCCCGCTGAGCAGGGAGCCTGGTGCAGCACTCAATCCCAGCACCCTCGGATCATGTCCTGAGCTGAAGGTAGATACTTAACTGAGCCCCCCCGGCACCCACTTTTATGCCTTTTTAAAAGAAAACGTTTTTTTTTTGACCCTGTATGTCAATGATAAAGCCTACACAAGTTCACAAATTTTAGCATCTCATGAAATAGAAGAACCAGTAATGGAACCTAACCTGAAAGGCTGCCTTATGTAACAATTACTGACCTGCAAATAGCGGGGGTGAGCAAGAACAGTTCCACATCCTTCCATTTCACAACGGACATATTGGATTGGAGGCTTTTTTCTATTATCAATATGTAGGAGAAAAGTTAGCCAACAGAAGAGGCATTCTGCACAGTGGCTTAACTCAATGTACAATAGGGAACAGCAATTTTATAGTATGAAGAATTAAAATCTCTTTACTAGTTTATAGCTTGCACAGAATGTTAGAAATAACCAGAAACTGACAAATGTTTGATAAGAGTTTTTTTTTAAAAAAAAGCACAAAATAAACTAGTAACCCATGCCCAAAAGGTAAAGAAGTGTTAAGATTTTTAGAAACTTTAAGACCCTGCGATAGAATTAAAAACACAGTAACTCTGCATCAAGGATATATTAGTAAAGTTGCATTTGAGAAATTTTTAAATAACCATTCCTGCAAGGTAATGATGAGTAATTATGTGAGTAAGATATGTATAAATTACCTCCTTTTGGGTAATCGTGGACTTTTGTCATCTTTTCGCCTTCTTCCTCTCCTATAATTAGAAAACAGAGTAATTGTCCACATATTCCAGACTAAGCTTACAAAGCCAAGAATGGCTAAAGACCCATACTGTAGACTGAAGAGCAGGTGGCAGAAACAAAGGATAATTACAATATACACAGTATACAAAGACATATCTGACAAACCAAAGATGTCATTCTGAAGTAATTTCACTTAAATAAATCTGTATTACAAGTTAAATACATACCTGTCATAAACTATATACATTACTATGGAAGGTCTGGATAAACCTCAAGGTTACTACTTGAAGAGTCTATCACTTAAATTAATCAATTTGAAAAGGAGAATAGTCTATTGTATAAACACCCAAAGAATATAAACTATACTCTCCTTATAATAGAACCAAAAAGCCTAAACACTTAAAACTTAAATCTTATTTCTGCAACAGGCAATGATTGCTGGACAAGAAGTCAAGATTCTTCAGTCATTTGCCCTATTTGCCCTTCTTTTGAGGATCCGCATTTGTTGTAATTTTCCTTGCTATCTCTACTCCCTCTGTATCCCATTAGCTCCTGTCTTGCCCACTCATTTAAACATCTTTAAGTATTGCTTTGGATTAAATTTAAACTTTTCAAGCTTTTGAGAGCGCCTCTGCAATGAAACTGTCAGCTGCCTGAGGCAGCAATATGCACCTGTCAATACCCCTCTCCTCACTCCCACTCTTTTTTCCCACCAATGGCTTTAAAATCTGTTAGGTTTCCATTTTTAGTAGTAATTGCCTACTCACTTCCTAGGAGGTTCCTCATCCTCCCTAATTTCATTCTCTTCTTCTTTCACCTCTACCTCTACTTCCACTTTTATTTCTTTCTTCTCCTTCTCTTCTTTCACCTTCCCTGATTTTCTCCGTGGTTTTGGGGTTTCCCTGAAAACACAAACAAATTTAACATTGGTATCCAGTAAGGGATCTTTGCAAGGGGGAATTGTGACAACAGGGTAAAACCCGTGGTTATCATTGATTTATTGAAAAATTATGATCCTTAGCTCATGAAATGTGATTTACAGTCAACTGTTCCTTACATGCACAGTAAAAGCCACTCAGGCTAAAAATAATCAGGAATCAAAATTCACTATAGTCGTAAAGAAAAATACAAGAGTAAAAAATTGTAAGTATTCAGGCAATTGATGGTATCTTAAGATAAACATGCAGACATTCAGTATTTTTAATATGATCAAAATAAAGTTCTATAACTAGAAGAGAGAGCTGTGTGAAAGAGTTATAATGTTAAATTGGCAAAACAAGTGCATAATTAATTACTCATTTAAACTTAAGTCTATTAACAACATGGTGAAATAAAAGCATGCAACAGTGCTTTCCTTATTCTTCACTGACACGTCTGAAATAAAACCTGAGACGTGCCTCTCTAAGTGGGGTTTGTAGGTCTCATCTCTTGGGTCATCTTTGAATGGTATCTCCTCTTCACTGATTAACATCTCTTCTTCCTCTTCCTCCTCCTCATCGCTACTAAAAAGGAATAAATAGAGATTAGAAATTCTACTTCTAAGGATTATATATCTGACTAGATTTTATTTGCTCATTTATTTAAAAGTAGCCAAAGATTCACAAGAAATTATCTAGAATTGTTATCCTTATGGTCTAACTGGACTAGCAATCTAGCTGTTTATTATCATAATAATTATAACTAAAAATCTATAAATCCTAAAAAGGCTATTACTTCATTAAATAAAGGTAAGGTGAGGACTGCTCAATGGCACTAAGAGCTAAAAACAAACAAGCAAACAAACAAACAAACAAACAAAAAAAGCAGTGCCTCCGTGTTTCAGTTTGTTAAGTGTCCAACACTTGATTTCAGGTCAGGTCATGACCTCAGGGTCCTGAGACTGAGCTCCACTTTAAGATTTCAAGGTTCTCTCTCTGCCTCTCAACTCCTTCTTTTAAAAAACCAACAAAAACTGGGATCCCTGGGTGGCACAGTGGTTTGGCGCCTGCCTTTGGCCCAGGGCGCGATCCTGGAGACCTGGGATTGAATCCCATGTCGGGCTCCCGGTGCATGGAGCCTGCTTCTCCCTCTGCCTGTGTCTCTGCCTCTCTCTCTCTCTCTGTGACTATCATAAATAAATAAAAATAAAAAAAAAATAAAAAAAAATAAAAAACCAACAAAAACAACAGGCTATAATCCTATGTCTAGTAATCCAATGATCTGCTTTACCGAAAAGATCAACAAGCCCCCCCCCCACCCCAAGCAAATATCAAAAACCCTAGTCAAAACCTCCATTTCCCATTAGTTGCTAACATGAAATAAGCCAGAATACAGAAAGTACTCAAGACCTGCTTTTTGAACTAAATAACTAAAGATTACATGGTTAAAGCGCTAATCAAGAACAAAGTAGCACCTGAACTAAATACCAAAACTGAATTTTTTTTTTTTTAACAGCTCAACACTCTTTCAAGCAGAAAACAACTTTTGTGTGTGGTCTAATATCCCCAAAGGTTTAAATGTGAAATATGAAGTTTCTTACCTAATGCCACCTGGAGACTGATGTTCTTCTGTCCCATCTGGCGAAAGAAAGCAGAACAAAACTTTATCTTTACAGATATAGATATTTTGTCTCTGCAGCCAAGAGACTCAAACCAAATTACTGCCTGGGATAACCATACAAAAGGAGTTTATCTGCAAATTTTCTAAAAGGAACCCTGTATCACCACATCTACCCCTGAAAGGTAAGCTGTTCAACATTACATTTAAAATCAACATGCAACTGGGTTATTAAATAACCATACTTCACTTGTACTGTACCATAATCAAGCTGATCTGTATTTGGTTCTGATTTGCAGATGAGCTGCAATGAACCGGTCTTTGACCTAGAGCTGCGGGTGTTCTCTGTGTCATGATGCCGAGAAACAGACGTCCTGCTACTGCTGCGCCAGCCCCGGCTAGGCCTAGTTGCAGCAATGGAAACTTCCTGAGGGAGGGTAGAATCGTCTTCTTCCTCTTTCTCTTCCTTAGGATCTGGATGAAAACATGTATCATTGCTTATAACCATCTCGGTAGATCTACTATTGTAACCAAAATTTAATAAAAAGCAAAGTAAATTTTTCCAGGAGAAAAGCCCCTCAGATATTTACTGAGATAACAGAAACAAGGTGACAGAAAATTTATCCTTATTGTCCATCATTCTAAAAACTTCCATGTTGTCAAGCAGTTTTATATTGTCTTATCTACTAAATAATGGACTGCTAATAGAAGTATGCGAAATATACCAAATTCTATTCACAGGATTCTAACCTTTTCATTTGAGACAAAGGCAACTAAATTAAGTGAGTTGTCCCCAAAAGACGGCCAGAACTTCTTACAGAAACACAAAGAAGATGGGGTGCCTGGCTGGCTCAGTCATTAAGCAGCTACGTTCAGCTCAGGTCATGATCTCAGGGTCTTAGGACTGAGCCCTGTGTAGGGCTTCCTGCTCAGTGGGGAGTCTGCTTGTCCCTCTGTGCCTCCCCTTGCTCATGCTAATAAATAAATAAAATCTTAAAAAAAAAAAAAGAAACACAAAGAATAAATCACAGGTCCAGATGTTTTAATAATCGAACAATGCTGAAAGAAATTGCCAGAGGAACTGCACACTAAAAATGCTTTCCCTTGACTCTAGTCAATAGTTCTTACAACCACATCATGAATTTGAATTGACCAATCATGATCAAGCCCAGCTCCATGCTGCTCTGCTTCAGTTATCCTATAAGATGCTGTGCACAAGCACAGACACAATTTGTCCATTATCCTATATGTTCTTCATGCTTTGAAGGGTGAATGAAGTGAGGTGGGGGCTATTTCCCCCTTCTGAGCAATAAATAAAAAGCTTAGTATAAGAAACTGGGTTTCATTCCCAGTGTAATTTTTTACATATAGCTATATACAGATACATAAGTATGTTAGTAAACTAAAAATGAGTCTATTTTGACTACAATTCTTTCAATAATCTTAGAAAAGGCCTTTCTAAGAGTAACACAAAATTTTAGTTCTTAAAACTGATACCTATGATTATATATGATTATATAAACACAAAAACAATCTTCTGCATTGCAAGTTCCACTAATAAGCAAAATTTAACAGTCCAACAGAAAAAGAGCTTTTTGGTAAAAATGTGTGGCTCTCACACGCAAACAGAAAAAAGGTCAATCCTCTCATGACAGGATAAACTCAAATGCAAACGATTAGTGAGACACCACTGTTCCCCTATCGTACTGACAATCCGAATGTTTGGCAACCGTGTATTGTCCAGGTTGGAGGAAAGAGTAATACAGATGATAGCATGTGCACTGGTAAAACCTTTGAAGGGCATAAAACCTCTTTCAAGGGCACTCTGACAGTATCTATCAAAATTATAAATGTGTATCCTTTCACATTAATTTCAACTAGTAAGAAGTTACCCTACAGAATTACAATCACACTTAGGTATAGAGGTAGTCATTATAGCACTGTTTTTAGTATGAAAGAGCAGAAAACTAAACATCAGGAAGGGCCTGGTTACATGAATTGATACATCTAGTCAGTAGGCAACTGCATGGAAATAATTCTATGACACTTTATCATGCAAAAAAACCCATATCCATATAAAATCAAAATATTATATAGGTGTTTTATATATAGATATAGAAATAAATGTTATATATGTAAGTTATATATCTTATACATGACAATTATACTTCTGAAAGGATATAGAAGAAATTGATAAGATAAATTTTGGTCACTTCCAGAGGTCCAAAAATATGCCCAGTGATTTCCTCAGTATCTACCCTAGGAGATGGAGGTTCACTGTAGCATGTTCATAAGAGTTAAAGAATGGAAACGACCTATTCCCCCCCTCAATAAGAAAATGTTCAAATAAACTGTGTATTACTGAGATGGAATATTATACAGAGGCATCTGTAAAAAATGACATGGAATTACTGGCAAAAATATTGTTAAACAGAAATTAAGCAAAAAATAAGACACAAACCTACATAAAACATTGTTTTTTTTTAAGATCTGAAAAATACAATTTCCTCCACTGTGGAACAAGGTAGTAAATTGGGGGGGGGGCTATTTTAGCTTTAACCGTATTCTGAAAGTTTTATGAGAATATTTTAAGGTAATATAATTAGTTTGAAATGCGGAGAATAGCAGTGGGAACTCCTAAAAACCTGACAATTATTAAATCAGATATGCATTTCCTTTCAGTTCTTTCCCACTCAGTGCCTGTCTCACTCTTCTCATACCTGAGCTACTTTATGTATCAAAATAATGCAGTAATTAAAAAAAAGGTTAGAATTGACAATATCTTCAACTATCTACAATCCAACAAGTTTACCCAGAAAATAACTGGAAGGTCAAAGAAACCTGTTCAAGATCATAAAGCTAGCTAAACAGACCCAGATATAAAAATCATATCTTGAGACTAGTAATCAAGAACTTCTCCATCTAGGTCATGGCTGCTTTTAAGATAATCTCTTCAAAGGGAGCAATTCGACATCCTCTATAAAGAAGAATAAATAACGTAGAGAGAGTCTTCCTTGTTACTCAACCCAACTATACTAATTTGGACTTTAAACCCACTCCATAACTTCCTGTTAAAGGTTTTTTCTTCATGATGAAAGGATTATTCAGCCACACCTTTTCATGCTGTTAATCAAATGATGGCAATTTGATAAGAATTGCTTATTCTTATAAATAAAGCATAATAACCTATTTTATCCACCCCATCCCCACAAAAAACTCATTTAAAAAAAAATAAAGCATTATCAGAGTGATGTCAGCAAAATGTCCCTCCAACAGAAACACACAAGCAAAAAAAAAAAAGCAAAAAAACACACAAGCAATCACATTCACATGCACACTCACACGTGTGTGCCAAAATCAACTTTGTAAAAAAAAAAAAAAAAAAAAAAGGAAGATACTCATAGGTTTACAGCAACCAAGAGAACACTTAAGAAGGGCAGAGAATGGAGCATATAGAATATTTGAAAAAATAAAGGCCAAAAGTTTCTCAAAATTAGTAAGACATGTATCTACACAAAAAGTTCCATAAGCTCCACGAACTCCAAAAAGACAAATTCTGTGAAACTGAAAAGGAAACATATTTACAATGGAGTTGGCTGGCTAGAAAGGGGAGTTCTCAGGCCATACCACTTGCTGCAATCCTTTGCAGACTCAAGAAAAGAAGCCCTATCTACTAACCCAGCGGGAAGAAGGAAGATTTTTCTTTTTGCCCAGCAACAGTCCAGCCAATGAGTCATCGTCACAGCTCGGCCAATGAAAATCTATTATATTTCGAACTCCTAGTTTACTCCAATGAACCAATGGACTTTGGGTTCATAACAGCAACCCCCATCTCATACCCAGCCCAAAAGTTCCTTTCTTTTGTTTGTGGGACTCGCCTGTAGCTTTTGTTATTGCTTGCCTGTCCAGAATTGTAATTCCTCTGCTATTCCTGAATAAATCCATTTTGCTCGTAAAATAACTGGCTGCTTTACTTTGAAGGTCAATGACTCAAGAGACCCACATCAAGACACATTACCATCAAACTGTCAAAAGCCAAAGACAGAATCTTGAAAACAGCATAAGAGAAGTGACTCATCAGGTATAAGAAATGCTTGGTATCATTAATAATCTATTTCTCATCCGAAACTAGGGAGACCAGAAGGTAGAGAGACGCCATATATAAAGTGGCAATGTCCAGCAAGAACTCTGTATCTGGTAAAATGCCCTTTCAAAAGGGAGACATTCTCAGGTAAACAAGAGCAGAATTTGTTGCTAGTAGACCTATCCTACAAGAAACACTAGAGGGAGTCCTCCAGGCTGTGAAAGGACACTAGGAATTAACTCAAAGCCATTATGAGGAAATAAAAACACCATAATTACATAAATAAATATAAAATAGTATCACTTGTTTTTGGTTTGTAACTCATTTTCCCAACATGACTTAAAAGTATATAAAACAGTAATTAAACACCTATGTTAATGAGCACACGATATAGAATGATTCCAAGTACTGGCATCTTTCTTGCTGAACAATTCATTCCTTAATTTATCTCTTTCCTCTCACTTTTTGTATGGAGTGGTAAGAAGAAACCAGACTGCACTTTCCACACTTTGCTTGGAAATCTTTTCAGCTAAATATACAAGTTCCTCACTTAGAAATTCTAGTTTCCACTCAAGAGAACATAATTCAAGCTAAGTTATGTGCCACTTTATAACAAGGGTTACCTTTTTTTCCACTTTCCATCAACATCTTCATCATTTCCTTCTAAGGCCTTTCCAGATTACCTTTAATGTCTGTATTTCTGCCAGCCTTCTTTAAGGCAATCCAGGCTGCTTTCTGATTAACTGCCTCAGAATTCCCCTACCTACTAGCCATTAACCAAAACCATTTCCACATATTCAGGTATATTTTGTTGCAGCAAAACACGACTTCCAGTATCAAACTCTGTATTTGTTTACTAGGGCTTCCATAAGAAATTACCACAAAGACCTATTTATGTGCAAAGATCCTATTTCCAAATACATTACATTAACAGGTACTCAACATCTTTTTTGGGGGAAACAATTCAACCCACAGCAAGAGGCTCTACTAATAAAAGACAAACTAGACTTCAAGTCAAAAACTGTTATGAGAGACCAAAAAAGGACACTGTATATTGATAAAAGGGTCAATCAAGAGGATACAAGGATTATAAACACATACACACCTAATATATGAAGCAAAAAAAAGACAATTAAAGGGAGAAATAGCCAGTACTAAAACAAAAGACTTTAGTACCTTACTTTCAGTAATGGATACAGTAGTCAGAAGTCTAATTAGGAAATAGAAGACTTGAGTAACTCTATGGGAAAAAAATCAGACCTAACATATATAAAAAATACTTCACATAAAACCAGAATACCAGAATACACAGTCTTCTCAAGTGCACACAGGAGATTCTCCAGGGAAGACCATATGTTAAGCCTCAAAACAAGTCTTAAGAAATTTAAAAAGACTGAGATCATATAAAGAATGTTCTCTAATCACCACAGAATGAAACTAGAAATCAGTATCAGAAAGTAAACCAGAAGATTCACAAGTATGTAGAAATTAAAACAACACACTCTTCAATAAAGATGGTAAATAAATCACAAGGGAAATTAGAAAACACTTAAAGGTGAGTGAAAAGGAAAACACAAGATAGCATAACTTAAGGGCTTTAACAAAAGTAGTCCTTGGAGGGAAATTTATAGATATAAATGCCTAAAAAAACCCAAACAAACAAACAAAAATCCCAAAAAACAAAAACCCACATGTCTAATCAATAATCTACACCTTAAAGGGAAAGGGGAAAAAAGGAAGCCTGTATTAGAAGAAAGAAGGAAATAAAGATTAGAGCAGAGATAAATAAGATAATAGAAAAGAGAGAAAAAAATTTTTTGAAAAGATTAACGGAATTGACAAATCTTTAGCTAAACTAAAAGAAAAAAACTTAAGTTACTAAAATTGGAAATTAAAGTGAAGAAAAAAAAGGCTGAGAACACAATTAACAACTGTATGCAAACAAATTGGACAGCCTACATGAAATAAACACCTAGACACACACTAAAACTCAAGAGGAAACAGAAACCTGAACACACAGTGAAGACAATCAGTCATCAAAACCTCCCAATGAACATTATCAACAAGAGCCAAACTATGAAAGAGCCCAAACGTCCATCAACTGATGAATGGATAAAAGATGTGGTGTGTATATACATACATATACATATTAGCCATAAAAAGAAATTCTGCCATTTTCAATGGCATGGATGGAGCGAGAAAGTATTATACTATGCAAAGTAAGTCAGAGAAAGACAAATACCATATGATTTCACTCATATGTGGAATTTAAGAAACATTAACAGATGTACACATGGAAAGGGGTAAAAAAAAGTATAAGAGACTCTTAACTACAGAGGAAAAAAACTGAGGGTTGATGGAAGGAGGTGGGTGGGGATGTGCTAAATGGGTGATGAGTTCCAAGGAGGGAACTTGATGTAATGAGCACTGGGTGTTGGTGTTGTTAAGTGATGAAATTGCTGAACTCTACACCTGAAACCAATATTATACTATATGTTAACTAGAATTTAAATAAAAATTTGAAACAAAAAAATAAATAAAATGATCACTTCCAAAACCAATACACACCTCCCACTGGGGGGAAAAAAAAAGCCCAGGAGCAGATGGTTTCACTGGTGAATTCTACTAATCATTTAAAGAATACAAACGCTTCTCAAACTCTTCCAAAAAAATAGAAGGGAACACCTCGATTCATTCTTTAAGGCCATCCTTACTCTGATATCAAAGACAAAGACACCACAAGAAGACTATAGACCAATTTCCCTTGCAAACCAAAGTCAGCAGGCACATTAAAACTATGCAGCATTTTAACACTAAGATCAAATGTGATGTATCCTAAGATTATGAGGGTGGTTCAATATACAAAAATCAATTGGTAAAATATACATTACTTGAATGAAGGGGAAAAAACAATCATCTCAAATGATGTAGAAGAATCTGACAAAATTTAGCAAACTTTCGTGGTAAGAACACACAGCAAACTGGGAACAGAATGAAACTTCCAGGTTGAAGATAGAGGGCATTTATCAAAACCCCAGAGCTAATACCATACACTCAATGGCAAAAGACTGAAAACTCTCTCCCTAAGATCAAGAACAAGACAAGGATGCTCTCTTCATTTCTTTTCAAAGTTGTACTGGAAGTTCTAGCCAGAGCAATTAGCCCAGGGGAGGGAGGAGAAGCCACCCAAATTGGAAAGAATGAAGTAAAACTATCTCTATTTGCAGGTGAAATGATCTTATTTCTAAAAAAATTCTAAAGAGTCTGCAAAACTACTACCAAAGGTAACAAATTTAGCAAAGTTGAAGGATACAAGACCAACACACAAAAACATTTTGTTTTAAATACACGAGCAATGAGTAACTCAAAAAGGGAAATAAGAAAACAATTCCATTTACAATTCAATTAAAAACAATAAAATACTTGAATACAGGTAAGATGTCAATAGTCCCCAAATTGATCTACAGATTAAATAGTCCCTATCAAAATCCCAGCTTACGTTTTTTTGCAGAAATTAACAACCTGATTCTAAAATTCATGTGAAAATGTAAGGAACCTAGATTATCCAAAACAATCCTGAAAAAGACTCACTTTATTCTCTCCAGTCTCACAACTTACAACTCACAATAAAGCTGCAGTAATCAATCAGTATCAGTATCACCGTGTGGTACTGGCAAAAGGACAGACAGAATGACCAACAGAAGTGAACTGAGAGTCTCCATATAAACCCATACATCTATAGTCAACTGATTTTAAACAAGTTTGCTGAGACTATTAATGGGGAAAGGATCCACACAAAGAATGAAGTTTTTGAAACCCTTACTTCAGGCCATATATAAAAATTAACTCAAAATGGATCAAAGACCTAAATATAAGGGCTAATACCAAAAAACCCTGAGAAGAAAAACTACAAAATGGGAGAAAATTATTTATAGGTATTATATTTAATAAGTCTAATAATACTCAGAATATATAAAGAAGTCTCAGTTCAACAAAAAGACAAATCACCAACTAAAAAATGAGCAAAGAACTTTAAGACACTTCTGTAAAGAAGATAATTCAAATGGCAAAAACACACAAAAATGCTCAATATAAATCATTTATTTTTTATTCCTTTTTAAAGATTTATTAGAGAGAGAAAGTGTAAGAGTGAGACAACACAAGTAGGGGGAGCTGCAGAGGGAGAGGGAGAAGCTGACTCCCTGCAAAGCAGGGGGCCTGGATGCAGGACTCCATCCCAGGACCCTGAGATCAGGACCTGAGACCTGAGCCAAAGACAGACGCTTAACTGACTGAGCCACCCAGGTACCCCAATATAAATCATTTATGAGATGCAAATAAAAACCACAATGAGATTACCATTTCACACTCACTAGGATAGCTCTAATAATAACTTGAAACCAGAAATAACAAATGTGGAGAGATGTGGAGAAACTGCAACTCTTTTGCACATTGCTGCTGGGAATGTAAAAGGGTGCAGCCACTATGGAAAACAGGTAGTTCCTTAAAAACAAACATTAAGTTGCCATATAACACAGCAATTACACTCATAGGTACAGTCCTCCCACATTGAAAACAGGTATCCAAATTCTTGTACGTGAAATGTTCATTTCTGTACAATACACAACAGCCAAACTGTGGAAACAATTCAAATGTCCATCAAACACTGAACAGATAAACAAAATGAAGTATATTAATGCAGTAGCATATTACTCACAAAAAGGAAAGAAATACTAAAATGTATTAACACATGCCACAACATGGATGAACTTCAAAACTATTATGCTATACAACAGGACACATGAAAGTCACATATTGTAGGATTCTACTTACATAAAATATATAGAATAGGTAAATTCAAATTAATGTTTTAAAATAAGTGAAGTAAAAGCAGATTAATCTTTGTTAGAGACTAGCTCCCTGCAGGGAAACCCTGCACTGAATCCCAGGACTAGGATCTCACCCTGAGAGCTGAAGGCAGATGCTCAACCGCTGAGCCACTCAGGCGTCCTGGGGGATGACTATTTTTAATGAGCATGGGGTCTTGTCTGATGAGGATTAAAATGTTTGGAACTAGACAAAGATGATGTTGCATAAATTATAAAGGTACTAAATGTCACTAAACGGTATGCTTTAAAATAGTTAATTTGGGGGCGCCTGGGTGGCAAAGTCAGTTAAGCATCCAACTCTTGATTTCAGCTCATGATCTTAGTGTTGTAAGACCAAGCCTGGTGACAGACTCTGCCTGCACTGGGTGTAGAGTCTGCCTGGGATTCTCCCCCACGTTTTCTCTCTCTGTAAAATAAAATAAAATGGTTAATTTTGTTGGGTGAATTTTCCTCAAAAAAAAAAAAAAAAAAAAAAAAAAAACCCAAAACAAAAGGCACTGTCAGGTTTCCAGAGCAGAAATTGACAACCAAAGGATAACGCACACGTTAGGATAAACAATCCAGACCAGACAGAAAAGAACCAAGTTTCTTTTGTGTGGTACTTCAAGGACAATTTCTAGCTGTTTCTTATAAAAGCAGTTGACTTTGAAAAGGCTCCTTGATATATAATAAGAAAGAAGAAAATTCCCCTCACAAAGTCTAAGTGAAGGAAGACATCAGGCAAACTATTGCCTGAGCCACATAACATGTAGGCACAGAGAATACAACCACAACCCTGAAAGAGGAAGAAGGGACAAAGAAAGAATGGTTGCTACTATAATTGAGACCAAAAGATACTGGCACTACTGGCAGGAAGTTAATCCTAATTTTTTTAGGTAGCAAAAAAATGAAATTTAACAGTAATTTACCTTAATCTTACAGCAACAAATAATTTTTTTTCTTTTTACATTTTAAAAAAGATTTTATTTATTTGAGAGTGAGCTCAAGCAGGGGGCTGGGGGGAGGAACAGAGGAAGAGGGAGAAGCAAGACCCCCTCACTGAGCAAAGAACCTGATGCAGGGCTCCATCCCAGGACTCAGAGGATCATGACCAGAGCTGAAAACAGATGCTTAACTGACTGAGCTACCCAGGTACCCCTAGAACAGATAATTCTTTCAAAACAACCTCATCAAATTCTAAAAGATCAGAGCCACTTCATCATGATAAAACACTGCAAGTCAGAAGGGCCATCCTAGTATGATCTGGTCCTCCTTCAGGTTGCCCTAGTTTTCTAACTGAAGTTTAGAGAAATTAAATAACTAGTTCAAGATTACAAAAGCTAACACTGACTGTTGGATGAAACAGGGAATGGCTGGTTGGTAAGCTGGGAAGAAACCACAGTAAAAGTCTTTTCATTTCTATTTAAGTATTTACTTTTTTTTTCCCCTGGAAAAGTAACAAATTAAATATTTGACAAGTATTAAGTGCCTAACAGTATGATGATTTTTTTTTTTTTTCAAATTTAGTCCTCACTTTGTCAAGTAATTTTTATTCTTGTTTGTATAGATGAGGAAAGCAAGTAACTAACTTTCCCATCCTCACAAATTAAGCTGTGGAGCTGGGATTTGAACCCAGGTATATCTAAGTCCAAAGTCTGTTTCTTTCTATTATACCACTCCTATAACCATATAAAAGAGAAATGGGAAAAGTGCCCAGTGAAGAGCTTAATTCAGATTTGGGTAATTTCCACTCAGCCTAAGGTTCAAGGTGCCAAGAGAGGATCTCATTTAGGCAATATACTGACTTAAAGATCACGAGAATTATTCCATGAAAGTGAATTTTTAATCTAAAACTGTACATGGTATTTGTTTCAAAACAGATAAATGGAAGGAATATTTTATGATTAAAAACCAGAACAGGGCAGCCCAGGTGGCTCCACGGTTTAGCGCTGCCTTCAGCCCAGGGCCCTGTCTTCAGCCCAGGGCCTGATCCTGGAGACCCAGAATCGAGTCCCACGTCAGGCACCCTGCATGGAGCCTGCTTCTCCCTCTGCCTGTGTCTCTGCCCCTCTTCTCTCTGTGTGTCTCTCATGAATAAATAAAATCTTAAAAACAAAACAAAACAAACAAAAAACAGAACAAAGCCGAGAGATTTTCAAACTTCAATTAAGAAATTAACTTAGTACATTTTAATCTGGTTTACTCATTTTTAAACTAAAACAAGGCTGCTTGTACATAAATATGTGCTTAAATACTTAAATTAGATTTTTCTTTCTTGTTCCAGTCATTTTCTCCACTACTTACTGTATCTATGCTTTTATTTTCTTTCTTACCTATTCCAGGGTAGATATCAGCCACTGTGGCACTAAGACAAAATAAAGGATAAAAAATACTAATGAGCGTTTATAAAATTTCTATGGCTATTAAAATTTTAGGTCAAAAAATTAGAATCACAAACTAAACTATTAATTTTCAAAGTATAAGCATTAGTTGAATTAGTTGTCTCTTAGAAAAATTAAGACTTCACTTAGTTTTAAGAGAATGAAAGGATGTGTTCCCCTTGACATTTTGAAAATTAGTGTTAACTGAAAGATCTCTACACAGCTCAAAATTTAACACTTAAGTTTGAATAGATATGGTTGGATTCTGAAGGCTAAGTAAAGTGCTAGCTTGGTGACAGAGGGAAATAGGAAGGAAGGGCACGTGCAAATGTCATGAGATGGGGACTGAAAGAAGACCAATATGACTGGAGCAGAAAGAACAGGAAAGAAACTGTCACCATCTATACTGCTGCTGAAGAGGCAGAAAAATGTCTAATAAAGAAGGTCCTTGGAGTGCCTGGGTGGCTCACAGTTGGTTTAAGTGTCCAATTATTTTTTAAGATTTTTAAATAATTTTATTTATTTATTCATGAGACACAGAGAGAGAGGCAGAGACATAGGCAGAGGGAGAAGCAGGCTCACCGCAGGGAGCCCAGTGCAGGACTTGATCCCAGTACCCTGGGATCACTCCCTGAGCCACCCAGGCATCCCTTAAGTGTCCAACTCTTGATTATGGCTCAGGTAAGGATCTCAGGATTGCGAGAAGGAGCCCTGCATGGGGCTCCGTGCTCAGCATGGAGTCTGCCTGAGATTCTCACTCTCCCTCTGCTCCCCTCACCCCCCTACTAAAGTGCATGCTCTAAAATAAATACATAAAATCTAAAAAAGATCCTTGAAGGATTTTGACTTTTTATTCTAATGGCCACAGAAAGCCAGAGGAAGAATTTAAGTTGGAATGTGGCATGATGAGATTTGCAGGTTTTTAACATTCACTCTGGTTGCAAGCTAGAGAATGACCTCCGGAGGTGCAAGAGTGGATTCTAAAAGTCTACTGCAATAGAACAGGCAACAAATAATAGCCTGAAAAAGAGTACAAGCATTGGGGATGGAAAATAGTGGAGATCTGTAAAATACTTAGGAGACAGACCAGATAGGACTAAAGAATGACTTCTTAGAATAGAGGGCGAATAGAAAGAGGTCTCATGGATTTAGTTTCTAGATTTATGACCTGAGCAACTGGATAGATGGTCAAAGTACAAAGGGTCTATCCAACAAGAAGATCTAATTGTAAATATTTATGCCCCTAACTTGGGAGCCGCTAAATATATAAATCAACTAATAACAAGTTCAAGGAAACTCATCGATAATAATACAATAGTAGGATACTTTAACACCCCACACAACAATGGATAGATCATTTAAGCAGAAAATCAGTATGAAAACAAGAGAGAGAAAAAAAAAAGGATCAGGTATCTTTTGTTGTTTTGAGGAAAACATTAGCAAAAATATGAATTTTGTTCTGGACAAGTTCAGAACAGATGTCTGCTGAGAAAAAAACATCAGTGGGTCTAGTCGAGGAAAGGATCTGGGCTACCTACCTACAATTGGGAATTACCATTATCATGTCTGATTATAGTGTTATGATCTAGATTTAGCATAGTCCACATAAAATGATCATTTTCAACTTTCATGAAATAGGTTATTTTTAAGCTATTCCCAACTTTTGGCTTATTCACTGGATTTGGCTTATTCACTGGTTCCTTTATTCCAGAAGTGGTTTTGTATTGTAAAATCTATTTTAAAAAATTAACCATAGTACAGTTTGCTTTTGTTCAGGTCTTTCAATCCATTCTCTCCTAAGTGCACTGTCATATTTTGATGGTAAAATGTAGTGTGCAGAGTATCTGGGCATGCAGACAGTTGTACTCAAGTATGGGTGTGACACTGACATTGAGGGTAAGTTTAAGAAAAGGGAAAACACAAAAATGCTACAAAAACAGAAAAGCTCAGAGATAACAGGGGTACAGAAATACTACAGGGTGAAATTTGGGAGTCCACCTAAAGAGAACTGTGAGCAATAAGACCTTGAGGAAATATAATTTATCTACACTGTAGAGGTTTTGGATCCAAGCCTAAGAAATTTGAAGTTACATAGATACTAGAGAATCTGAAGGTTCCAAGGTAAGAGTTACAGGACTTGAATGGAGATCAGTCTAGCACACAGTGAATTTATAATAAAGAGATGGTTTGAGAGTTGTAACTTAAGATCGGGGGATGCAGGATCCCTGGGTGGCGCAGCGGTTTGGCGCCTGCCTTTGGCCCAGGGCGCGATCCTGGAGACCCGGGATCGAATCCCACGTCGGGCTCCCGGTGCATGGAGCCTGCTTCTCCCTCTGTGTCTCTGCCTCCCTCTCTCTCTCTCTCTCTCTCTGTGACTATCATAAATTAAAAAAAAAATAAAAAAAAATAAAACTGCTTTTGTGGGGGCGCCTGGGTGGCTCAGCCGGTTCGACATCTACCTCTCCCTTCAGCTCAGGTCATGATCCCAGGGTCCTGGGACGGAGCCCCACGTTGGGCTCCCTGCTCAGCAGAGAGTCCGCCTCTCCCTCTGCCCCTCCCTTTGCTCGTTCTTTCTCAAATGATAAACAAAATCTTAAAAAACAAAAAACAAAACAAAAAAAACAACAAAACTGCTTTGGCAAGGTCAAGCAAGGGTTTGACCAATGTTGAGCAAGGGCTCTTATGTTTGTGTACCACGGGATCCTCTGAGATGTAATAAAGCTTATATACTCCTCAGGATTCTTATTTTTGAGTGTATAAAATAAAGTAGGATTTGAAAAGAAGATTTACAAAGAAAACTATAATGGAATATAATAGTTAATCCACAGATTCCTTGAACTAAAGGGTCTGATGCATTTTTGTTCTTAATTATGCACAATCTTTCAGTAGCATCTGCCACTACTGTCCCAGCTACCCCCTCTAAAAAATTAAAATACTTTTTCCTTTACTTCTACCATTTGTTCTTCCTGGACCTTTCATCCTTCTTGGTCTCATTTGGGCTCTCCATATTCTACTTGAAATGTTGGTGTTTACAGGACTGCTTCTCTTCTCACTGAAAACACCTACATGATCTCATCCACTCCCAGAGTTCAAGTACTATCCTAAAAGCCCAAACTTTTATAACCAACTATCTACCAGTCATTTCCTTTTTGATTTTGAGGCCTGTAAGGCCTGAAGTGGAGGACAGATCTAAGCTGTGTCCAGACTCCTGACCCAGGGAAACTGAGAGATGATAAATGAGTGTTGTTTTCAGCTTGTGGTAATTTGTTACACAGCAACAGAAAACTAATCCAGTGGTCAAACGCTGTGGTTCTGTAAACAACTTTAGAAAAGAATGCATGAGCTACCAAGTAACTTGATGCTAGGAAATGCTGGAATCACATAATTCTCCTTCTTCTAGAATCTTTTTTCTAATACCATGTCCACCAAGCAACTTTCTAATCCTTTGGTTTTAAGGCAAAGCCCAAGATTTTTAATGATACAGAAAGGTCCAAAGCAATGGAATATAAAGAGTTCTGTTGACAGAATATAAAATGTAAATGTGACACAAGCAGAGGTTTGAGAGAAGCACTTTTGCAAGCAAAGCTTGCTCTTTGGAAAGCTGCCCAGGCTGCCATGTTATTAAGAAGCTGGACTAGCCAGTGGAGGACAAGAGGCCATGAGGAGGAAAACCATGGTGCTGGCCCACAGCCAGCACCAACTGCTGCTACACATGCCGGCATAGCCATCTTGCCCCATCAAGCCCTTTCAGCTGTTATATGACTGCAGCTGCCCAATGAGCCCAAGAGAACAGGAGGAGAACCATCCAGCCAACCAAAGAACAAAGAGAAATAATAAACTGTTTTAAGACACTAATTCGGGTGATGTGTTCTAAAGTAAAAGACATTAACGGAAAGTCTCAATTTTCTCATCTATAAAATGAAGGATTAGAGACGATCTCTGAGATGTCTCCAACATAAACACTGTGATTCACACTCTTCACATTCTCAGATATAAGAAACAATAAAAATAGATTTGGTGGAATGAATGTTACACAGATTAGAATAAATAAGAGGGATATTAGAATTAATCAAGGTTTTAAGTTTTAAATAGTGTGCAGGTGACTTAAACACAGCAGATTGAAATATATTTTTTGTCTATTTCCTACTAAAATGACTGAAAAGAATAAAAATGACTAATACCCAGAGCCAAAGGAACCCAAAAGGAGAAAACAGTCCCATGATTTCATTTCAACAAAACTTTAGAAGATCAAAACCAGGATATTGATAAAGACTTTATATATCAAATAGGGTTTAAACGTAAGGAGGTGGGGAAATAAACAAGTAACAAGCAAGCGCGCACATGCGCGCGCGCGCACGCGCACACACACACACACACACACACACACACACACTCAGCCACTTCAAAAAGGAACAGGAATCAAAGTCACAAGGTGCCTTGGAAAGGGGGTTACACAGCATAAGACTGAAAAAAGAGCAGGTAAAGGTTTTAAAAGTAGTTTGAACACCCAGACTATTATCCCATGCTGTCAGCAACTACCCTTCCTACCCTTGGGTTTACCATTTAAGAAAGGCTGAACTAGACCGGTTCTGGCATAAACAGTTTCAGGTTAGGGCAGAGGTAAAATATTATCAGAGACTAGGGGGAATTAAATAGAAGCAAAAATAATAAATGCTGAGGACCCTTCTCACTGATCTCCCACTCACCTCATGTAACCAGAGATACCAGAATTTCTCTCTGAAGAAACAGAAATGGCCCACAGAGAGACTATGCCCACATCATCCCTTCACAGGCGAGAGAAATCTAATCTGTACACACACATAACCTCCCCAATCATAATTTTAGTATTTTACTCTAAAAATCAGAAGAAAATTACTGAACTCCAAAAACTTGATGAAAATTTGAGAGGCTAAAGAAACAAATGGGAAAAACAACCTGAAAGAAAGGGGCAATTCAGGGGACAGGAAAAAAAAAAAAAAACAAAAAACCCACACAAATATATCCTAGAATGAAAGGCAAGTACATTATTAGATAAGAATACAGGGCACCAGGGTGGCTCAGTCAGTTAAGCATCTGACTCTTGATTTCAGCTGGGGGTGGTGGTGGTGGTGATCTCACGGTCATGAAATCACATCTTGTAGAAGGCTCCATGCTCAGCAGGGTGTCTGCTTGAGATTCTTTCTCTTCCCCCTCCCCCCACTCAGACTTACTCTCTAACCTTGAAGAAAAGGTGTTAAATTAAGCTGAAAAAATAGAACAGAAGTAGAAAGGGTTACAAAATGGAATTAAAGATAAAATTAAAGAGAGAAGGCAAGAGTGATGCTTAACAAAGAAATAATAACATAAAATCTGCTACAAAATAAAGACATGAATCTTAATTTAATGTCATTTATGTGTCAACTTGGCTAACGTGATGTTGTAATTTGTAAGAAAAATACATATTAGGTCTTCACCCACAAGTTCCTAACTCACAGCTCCCCAAACATTTGGAATTTCCTAAGTGTTAAGAGTGACAAAGGTGTTTCTTGTCATGTTAGTAACGTTGACTTTGGACCCCACCTAAGGAAGGCAGCTGATTGCCAAAAGGTTCCCCTGCTCCCCAACTCCTGGAGAAAGGAAGGCCTGGTGGTTGAATGGACTTAATCATGGCCACAATGAAGCCTCTATAAAAACCCAAGTCAGGGTTCAAAGAGCTTCCAGGTTGGTAAACACCTGGAGATTTGGGGAGAATGGCATGCTCTAACAGGAGAGAGAAGCTGGACCTCAAGACCTGACCTTTACTGCCCACCTGCTTGTACTCACCAAACTCTGTCATACATTTTTTCCTTAAACTCTTCTTTGTAGCTTATCTTTTCACTCAGGCAAATGGAAACAAAAGCCATCCCTCAAGTAACAGTGACTGTCCTGACAAGACTTCCAGCCAGCCCAGACCACCCAAACCCTGACTTGCACTTGCCCGCATGGACCATGGAGTAACCTCTAGAATGACCAATTACTGTTACCTCATTATAATACTTAACTCTGCCCAAGGAGAACAAACCTCATTCACATAACATACAATACCTATATACAGGCATGTTTCCTTAAGGTGCATGCACATATGGCCTTATACCAGCCTCTACATAAGATAAGGCTTCTCTATCTAAAGATTCCTCACCCTAAATAAAAGGAACCGATTCACCCTTACTTGGAAAGTCACAGCTTTGGAAGTTATTCTCTGCCATCACCTTATTTTTTGCAAATAAGGTTTCCTTTGTCCAACGACTTAACCACTATAATTTCTATCTGTGACTCACCAAGGAGCAAACTCATGTTGGTTTGGTTACAGAAACTTCTCACCCTTTCTCCCTTACCTTGCCCTTTACATCTCTTTCATCTGGCTGTTACTGAGTTATATCCTTTTATAATAAACCAGTGATCCACTAAGTAAAATGTGTCTGAGTTCTGTGAGTAGCTCTAGCAAAATAACAAAAGGAGGGGGTCATGGATACTTGTGATTTATAGCCAGTTGTTCAGAACAGGTAACAATCTGGACCTGCTACTGGCATCTGAAAAAAGGGGTAGGGAAGCAGTCTTATAGGACTGAGCCCTTAACCTATGGAATCTGATGTTATTTCCTCACAGACCGTGTCAGAGTTGAGTTGAATTCTTGGATATCCTGCTGATGTCTGAGAATTGCTTGATTGCTGTGTGGAAAACCCTCTCTTCCCCAACTCCACAATGGTGCTTAGCTGCTTCGTCAAACACCAGCCTAAATATTGCTGTAAGGGTCCTTTTTAGATAAGATTAACATTTAAATCAGTAGACCTTGAGTAAACCTCCCTCTATAATCTGGGTACAACTCATCCAATCAGTTGAAGACCTAAGAGCAAAGACAGATTTTATGGAGTCTGGCTTCAAGGTTGCAATACCACCTCTTATTTGAATTTCCAGTCTGCAGATATGCACTGTGGATTTTGATAGACACCACAATCACATAAACTAATTCTTTAAAATAAACCTCTCTCTCTATATCCTATTGGTTCTGCTTAATCAAGGACCCTAATACTCCAGTAGAGAAGAGAAACTTTTTTTAAGTTTCATAAACATTTTTAAAATTTTAAATTCAGTATAACTGACATACAGCGTTATGTTAGTTTCAGATATACAATATAGCAATTCTATACATTACTCAGTGTTGCTCATAGTGAGTGTATCTTAATCCCCTTCACGTATTTCACACACACACACACACCTCACCTCTGGTAACCATCAGTTTTTTCTATTTAAGAATCTGGTTTTTTTTTTCTTTCTTTTTTTTTTTTTTGGTTGTTTCTTAAATTCTACATATGTGTGAAATCATAGGAAAGCTGTCTTTCTATCATTTATTTCACTTAGCATTATGCCCTCTAGTTCCATTCACATTGTTGCAAATGCGAAGTTTCGCCTTTTTTTTTTTTATGGCTGAATAATATCCCATTATATGTGTAAATATATATAAATATATATGTATATATAGACTATATATATGTGTGTGTGTATATATAGTCACTTCTTTATCCATTCATCTATCGACTGACACTTCCATTATGTGGCTCTTGTTAATATTGTTGCAATAAAGAGATGCATATATTTTTTCCATTTAGTGTTTTCATATTCTTTGGGTAAATACCTAATAGTAGAATTACTGTATTATATACTAGATCTGCTTTTAATTTTTTAAGCAATCTCCATAATCTTTTCCACAATGGCTGCATCAGTTTGCATTCCTTGCCAACCAGTTTTTTTCTCCATATCCTCACCAATACTAGTTTCTTGTGTTTTTGATTTTAGTCATTCCGACAGGTGTGAGGTATCTCAATGCATGTTTTTCCCCCCATTGGGTTTTTTTTTTTTTAAAGATTGATTTATGATAGACGTGTAGAAAGAGAGAGAGAGAGGCAGAGACACAGGAAAAGGGAGAAGCAGGCTCCATTCAAGGAGCCCGACACAGGACTCGATCCCGGGACTCCAGGATCGCGCCCTGGGCCAAAGGCAGGCACTAAACCGCTGAGGGCCCCCCCCCCCAGGGATCTCCCCTCCCCCCATTGGGTTTTGACTTCCATTTTCCTGATGATCAGTGATGCTGAGCGTTTTCTCATATGTCTGTTAGTCATCTGGAGGCCGTTTTTGGAGAAACGTCTGTTCTTGCCTTCCCTTTTTTTTAAACTGGATTTTTTGGTGTTGAGTTGTAGAACTTCTTTATATATTTTGGATACTAACCCTTTATTGCACATGTCATTTACAAGTATCTCTTCCCATTCAATAGTTTTTTGTTTACTGATTATTTTCTTTGCTTCACAGAAGTATTTAATTTTGACATAGTCCCAAGAGTTTATTTTTGCTTTTGTTTCCCCTAACTCAGGAGATGTATCTAGACAAAAGTTGCTATGGCTATAATATCAGAGAAATTACTTCCTATGGTCTCTTCTAGGATTTGTATGGTTTCAGGTCTTTAATTCGAGTTTATTTTTGTATATAATATAATAAAATGGTCCAGTTTCATTCTTTTGCATGTAGCTATCCAGTTTTCCCATCATTTATTGAAGAGACTTTTTCCCATTGTGTATTCTTGCCTTCTTTATTAAAGACAAACTGGCTAGAAAATCATGGGTTTATTTTTGGGCTCTCTATTCTGTTCCATTGATTTATGTGTCTATTTTTGTGCCAGTACCACACTGCTCTATTGCAGCTTTATTGTATAGCTTGAAATCAGGTATTATGATACCTCCAGTTTTGTTCTTCTTTTTCAAGATTTCTTTGGCCCCTCAGAGTCTCTTGTGATTCCCCATGAATTTTTGGGTTATTTGTTCTAGTTTTGTAAAAAAAATTTGTTGGTATTGATAGGGAACTCCATTAAATCTGTAGATTGCTTTGAGCCATATGAGACATTTTAACAATATCTGTTCTCCCAATCCATGAGCATGAATGATCTTTCCATTTATGTCATCTCATTTTATTTCATCAATGTATTATAGTTTTCAGAGTAGAGATCTTTCACCTCTTTAGTTAAGTTTATTCCTGGTTATTTTTTTTTTTTTGGTGCAATTGTAAATGGGACTGTTTCCTTAATTTCTCTACTACATCATTGTTAGTGTACAGAAATGCAATGGATTTCTCTATATTGGTTTTGAATCATGCAACCTTACTGAATTCATGTATCAGTTCTAGTAGCTTTTTGGTTGAGACTTTAGAGCTTTCTGTATCTGCAAATAGTAAAAGTTACACTTCTTCCTTACCAACGTGGATGCCCTTTCTTTTTCTTGTCTGAGTGCTGTGGCTAGGACTTCCAGTACTATGTTGAATAAAAGTGGTACGAGTAGACATTAGACATCCTTGTGTTGTTCTGGATCTTAGGACAAAAATTTTTCATAATTGAGTACATTAGCTGTGGGTTTTTTCAAATACGGCCTTTATTCTGTTGAGGTCTCTTCCCTCTAAACTTACTTTGTTGAGGGTTTTTCTCATGCACAGATATACTTTTTCACATGTTTTCCCCGCATCTATTGAGTTGATCATGTTTTTATCCTTTCTCTTATTGATGTATCACACAGATTGCTTTGTAAATGCTGAGCCACCCTTGTATCCCAAGAAAAAAATCCCACTTGATTGCAGTGAATGATTTTTTTTTTTAAAGTATGGTTGAAATCAGTTTGCTAATATTTTGTTGAGGAATTTTACATCTGTGTTCACCAGATATATTGGCCTGTAGTTCTTTTTTTGGTACTATGTCTTTATCTGGTATTCACTGGTATCAAGGTAACACTGTCCTCACAGAATGAATTTGGAAGCTTTCCCTCCTCTTCTAGTTTCTGGAATAATTTGAGAAAAATAGGTATTAACTCTTCTTTGAATGTTTGGTAGAATTCACGTTTGAGGCCATCTGGTCCTGGACTTTTGCTTATTGGGAGTTTTTTGATTACTGATTCAATTTTACTGCTGATAATTAGTCTGTTCAAATTTTCTATTTCTTCCTGATTCAGTTTTGGGAGGTTTATATTTCTAGAAATTTATCCATTTCTTATAGGTTGTCCAATTTTTTGGCAGATAATTTTTCATAATACTCTCTTATAAATCTTTTGTTTTTAAGTAGGCTCCACACCCAGTGTGGAGCCCAATATGGGGCCACGACCCTGAGATCAAGACTTGACCTGAGATTAAGAGTCAGATGTGTAACCAACTGAGCCACCCAGATGCCCCACTCCTTTGTATTTCTTTGGTGTCGGTTTTTAGTTCTACTCTTTCATTGTTTTCCCCCCAAATCACCAATGCATACTCCTGATCAAATACTTATTTAATAAGAAACAAGGTTCTGGTTATAACATATTTGATACCTTAGAATATTTCAAGCTAATGAGCATGAAATCGGCTAGCTGCTTCTAAATGCACTTGACGAAGTTGAGACACAGGGATGTGCTTAGGGATTCAAATTGCAAGCTCAAGCACCAAATAAATGACCTGAAAGTTTCTATGCCTACCCTGAAAGAAATCCCTATCTCCTATAGCAGCAGAGCTGAGACTGCTGGAAACCAAACCCAGAGTCTCACCAAGGCCATTGTAGGTATAGGGATTGCTAAGTGCCATCTGCTTAGCACCAGAGACCAACACTGGGTCCCTGATATGGTACCATTCCCAGGGCTATCAGCCAGCTACCTAATGCCAGGTTCATTAAAACGGATCACTTCCATCATGGAAGCAGCAATGTTTTGGTCTCAGAACACTCTGGATATGGATCTGCCTTCCCTGCATACAGTGTTTCTGTAAAAAAATACAATTTATGGACTTAAAGAATGCCTTATCCCAGTCATGGTTTTCCACACAGCATTTCTTCGAACAAGGAACTCACTTCTCAGCAAATGAAATCCAGGGATGGACCCATGCTCATGGGATTCACTGGTCTTACCATGTACCCCACCAACCTAAAGCAGCTGGCTTGACAGAATAGTGGAATGACAGTAACAAATAACAGTAAGGTTGTGAAGAAACAGAAATCCTCATCTATTACTAGGGAACGTTAATGTCACAGCTACTATGGAAAACTCTTTGCCAGGCTCTTAAACATACAATTACCATATACAATCTTGAAATTCCACTTGTAGCTATCTACCCAAAAGAATTAAAACATCCATCCATACTATTATTCATGATAGCTAAAAAGTAGATCAACTGATAAATGGATAAATCAAATGGGAGTATTTCTATAAGAAGAAATATCACACAAAGGAATGAAAATATTGATACATTCCACAACATGAATTAACCTCAGAATTCTGCAAAGTGAAAGAAGCCAGACACAAAACCAAAACATATATTTTATGTATAAGTCTGTTTATAAAAATGCCCAGAAAAGGAAAACCCACAGCCTACAGGGACAGAATTACATACCTGAAGGTACTTCATGACATGTGAATTATGTCTCAATAAAATCATACTAATTAATAATATATGCATCAACAGCACTAGTTATAAAGGCCAATAACTAAAAGCTACCCAAATACCAATCGACAGTAAAATGAATAAACACTTCCACAATGGAATACTATACAATGAAAATGAACAATCTCTCACAAACACAACCTAAAGAAATCTCATATAATGGTGGGCAAAGAAGTCCTACCCAAGAGTATATACTGTATCATTCCATTAATATAGAATCAAACAAATAGAAAAACGGATTTGTGCTGTTCAAAGAATGGTGGCTATACTTGGGGGTAGCTGATCAGGTTCTCTATCTTGAGCTGGGTGATGATTATATTACAGGGCTTGCCTTGTGAATATTCACAAAGCTGTACATTTATGATAAAAGCACTTCTGCATATGTATTGTATCTTAACAGACTTCCAAAAAGACCACCTGTCAACCTAGGGAAAAAACAGAATTATCAAATGTCCTTCAGTCAGGTAAGGATTAAATAAGTTATAGGACATAATTTATTTGTAGTAGCTATGGTTGGATGCCTGCCAAGTATCTATTTACCCCTTCCTCTTTCCTTAAAGAGTCAATCCCACTCCTAGAAAATGGTGGAGTCCCTGATCAGTGCAAGCTAAAGGCTTTCAAAGTATAGTTTGTGAACTCCTAGATGTTAACTAAGACCTTTTGAGAAGTGTACAACGTCAAAACTCTCCAAAAAAACCCCGTACTGAAATTTTGATTTGAATTAAATTTCATTTGTGTGTTACAATGGGGAGAAATGACATCTTAACAATATTGAGCCTTCAAACCATGAACAAGGTACATCATTTGTTCCATTTATTCGTCTTTAATTTTACTCAACAATGTTTCGTATGTTCATGTCTAAGAAGCCCTTAGTAGTACATTTTTTTTTAAAAAAAGATTTTATTTATTTAAGAGAGATAGCAAGAGAGAGCACAAATGGGAGGAAGGAGCAGGCTCTCCACTGAGTAGGGATCCTCACTCACTTGGGTCTCAATCCCAGAGGATCCTAGGATGGTGACCTGAGCCAAAGGCAGACACTTAATTAACTGAGCCACCCACGTGCCTCAGTAGTTCCTATTTTTTAATGCTACTGTAAATGGTATAATTTTTCATTTTATAATTTCAACGTTTTTGTTCCTAACATACAAAAATACAATCCTCACATCCTGTATCATGTGAGGTGGTATCAAGATCCCTTGCAGCTTTTGCCTTTAACCTTTTTTGAAAACACTGCTTTGAGACCACCATGACATGAAAATGTCTAGACTGAAAGACCAATGAGGAGAGGGATAGCCCAACTGAGAAATAACGAATTTTTATATTTTAAACCATTGAGTTTTTGGATGGTTTGTTAGCAACAAATACCTGATAGAAGAGTTTAGGGAGCATCACAGTAAAGAAAATAGGGTTTGAAATTATCAAAAAGGCCAAGTTACAAACAGAATCAGCCAATAAGAAGCTAAGATATAAGCTGAGAGCTTAACTAGGATCAAAGCAGCAATGAGGTAGGCAGAAGACACAATCACAGTCACCTCTAAGACAATTACTTGCACTGAAGCTAAAAGGGTCTTTGCCTTGATGTAGTTAGGTCAATCTGGCTAGTTTTAATTCAGAGGAGCTTGATCCTTCTTGGACTTCAAAGGTCAGAACATGAAATCAGAGCTAATTCCTTTATATCAGAGCTTGTCTACTCCTGCTTCAGTTTGCTTCCACTAGGGCATTTTGCTGCATCTAAGTCATTCTGGAAGGAACTGGATCTCAATATAAAAGAATTACTATATATTACAAAATAAACTTATAACTGTTGTCTAAAATGGTTTATATAAAAGCTGAATCATTATAGGCAAACTGTTACAAAGTTATTTCTTTCTATGTCAGGGACAGAAAGACTCCCTTATCTGAATGATAAAACATCCCGTAACTGAAATGAACTGATAAACCCCAGACGCTTTCTAAGTCCATGTCACAATCCACGTATGTAAGGTATGTCAGTACTTCTAGAAAACTAGAACAGAGAGGAAGAACCACAGGAGGTCTAGATCATTTGAACTAGAAAACGGTTTAAAGGGTGTGGGGCATTCCCAACAAGGAAACAGATGTCTTGAGTAGATCTTTCTCATACTGAGAGAAATAATATACCTGCTACCTTAAGATAAAGGCCTAGAAGAAAGTAGGACTAAGAAAATGCTCATGTACTGTCAGTCATTTGAGACATGAACATTATTATAACAGTCAGAAACTTGAGTTTCTGAAACCTGATCAGATGTATTTCTATAATTAGCTCTGCTTTGTTTCCCATAAATAATCAGTAAAGTCCACTGTGAAATATTCCAACATCAGCAGTATAAAGAGAAATCAAGGAAAGTGAGGCTCTCTTTTAAAAATTTCTACTAAAGCCAACTTTAGAGAAGTATCATTTAATATGTGAAGAATACTTCAGTTAAAAGTGATCGTATATTGATTGTTAGGTCTGAAACTAAGTGTATGCCTTTTTTAACCCAGTGATTCTCCTTCCAGAACACTCTTCTATTCAAAACCAGTAAGATTTTAACTAGGGAAACCAGGTTACTGGCAAGAAGACTCAAAAGCTTTCAATTAAGAATTGTGAACCTGATGCCCTGAGTAACTTCTCACATCATCCTTTTGTACAACTCAAGTGGTAAAATTTTTTTTAAAGACTTTATTTATTCATGAGATACAGAGAGAGACAGAGAGACAGAGAGACAGAGAGAGAGAGAGAGAGAGAGAGAGAGAGAGAGAGGCAGAGGGGGAGAAGCAGGCTCCATGCAAGGAGCCTGACGTGGGACTCGATCCCAGGCCTCTGGGATCAGGTCCTGGGCTGAAGGCGACATTAAACTGCTGAGCCACCCGGGCTGCCTCAAGCGGTAAAAATTAAAGTCAGATTTCTCTCAATGGAGTGGGAAAAACAGGTGGGAATACCTGTTTATATATTTAAGAGGTACACAAATATTGTTTAAGGGTACTGAAAATGACAGGATAAAAAATAGAAGGTATTCCAACAGAGGAAAAATGAAATACTGATGAAATCAAAACTATAAAATTGTTCAAAGTAAATAAATTTAATTTTTTAAAGAGAGGCACCTGGTAGCTCAGTTGGTTGTGTGTCTGCCTTCAGATCAGGTCATGATCTTAGCGTCCTGGGATCAAGCCCAATGGCAGGTTCCCTGCTCATTGGGGGGGGGGGGGTGTCTCTTCCTCTCCTGCCCCTCTCCCTGCTCGTGCTCTCTCTCAAATAAATAAAATCTTAAAAAAAAAAAAAAACCCACAAAACTATTATCTATAAATTAGATCAATTAAAACAAAAACTGAGGATGTGATCCAGGAAAGAAAATTAAAACAAGCTAATATTTTAGTAGTAATTTCAGGTATTATGCTGATTATAAACTAGATACGACAGTCAAAGCTCTAAACATAAGTAACTCCCCAGATTTGTAATGAACTTATTTGATGACTATCTAGACAATCCTTTGTAAAAACATTACTTCCCCATCCATAATATGAGTAACTGGAACAGTTAAATGATTTTGAATAAAAGGTGAGACCCAGAGTTTAATACTTTCAAATTTTCATGCACCTAGTGCTTCAAAATATGTTTTCTACAAATTCTAACTATATAAACTATCCCTTAAAAAGGGGAGGGGGGGGCTATCTTATAGTCAACTAAATTAAGTAGTTACTGCATATTTTGGTATTTATATTGTTCATTACTCACAATCAAAATTTGAGAGGTCCTGCAATAAGCTAGCACACTGATGACTCAAGTACCTACTACATTTGACTCTTAATACTCATTATTCCACGAAAACACATGAAACTCCCTTTAGTAAACATTAAGATAGTCTTTTTTTTTTAAATAAGGTTTTATCTTGCACAGTTTTAGTTGGAGGTTTAAAAGAAAAAGAAAATTAGTGGCTAAAGTAACACTAGAATTACTAAATAACTACACTGAGGCAAACTATCCCTATATTTCATTATCATAAGAATAGTTATTAGTTGAAAATAGAAAACAGAAGGAAAACAAAGCCAGGTTAAAGAAAGGACCCTGCCAGGCTCCATCCCTCAAAATTTCTACTAAACCTCTTGGAAGCTCCACTGTGATGATGATAATCCTCTGGCAGTGGTAAACTAATAGCTTTCACATTTCAAGTTTTCCCCTTTTAGCTTCTTCTGTGTGGGATGCTCTTCATCTGGCTATTTGCATATTCTGATCTCAACTCAAATGTCACCTTCTCAAAAGAGGTCTTCCCTTGAAATCTTAATTTCATCAAACACTATCACATTATTTTAATCAAGTAAGTGTTTCATTGTAATGATTACCAGCACAACCCAGTACCTAAAATGGGGCTGGGCACATGGCAGGATGCTCAATAATTACTTGTTCAATGAATAAACAAACACTATTTTTGCAAATTTTCATTTGTTTTTATGTATATTCAATTTCCATTTGTTTTATACATACCCATCAGGATTAAATAAATGAACAGGGACCACTATTTACTTCAGTGTGAAGAATGAACATGGCACTCTGCAACTTGATATAATTTAAAAACAGCAGCCAAGTTGTTTTTTGTGTGTGAGCAATATTACTTGTTCAAACATGTCCATGGTTATTTTTGAAGCAAAGTATATAATTTCTAGTCATTTGGAGTAAATAAGAGTAAAAACAATCTTGAAAATATCTTGTCAATATTAATAAAACAGCTAGCAGTACCTCTATAAAATATCAAAACCTGTTCAAAGTTTTGAAAAAAACCTCAGTCTCTGAAATAAGTATGAGTTACTTTAGTTAAAATTCAACAGACTCAACGTGAAAACTATTCCAGAGTAACAGAACAACTTTCTGAGAAGTGACAAGAAAAAGGGAAAAAGAATTGAGGTAAATTCTAATACTATAAAGCAAGAGAAAAGTGACCACCACAGCCTTTATTCCCTGATCCAGTTGTTTAAATTCATGTAAGAATCGGTTATGTACCTATATACCATTCAAAGTTGAGCAGCCACCATAATATATAAGCCAAGAGATGAAGATGGGAGTTGGAGAGTATTTCTTCAAAATTTTATAAACATCTACCTTTTACTGAGCATTCACTGGATTCCAGGTATTATTTGCAATAAAAGGCAGAACTTGAATTCAAAATCTGAGCTCTAATACTAGTTCCAGAGCACTTAATAAGTGAATTAGAGTGAGACTGATTTTTAGACTGAGTTACCCAGAATGCAGTTTTACTCTAGCCACAGCTGCACAACTACGTAACAAGCCAACTCTTCTGGTTTAAGACATCTACACAAAGAGCAATTAATTTATCTCCAACAGGGATTCAAAATTTCCACCACACCCTCCAAGTTCTCCTCAAGGCAACCCCAAATAATTTCTTTATACCTACTCTTTATAGACACACAAAGTAATTTTAGCTCTGATAAAGGCAGGTTGGGGTTTTTTAAAAGAAAAACTGCTCTGGTACTTGACTGTCACCTGTCTCTACATTTTCATCACATTATAACATTTCAAAATGACCTCTGAATAAAAAGACCTTCCATTCTTGGCAGACATACCCTATTTTTCAAGTTAACAGCAGCAAAAACCCCCAAAATTTGCTAGACAAATTAGTCTGCAAAGTTTTCTACACAAAAAAAATCTGCCTAGAACAAATCCTTCTGCCTGGTAAACTATGAAATACTCTAAAATTCAGAGAAAAAAGAAACCTAATCACGGGTATCTAATTATTTACAAATCAGCCACCAATTCAAGTTGCTGGTTCTTAACCATAGTATCATTCTTCTAAGCAGCATAAAATCCTGATTTTAAACTTGCCTTATACATGTTACATATGTTATACATTCTCAAAGTATTCTTTATGAGAAGAAAAATCTTTTAACTTTTCATATACAAACACACATACATATATAACACATGGGCCAACCCTCAGTTATTAAGCTTTCTGACAGACATAATGAAAAATGCTTAGAAGTATTATCTGTTCCAGTTTTAAGAAGGATGCTGGATATTTGAATTTAGCATCAAGAAATGCAGCCAATAACTAGAAAAATTATAGTATTTTTTACAATATATTTTATATGAATAATGAAAAGCAACTGGCACAGCATGTTAGGGGCAATTTTAATAACCCAATCTGCAAAGTCAGAATGAAATCTTTTAAAAAACATGTTTAAAAAGAAAAAGATGGACATTAGCTTTCCTTCGTATTCCAAATAAGCAGAAGACTACATTTAATACACATATTTGGTTTGGTAAAACTCTTTAAAGGGAAACAACTTAATGATCCCATTTAATTATTCACCAGGCTGAAATCTTAGAACGCTTTTCTTTCCGCATTCTTCAAACTGCATTTATAATTTGAGTCTCTACCAGCACCAAGATTTTTGTCTATGCTTTACTCTCTATGCTGTGTACCATTCCTCTAGTTACTTTACTAAAAAAGCATATAGCTTAAAACAAATTGCAATAAATTGACATTAAATAATCTGACTCCCCATCATTAGGCTTCCAAATAATGCCTAAGTGTTCCACCAGCCCAAACCTCTTAGCTGTTTAAACAAGTTCTAACTTCTCCAATTATTTTACTAAATAAAGATCACTTTTAAATGGGAACAATTTGAACTATCAGGATGAAGCTTACTCTATCAGATCATAAAAATAATCAGCATAATATACACGACAGATTAAGAATGACCAAGTCTTACCTTTGTCAGTTGTTACTTTGTCTACACATCTGAAAGAAATAAGAACCAAATATTAAATTAACAATCTTGCATACTTTCTTAAAACACAGATATTTATCTCTTTCAGGTTCATCTCCAGAATGATACAGAAAGCATCTAGTGTGATCAATAGAACTTTCTGCAGTGATGAAAATATTCCATATCTGCAGTGTACAATGATAGTCACTTGTGGATACTGAGTACTTGAAACAGCTTCTTTGTAATTGAGGAAGTGAATTTTTAATTTTAATTAATGTAAATTTAAAGAGATATCATGTTGCTATCATATCTGTCAGCATACAGCTAGAGTATCATTGAAAAACAGGTTTTAACTGTAAAAAAATCAATACAAAGAAAATATCTCTTATTTTGTTATATTAAGTGGTCATATAAGAAAATGTCCTTCTTTTACCAAATGCAGTACGAAGGGGTGAAATAATGGAGATTTCCTGTAAAATACTTATGCCAAAAAAGAAAAAAAAGAAAGATAGAGGTAACAAGCATGGCAAAATCTTGATAACTACTAAATCTCGTGGTAAATACTGGGCATTTCATTGTACTATTTTTTTCTTTGTGTATAATGGACAATTTTCATAACAAAACGTTAATGAACCTAACAGAAAACCCCAAATTATTCATTTGTTATACCCAAGTCAAAATTTATTTCTACAAAGGAAACAGACTGGACCTCAGAAAGAAACGCAACTTGTATTTTACAAATTAGCAACAGTAAAGAGTCTAAGGTGTTATAAAATGATTTAAAAAATGTTTTTGTCATGTTTTAAATTTGCTAACATTTCTATCATGCATAACTGTTAAAGAAAAGAACTGTTAAAGTATAAAGAACCTCTACCCTGGAGCCATTACCCAAATTCAAAAGTCCACAGGTCTTGGATCTTTACAAGAAAGATGTCACACAGTATCTCTGAGCCAGTATAAAGGTGTTTTTTTTTTGTTTTGTTTTTTGAAAGCAAACCTGATTTAAATGAGGACTGTTATGTTACAAAAGAATACCCAAATAGAGAACCTACAACATAATACAAATTTTGTTCTCTTTAGAAAGAACAGCCGTTTTCTCATTCCATTTTTTTAAAAGCTTGGTATTATTTTAAATTATGTCACCAATGTCCCAATTAATAAGTAACACAAGATAACTGCTGATCATCCTAGCTCTAAAGAGAAGTACAGATGTAATACTAATTTTGAAACATTACACAATAAACTTTTCTCCAAAAACCTTTTGGAATGAACAGATGTTTCTATTACCATATGGACTGCCCTGGGAGGAAAACTCAGAATTTTAAAGTTATACAACAGGAATTTTCTCCAAAGAGCCATAAAAGTTGTTTCAATTCAGAACATTACTGCCTTTTCATTCTCACTATCCATGACACTCAACTTTTCCTTACAAAAGGATATAGGAAGTGTTACCCAAAGGTTTACTATCATTTTACCTTAAACAAGAAAATAAAGCAAAAAATGGAATTTCACATCCCAGGAAATAAAGCACTATTTGTAACCCAAATAGTTTCATTTGTAACCCACTTGAACCTGTAGGTTCAAGAATATTCAGTTTTAGCCAATAAGGGGTTACTCAATAGATAAATTGGAAGTTTAAACGTGTATTTATAAGGTTTTATAAGAAATTCATTGGATATGAAATGCAAAGGACTTATTATCATGGTAGAATGAAAAAAGAAGCCTTTTTGCAATTTAACTTAGTCTTAGTTTACCATATAGTTCCCATATTAAATGTTTTAACTTTATGAATCAGAAAAAGTTAGTACTATATGTATTTAAAATAAAATATGTATGTATATAAACATCTGGTTTATGATGTTTATATGATGAGCCCAATTCTTAAGAAATACTGATATATAACCTTTCTTCAAATTTGGTCTATCTTTCCTTACTATGAGCCTGTAAGTTTTATTTTAAAATGATTTTAGCATTAACTTTATCCTTTTCTCTGGAGCAAATTCACTAAAAAATTATTTCCTTTCACAAAGATTTCCTGTTCTTTTCAAAGTTTCAATGCAAATGAAAACGCTGTTAACAGGCATAGATGTATACAAAAACTGTAACCTACTTATCATACACATCTATGCTTGCAACCAATTATAAATTACCAGTTACAGATGAAGACACAGATTTAAAGAGCTTAAGTGACTTGCCCGATGGTCACTTAGTGAAAGCTGGGACCACAAACTTTCTGACTATATAGTCCAATGCTTTTTCCACTGCACTACTTTGCCTTCTAGTAGAAAAAGAGGTTTCAATCAATCCAAATCTCTGTACTCATTGAACTTTCTACTGTAAATTTTGTTGTCACTTAAATCAAGAGAAACAAATGTAGGTGAAACAGTTATTACTGAGAATCTATAGAAGAAATGGGATATGGTAAAAGAACTTGACAGAACAAGTAATTAGATAAATCTTCTACTTCCTTTTTAAAAACTGCCTCATGTTATTATGAAAATGAAGGATGTCAGAAGGTAGTTGACCAGGATTCAGTAAACTGATACTCAAAATCTCATGAAATGTCATAAAGGATTAAATTTCATAATTAAAGCTTATCGCTCTGAAAATCTGTAAATCATGCATACATGTTTGACAAACCTCCACTATAATCAATTCATCTTCCCCTCATACTGCAAGGTCCTTGAAGACAAGGACCACGTCTCATTTACCTTTATAAAGCCTAGCCTAGCACAGTACCAGGCCCAGTTACTGCTCAATCCTAATTTACCCAGCTGAAAAGCTTTAGAACTCCTTTTATTTCCAGGGCATGCAGTAAATAAACCGAAAACACGTAACAAATAAGTTATCACTATGAAAATTTTAACAATCCGATCAAAACTACGGAACTTAAAATAAGCAATCAACAGATAGCTCTGAGGCTAAGAAGAAGGTAAAAGAACACTACTATCTTTTATGATACTGGATGCAAAAGGGAGGGACATTAAGAATTAAGACTGTATCCCTCTCCCCACAGGGAATAATATGGAGAAAAAAACGGAAGGAATTTCATTAAGTCATCTTCATCCAAGTCCAACGGTTTTAATATTGTGGATGTAAAAAGACTCATACGCACTTTTTTGCCAAGAGTTAGTGGAAAAAAAAACTACAAAGTGGAAAAAACTACTGCACTAGGTGTCATTATCTTAAGATATCATTTCTGAAAGTAAAAAAGTGGTAGAATGAGCAGGTAAGGATGGAAGGGGATTTAAAAATATATTAAGTCATTAACCTTCCCAGGTTTAGCAACAGAAATGAAAAAAAATCGTTTTGGAATGTTATTTAAGTTAACACAATTTAGAGAATTTATTGTGTAAACTACAGTTCTATGGACAACAAAAACCTGTACTTATAAATCATGAGTAACATTCCAAAATTTGAAGCACATGTAATACTGCAATATACCTTTGAATTTTCACTCTCTGAGAAGCTTCTAAGGCAAGCATGCGAGTCACAGACTTAATTCTTAATTTTGGAACAGGTGTGTTTCAAGTCCTAAATGTGATGGAAGTCAAATCTTGGCATAATCTCTACGGGAGGGGGCGCTTAAATTTAGGATTCCCTCCGCTCCAATTTCCCCCTTTACGAGTATTTTTTCACTTCAAAGTAAGCCCAAAGACACAAATGACGTTTTCGGTAACGAGCTCAAGGGCTAATAGGATTAATTTCTACAATTTACAAACGCATACACTGCAGGATTGTCAACACAGGGACATTTTAATACTAACAACTTAAAATATATATGTTCCTGCTCCCTCCATGGTCTCTAGAGAATAAAATAATTCTTTTGAGAGCTTTCGCAGCCTCATTTTTAACGATGAAGTTCCTACATTTAAACATAAGCACAAGAAAAACCTAAAAAGACCAACAAAACCGCTAAAAATCACCTGGCTAATTCTGTATGAAAGACTACACTTAAAATCGGCAGAGCCACGTTTTTACCCTAAGTACCAGATTTCTAAAACAAGTGAACGGGACGTGCGAATTCAGGAGGGCGGTAAAAGCTCCGTGAAGCTACTAGTACCACCGGGTTCTGGAGCTAATTAGCGGGGGGGGGGGGGGGGGGGGAGGGGAGGGGGGCGCACGCACTTTCCAAGGCTAAGATCGTGCTGCTGATTTCCTAATGGGGATGTGATGTAATAGTGGAGAGCCGCCGTCCGAGGGGCAGGGACAGGCTGACAAAGGGAGCGCAGATGCCAGAGTGCGGGCGAAGCCGGCGGCGGCAGGGAAGGGGAGGGCCACCGAGGGGCAGGAGAGGTGCGCCGCAGCAGGGGCGACTTCAGGGAGGGGGCAGCGGCCCCACAGGCGGGGGCCCGGGGAGGGCCCCAGAGGAGCCGTCAGACCGCGAGCGGGGGAGCGGCGTGACATCTGGCGTGCGAGCCGGCAGGGGGCAGAGCAGGCAGGATGTCACGTGGAGCGGGCGCTACGGGAGCCGGGAGGGCTGCGTGCGGACACAGGGGGGTCTTTCCCACCGCCTGAAACACTGCGTTACTCACGGGAGTCGCGGACTCTTCTTGCCCTGAGCTGGAGACGGGGGCTTCGCGGCCTGGGACTGCTGCCCTGGGGCGTCGGGAGGCCTGGCGCTGGGGCTGCTCCTCCGCCGGCGGGGATACTCGGCCTTCCTCCGGCGAGACACAGCGGCGGCGGCGGCGGCGGCGGCCGCAGCGGCCCGGCCCCGGTCCCGACCTCCCCTCAGCACGCGGCTGCTCGTGGTCCCCGCAGGCGCCGCGGCCGCCGCCGCCTCAGGGGGCTGCTGTTGGGGCTCCTCGGGAGCCGCCTTGGCCGCCGCCGCCTCTCCCCCTTCCTGGTCCTGCTGCTCCGGGGGTCTCGGCTCTTCCGTCTCCCCCGGCATCGGGGCTCGTCCGTCCCCCACCCCCTCGTCCCAGGCGGCGGAGGCGGAGGCGGCGGCGGCCGCGGCGCTGCTCCCCCCGCCCCCTTCGCCTCCCGGAGCGTGCGGCTCAATCTCACTCTGCGCTCCTCTTCCCCCCCTCCCCTCCGCCCGGCTCCGAGGGCGCCCCCCCCGCCCCCTGCCACTCAAGGCCCGCTACCGCCGGCGGCGCGCGCGCGCCCGCCCGCCACAGACGTTCAGCGGACCAATGGGAGAGGAGGGACGGCTTCCTCGCCCTGCCCCTCGTCGTCTCTCACGTAGCGACGTCCCGCGTTCCCTCCCCCACCCCTTCCTTAGCCAATCAGGAAACGGCTCTAAGGGAGCGCGCGAGGTTTCCTTCCCCGCGCACCCGTTCTCACCGTTAAACGGCTGCGTCTCGCGACAATCCTAAAGTGACCTTCCTCCTCCTCCACCCCCCCCACGCGCCACGAGCTCAGCGCGCGCTAGGGGCAGTGGGAGGAGCAGGTCCCGCGAGGAGACTGGTGGGAGGAAAACGCACCTTTTTCCCCGCCTCGCGCGCACCCCGGACTGGCTGCGCGCGCACCTGCCTCCCTAAGGAGCCGCTAATGCCACAAGGCTCTTTCTATCCTTCTTTCTTAAGCCGCGGAAGTAGCCTCGGCGTTCTTCTGCCTCCACCCCGATCCCACTTTCCTGTCTGTGGCCTTTCTGTCCCCAGCGCCGCCAGGTCTTGCGGGAACGAAGGGGGAAATTTTTTGAGTTGTCGCTTCTCCTTTAAGAAAAAAAACCCCGTCGGCAGCCGGATGAAAGTCTCTGAAAAAATGGCGGCGGTAGGACAGAGGCGGGGTCGTGAGGGCAAGGAGGGCCCGCCTCTTGGCGCATGCGCCGGGTTAACTTGTCAAAAGGCATCCTGGGAGATGGAGTCTTAAAGAGCCTAAGCTTGGGCGGGGGGCGGGAGGGGGGAAAAGATTAGAAACCGGAGGCGGAGAGGATGCCGGGAAGGTTTTGACTGATGCACGCTGGGAAAGGTAGTTTGCTCTTTCTGCAGTGGCTGTTTGCTCTTTCAGGGTGGTAGTGTTTCCGGGTTAGGCCGCGGCGACCGCACAGATCCTGGCCGAGGTGGCGAGTGGATTGCTGGTCGGGATGGCTTGGGACGGTTTTTGTCGACTTTTTAAGTTGGCGTAGACGGGACATTTCTTGGGTGGCCGCGTTAGTAGCGCTTTGTCTGGATTGGTTACTTCGCACCTCCTAGGGTTCACGCCTGCAGTATTCGCCTCGTCATCCTGTAACTCCCTACCCTGTGAGCTCCTGGAGGTCAGGGACCGAATCTGGATCCGTCGGGTGCTCGGGGCGTAGCGCAGTTCCCACCGATCAATCACTTGGTTCTTAATAAAAGCCTGGAAAGAATTGTAGAGCTACTGTTCTGCTAGATGTCGGTGCCCAGTAGCTGGCGTCGGGTGCTTTGACCTGGCTGTAGTCCCCGGGGCTGCAGCGGCGGGGGGGGGGGGGGTGGGGGGGTGGGTGGTGGTCCTGTTAGCGTGATTCTGCGACCTACTCAGAAACCAAAGGCCTCCTTCGTGCCTCCTGCCTCGAAACCACTCGGCTTCTGTGGTTTTAAATGTTTCTGCTGCACAGGAAGCACAGTCAGAACAGCAGCTTTGTCACAAATTACTTTTATGTCCACCAGCGCGTGCAGCTAAATTATCCTAATGCGTCAAATGGGAGTTTTCCATTTGTTTTCCAGGTTGCATTCCACGACAGCAGTGGGCCTCCAGCATGCCTTCATTTCTTCCTTTCATGCACTAAAATCAGAGAGTGGTTCTTACCCCTGGAAAAATGAAGCATCTGGGGCTTACACACACACACACACACACACCCCGCCCCCCAAGCGGATGAAAACAAGACCTGGGGATCCAATTCTAAATTTCACATTAATCATTCATTTTAAGCTGCAGATGGAGTCTAATATTTGCAAGCCAAGTGCTGAAGTGCATTTTTCCTTTCAGTGTTTTGGCTCAGTTACCACTTAAGATTTGGCAAATGTCTTATATTCGCCATCGAGCATTTTGCACTTTCAACGGGACTAGTGGCATTTCAGTTGTAAAAGCTGTATGGATTGGTGTGGATGGGAATTTGTTTCAAATCCATTTGGACTTTTGGAACAGCACTGACATCCAATGGCTGCTCAAAGTAATGCAGAGTGGGAATCTCCTTTTGATTAAAAAAAAAAAAATCTTAACATCACAGGGGAATGGGAGAATGAATGATTCCTTTACATCAACGTAAAAAAAAGACCTCAGTGTTAGAGAGGAAAGATCACAGGCACTGAAACTAAATCTGGATTATAATAAATAGCAAAGCTATCTGTAATTCCGTTATCTTTAGCAAGTTACTATCCCTTGAATATATTTCACCACTGGTAAAAATGGAAGTAATATTATGTTTCAGAGGGCCATAATTATAGTTCTTTACATACTGCTTTCTCATAATAAGCCTATTGTAAATGTTTTATTTCATTTGACGTGGATAAAAAATCACAGCGATAAAAAAGGTGAAAGTCAATCTCAGGATCCCTTTTCAGAGAAACTGCTATTAGGCAACATTACTAGGCAGAAATTGTGCTTCCTGAGACATCTGCAGCTTGATACCTTGTGTCTGGTCTTCCGGTTTTATTCTTCATGATCACTATAGTTGTGTTTTAGACCCCAGAAATAACCAAGCCCTGAAAAAATCCCAATGTGACTGCTACTCTGCCCTACTTTTAATGGATTTGCACTCTAGTCAAGGAAGCTGGTAAGCATCATTTCTGAATCAGTAAATAAAGATAGCAAAATGAATTGGGTGCTGGTTAACTCTGATAGAAATTTTATGAAGGAAACTGCTTCCACAGTCATGGCTTTACACACACATTCACACCCAGATAGCAGGTTTTCTGATGCACAGTCACAGTGCCATAGACCCACATTGGGGAACAACGCAAGTGCAAATCTGTGGTCCCATGAATTCAAGATGAATCCTGACGCATAGTAGGTGCTCAATTTTTTTCGAAGTTAATTTCGAATCTTTATCACCCTGGCCAATGCACTAACAGAACTCAAATCCTTCTATGCACCTTATATGTCCCATTTTCAAAACCCTAACTTACAAAAAAAAAAAAAAAAGCAAGAAAGAAAAAAAAGGAAAAGAAACTCACCGAATCAAAAGAGAGGAAGTGCTAGGCAAATACAGGAACCAAAAAGGGTTATAGAGGCAGCTTCACGCTGTCTCATTCAGTTCCTTTGTGGTCCTCTTGTTCAGCACATGCCAAAGCATTTCCTCACAACCTGTGGGACCAGAGCATCTTGGGTGTGTGACGATGGAAGAGTTGGGTGAGTGAGGGCCATCTTGGAGGAGAAACTCCAAGGGAATGAAGACTTGGCTGCCATCTCCGTGTGGTGGGGTGTACTTGAAGCCAGAGGGAGGGTGGTGCTGGAAGATTTTGTTTCCACTTCTCTCCTGACCTCAGCCCAACCAAGAGTGAAGCAGGAGGAACTATGATTGTTTTGGGGAACTCTGGGTTCACTCTTTGCAGCGGCACAAATTGGCGGAGAGATTGGTGCTCACCAGGGGAAACTTTGCACACATATTTTTGGATTGACTTATGATTGAGATCGTCATTTTATTATGAGTATTTGCCCCTCGGGGGCTGTTGCTGGTCATAGGGTGGTCGCATAGTTGGCACCTGCAGATTTGTGATTTAAGAAGAAAAAAAAGAAAAAAAGGAGAGGGATTAAGGGGGTATTACGAGGAGAAGAAATGGACCAGAAGAACAAGAATGAGGCATCTGTAAATGTTGGAGAAAGGCCAGGGAGGTTTCATTTGTTCCATGGTTTAGTATTAAATCAAGGAGAATTAGTGCTTAAAACTCCAGTGATTCTGTTGCTAAGCTTTTTAGTCAGAGGAATTCTGAAGGAACAGATTACTATGGCCTACAAATATGATACTCTTTCCATTTCAAACAATTAAAACCAGCAGTGAAACAATTGGCCACATTTCTCGGAGAGATCTCTGATTCCCAGTCTTTGGAGTAATGGAAGGTTTGTCATTCTTGGGATTCATTCCCTTTCCTTTGCTGACTTTTGTTGCTGGCATCCTTACTAATACTGAGTCACTAACATTTTACTCAATTTCCAAGCTGTATTAATTCCAGAGCGTCCTGGGTTTTTGTATGTTTGGGGTATGTCAAAAGTGTGAACAACTATAAGCAGATCTTGCGTATTGTCTTTTTTTGTTGTTAGTTGTTTGGAGGGTAATTTGAGAACTAGAGGAACAGAGAAAAGAAGATAGGCAAAATACAGGAGGGAAGAGATGTTAATGAAGATTTATTAAATATAAATAAATAAATACTGAATTGTTTTGGAGGTAAAGTCTATTTTGATGCATGGGGTAGAACATGTTTTGGATTTGGAGTAGAATCCAGATTTTTAGTCTGCGTGAGAGTCGAGGACGTTCACCTTTCTGCCTGAGTTCTAATCCAGCTCACTAGAATCTAGCCCTTCTTTCTTATTTTAGCGATACCTAATGGCTTTCATGCAGCTAATTCAGAAGGAAAGTAATACTTGTTTAGTGACTTAAACTAAAACTTGACATTTTTACATATATTAATCATGTTAGTGTCTGAAACAACTCTTTGAAGTGGGTATTATCCTTTTTTTTTTCAATGAAAAAACTGAGAAAAACAATAACTGTGTTCAGTATCACTCGCAGGAACCCCTGACACCAGAACTGATTAAGCTACAAGGCATTCTCCCATTTTAGTGTGTTGGCTCAGGTGTTCCAACCCATAGAACAACCCAGATAATTAAAAATTAGATTTGCAGAGTTTTGCACTGCTTGCACAGGATGAACAGTAGATAAATCTGGTACAGAGATGTGGAAAGTACCAAGCTGCCTGGAAGGTAACATTCATATAATATATCTGGGCGGCTGAACCTCAACTGTTTCTTTAGATTGTCAACAGCTCAGTAATTACCCAAAAGACTTAGAGTGGGTCTTTCTTCTCTGCTGCAGAAGAATAGGGTGGAAGACAGGTCAGCAAAGGCAAGCAGATATTTCCTTTTTGCAGTACTTCCTCTAACATTGGTGGTTTGTTTCTACCCAGCAGATTTTACCTAAACCTTCCTTACTCGGAGATGCTAAATAAAGGGGAACCTGAGGCAGACTCTGGCTCTGATTGAAATCACCCCAATCCTTTGGGCTCTCCCAGGAGGCCACACTTTTTTCCTTTCGTGTTGACGTGATTTGATTTCTGCAGATGAAGGGCTATAGGGAAGGACTACAGAGTTTTCCGTCTAATATTGCCCCCCGCCCCCACCCCTCATAATCCCACATTTGTCATACTGAAATTAGTCATCTACAAATTACGGAATCTGGCAGAAAGCAAGATAATCTGGGGTGTTGGTGTTATGTGCGCTTCTAGGAAACAGGAAGAGAAAGGCCTGTTAACTCATGACCCAGGGGGGAGAGTTTCACTAAATTTGGTTCACTGGTTAGTAACCTTCTACTCTTAGAGATATGGTCTGCTTCTCTTAGAGAGGGTCTCCCCTCTCCCCTAATCTTTACTGTCAATGTCTTTTTATTTTGAGTCCAAGAAGATACATGACTTCTTGTTAGAGCAAAGGTTAGACAACTGAAAAGGGCTGTATCTTAATAGAGGGGTACAGAATAAAAATTTGGAACCCAGAAATTGGCATTCAATCTGGCTAGTAAAGCTATGAGAAAACAAGTTTTTCTTTCTCTTTCTACATTAGTTTCCTCTTTTCTTTTTTTTTCTTCTTTTTTAAGGACCTTTAATTATGAGGAATTTTAAAATATGTAAAAGTAAAGAAAATAGTTTAATGAAATCTATAGTCATCAATCAGCTTAAGCAGTCATCAACTCTTTTTTTTTTTTTTTTGGTGGCAAAACCGGTATTTTCATTCTATGTGGAAGGCATGTAAATTGGTGGATTTTTGAGAAGATCATGTGGCATTTTCTGCTATAATAAAATGTATTCATATCATTTGGTTCAGAAAATTCACTTTTAGGAATTTATCCTACAAAAATCCTCTTCTAAATATATAAACATGTATGCTTAAAAATTAATTGTGGCAATACTTGTAACACTGAAAAATTATAAAAGTGAAACACCAAAAAATTGGAAACTGAAAATGACCACATCTCTACCAATGGAAGAAAAGATAGCTGTATATATATATATATATATATATATATATATATATATATATTTAAAGATTTTATTTATTCATGAAAGACACACAGAGAGACTGAGAGGCAGAGACATAGGCAGAGGGAGAAGTAGGCCCCATGCAGGGAGCCCGATGCGGGACTCAATCCCGAGACTCCGGGATCACACCCTGACCTGAAGGCAGACTCAACCACTGAGCCACCCAGGCATCCTCAAGGTATCTATATTTGAGTAGAGGGTACTTTGAAACAATAAAATATCTCACAGATCTAAAGAGAAGTAAAGAAGCTTTTTTTGTACTGACAATAATATGTCCAAGATACATGAAGTGAGAAAATATCTTGCAACAAAGTTGTAATTGTTTTGTAAAAAATATATGTAAGTGTATATATGCACCCTCAAATCAATGAAAATATAAATATAAAATATTCATAATATTTTTTGTATATTTTTTAATGGAGTTCAATTTGCCAACATGTAACACCCAGTGCTCATCCGTCAAGTACCCTCCTCAGTGCCCATCACCCAGTCACCCCATCCCCCTGCCCACCTCCCCTTGTTCATTTCCCAGAGTTTCCAGAGTCTCTTACATTTTGTCACCTTCTCTGATTTTTCCCACTCATTTTCTCTCCTTTCCCCTATGATCCCTTTCACTACAGGTCTAGATATATTTTCCACTTCTAGATTCCCTTCGACATACTCAATTTAATTTTGGGAGATATACAAGATATGTTTTTTTTTGTTTTGTGTTTTTTGTTTTCTCTGCCTCATTTTGTTTTACAAGGGTGGAAGTTAATACCTTCTAAAACATGACCAGCATGCGCCTAGAACCAAGTGGTATACCGTGCTGGTTCATTCTGTGAGATTATGTTCTCTCTTCATTCCCATTCTGCCCCCCTCTTTTATCTCATTTATGTTTTTGTGGTCAATGTTGGGGCCCTCTACAAGTATTTTTGTTTTATATAAATTTGGGACTGAGCATCTTCTAACATACAGAACAATACACTCAGAACCAAGAGGATCACCCTCTAAGACCCCTCAGGTAGACTACATTCTCCCTTCACTATAACTTCATCACCACCACCATCTCCCAATCCCACCCTTTTTTTCCTTCTCTTTTTCTTTTTTCTTTCTTTTCCTTTTTATTTTTGCTTTTTTCTCTTTTTTCCTTTTTTTTCTTCTTCTTTGGGATTCTTGGCCTTTTATTTTTTATTACTTTGTTTTAAAATTTGTTTTTCACTTTAGTTGTCCTTTTGTTTTATTTTGTTCTCATCTTTGTTTTCATTTTTTGGTCTCTGACCTTGTTGGAATCATCTAGGGTGAAATTTACTTAGGTTGTCATTGATATTCTCAACTGAGCCCGCTCATACAGCTACTCTCTTGACCAATCTTATCTCATTATACACCCATTCATATCTTTCACTCCTGTATTATCTTAATGCAGTATCAGATATTATATCATGTTCATTGGTAAGCATTTCCCCATAGCCCTTCATCTGCAGAAATCAAATAATGTCAAATAATATAATCCACTGTTTTGCAAACTCTTAAAAACCATCACCTGTGGCAAAAATTCCAGTAGAGATCCACTAGTGGGCATCAACCCACAATTTGAAAAAAATTGTAATAGAATCTCCTCATTATGTAGATGAAAAAACAACTTCAGAGAAGAGCAGATCGTGCCAAGATGGCCCTGAAAATCCACATGAAGATGGAGACTGGCATTTTTGACCTGAAGCTAGTGTAGGGGCTGGGATCAGATAGCCGAGGGTCAAAGTCTGCATCAGTAGCAGTGTGCCTTAAACTACATATTTGTCTTTTCTTTTCTTTTCTTTTCTTTTCTTTTCTTTTCTTTTCTTTTCTTTTCTTTTCTTTTCTTTTCTTTCTTTCAGAGAGAGAGGGTAGGTAGAGGAAGAGAAAGAGACTCTTATGCAGGCTTCACAGGGCTCAATCTCACAACCTGAAATCATGACCTGAGCTAAAATCAAGAATGAGATGCTTAACTGACTGGGCCACCCAAGAACCCCTGTCTCTTTCTTGATCTACAAAATAAGGATAATATCACCTGCCTTAAAGTATTAGGATGACTAAATGAAATATATAACCTCCTGAGCATAGTGCCTGTAATGTGTACATTTTTATTATTAATTTCATCACAACAGAAAAGTGATAGTGTGATACTTGTCGAGTGCATAGGTTTTTCCTAAGAAAATTACTGGAGAAACAAGTCTCAAGTATTTGGATTGCAACATCATCTTGTTTGATTTTGCAATATCTGTTTTTTCCCTGATCCCTTTTTCTCCCCTATATATCCTAAAAAAAAGAATACATATACTTTGTTTTAAAATTTTTGATACATGCTTGGGACACAAGAAAGCATAATCAGGGTTAAGAATAAACATTACTGTCCTGGTGCATTTAGAAAAGTTGTAATTACTTATTTCATACTGGAGATCTTTGTGGGCAATCCACCCTAAACAAATGATAAAAATTAATACCCTGCAATATAAGAAGTCAAATGCTTGAGTGATGCTGTGAAATTGGATGCAACCATAGGAAATAGGTCACAGTATGTGGAGGCACTATACAGCTTTTGGGAGAATAGACCACATTCTTGAAGAAAAGTAAGGGAAGATATTTGAAGGTAGCCTTCACCCAAAAAAGAAGGAGGTAAATGGAGGCACAGGGGTACATTTAGGGGGAAATCATCCTAGAGGAAGAATATTTCCATGTTCTATATTATGATTCTCTTGTGTCTTATAATACAGATGCCTTATTGGAGGAATTGGAGCGATCCACCCTCCAGGACAGTGATGAATCCTCCAACCCAGATCCTCTTCCCCTGGATCAGCACTCCAGAAAGGAGAGTAACCTTGCTTCAGAGACTGTTTCAGTTCAGAATGATCCAAGTCCCTTGCCGGTAACTTTTCATTTATTGGAGTACCTTGAACATACATGTTTGAGTGCCTTTCTGCGAATTAATTGTATCTTACGTAAAATGATGTGAAAGGAGAATCATGTATCCTGGAAAGAGAAAGAAAAATCCCTCTGTGATAACTTGAAGGTGGGGTTTTTGGAAAGGAGAATTGAGAAAATCATCATAGAAGAATAAACCTTTGAGAACTGAACTTTTTCTAATAAGGGCATGGTAACACAGTATTCCCTAATTTACTTGGAATATTTTGATATGACTCTCTGGGTATCAGAGTTGCATGTTGCAGTTTAACTGGAATGGCACTCACCAAGACCGAGGGGCACCTGGACAAGGCCAAGTGACAGCTCAGACAAGTCTTTTCAGGGTGACTTTTTATGGTCACAACTTTCTAGATCTCTGTTGAATGTGTTATAAAACTCAATTATTAGTGTACCTACAGATGATGAAACTCTAGAAGACCAACACAAACAAACTAAACTCATAAGAGATTGTATATATATATAAAAAAAAAACAGAAATCCAGTTTATTATTTTCTGGTTAGAGCCAAAACCATTCAAGTAGAACAGAGAATAGTATTTGCTGATACGTATATTCCCTTCCTGTTGGTAAGTCTACATGAATCTACTTTATAATTGGGCAGTTGCTTGATGAGAATGGAATTAATGTAAGAGGAATTAAGTACATACTCTTTGTATACAGTGTTTTGATCTCTGATATTGTGATTCCTGCTTGTATACTTGGTGCGAAATCACAGGTTGCATGGACCCGAAAGTTTGAGCCTATGGTTCATTTCACATTTGACTGTTCTTTCCTCCAACTGTATATAAATGGTTTTTAAGGATGCACGTTTATTTCTCTCATAGGAAGCTATTGTCTTTTCTCTTCAATGCAAGATCATAGCCAAAGGCTCTGAGTTGGTTTGCTACCCTTCTCCCCTGCCTTTTATTTTCAGAGTAGCAGCCAGAGTGATCCTGTAAAACTTGGATCATGTTATTCCTCTACTGAGAACCCTCTCTGTGAATTTCCATCTTCATTTAGTCATCTCATTTGAAGTAATAGCCACGTTCTTTACACTGACCTTAGTGGGGTGACTCTACATCTTGGTTCACTTGGAAGAGTCCTGGGTTTTTGCTTGTTTTCTCAATATCCTATTATTGGATTTGCCCTTTACCCTAAATTTTCCATATTTTGTGAAGTTTTCTTGTTAGTATTTACACCAGCATGAATTGATAGACCTCCATTTGGTTCTTCTGCTTTTTTCCAACATCTCATCTAGTAGCATGTGAAATATATTCACTGAACAGAGTTCTAACTTTATTATGGCTAAATCCAAAAGATAGCTAATGATAACTCATTTCTTTTTTCCCTGATCCTATTCAGACAGATTCTAACTGGCAAGCACCCTTTCAGGGACAATATGCAGGGTGCTGGTTGTTAAAACTAAGAGCTTAAGCACAGTCAGGGACAGTCAACTCCTCTGATCTTGGGTGGTGGCAGGAAAAAAAAATTGTTTTTATTTATTTATTCATCACACACACACACACACACACACACACACACACACACACACAGGCAGAGACACAGGCAGAGGGAGAAGCAGGCTCCATGAAGGGAGCCCGATGAGGGACTCAATCCTGGGACTCCAGGATCACGCCCTGGGCCAAAGGCAGGCGCCAAACCACTGAGCCACCCAGGGATCCCAGCAGGAAAATTTTTGAGGCTTTTCGCATAGCTGGCCACTAGGTATACCACCACTCGTGCTCAAGAGGTGCATGGAGCCTCCTCAGAGTCAGAAAAAAATATGGGAAACTCTGGCTTGATGTACCACAAATTATGTTTAGGAAAAAGAGGCTAAGCATTGTGGCCATTGAGTGTAGTTTAACCTAAATGCTCTTGGTAAAGCAGTTTTGTCCTTAACTGTATATGTAAAGCTATCGCTATTTATTTTATTATTTGACAATGCTTTTGTTTTTGTAGTAGATGCTTTTAGCAACATTGGCTCAAAGCAAAACCAAATCCAAAATCCAAAATTACATGTTTAATTTTCTCAAGAAATTGATGACGAATGTGTAATTTGCACAAAATACCTGCCAACATTTCCTGGCAACCATGGAGGCAAGTGGATATGTTACTGCCCCTCAGAAGACAGGAAGACACAACTATGGTTAAGAAGCATCAGCCTCCCCTTCATAAGTTAATAGTTTAAGAAGCGTGTGCCCAATGATTTAGCATGTACAGGAGGTATGTTCACATGTCATGGTGAAGCACACCTTTCCATCTGGAGCAAATGACACCCCTACATTTGTTTTTGTTCATTTTCAGCTTCAAGATATCTTGTACTTTTAACTAAAGTAAACTTGACGATTGAATTGACTCCTTTGGCAAACCAGGAGATAATGTCAGTTTTACACCTGTGCCACCTGAGTTAGAAAACTTGTTAATTCCAAAAGCTTTCATTTTTTTCATCCAACTGAAAGGATCGAAATAAAGCATTTGGAAATTCATTCTGTCAAAAATGAAACATTGGGTATTATTAATGTCATTGTAAATTTAGTTGAAAAAGTTCAACATTGAAGACAAAGTGAGGGATTTTGGGGAGGTTTTGGGGGTTTTTGGGTGATAATATGAATACAGATTTTGTTTGGGCACAGAATTATGGCCAAAAAAATGTTCTTTACAGACTTAAAAATCTAGGAAGCAGAAACGTGCTTCGAATTGGTTGTGATGTCCACAAAATTCATGACTGCATCTAAACAAGCTCCAGGATTCCACCAATCAAAATAGAAACTGCAAATGTCAAAATTTACAAATATATTCTTACATAATCAGAGTACATATATATAACTCATCTACAAAGCTCTTGTGACCGAAGCTGGTGTTGAATACAGAAACATTTCAGCATGGTTGCATCTGCTTTTTCTCTGTTTTGCCTGTCAGCCATCAGATTTTAGAAATGCCCAAGACTTTGAAAAAACACTTTGTAAAGTAACTTAAATATAGGTTGTATTATGTGCAAAATCAGTCAGAAATATTTAATCAAATTATTCAGTGAATGTAGCATGAAAATTGGGCTTTTGAAGCTTTTAGCAAGTTGCAATTATGTAAAACAAAGCTTGCAAAAAGGAAGGAGCTCAAATGTCTCTTGACAAAAGCTGGGGAGGAATTGAACAAGTTAAAAGATGAGAGCTCAAATGGCTTAATTACCTAATTTGAAAATTGTGCTTTGGAAAAATCTTGCCTTTGATGGAGTTTCTAATTTTAATTGGATAAATTTATATTCTCCACCAGAATAGGATGAAATTGTGAAGGCCTATGATTTTGCAGTATCTACATTTGGCAAAATGTTAAAAAAGAATCACGAATAGAGACAACTTAAGAGTGTATCTTGTAAAAATATTGTTGAAGAAAGGTGCTCTAGATGGAGCAGAAATACAGCACCTGTGAAAATATTGGGGCAGAAATATTTATAGGTTTTAATATGAGAAACAATTGAGAATATCCTCCACTTAGTAGAATTTGCCCTAAATTTAGAGGATCAGCAGCAGCAGGAGTAGGAGTATTTTCTCAATTAAAAGAATTATGGGTTACAGAGAAGCATCAGTTAAAAGTGTCAACAACTTCAAAATATATTAACCATAAAATGCAGCATTGTGGAAGTTTGCAATTTTATTTAAAAATATGGAAATAATAAAATCATATTAAAAAAGATATTTTTTTCTGAAAAATTTCCATATTACAGCATAAGAGACAATGGCTAAGTAACCAATTAAAGTATATGAATCTACATCAAGAGCAGTTATTTACTGTGCTGTTTAAAAATGTTCAAATAATTAATATAAAAAGTTTTTTTTTTTTTAATTAATGTTTAGGGGCACCTGGTGGCTTAGTAGATTAAGCATAGATTCTTGATTTTGGCTCAGGTCATGATCTCAGGGTCATGAGGTCAGGCCCCACATTAGAAACTCTATGCTCAGTGGGGAGTCAGTTTGAGATTTTCTCTCCTCCTCCCTCTGCACCTCCCCTGCACGCACTGTTTCTAAAATAAGTAAATAAATCTTTAAAAATTAATGTTTATAGCTGCATGTCATTTAAATATATTCTAGAAAATTTTATTTTGAAAATAAGTTTTCAACTGAATTATCTTATAGGTCCATTAGTACAAGAAAATCAAATTTTTGGTCAATAAATACATATTTAAAAAATTATATAGTATTCATTATTTTTAGTACCCTCCCTCGTTCACTTTCAAGAACATCCCATTTTGAACAATGAATTTTATGTTCACTCTACCCACTTGCTCTGGTCCCTTTTACTCCCATCCCAGTCTTACCAATCCACTGTGCAGGCTACCCTGGTCTCCTTTCTGTTCCACAGGGTGCTAGCTACCTGGACCATGGTCCCCCTGATAATCTGGCTACTTCCCTCACCTTCTAGGAGTCCTCACTCAAGTGCCCCCTTCTCAGTGAGTCCTTCCCGGACCCATATATTTTTAATTGCCATCTCTACCCCATTTCCCATCTTCCACCCCCACCCCCATCCCCGATGAGTTCTTCTTAATTTGTTTACTACCTATTTCTCACCACCACAATATAAAGACCAGGGTAGATAACTTTTGTATGTTCATTTAGTTTTGTTTTTTGACTGCTGCATCCCCCTGGCCCTGGCACAGACAGACAGTCAATAAATATTGGTTCAATAACTGAATCAGTTGCTGGTCAACAACTACCCTTTGGAGACACTCATTATTATTATTATTATTATTATTATTATTATTATTTTGTATGTTAAATTTAGTCATGTTATAGTCTTTCCCTAGACACCGTCCTATCTAACTAACGGGCTTTGTTCTGATTCATTTTGTTTGTTTTATGGTTCCTATGTGAGTACGATCAACTTCTTTGTGTCAGTGCTTTTAGGGCAGGGAGAGGGACACTATTATTTGTTCACATTGCCGACTGCTCTACTTAGAATGTGGCCTTTTGCTGTGGCATGGCTGGTATTCCTCTATCTTGTGCAAGAAGATCTCAGAGATATGCTAGTTATCAGTCCCATTTAGAAACTAAAAACATCCTCTAATTCTGGGTGTAGATTAGTGCTGACATTCTACTAACAGGATTCATTCTTTTCTCTCACATGTCTTAGGTGCAGCTTGTATATACTACACATATCCAGGAGTGCAATATCTACAGGTATGTCTTTCATTAAATACTTTTAAAAAATTGAAATTATTAAATGATTGTTATCAGTCCATGTTTGGACAACAATTTGCTTTTGCATATATTCATTATTAGAACTCTTCCTCCTCCTGTTTCCTTAAGTTTCTGAGCAGAGGTGGAATTCTGCTGAACTCACTTGGCAGTTTCTTGGGGTATGTGGCTTCTAGATGGGTTATCCAGGTTGGTGGGCTCTGTTCTTTCCTTCAGCACCCAAAAAAAAAGTGTAAATAGTTTGAGTCACCACACGTGGTTTGTCCGGGCTACTCTAAAATAGCATGCTCCAGTTCGTGGAAGAGGAAACACCTAGTGAAATATCAGCAAGATGCCAACAAAACCAGAGCTAGGATCAGGGTCAAACCAAGACAAGAGAGACTCTGCAGCAGACTAACAAATATATACTTCTAATGAATCTGTACTTCTTCTTTCTATATCTGCTCAAGATTAATTTAGCTGGTGGGGAATTTCCTTCTAAAAACATTGCATATTGAAACAGATCCACTTACTAAAACATTTTTGCTGGCCAAGGCTGCTTTTCTTGTTCTCTCTTCAGGTAATTTTTAAAAAAACAGCTTTCTGGGGAACAAATTGAAAGGCTTAACATATTAAAAGGGAAACAGGATAGCGAAGGCTCATGTTTGGTAAAGAGTACCACACCATACCTTATTTGGTTCTAGAATTGCAGCCAATAGTGCTCACACATGACACCAAATAAGCGAAGGACCTGTGTTATCATGAAGTCTTTTTATAACTTCCCACCTGATGACACTTTCTGCTTTGATGGGAGCAAGGCCAATTTATTAATATCATTGCCAGTTTATTCCAGTTCCAGCAGAGCGCCTGGGGGGATGTCCCCTAGACCACGCTGTCTATCCTTCTTGGATAGACAAAAAAACAAAAAACAAACAAAAACCACAAGCAAACCCACAAAACAGTGCCTGTTGCACATAGGCTTTCAGTAAATATTGGTTTTTAAAAGCTAGGAAACCAAGACTTCAAGAGAAATATTAGTGAATACAGGAACCTAGAACATAAAAAACCGGCATGACCAACAGTGATTTTCAGTGTATATCTGGCATTGTGATCAACTGATGGCATGCCAGTGTGGCAAGCCAGTCTTTGATCTTTTTCCCATCAGACCCATTTCTTTCTCTTTTCTTGCTCTGCTCTGTGTTCCAGGGGAGCTGACCCCTGTCAGTTGGGTTTTCCAGGCTCAGGATAAGTTGGCTTTTGCTGGCTTTGACCAATGGGAGGTACTATGCAGGCAGAGCCTGGAGGGCGAAAGGCAGGGCAAGTCAGGACATTTCCTGCCCTAGTGTCTCTCCATAGAGTCTCATCTGGTCAGCAGTCACACCTCCTTTATGGCTTCAGCTGGAGCACGGGGAGTACGGCCGGTCTGCTGTGGTTCCAGCTTGTGCCTATCCACCTTGGCCCCTGGCTTTTCAGAACTTTGCCTTTTCTTTCTTTTCCTTTCTTGTCTTTTTTCTTTTTTCTCTTTCTTTTCTTCTCCTCCCCTTCCTTTTCTTTCTTTTCTTTTTTCTTTTCCTCTCCCCCCCTCCCCTCCCCTTTTCTTTTCTTTTTGTCCCTTTGGCCTAATGCCTACCTACTGTGGCTAATCTCTGAATTACCTCAATACCTTCTGTTTGTTTCTTTAGTTCTGCCATCACCTGTGTAATCAAATTTCTGGATTAAATTCCTTCTGCTTACTCCCAGCATATTTGCATTTTCCTGAGTGGGCCTTGACTGATACACCTCCCCAAGTACTGAATGCTACTTGCCATGCCAATCTGTGTGGGACGTTGATAGGAAATCCAGGTGGCCTGGTAAATATGTAATAGACTGATACAAATCCCTGTGGCTGGTGTAACTCAGAGTCGATAAGGCTCGTAGATATAGATAGAGCCTGAGACTCAGAAACTAGATTCCTATATTCTGCCTCCCCCATTTCCTCTGGCTTGCTTCAATGAACTGAACATTGCTCTCAACCTTGAAACTGTGTTCAGTACCAGTGAGTATAGTGATAGCATTTCTAATGTAGTTATATATCGATAGCAATATGAACAATAATTTAGAAATGTGTGCATGAACAAAAATAATTTTGGTAAGAACAAGGAGAAAAAATTCATAAAAACATTGCCGAGGAATTAACAGGGGAAAACTGCAGCACCATGAAGTCCCTCCTGTGAGAGTCTGTATTCTCTTAAACACATCTCTTGTATTTGTATGTTATTAAGGTCTCTGACACATGAATTAAACTGTTGCTTGTGACATAGCAAAGCACTTTGACCATCTTCAAGAGGTGAGAGGACAAATCAAAGAGGCTCTGATTTTGAAGTTCCTCTCTTTTTAGGAACACTTCCTGTAGTGATGTAATCACCAACTCTTCAAGGCCTTTCCATTCTTATTTAGAATATTATAGTATTGGCTCAGTTACTATTAGGGTATCACAAAAATAATGTTTCTCTTTCCATACTGCTCTAGGAGTCATGCTAAAAATCAGTAAGAATATTTTTGAATAAGCACAAGGATGCCCCAACAGTGAGATGGACAGGTTTTTAGAATTATACAGAACCCTATAAGAAGCTACATTTATTTTACACTGGGAAACAGAGCAGAGAATGTGCTGACAGTCCTGTTGCCTTTTGTACTTTTAAAGACACACACCTGTGGCAGCAATGACTAAGGGATTGTGATCCAAATGTGTTATGAGTGGGCAGTCCCGGTGGCCCAGTGTGTTTAGCGCTGCCTGCAGCCCAGGGTGTGATCCTGGGATCAAGTCCCATGTCAGGCTCTCCTCCCTCTGTCTGTGTCTCTGTCTCTATGGATAAACAAATAAAATCTTAGGAAAAAAAAAAAAACCCAAAAGTGTTGTGAAAAGCTTCCCTGCACCTTCTTGGAAGCCTCTAAGGACCAAATCAAACAATTGCATACCTGACCATTTTTGTTCCTAGATTAATTAAACAATAATAATAATTATATATATATATATATATATATATGCCTGGCAGGAGGCCATGTTGTACCTAAAAGACAAAAAAATTTTTTTTTTCTTCAGAGGGGAAGGTATCCACTTCCTCCTATATTGTTCTTATAGTTAAATACTCAAACATAAGTAAGTTGGTAGTGGGACATGTTATACCCAAATGACAGTCTTTTTTTCCTTAAGAGAGGAAGGGATCTTCCTTTTACTTTTTTGCTGGTTGGTAAATACACAAAAGTAAGTAAAGTAGTACATCTATGTTTTCCTTTTTGAATATATATTTAGTGGAAGACTTAAAATATTTGATTTTATTTATGGCTTTGTGTGTGTGTATGCATAAGAGAGGGTGTGTCAGAGTCAGTTTGGTGGGTTGTTAGCTAAGCTTAGTATTGATTACAAATATTACTCCAGAGTCAGCTACCATATCATTCAGTGATTCTTCTTAAAATTTACTCTATGGAGTTAATCAATCAAATATGGGTGAAAATATTTGTTTACTGTATTATAACAATGAAATTCAGAACAATCTATGTGACTAATGATGAATGGTTTAATTATGGTACATTCTACATTTGAAAGCTGTATAGTCTTTAAACGTCATTTTGGAGTATAGTTTACTGTGGTGCTGGAGAACATAGGCTTTGCAGTCTGTAGGCCCAAACTCTCTTATTTACTGGTTATATTACATAGAACAAAGCTTTTTACTTCTATGTCTCAGTTTTTTCTTTTGAGGGATGACAATACCTAGCCCTTAAGGTTGTTATAAGGACTTAAAGAGAACATGTGTAAAACTGTTTATGGAGAGCCTGGCATAGGGTGGGCAACAAGCACTAGCTATGAAGACAAAGCTGAATGAGAAAATAGATAAATATATGGGAAAATGTTCACTTTAAAACATGAAAAAAAGTCATTCTAATTTTCCAGAATTAGGAATTAGGCACAATCAGAAGGGCCTAATGTTATAAGCGAGCCAACAGGTCCAGAGTGATTAATTGCTTCTTAAAAGGAAGCATGTGTGTGATTTTAATTTTTTCTTTGTATTTCTATGCAGTTAAAATTTTTCTTTACTTATATTAATTTTATATTTACCCTTTTAATAGTAAAAATAGCTTTAATAACTCAGAAATATACAGAGTAAAAAGTTAGACCACCTCCCTTAGAATGTATCCTATCTCCTAATTGCTAGCCCCATAGGTTAACTGCTGTCAGATGTGTCTCCTTATAGACTTTTGTGTGTGCAAATTCACACTTACGTATCTGTGCTTGCAAATTTAGGTGAATGGAAGGATAGTTTTCATATTGTTGTGGGCTTTGCTTTTTTAAGTTAACAATGTATCTCAGAAATCTTCTTTGTACATCATAAATCTATGTCTGCATTCTTTTTAGCAACTGCATGGCATGGTGTAGCATATATCTGCAACTTATTTAATTATGTGTCCATTTATTTTATTTTTAATTTGTTCATAAAGGCTGTACTTTTTTATGTTTTAGGGAATATACTTGTATATATACCTTTGTATATGTATCTCCAGTTTTTTTGTAGGATAGAAACTGGAAATGAAATTGCTGAATCCAAAGATATTTGCATTTGAAATATTGATAGATACTGCCTTGCAAAGGATTTAATAAATTTACATAGCTATCTATGATGTATGTAAATGTGTAAATGTATGTGTGTATGATACTCCTGACTTTTTTTACCAACACTGCCAGTTATCAGTCTTTCAGATTTTTGAATAATGGGTAAAAATTGGTATCTCACTATTTAATTTGCATATTAAAGATTGAGCTTGAGCATATTTTTATATAGTGATAAACACTCAAATTTCTTTCTTTGAAACTTACTTTTTTTAACTTTTTTTCTTTTAATCCTTAGAGCATGTTTCTATTAGCTTGCTTTATTGATTTGTAGACTTTAATATTTGGATGTTATTTATGTTTTAAATATTTATGTATGTTTAAATTTTTTTGAAATTATTGATACATTTTCTTTTTTGCCTTCACGTTAGTTTTATGCCTTTCCTAGGAAAGTCTTCATCACCCCAAATTATAAAAAAAGTCCTCCATTTTCTTCTAGTACTTCTATGCTTAAACATATTTCTTTGATTCATTTAAAACTTATTCATGTGTAGAGAATCTAAATTAAAGATCTAAATTTATTGTGTTTCAAATGGGTTGTGATGCATTTTGTGTCTAATAGTCTGTTTCTGATGATTTGAAATGCCACATTTAGCATATGCAAAATTCTCATGGTTCAGGAGTCTGTTTCTAGGCTTTCTCTCTGTTCCATTCCTTTCATCTATTTGTTTCTTTACCAACATCACACAAATTTTATTGTCACTCTATACGAGAGCACATCCATTGAAACTGGTCTTCCCTCTTCATCTCTTTTTTTTTCCCCACCCAAATTATCTTGAGTGTTCTAGCCCATGAATTTTAGCATCAGCTTATTAATAAACTTGAATAATTCTATTAGTATTTCTATATGAATTACATTGAATTTATGGTTTAATGAGAGAAACTGATACCATATTATGCATCATCATTTATGTGTGTCTTGTATGTCTGCCGGTGGGTTTTTCTTCATAGAAGTCTTAACATTTCTTGTTAGAATTATTCTTTAATATTTTATCATTTTTTGGTTGGTAGTTTGAATATGTTCCTTTCTCCCAGGGGATTTTTGAATTGGCTATCACTGGTATATAGGAAAGATATTATTTCATTTTATTCTTTTTAAATTTTTAAAAATTAATGAATTAATTCTAAAATTTTAAGTAGGCTCTGTGCTCAGTGTGGAGCTTGAACTCACAATCCCAAGATCAAGAGTCACATGCTCAGGGGCCCCTGGATGGCTCAGTTGGTTAAGTGTCTGGCTCTGGATTTGGCTCAGGTCATGATCTCAGACCTGCATATGGCTCCAGGCTGAGTGTGGAGCCTGCTTAAGATTCTCTCTCCCTCTGTGCCTCCCACTCTCTTCCCACCCCTGCTCCCCCCATACCCCTGCCCGAGCTCATGCTCCTGCACATGCTCTTTCTTAAAAATAAATAAATAAATAAATAAATAAATAAATAAATAAATAAATAAATAAATAAATAAATAAATAAGAGAAGAGTGTCTTGCTCTACCCACTGGAACAGCCAGGCAACCCTTTGTTTTATTCTTGTATCTAATAGCCATCCTGATATTTTCTATATCTTCTAATAATTATCCAATCATTTATCTTACATTTTCCAGGTAAGTGATCATACCATCTATTTAAAAGAGAAAATAGAAATGAGAATGCTTTGTCTTTTTCTAATATATAAATCTCTTATTTTTATTTTTAAATGCATTTGATAATGCAGTCTGCAGTAATATTGCAGACCAGCAATGATAGTAGGATCCTTGTCGTCCTCTGCTCTCTTTTTTTTAAGATTGTATTTATTTTATTTTAGGTGGAGGGGAGGGGCAAAGGGATAAGGAGAGAAGCTTAAGCAGACTTCCTGCTGAGCACAAAGCTTTTCTTTTAATTAGAAATGTGTTTAGTACTTGACCATTAAATATGAGATTCATTATAGGTTTCTTATATTTTACCAGGTTATGAAACTTCTTTTCCTTGATCTTCAATAACAGGAATGGTGGTGAAGTTTGTTTCCTACTGCTTTTTAGGACCTATCAATATGTTTTTAAAGCTTTTCTCTATTCTTCAGTATAATGAATTATAGTAATCCTTTTCCTAATGCTGAACCGTGCTTTAAAGACGGGCATAACACTATGTAGCCAGGATGTTTTTAAAACATATTTCTGCTGTTTTTATTATACTTCCTTCTTCCCCCTTCACACCCACACATGTACAAGCATGCACTGTTCTCTCTTTGTCTGATTATAGTATTGCGTTTCTGTGATATTTATAGAACTTATTTGGTGATTTTCCATATTTTCTATATCCTTGAAATTTATACAGTGCATCCCAAAAAATCAGTTTCTATTTGTTTTCTGTTCAATAATTTATGCTTTTAGTCCTTCTGTTTAATTACTTTAGGGTATTTTTTTTTGAGATTTTTAAGTTGGCTGTTTTGTTTATTTGTGTCTAGTATCTTATTTTTCAATATGCACTTGAGTCCATTTATTATTTTCTCCCTTTAATAACCTACTGCTTTTCACTCTGAAGGGTATGTGTGTGTATATGTGCTTTCATTGCTATTTCTAAATGGTTGAAAATTCAGTTTATATTTTTTCTCCATCACAAGAATTATTTGGAAGTGCTTTATTTTTTCTTCAGCAGGTAGATTTCATATGATTAATTTGTACTTTCATTAAAGCAATAGAAGTATATGATCTGTAGGATTTACTTCTTAGAATTTATTGAGCTTTATTCTGTGCTCTCGTGCAGTTTATTTACTAACAATTGGGCAAGTGTTTGAATCGACTCTGTATTCTGTTTCTTGGGCCCAACTTTTATTCATCAGTGTATTCACAATTATGTAAATGTAAAACCAACACCATGTACATTGTCTAAACTCTGTCAGTGGTCTTTTCCTATAAAGAACAGACAGTAAATATTTTAGGCTTTGCAGACTACAGGGTCTCTGCTGAAACCATCCAACTCTGTAAGAAAGTAGCAGTATGTCAGTGAATGGCCATGGCCACATTTGGCCTGTGGACCTTAGTTTGCTGATGTTTGCTCTTTATTCTTACTTGGTTTTTATCTTTCGCCTGATAGTGAGAGAAGGTGTAATACTTTATAATTTAAACAGAACGCTTTGAAAATTAAAAAATGTATATTTGGCCATTGTCTTAAAGGTCTTTTTTTATTAAGATTTTGTTTATTTGACAGAGAGAGAGCGCGAGAACTAGCACAAGCGGGGGAGGGGCAGGCAGAGAGAGGGAGGAGCAGGGACCCTGATGTGGGGCTTGATCCCAGGGATCATGGGATCATGACCTAAGCTGAAGGCAGACACTCAACCAACTGAACCACCCAGGTGCCCTTCAAAGGCTTTTTTAGAAGCTGCTTCGCACCTGGCTGTTGGGGGAGACTGTCTTGCCAGCTACCCATCCAGCACCTTTCTTCATGCACTTGAGAACAATGGTCAGTTTTTGAGATGACCAGAACCAAGTCATAGAGACAAAAGACCGGAAGACCTTGTTCAGATTTTTAGTCCACTACCGATTTTTAAATACTCTCTTTCTCTAGTTTTTACTCACATCTAAGGGGTTAATAGTCAAAACTGCTTTTTCTGGTATTTTATGTGTGACTGAACATTTATCTGAGTTTTGATGTGTTAGGATTCTTTTTCTCCCTGTAGTGAAGTCCAAGAGCCAAAGAAAACACCACATCCTCCTAAAACATCAGCAGCTGCTCAGCTGGATGAGCTCATGGCCCACCTGTGTGAGATGCAGACCCAGGTGAGCACAGTTCCTGGGTGTGTCTCCTTGGAGCTCAGCTCTGCCATCTGCTTTTAGAACTCTTGGTTGTCATTCATTTTTCTCAGACTAAATTTAATTCAGTGGGTGAGCTCAACTTTGTGTTATGTGTTATCTGGACACAAGAGATAATATGATGCAGGCTCTGATCTCAAGGAGTATAGAATGTGCTTGGTAAAATGAAGCAGAAGCCCGTGTAACATCCAGAGACTAAAACACAGGTGGTTTATCAAAATATGTGCAGCAAACATTAGGAATGTGGAGATGGGATGTGGGATGGACTCTGAAGAGTGGAAAGGGTTTGGACATAAAGAGATAAGAGAAGAGGCCCTTCCAGTTGGCATGAGCTGTGAGGGCGCAGGCATCTAACGTGCGATGAAATGTGGCAGGACCATTAGAGACCTGCCTGAGTCGGGCAGAAGAAGGCAAAGTGAGGCAGAGCCAGGACGATCAGAACATGGCGTTGAAAGTAGGGAGGATGGGGAGTCCTGCGCCCCATACTGAGATAAGACCCGCCTCCTTGTTCTAGCCTTGAGAGCATGGGTGGTGAGCTCACGTGGTCTGGCAAGGGATAGAAATCAGAGAAGTGGGCTTAATAATTTATTAAGGGAACTAGTCTAGAATTCTTAAGGTGGAGACTTCAACCACTGTAAATAATTGGAGGATTTGATATGCACACATGAGTGGCTCTGAAATCATTACAAGGCAGTCTATAAAAAGGTGTGTGACTGGGGAGGTCAGGGACCTTATCTTTGTGGCTCACCTTTGGACTCCCAATGCCTGCACAGTTCCTGACTCATCAGGGGAACAAATGAATGAACCTCAGAAACAAATTTTTCTTTAATGCCTGCAATAAAACTAGGTGCATTTCTCCTTGTAATGTCTATCTGAAAATACTGGGGAAAAATCTATATTAGGAGTTTTAATTGTGTTTCCTAACTGATTTGGCATATGTCATGGTTTATTTACATTTTCAAAAATATCTGTTTATTTTTTGAATGGGCCATACATTCACATCGTGCAAAAATCAAAAGTACAAAAGTTTGCAGTGAGCTATTTCCCTGTCAACCCTGTGCCCAACCATCCAGTTCTACCCGTTTCTTACAAATTCATTCAGAAATATGCTGGAGTATATAAGTAAATAGATGTAGATATAGATAGATATAGTGTGTGTATAGGTAGATGTGTATATACATATAAAACTGTTTTTACCTCCTTAATATTGACAACCCTTTTGGGCTTTCCAGACGTTAACCTTTTTGAACACTAATCTCTTCAACATTAAGTAATGTTATATAATAGAGGAGGAAGGAAATCTGTCAGTTGATAAGTTTCTTGAAGGGAAATGAGCATTTTTGGATGAGTGAGATAATGTGAGGTTGTTCCCGGCAGTAAAAATAGGATACGTAGAGGCCTGAAGGCAGACAGTAACAAATCACATTCTGGAGACTGCAGGGAGCCTGGCTGGCCTCAAACAATGGAGGCTTTTAGAGAGGAATGAAAGATGAGATTGGAAAGGTAAAGTGAGGGCAGCGGAGGGGAGACTTTGAATGTCTGTCTAGTGCGTGCAAATATGATGCCGTGGAGGACATCGTGAGCACCTGTTTCCTGATCAGGAAGTATTAGGTCGATAGTAGTACCCCAGTCAGAAAGGAGTTGAGAGAGACAGAATCAGGACATGACGTGATGAAGGACAAGCAGGGCATCTTTTTTTGTAATTTGAGGCTTTTCCTTTGAATAGATTATGATAACTGTTTTGGGGGTTTACTTAAATAAATCCAATCCATCAGCAGGTATTATCTGACAGCTTCTCACCGCCTTCTCCCCTAACACTGGACCAAGTTATTATTTCTGGTTTGAACTGTTAACAATGACCTCCCTCCTAACTAGTGCCTCTGATGCCACTCTTGCTTGCCTACATTCAATTCCTCACTCAGCTACCACAGGGGTCTAATGGATCAGATTCTTTCGCTCCCATCCTTAAACTCCTCCAGAGTCTCCATAACCCTTGGGATAAAATCTGACTTTACCATGAGGGCCCCCTGGGATCATTGCCTCTCTCTCCATAGTGTTCTCCTGCCACGTTTACTCTCACTCCCTCTGCTCCTGCAATACCCCATCACCCCCAACCTTTCTGACTTTTCTCCTACCATAACAAACTGTTCCCTTCCTCTGGGCCTTCATTCCCACTGGGAATGCTTTTCCCAGTATTCCTGGACCCATCATGAAATATCTGTGCAAATGTCCCTTCCTTAGAGGGCCTTCTCTGATCACCCTCATCCAAATCAGTTCTGTCTCACTGCCCCACCCTCTGTCACTTCTATCTTGATATGTAACTTATGTCTTATCTCTACCTGACATTACATCATATATTTATTTAATCCTTCATTGTCTGTCATCCAGAGAAAGTAAACTCCAAGACAGCAGACTCTTGGTCATCATGTACATTGCTCTGTACCAAGACCCTGGGGCTGTGACTGGCACAAATTAGGTGCTCAATAAACATTGCAAAATAAATGGGTAAAAAGAAGATAGGGTTCATTGTTGACTTGTGGTCATTGTAGAAGTGAGAAAAGGTATTATCCTCATACACTCAATTTCTCATGGTCAGAAAAGATTTACAAATGGAGGAAGATTACTCATATCTTATCTGGCCTGAGGAATTTAGGATAAAAGGGAGATGAAAGCATTTTTATTGGTGTTCCAACGTTGGACTCTTCCACTGCCTTGGAGAGAGGTCAGGTACAGAAGAAAGCATTGGTCAGTCAAAGTGAGCTTGTGAGGTTGTGTAGAAGATGACAGTGAGGGGAAATATACACAAGACTGATTTTTTTCATGGTTCTTTCCCTGGTGCCAGGTTGCAATGAAAGAAGATGCCAGCAAGAAACACATAGCAAACAAGCAGGATCCCAAGGCCTCCCTGGACTCAATGCTGGGGGGTTTGGAACAGGATCTGCAGGACCTCGGAGTTGCTGCAGTGCCCAAGGGCCACTGTGCTTCCTGTCAGAAACCAATTGCTGGAAAGGTGGGACGGGCTGAGATGTTGGTCCTGTAGCCAACTGTCTGTGTGTATGTCTGTCTCTGTCCCACCAAGGATTACTCTATGGCCTTCTCTCCTAAGATGTTTTAGTAATAGTTAATGATCACTCATCCCTTACCATGCTCTAGGCCCTGAGCTAAGGGCTTGCAAGTATTCCCTCATTTAATGGTCTCATGATCTTTTCAAGGGAGACTCTGTTATTGTTCCTTGGTAAAGACCAGGGAACCAAGGGCTCTGGGTTGTTAACTGCCACGTCCCAGGTCTAGAAAGAGGTAGAGGGAAGATTTGAGCCTGGGAGAGCCTGACACCCGAATGTGACTCTTAACCACTTTTCTGGACTGCCGGACCTGGGAGTGGGTGCTTTGCCATTGCCCCCTCTATCCCAATATTCCCGGTCAGCTGACTTGGCTCCAAATCATGGCCACAACTCCTGCTCTGCATCATCCTTCACCAAAACCACAAGAAAAGGCCCCTAGCTCTGGCCATGCATGGGGCATGAGATGAGATGCTGAGACCAGAGGAATACAAACTGTCATTTATGCCTTTTCATCTTCCAGGGATCCCTTCCAGGCCAGACTCTAGTTATCCCTGTCTGTCACGACTGGGTTCCATTTTGGTTCCCCACCCTCCAGAGCAGTATCTTGCTGATGAACATTTACAGACTTCATCAGCACGATTCGTCAGGAAACTGGGCACCCTTTCACTACCCGCAGAGCGCATATGACAGACCACCTAGGTGGGACCTGGGGCCAGGCCTCTGAGTTGTGTAACTCCAGGGGGCACCGCTCACATAGAATGTAGTGTGCAAAATGCTGCCCGGAACTGTGCAACCTATAGGCCCTCCAGCAGCCAACCGCAGTGGCAGGCCATATTTTGTTTCCTCCGCAGGTGATCCATGCTCTAGGGCAAGCCTGGCATCCAGAGCACTTTGTGTGCACTCACTGCAAAGAGGAGATTGGCTCCAGTCCCTTCTTTGAGCGGAGTGGCTTGGCCTACTGCTCCAAGGACTACCACCATCTCTTTTCCCCACGCTGTGCTTACTGCGCTGCCCCCATCCTGGATGTAAGTACCCCCCTCCCTGCTTTAGCATGGTGGTCCTGGTGGATAGTTCGGTGGTTTCCTAATATCTTCACGTGTGTTCCTTTTCCAGAGAGTGCTGACGGCAATGAACCAAACCTGGCACCCAGAGCACTTCTTCTGCTCTCACTGCGGAGAGGTGTTTGGTGCAGAAGGTATGTCCCGGGTCATTAGAAGAGGACCAGCAGCACTTTTCCTCAGTCTGCTGTGGTGTTCCTTGCTCCTTTTTTTTTTCTTTTCTTTTAATTTATTTATTCATGAGAGACAGAGGGAGAGAGAGGTAGAGAGAGAAGCAGGCTCCATGCAGGGACCCTGATGTGGGACTGGATCCCAAGACTCTAGGACCATGCCCTGGGCCGAAGGCAGGCACTAAACCACTGAGCCACCTAGGGATCCCCCTGGCTCCTGCCACTAGCAGCCAAGTGCCCATTTCAGTACTAGATGCCATCTCTCCTTACCTTTCCCTAATATTTATAAATTTTGTTTAAATTGGTTTCTTAAGGAAATATAATTGCATAGTTTAAAAGGTCAAATATTGGGATCCCTGGGTGGCGCGGCGGTTTGGCGCCTGCCTTTGGCCCAGGGCGCGATCCTGGAGACCCGGGATCGAGTCCCACGTCGGGCTCCCGGTGCATGGAGCCTGCTTCTCCCTCTGCCTGTGTCTCTGCCTCTCTCTCTCTCTGTGTGACTATCATAAATAAATAAAAATTTAAAAAAAAAAATAAATAAAAGGTCAAATATTATGTTAAGGGTAATACTGAAAAGGGTCAGTCCTTTGCTTTTCCTTTCTCTGCCCCCAAATCCAGTTATTCTCTCCAAATGTTTTCAGCTTTTCCTTCTGCTATTGTGTATTTTAAGGAATATACTTATATTACTATAGATTGACTTTTTTTCTTCTAATTTTAACCATTATGTATTAACTTTCTTTTTTTTTCATTCATGTATTAACTTTCTATCAGAAAAGATGAGGATTTACTACCTCAACATACTTCCTCCCCCCTATTCTCTCAATATATATATATATATATATATATATATATATATATATATATAATCAGGTCATAATTATAGGTCAGACTAGCGTTCAATGTGTAAAGATTGACAACCATGAAAATATTGTTCATTGTTGAGCCTTGTGGCAAACTACGGTTATAATAGAGCACAGATTTTAGAGTTTAGGCTACATGGTTCAAGTCTGGGATGAGGTATTTATTAGCTATCTGATATCATTCAAATCATTTAACCCCTCCGTACATTGCTTTCCTCATGGGTGAAATGGGTGCAGTAATAATTCCTACCCTGTAATGTTACCTTACAGGGTAATTATGAGGATTTTAGGGTACAGCAGCAGTACAGTATCTAGAACAGTGCCTGGCACATGGAGACCAGTAAAAATTAGTATTCCTCTCATGGTATTCTTTTCATATAAATTTTGTCTTGAAGTTAGCATTTAGATTTCTTTTTTCACTAGCTTAATTTTCATCGTACCTAGCTGTAATTTATTTGACAGAACTGTGAAATCATTCTCAAAAGGTCAGCCACATCTGGTAGTAGGTCAGTCCCACTTGTTTTGTCTTGGAGACATCCGTCCAGTCCAGGAGACTTCCATCCTCCTGCCCTGGCCTGAAATGGTTTCTCCTCAGGGCTGCTGTGAAGCATTTATTTTGGGCCATTCTCGTGGGAATTCCTTTTACTGCTTGATTGCCTTTTTCCTTTGGACCCTTGTTTCCTGGATGCCCGAGTTTTTTAATACATGGTACTACCTTTATTTGGATGGAACAGCTCCTAGGAAAGAATGAATAGGAGGTAATACTTTTGAGACCTTGAATATCTGAAAATATTGTTATTCTGTTGTCTACCTTAAGTTGCCTGGCCATAGAATTCTAGGCAAAAGAAAGTATTTTCTCCTGTAATTCTGAAGACATTGCTTCACTGTCTTTCAGCTTCTATGCTTGAGAAGGCTTTAGGATTTTGTTCTTATTCCTGATCCTTTCTGTGCAATCTGTTTTTCTCTCTTTGGAAGTTTTTTTTTTTTCCCCCTTCTTCTAAATTACCTTGATATTTTTTTTTTCTGACTTCTTTTTATGTTTGTTCAGAACAAGTATGACTCACGCCTGGAATCAGAAAGCTTCTTCATTTTGTTTGTTTTTTTTTTCCTGTCCTTTTTGAATTAACCCAGTTGGGAAACTATTTACCTCTCTCCTAAATAAAACTTGGGCAGTCCCATGTCTTTTCCAGTGACTCTCAATAAACAATCCTAAATAGAAAATCAGTTTCAGACACAAAACACAAAACTAAAGTCCTTGGGTAATTCCATCTGTGTAATAGCTAAAGTATCTGACTTATTTAAAGTGACCACCACTTAACAAATAAATAAATAATAAATAAATAAAAGATGAAGTGACTACCATGCTCCGCCGGTTGGGCCTTTTATGTAGCTGGAGACCATCTATATGTCCTTTTCTGCCTTTAGCATCCACCACCCTCACCTTGTTGCTCATCTTGATATTTGACCCCTTGAGACAGGGGGGGAGGAAGATGAGCCTGGAGGGCACGAAGTTCCTGACCTGCCTAGTACCGTCATAAATTTGTGTCTTGCTCTCTGGACCTGGCAGATGTTTAACTTTTTTTTTTTTTCTTCTTGGATGCTTTTGTGGATTCAGTACAGGTCCAACTTCAAAGTCTCAATTACCCTTCACTTGTCTTAGCTATAGCTATTTTCTGCTGGGCACGTTTAAGGACACATTCCACACAAATCAGTTTTGCAGAGTTCCCTCCCGGTGATCTCTCAGAAGTGATTACAGTGTTTTGGGGTATCTCTCTCGCTCATGGCTTCATTTACAGACCATGGGAAAGTGGCACCTTTTTCTTTTTTTTAAAATTTTATTTATTTATTTATTTATTTATGATAGTCACAGAGAGATAGTTGTAGGTATAAGCAGAACTTGTCGACTGGTGGACTCAACTGTATGGTACTCAAGTAGCATGCTCTAGCCATTTTGCTGGGAGACCCCTGACTAATATTAATTAATATTTTAGGTCTTTTAGTGCCTGAGACTCTCTGGTTTGATATTTCTAGAATTAATCACTGCCTCTTATGGCAGGAGGGGGTCTGATCATCTAACGGCTCTCCAGACTTTCAGCCAGTCTTGTTTCCAACCTTGAAGACCATCTTGTACATTCACTTTCTGAGCCCCTCTGATGCTATGGTTCTCTCCTGCTTGAGTTGTCTTGCACCTCCCTTCTGGAGAAATGCAGGCTTTGGTTTTCTTGTTTGCCAAGCTAGTCGCCACTCTTAGACCTACTTACAATTTTGGAAGATTTTATTGATATCTCATCTATGGCATCTCCTCTCCTTTTCTTTTATTCCTTATGGGTGCTTCTATTTTAAATAATTCTTTAACTGTCGTGTTGGCGGTATTTCAAGAGGGAGTGGAAATAATCCCATGTATCCTGCCCTTCACCAGCACAGAGACTCATCTAAATGTCAGGCATGTTATTATGCATATTCCTAGCTATTATTCACTTAATCCCCACCACAGTCTTGTGAGGGTATTTTTATCCCACATTTTCTTGGTTATAGATGGAAACACTGAGCCTCAGGGAGGTAACATAATTTTCTTAAAGTTACATGGCTAGAAAGTCAGAGTTGGAATTGAAATTCAGGTCCCATTTCTGCAAGTTCTGTAGGTTGTTTCTACATCATCACCACTGCCCCCCGACAGAGACTCAGTTCTTCTGCTGTTAGATCTCTTTACTTTCTTGGCACCCACAGGGTACACTTTATTTGACAATAGACCCAGATATAGTAGCACTGACATAATCCACCAGCAAAGTACTTTGTAGTGATTTGCTTGTTCAGTGAAGCTTGGTCAGTGCTTTTCACAAATCATTAGGTATTTCATTTCCAGATTGTACTTTAGTTAAGCAGGATTTTTTATTGAGATTTAATCTAAATCATATTAAAGTGTGTCATGGTAAATTTATATAGTACTGGTAGCCAAAGAAGCATGAGAGTTAGTTGAGTAGAACAGTCAGCTAGTGAATACTGCCCACAGATGATTATGATGGGGAAGTTGCCTGAGACCAGAGCAATAGAATACAGGCATATTTCCAGAAGACATGTAAGTTAGATACAAAAGAAGTTATCCTATCCATAGGATGACCAGAAAGCACCATGAAGGTAGCTAATACTCATTATTGATGACTTCAACCCCCCCTTGAAATAGGGCAGATTGGGTCATTTATGACTTCATGTCCTCATCAGGCCATGCTTAAAACATTTATTGAGACACCTGACAAAAGAATGTCGTTTATTAAGCAAAAGCTCTTCCTAGATTATATTTTTGTTTTTTATCCTTTGCTTTCTGTAAATGGGTCTCCTGCCATATGGTTGGTCCTTTAATTAGGTGGCACCTGGCCTCACCCCAAATCACATAGTCATACACAGAGTTTCTATAATGAGAGCTTAACCACTGAGCCTTCTGGGAAATTAAATTCATCTGCATTTTTGTTTCAGTTCAGAAAATTCCTCTTTAAGGCTCAAGTTTCTAAGCATTTCAGGCCTTCGCATCCTCCCCTAGGGACCAGGTCCTCAGTGCTTGCGTCTTTTTAAATTGTTCATTATCCAGGACATGCAGGTGCTCCCTAATTTCCCCTGTGGCTAAGAGCCTCACCAGAGTATAAATACCTCTCTCTCTCCCTGTGGCACTTTTAATTGTTAGTGTTTCTCATCCGTCCTCCAGAGGTAATTGGCCCCAAAGAGAGCCTCCTGGAAAGTAACTGCTGAAACTTTCTCAGTTTATTGGATCACTAAATGCAAGGGCATCACAGCAAGTTTGGCTGATTGCTTTTGATTCCTCTCCTGAGACTCACCCTAGTGGCAGCAGAGGCTGTACCTTCCCTGCTGTGTCATTCTGGAGACCAGCTACCCTGCAAATGCCTAGATGAGGGTCATTCCTAGGTCAGTTGCCATGTCTTACAATTTTCTCAAGTAACACCTATTTAAAGACAAGTTCAGTTTGATGTCACTTGCTTTATAGAGCATAAATGCAAATTCTTGAGCCCCACCCCAGATCTACTGAATCAGAAACGCTGGGGCTAGGGCCAAACAATCTGCATATTGACAAGCTCTCCAGATGCTGGATGCATGCTGAAGTTTGAGAAATACCGTGCTACACAAAAGCAAGGAGGATGGTTGTGGGTGCTGGCTTGTTTTTCTGAAGTGGCAGGCCTTCCTGCATTCAGTTGTACTTGATTGGACTCTAGACATTCTTTGATAAGGTAGAAAAAGTAAAGTGAGTTCTTCTGTGTCTCAGGGCTTTAGAAGAACATAGGAAAGCTTATAAAATTATTAGTTTAGATTCTTAGATCTATAGGCCTCAGAAGCTGATTCAATTGTCTCGTCTTCAAAGACAGCATAGTTGAACAAAGCAAGGGATATCAAAAAGTGATCAGATAACAGAAAAACTGTAGTTACATGACTTGGGTCCCAATCTCTGGCTGCTCCTATTGCCTTTTTGGATCTGGCTGCTACTATCAAGATGGGTTCCTAGAAATAATGTTTCTGGGGTGGGTCGCTTTTCAATCCACTGTGCATGCTTTGTTTACATTCTCTTTAAGTGGGGGGGGTGCAGGTGGAGCTCTCATATTGACAAAGCTTCTGGGTTATGATATTTGGGCTCAACTGATGCTCAGTCCCCACAGAGAGGTCAACACCAGGATGCACTTAAATTAGGGGCATGACATTGAAGTTAGGCTTTGCAGTTAGGCCCAGGTATGAACATCAGATCCCTTGCTGACTATTTTGTTATATGTAATTTCTCTAAGCCTCCCTTTTCTCATTTGTAAGATGGGAGCATTGCGGTAGAGGATTTAATTTCAATTTATACTGCAGGTAGAGCCGTCAGTTGGAACCAGTACAAAGCAAATGCTGCATAAATGAGATTGCTAATAGCCATCTTCATGTTAGGCAGGCTCTCCTGATAAGTGCTAAGGAGAGTCCCTTACAGAAAAGTTCACCTATTTACACATATTGTTGTTAGGCCTAGAGAGACTCTAAATTACATTACTTGTGGAGTTGATGGTCTCGATTGTGCTGTTGTATCATTGTTCATATGTCTCCTCATTCAGTAAATATTTATTGAGCAACTACCACCTATGTGTCAGGTACTGCTCTAGGTACTAGGGATGCAGTGAAAAAACCCAAACTTCCCACCCTCATGGTGCATATATTCTAGTGAGAGGACAGATAATGATCAAAACTAGTCAATTAATTAACCAACTTACTCTATACTTATAAGCCACTCATAATTTACTCTATATGTAGGAGAGGGGGTGGTAGACAGGGTGCTGTTTGAGATAGGGTGATTGGGTCAGTTGTTCTTGCAGGACTTTCAGGTACATGTAGGACCAAACCATCTGGGAATCTGGGAGAAGTGATTTTCAAAGCTAAGGGCATACATTACTTAAATAGATGTTTGAAGATGAATTGGGTTATTATATTTTTCTTTTTTAAATGTAAAGACAATTTAAAAAATCTTGCAGAAATCTTCACTTTTAACTTATTAACTTGTTAACCTAAAGCAACATAAAAAAATTTCCCTGGGCAGCCCGGGTGGCTGAGCAGTTTAGTGCCGCCTTCAGCCCAGGGTGTGATCTTGGAGACCCGGGATCGAGTCCCACATCAGGCTCCCTGCATAGAGCCTGCTTCTCCCTCTGCCTGTGTGTGTCTCTCTCTACTCTCTGTGTCTCTCATGAACAAGTAAATAAAATCTTAAAAAAAATAAAAATAAAAAAATTCCCTGTTCATATTTTTCTCCATTTGTTAATATTTATGCATACATAACTTAGGTGTACCTAAAATTCCTTTTTATCACTTAAGCATTTCTTCATGTGGCTTCATAATTTTATAATAATAATTTTAATAATATCAATTATTCCATTATTATTCCATTAATATCAATCATTCCATTATTCCTTTATCTAGACAAATTATTAAAAATTATGTGTTTAAGGATATTCATCGAGGCTTTATTTATAGTTCCAAATATTGTAAACAACTGTGTTCATAACAATATATTTAGATTACTTCTTGTATGTTAGTAGCACTGCAGTGAATATCTTTTTTGTTTTTTGTTTTTTTTTTTAAAGATTTTTATTTATTCATAAGAGACGCTGAGACATAGGAAGAAGGACAAACAGGGTCCCTCTGGGGAGGCTGATGTGAGACTCGATCCCAGGACCCTGGGATCATGCCCTGAGCCAAAGACAGATGCTCAACCACTGAGCCAACCAGGAATCCCCCCAGTGAATATCTGTAAATGCAACATTTTCTTTTGATTATTTTGATTCATTCTCAGGAGAAAGATATCTGTATCTGTTTAAAAAAATTTTGATACATATTACCAAATGATTTTCCAAAAGAATACTAACATTTAACTTTATCCCCTGGGAATATATAAATATGTGAATCATTCCATGGATTTTCCAGTATTGGGTAGACTTATTTAACACTGTTTTTACTAGTTAGCTAAAATTAAAAATTAAACTACAAGTTAGCAAAGATTAGAACTTTACTTTTTTCTTTTGAGTTTCATGATTTACTCATGTTGAACATATTACTACCAAAAGTATTTTGTCTTATGCTATTTGTCTCTGTTGTGAGGATGACTTATTTTAAAGAGTTTAAAAAATAGTCACCTTGGGTTTCTCATCCTCTTTTATCTGGACATAGGATGTGTAAGGCTCCAGTCAGGGGTTTTCTAACATGAGCCCAACTGTAAAGATGTCCAGTATTAAAGAGAAAGCCTTCACACATTAACAAATTGACTACTATTTTATATTATGGAAATTGCTTCCTGCCTGGCTTCGCCAATTATCCAAACTAATTTTGCCACACTAATTTCCTCTAACCTCCACCTCCCTTTCTATCCCTTTTTCTTGCTGGAATATTTAAAAGCAAGTCATAGAAATCTTATGCCGCCATTGAATACTTCAACATGCACCATCTTTAACTGATTAGTCAGGACTTTTTTTTTTTTTTACCTCTTTTTTTAAATAAATTTATTTTTTATTGGTGTTCAATTTACCAACATACAAAATAACACCCAGTGCTCATCCCGTCAAGTGCCTCCCTCAGTGCCCGTCACCCATTCACCCCCACCCCCCCGCCCTCCTCCCCTTCCACCACCCCTAGTTCATTTCCCAGAGTTAGGAGTCTTTATGTTCTGTCTCCCTTTCTGATATTTCCCACACATTTCTTCTCCCTTCCCTTATATTCCCTTTCACTATTATTTATATTCCCCAAATGAATGAGAACATACACTGTTTTTCCTTCTCCAGTTGACTTACTTCACTCAGCATAATACCCTCCAGTTCCATCCACGTTGAAGCAAATGGTGGGTATTTGTCGTTTCTAATGGCTGAGCAATATTCCATTGTATACATAAACCACATCTTCTTTATCCATTCATCTTTCGATGGACACCGAGGCTCCTTCCACAGTTTGGCTATTGTGGACATTGCTGCTATAAACATCGGGGTGCAGGTGTCCCGGCGTTTCATTGCATCTGCATCTTTGGGGTAAATCCCCAACAGTGCAATTGCTGGGTCGTAGGGCAGGTCTATTTTTAACTCTTTGAGGAACCTTCACACAGTTTTCCAGAGTGGCTGCACCAGTTCACATTCCCACCAACAGTGTAAGAGGGTTCCCTTTTCTCTGCATCCTCTCCAACATTTGTTGTTTCCTGCCATGTTAATTTTCCCCATTCTCACTGGGGTGAGGTGGTATCTCATTGTGGTTTTCATTTGTATTTCCCTGATGGCAAGTGATGCGGAGCATGTTCTCATGTGCTTGTTGGCCATGTCTATGTCTTCCTCTGTGAGATTTCTCTTCATGTCTTTTGCCCATTTCATGATTGGATTGTTTGTTTCTTTGGTGTTGAGTTTCATGAGTTCTTTATAGATCTTGGAAACTAGCCCTTTATCTGATACGTCATTTGCAAATATCTTGTCCCATTCTGTAGGTTGTCTTTTAGTTTTGTTGACTTTATCCTTTGCTGTGCAGAAGCTTCTTATCTTGATGAAGTCCCAATAGTTCATTTTTGCTTTTGTTTCTCTTGCCTTCGTGGATGTATCTTGCAAGAAGTTACTGTGAGGACTTTTTTTTTTTTAACATAACTACCTTCACACCTAATGAAATTATTAATTCCTCATTATCATATAAAACCCATATAAAAACTTCTCAAATTTGTAAATCATGTCATTTGAATCAGTCTGTTTGAATCAGTCACATCCAAGCAAAGCATATGCCTTGCATTTGACCATTTTACCTCTCAGAATTTAAAAGTCCTGTAATGATCCTCTCCTATTTTTTGATACCAATACTTTGCCAAGAAACTGGAACCTGTGTCCTGTAAGATGTTCCATATCCTTGATTTGGCTGGCTGTTTCGATTTCCTCATGATGTATTTTAACTTATTTACTTTATTAACCCACCCCCTCTTTTTCTGAGATATAATTGGCAAATTTTTTCTTCAGTGTGTGCCTTGTCTTGGCTTTGCTTGTGGTGCTTTTGGTCATGCACAAAGTCATTCATATATATTTTTAATGGAGCTAAATTTATTGACTTTTAACTTGCTTTTAAATTTTGAGCCACAGTGTTCTCTTTGCCAGGTTAAAGAGGAACCCATTCATTTTTGACTCAAGCCTTTGCATGGTTTCAATTGTTACATTTAGAATCTTACATCCATTTGTAAATTATTGTTTTGTAGCCTTTTCTTTTTAAAGATTAAGCCCTTTTCTCCAGGTGCTGTTTTAGGTTCTAGACTTATAATGTGGCAAGACCAACAGTATCTAGTTTCAGAGCTAATGCTCCAGTGTGGGAATACAGACCACAGAGATGGTTTTAGATCATGGTAAATGCTAGAAAGATGATTCTTAAAAATGATGAACTCATAGATATGGGCTGGTAAGAGGCATCTCTGAGCTGATTTCTGAATCATAAGGTGAGACTGGCCATGCCAAGGCCTGGGCCAGAGCTGTGCAGGCCGGAGGCGTCAAGCAGGAATAGACACCAGGCCCAGCACTAATGCACCTGTCTCCCATTGCCTCCTGTCCATTCGTCTGTCAGTTCCTTCCTTCCTTCCTTCCTTCCTTCCTTCCTTCCTTCCTTCCTTCCTTCCTTCCTTCCTTGTGTTTCTTATGATGAGCTGTTGAGGTTGGTATTGAATATGAGGACACTGAATTTGGGAAAGTTGAAATCATTGGCCTCTTCTCAGCCTCCAACTTGGTGGAAGGTGTCACCCCACAATGAACTGTTGATTGTACCTCTCCAGGCTTTCACGAGAAGGACAAGAAGCCATACTGCCGGAAGGATTTCTTAGCCATGTTCTCACCCAAGTGTGGTGGCTGCAACCGCCCAGTGTTGGAAAACTACCTCTCAGCCATGGACACCGTCTGGCACCCAGAATGCTTTGTGTGTGGGGTCTGTATACTCGCTTATCTTTTGGATTTAGGAAGAGTCAAGGGTCTTCCATTCTGAGGGGCAGAACAGCAACTGGGAAGAGGGTTCACAGCTTGGGGTGAGGGATTAACATGGGCTCACTAGAGGAGGCACAAAACAGCACCCACTGTGGGCATTTGCTCTTCTTTTTGGCAAGCAGGTAATATTCTCCCCTTAGTTTGTCACATAACTGGTGGGAGTTTCAAGGCTGAAAGTTTTACTTTGCTGACGTTCTACTACTTGACATCTGCATTCCTTTTCTTTCTCTTTGCCTCATTCCCCCAGGACTGCTTCAGCAGTTTTTCTTCTGGCTCCTTCTTTGAACTGGATGGACGTCCGTACTGCGAGCTCCATTACCACCAGCGCCGAGGAACACTCTGCCACGGCTGTGGGCAGCCCATCACCGGCCGCTGCATCAGTGCCATGGGCCACAAGTTCCATCCTGAGCACTTCGTCTGTGCTTTCTGCCTGACACAGCTGTCAAAGGGCATCTTCAGGGAGCAGGATGACAAGACCTATTGTCAGCCCTGCTTCACTAAGCTCTTCCCTCTGTAATCCCAGCTGAGCCTGCAGTCTCCGCAGATCCCCTGCAAAATTTAAACCAGGAGGGGAAGGAGTGCTGTGTTGTTACTGCTCTGCTGCTCAGTAGGCACATAGAGAAGGTAAAGGGAATGAACTTCTAGACGTTACATGGTTAGGCTTGGAGTCTTAGGTTGTAGATTTCTTAGGTTGTAGATTTATTTTTAAAAAATCAGGTACTTATTTTTTAAAAATCAGGTACTTATTTTTTAAAAATCAGGTACTTAAATTTAGAGTTGTGTCTGGCCACTTGTGCCTCTGCAGATGCATCTTCTACATGCACACATTCAGTTCATTGCCAGTTTTCTCAAATTTCTCCCATTTTCACTCTTGTGATGGCCCTGCACATGTCTTCTTTCCCATCACCTCATAACTTGGCCTTTCCATGCCTTCCTCATTTCCCCGTGACTCACTTTCCCATGACCAATGAATGCATTATCCTCGCTGTCAGGAATCCCAATGCCCCTCCTAAGCTCTCTGCATCTCTCTTCATGTGCTTCTTTTTCAAGAGGAAGTAGATGTTAAGTGCACTACTTTGAGTACTGACATCATTGATAAATAAAATGGCTTTCAGTTTTAATGTCTTACTGACATGTTTGGAGAAAAACTTTTGTTTCCTGTGGTATGTACTAGGCACTGTTTGCAATTAAATCCATAACCAGTCTCCTGTTTACTTCCATACAGTAGGCACTATTTTTAATCAAAAGAAATTGAAAGGAGGGACTCCTGTTCACTAACTTTTCTCTTAATTTGCACCCATAACATTCATTTTATGTTATTTTTTTTGCACTGAGATAACTGAATCATCTTAAAAGGTGGCAAAATGTCTTCAAATTGTTTTCATCACTCTGTTTACCTAAAGTGAAAAACCAGATCTCCTCTAGGCGCTTGAAAATTCCTTTTGCATATGTATGCATTTCTACAAACTCATAAAATTGTGTATATTAAGTAAGTCCAGGTCTTTTGTATATCAATTATATCTCAATAAAGCTGTTTTTTAAAAAATGAAACACACACTTTTCTCAAATTCACAATTATCTCAAAAAGGCAAACAAGATGGCCATTTTATCTCTCAAGATAGCTGCTATAAGGGATAATTTGATAATTTCTAGCTTGGATTAGGAAATCCAAGCCCCAAAGAAAATCTCCATTTAATTATTTAAAGATGTTCCTCTTCAAAGCATCATAAGTATATTTGTAGAAAAGTTTTTCAGTTATTAATGAATCAGACTTTCCCATGTCCTATCTCAAGTAAGCTTCAGAAAGAGTCCTGCTTTCTCAAAAGAGATATTGGCAAGATCTACACTATGTCTTTCTTACCATAGTCTTAAAATAAGTGCATGATTATTTATTTAAAAAAATTAGAGTTTAAGTTACTGAGGAAAATTACTTTACTGGAGGAATTTTTAAAAATAGGACCAACTTAATATCTCTAGACTTCTTAAAGAATGATTCTTGTTAAACTTGATCACATATGTCTCCTTCACGGGAATGGATTATAAGGGGGTTTTGAGAATTACAAGGAAGTGGTAACAGTTGACAAGATCTTCAGCATATCCAAGCTACGTGGGAGTTCCACACAGGGAGCCATCAGGCTTCTTGCCCTGTTTGGTTGAGACCAGACTAAGCAAAGTATTCGTTCTTCTGTTAAAACATCCTCCTTACATTAGCTGCACTCTATGATGTCATATGCAGGTGCCAATATAATACTGTTCCTGGCTGCCTTGGCGATTTGACAAAGTATACTTGAGGCATTAGCCCTTAAGAAAGAACGTTCAAGTGCTATAATATGCTCTCGTTTAGATTGGCTATTTTGAGATATCAATAGAATCTATATATTTAAAAAGTCAGAGAAAAGCCAGTGTTCATCAGATGCAATTAAGAAGTGAAGACTTTTTCTCCTTACAGCGAATGTAAGTGGTAATATTTATTCAAGAAGAGATGCTGCATTCAGGACCACTGTTTTAGAGGCAAGGAAGCCATTCACAAGTTTTCTTTAAAACAAAACAAAATGAAATGAAACACAGAGAAATACTATTACTCAAACCGATCATCTACCTATTTACTCTGGGTTCTGAGTAACTTCTATTTTTATTTGAAAAAATAAAATCTACCTTGAAGGAATGAGGCTTTTCCACCAGTGAGCAATACACACACACACACACACACACACACACACACACACACCTGTGAGCACTATATGCATACACACATATACATACACATACACATATACATATACATACATATATTTCTCAAAGAGAAATTTCTCAATTCATTTGGCCAGTTATTCTTTGGAATACATATAGCGTCCTCCAATTATTTTTCCATACAAGTTCTAGCAAGTACTTCTATGGCAGTAGGTGGCTACCAGCCTCATGCTGTCTCTTTCACAACCAGTAGAGGGAGTAAGAGCTCTTTTCTCCAGCTTTGCAAGTGAAAGTCCTGAGATTCATCCTCACTTGGAGTAGCTTAGGTCATTACTCACCAGTCATTTTACTGGGAGAATGGATTATCCAGCTTAAGACAAACCAGACCATTTCTAGAGTTAGGCTCAGGGCCAGGTTCCTGAAAACACAAGAGCTGTGTGGAGGAGATGTGAATACTTTAAACATCTGGGTAATGGTAAGAAGGGGGTAACGAACCTCAAATTTGTTTGTATATTCAAAAGCAAAAATATTAAAGCATTTCTGAGTTTCAAGGTAATACAGAAGGTAAGCAAGCAGATATTTCTAGTGCCCCAAGAGAGCATGTCTGAGAACTTAACAGAAATCCAAAGCAGAGGAGAGTCAGGAGCAATGGTGTCATGAGGAACAGGGGGCAGAGGTACTGGTCTTTGCTGGGCCCCTAGAGACACAGCATTAAGAAGCATAAAAAGCATCTCCAGTCTGGAAATCTGAAGAGGAAGCTCTTCCGGCTGAAATAAAGATGGAAAGGAGTGATGCCTTTCTTTAGAGGCAATGTCTTAGGCATGAGCAGGTCCCTACTAAAGGCAGTGGTGGCTGAGAAAGTGACCACCTACCCTCTAAATACTGTGGAGTCTGTTACTAGGTAGAATTTGCCATCAGGGCAGCATATAAGTGCTGAGAACCCAGAACTCAAAGGAGAAATGGAAATGTACTGGGACCCGCTGGGTGAGAAAGACAGAAATCTCAGATAAAAACTGGGGCTTGAGTTGTGCTTGTTGCAAATTTATCGCTTTGCCAGGAGGCAGCAACATCTCAAATTTATTCTGTAGGAAATGAGACAGTTTATGTAAGAGCTTTCTCCTTCCTAGATGTGGTAAACGCATGGTACCCAAATTAATTTCCTGTGGGAAGATATGTCCTAACTGCATTTAGGTTCACAGATCATGGATTCTGGACAATTGAACAGATTTGCTTGCATCCCCTAAGTGATCCTTCTTCCCCCTCTTGTTTTGAATGTCACTACATCTCAACAAATACTGAATTCCAGCAGTAACATTTTGGCCTGGGATGACAACTCCAATTGCACTGAGAAGATATCTCAAGTCACAGGTGTTGATGGAAGAACTCCTGGAGTTCAGTATGAGCAGACCAAGAAATCAAAGAGGACTATACTTCCTCTGAACTTGACTTAGAGTATGTCAACTTATTTAACCCCAAGTTATGTGCTACGATTGGTCATAATCAGAGATGTGAAATAGAATGGAAGTACCACCTTGCTGCCATCTTGGCTCAGGTGGATAGATGGGGCTGTCCATCCCTTAGCTCCCGGGATGGACACACATCTCAGGCCTGACCAGTAAGTGTGCTTTGTTCTTCTGGACCAAACCGATTGGATCAAGAATAGTCAAACAAAACCAACTAGATTTCTTCCCAGGACCTTTGCTGGGTTTATTGGGAAAAAGATATTCTCATTTTGTTGAGATTCTAGCTGTGACCATAATAAAAACCCATTGCTGCTGAGAAATATCTTTATGGTCACTTTTGGGGAGCCTGCCTGAGAGAAAGAAGCTAACACAGAGGAAAGAATCTCATGAAGAGACCATGTCTTGGGGCGCCTGGGTAGCTCAGTCGGTTGAACACTGGACTCTTAACCTGGGCTCAGGTCATGATCTCAGGGTTGTGAGATCAAGCCCCGCATCATGCTCCATGCTCAGTGTGGAGTGTGTGTGGGATTCTCTCCCTCTCCCTCTAGCCTCCTGCCCCTCCCCCATTCTCTCTTTTTCTATTTTAAATAAATAAATCTTGTGAGCAAATAAATCCTCTTTTTTGCTCAAACTCATTTGAGTTGGAGTACTGTCACCAAAGAATTGCATGAGCAGAAAAGACATATTCTCTCCTTTATAAGCTTAAAGTCTCATGAAAGGATGGATAGATGAATGAACAAACCCACCATTGGTACTGTATGTACATTGGGTGTCACCATACAAAACTACTAGACAAACATCTGATCCTCCCAATGCTTTTTACATTAGAGCCCAAGGAAATACTGTATTTTAAGCTGGAGGCATCCGGTGGATAGCTGTATACTTAAAATACAAACTTCTTGTTCCTGTCCAAGTTGTTAGTAGAGCTGAGTCATGTGCATCAATATCTCTATGGAGGAGGAGGGGGGAGAGGGTGCTGTCATTCTCTATGCAAAAACGTGTTGGAAATCATGTTAAATGTGCTGCTTTATCTAGTGCTCAACCATAGAAAACTCTTATAGCTTTAATGTTACCATAATGCTGTGTATTTGTAAGGAAAATAGTTTTAGAAAAATCTTGAAATTTTACTTGCAAACAAACAAAAAAAGATGTAGAAAGTTTTAAGAGAATTGGATTTACCTTTATCCCAAAAGTTGGCACTTGACAAAAATTGGGTTTACAAGAGGGTGAGGAAGAGAAAGAAGTCATGTATAGTGATTCTGAGAGGAGAGCTTAGGGACACCTTGCAGTGCTTTGGAGATTGAGGGTGATGATTTTCATTATGTCCAATGACACTTGGAAAATATGACTTTCCTCTCCAGGTGCTCTTGCATCTTCAGACATGAGTTAAGAAATATTAGAGGCTCAAAAATAAAGTTAGGGGCTTGGAAGGAGAGACATTTTCCTAAAATAATCTGAAAAATTTGAAAGGCAGGAGAAGTGGGAGGGGAGAACATGATAGGATATGTAAGAGAACTTGTGAGTTGCAAGATGAAATTTCCAGAGCTTCCAGAGAAGGTAGGAATTTGGATAAGGAGAAGGTGACATACAACACACTCCCCGTGAGGAGAAGAAAGACCATAGGGATGGGAGGTGAGTGTTGTCTCTCACTCACTTAATCCTCTTATACAACTGCCAGGGGAAGCTATTGCTTATTCTGGAGTGTCTCTAGGTTTGGGTTTTCCTAGACGTGGACACTAAGACTAGGGATTTGTGGGTAATAGTCTATTTAGGAGGAGATCTCTGGATATATAGGTAGGAGAGAGGGAAAAATGAGACAGCAAAAGGAAGCCGGCCAATTGAGTGAGCCCTGATGAACAGGTTACTGGTGCATGCAGGAAGATTGAGCTCAGTGTTCTTGATTTCTAGAATCTATTGTAGGATACATGAGATGTCAACAAATGCCCCTACCCCATCTCTACCTTTTCTAGCCTGTCCCATTTTGCAAGTTGGACATGTTTCTGTGACCAAAGAAAGCCTTTCATCTAAATCACAGGTGCTTGAAAGCATTCAAAGAGCATCAGTGTGCAACTAGCAGCCAATGCCAACAGATAAGTGTGGGGAACTCACAGCATCCGTTGTGGAAGTTATGAAGGGGTAAGCATATAAGCAAATATTCCTTAGAAAGTTCTTCTAATCACTGATAATTGTAATACTTGGAAACAATACATTTGTTTGCAAAGCTTTAATATAGTCCCAGCTCTGGTAAACTTAATGAACCTTATCTAGTGTAGTAAATGGTAGAGGGGATTGAAGACAAGGGGGGACAAGGATGATTATTTCCAAATTACCTACGGAAAAAAAAAGATCAATTACATGAATAGGCCAAGATTACTCAATTTTAGTGATGACACTAGAACCAGACCAAAGCTTGCCTAGCCTTTACCTGGGACACTGCCTCTTAGGCTTAGGCTCTACATCCACAATGTAAAGCCCATCTCAGAAATATGGCCTAAGCAGTAAATTTTCAAGAGACAAGTGAGGGCACTGGGGCAGGAAAGTGATCCACTGCCATAGCTTGGGCTGTTTCTGGTTATGCTATCAAGAACAGTAGCTTTGGCACCAGACAAATCAAAATTCAAATGTTGATTCTTCCACTTACAAACTGTGTAAACCTTGGTTAAGCCACTTATCTTCTCCAAACCAGTTTCATAATAGGCTAAATGTTGGTGATAATACCTCCCTCATGGGTTTGCCGTGAGGATTAACCAAGATAATAAGTAAAAAAGGGGCTTTGTAAGCCACCCAAAACCATACAGAAAAGGCATTGACAAAATAGTTCAAGAACTACGTGAAGTCAATATTGCTTCCATCTCTGGCATTGCCATGGAGACTGTGAAACCATAGCAGGCTTTTAGTTGTTTTGTATGATTTTAGAAATCTTTTTTAAGGCTCAGGATGAAAGCTGATGGAATTGAAAATGCTAGGAGATTAGGAGAGCTTGAATTTGAGCCCATAATCTTCCTTTGCAGCAACATATTGACAAAGCAAGGCTCACGAGTGAGTAATTTCCCTGGCACAGGAAATCCATCCAGTTAGCTGCTTGCTACAGATAGAAAACAGCTAACCTGGGTTAAGGAAGCAGAGCCACAGGGAGGAAGTTTGGGAACCTTCCAATGTTATGATTTTCATTGCCTGTCAGTGGCCTAATCATCGTTCAAGGGAGATAACCAGGAAAATCCTTATCATCATCATTACTCGTATCAGTCTGCTGGGGCCACCATAACAAAATAGCAGACTAGGTGACTTAAACAATAGAAATGTATTTTATCACAGTTCTGGATGCTGGAAGTCCAAGATCAAGGGGTCAGTAGGTTTGGTTTCTCCCGGGCCTCTATCTCTTTGGCTTTCAGATGGCCAGTTTCTCACTGTGTCCTCGCATGGCCTTTTTTCTGCACGCCTCTGTATCTCTTCTTCTTCTTGCAAGGACACCAGTCCTACTGGATTGGGCCCCTACATCCTGGCCTCATTTAACCTTAATTACCTCTTTAAAGACTCCTCCAAACACAGACACATTGGGAATTAGGGCTTTAACATAGACATTTATGGAGACATAACTCAGTCCAAAATATTACTTAAAAAAATACAGTGGCAAAGATACAACTCTACATGCTATCTGATGACCAGATAGGTGGTGTCACTCTGTTACCTAATCCCAAACTCAGCAATGGGCAAATTTTGGTCTTTTTTTTTTTAATAGACACCTTATTATATCCACAGGTGATAAAAATCAATGCCAGGGTAAATAGAAATCTGCTAAGCATTTAATATTATCAAGCTTGTGTGACTGGAGCATGGTTCTGAGGCCAGCGACCACAGGGTCTATCTTCCTGACTGTCTGGATCTGGTCTATCTTCCTGACTGGGCGGGATCTTGCTTGGCAGGAAAAGCCACCATTTCTGTTTTCACTTCCAGAAGTTTCCTTTCATTCAATGAACACAATTCTTTTACTCTGCTTCTTTCTAGATTGAAGTCAAACTTGCTATCTGTTCAGATTTTCATTGCTTCATGCACTACTTATTCTTTTAACAGAAGCAGTTCCAGTTTTATTTTCTCACTTTCTGCTCTGAGGGACAAAAATTCATTTCTTCTCCAAAACAACTATTCCTTTTTCCACATTAGCGACCTGAGATGTTATTTGCTGAAGAGTGATCTTGGCTGCATCTTGGTGACCAATCTTTGAAATCGTATTCCTGTATATATAGTATATGATGATTTCTGCTTCTTGTGTGGTAATTCCATTTTCTTTGAATTAACACATAAAGTCATGGTTCGCTTGGGACTGACAATTTTGACTTGTAGCCAAGAGGAGGGGAAGACTTTATGATACAGCTCTTAACTTCGGGTGTGTGTCTCCATCTATAGCTCTAGTGCTCACTTGTTCTGTTACCTCGTGCAGCATCACTTGAGGTTTAATCTTTGTTCATTCATTCCATAAACATGAATGTCTCTTTTGAGATGTTTAATGGAAAGGAAAGCTGAATTAGAGAGGTTTCTCTAGGCACACCTGGGTGGCTCAGCAGTTTAGAGCCTGCCTTCAGCCAGGGCATGATCCTGGAGACCTGGGATCAAGTCCCACATTGGGGTCCCTGCATGGAGCCTGCTTCTCCCTCTGCCTGTGTCTCTGCCTCTCTCTCTCTCTCTCTCTCTGTCTCTCATGAATGAATAAATTTTAAAAATCTTAAAAAAAAAAGGTGGCTCTAAGGGTAACCTGAGTGAAGAAGTATTTTCTGGATGTGTGTGTGTGCTGGGAGGGTGAGGGTCACAGTGATGGGGATGTTGGAGCTTAAGGTGAAGATTAAGATGATTATGAAGATTTAAAATGAAAGTTTGATTAAACCAGGTTCTGAAGGAGACAGATGAGGTGGAGGTAAGAGCCCATATGAGAGTGTTATCCTTAGGAATGAGGAGGGTTTATCATCTCTGTGTTTACTCAGAGGATGGATGTTGGCTTCCTTTTCAAAGTGGGAGATATAGTTCAAGGCACTGATTTAAATTGTACCTTTTAATTTCAAATAGATAATTTTCCATTTTTATTCCTTTTTTAAAGAAGGCTCCATGCTCAACATGGGGCTTGAACTCTTGACCTTGAGATTAGGAGTCGCACACTACTGACTGAGCCAGCCAGGTGCCCCTTTCCATTCTTATACCTAATGAGAAGCATGCAGTGCTTTTTTAATACTACTATGTCTGCTAAATTAAGGACAAATACATTTTTCATAACTGAGCTCCTCGAGTGACATTTCTGTGCCTAGATCTCTGTGCCTCATCCAATTTAGTAAATAGAGAATCAGATAAGATTTACATAATTCAGTAGGTCCACACTGTCTACAGGCCATGTTCTGGGCTCCAGGAGGTAGCCTAAGGGGAGTGAGACACAGTGTCTCTCCTCAAGCAGTTTATAGTCTAGGAAGGGTCACACATTCAGTCGTAATATGAGTTTGTCCACACAGGATGAGTTCTTCCCTGACAATAAGGTAGTGAAAAACATGGGGACATGGGGTGGGGGAAGTGAAAGTAGAGATCTTCCTTAACCTACAATGGGGTTACTTCTGGATAAAAGTAACTTCTTTTACTTCTTGACTTGAAAAATACTGTAAACTTAGTACACCTAACCTACCAAAGATCACCACTTAGCCTCACCTAACTTAAATGTGCTCAGACACTGACATTAGCTCCCAGTCGGGCACAATCATCTCACACAATGCCTACCTTATAATAAAGTGTTGTCTGTCTCATGTAATTTATGGAATTCTGTACTGAGAGAATGGTTGTGTAGCGAATAGTGGTGGGTGTATCGGTGATTGACTTGTGTGATGGTAGGGCTGACTGGGAGCTGTCTCACTGCCCCAGCCCTGCATCATGAGAGAGGATTATCCTGCATATCACTGCCCCCAGGAAAAGATTAACATTTAAAATTTGAAGTACATGGGACACCTGGGTAGCTCAGCAGTTGAGCATCTGCCTTCAGCTCAGGTCAAGATCCTGGGGTCCTGGGATCAAGTCCCACATCAGTCTTCCTGCATGCAGGGAGCCTGCTTCTCCCTCTGCCTATGTCTCTGCCTCTCTGTATGTCTCTCATGAATAAATAAATAAAATGTTTAACAAAAATAAAAAAAATAAAATTCCATGTATGTTTTCTACTGAACGTTTATCTCTTTTGCACCATCATAAAGTCAAAAAGTCATAAATGGAGCCATCATAAGCTGGGAACTGTCTGCTTTAACTTCTGAGAAAGGAAACAGAAGGAGAGCGAATATGTACAGAACTGAATATTATAAGGCACTTTGGGAAAGTGTTATAAATAGGAGGACACAAAGGTTTTACATAACCCCAGAGAAAAACTTCATGGTGGAGATGGCTTTAATTTGAACCTACAAGTGAAAGAGATAAAACTGAGTGTTCCAACCAGAGGGAGAAGCATGAAGTAAGGCAAAGAAGGAAATGTGCATGGTGTGTGGGAGGTGGAGAAAGGAACTGGTCTATTGAAGATCTCTGTTGGGCCACACACTGTGGTAGCTGTTTTGGGGTTTGTGAGATAAAAGGTAGTGTACACAGTGGTTATGAAAAGAAAGAAAGCCGGAAAGGTTGGTTGGGTCTCGTTTGCTTTGAATGTCAGGTAGCAGAGGCTGCACATTATCCTGCAGGCAGCAAGTGAGCTATCATGGTTTTGAACATGGTGGATTGAAGAGAGAATGGGAGGCAGTGGTGGGGCAGTGACGGGTGGCCACGCTTGAGCTGAGGTTCCAAGAAACCCATGCTCGCTCCATTGTCCCACTGGATTTTAGTTATGAAGCACAGATTTGAGGATGAAATTATAAATAATTTGAAGATGTGAACTACAGAGCATTAAACCCCAAGAACAGGACCCTGCATGGCTACACTGGATGCATGTCTGTGAAGCCAGCTCTGGAGTGGCTTTTAAGAATATAGTTTCAGGGGTACCTGGGTGGCTCAGCAGTTGAATGTCTGCCTTTGGCTCAGGTTGTGATCGGGGGTCCTGGGATCAAGTCCCACATCCAGCTACCTGTGGGGAGCCTGCTTCTCCCTCTGCCTGTGTCTCTGCCTCTATCTCTGTGTGTCTCTCATGGATAAATGAATAAAATCTTAAAAAAAAAGAATATAGTTTCAGTGCAAGGGCGGTCGGGGGAATAGCTGAGGCTACAGTGGAAGGAGGATAGAAGGGAAGGTGAGGTAGACGGCCTTTGATAATTTTGATGGTGGAGGCCCTGGGATGGCACTAGGCTGTGTTAGGGTAGGATAAAACCTTTTGAGAATTTTGGGAGGGAAGGGTGGATGACTTACGCACGTGCAAGTTCAGGGACAGATGGGGCAGGAGCGAGTAAGGGAGGGTTTAGAGAATGGGCAGTAATTGCCACGGTAAGATCTCACAAAAGTAAGTTGAGGCAGGATCACCAGTAGGTGAATGGAGGGGAACACCTGAGAAGAGAGGAGAGAAGCTCTAAGATAGGAAGGCAGAAGGAAACAGGATGGATTTAGGGCATGGAGGAGGCGAAGCTCACATCAGCTGGCCTTGCTCTCAGCAAAGGGGAGGGAGATGTCATCCTAGGAGGACGCAGGTGCCTGCTCGGGCTCAGGAGTCAACAGAACACTGGGTGTTATATTGTTGGTTGGCAAATCGAACTCCAATAAAAAATATATACGTATAAAAAATAAAACATTAAAAAAAAAAGGAGTCAACAAAGCTCATGAAGTTCTGGGGCCATCCATGGAGAGACACAAGCTGGGAGTCTTAGAGCCGGGGGCTTCCATAATGTGGCTAATGAGCTGCCCGGCTTGGGGCAGCTCACTTCACCTCTAGGAGTCTGCTTAATCCTTGAGAAAATGAGATATTTACATAATACCTCACATTTACACGGTGCTTCCTATTCTTTTTTTTTTTTTTTTGCTTTTGTGTGCTCCTTTTTAAAAATTTATTTATTTATTTTTTTATAAATTTATTTTTTTGTGTTCAATTTCTAAGGACTTTGCATCCATCACCTTCATGAAGTCTCCCAACAGCCCTGTGGTGAGAAAGCGAGGCCTGGAGAGGCTGCCCGACTTCCCGAGCCCTCCGGGCACCGGCGGGGAGTGCTTGGAGGTTAGCCAGTAGTATGCCAATTTACAGGCCAAGAAACTGAGGCCTATAATTGGTGAAGTAATCTGCCCAAGTTATATGGAATTTAAGTTTAGTTTCACTTATACGGGGAATATAAAAAATGGTGAAAGGGAATAAGGGGAAAGGAGAGAAAATGAGTGGGGAAAAAACAGAAAGGGAGACAGGACATGAGAGACTCCTAACTCTGGGAAACCAACAAGGGGTGGTGGAAGGAGAGATGGGCGGGGGGTGGGGGGTGGGGGTGCTGGGTGATGGGCACGGAGGGGGGCACTTGATGGGACGAGCACTGGGTGATATGCTATATGTTGGCAAATCGAACTCCAATAAAAATATATATTAAGAAAAAAGAGAGAGAGCACGAGCCGGGCTTTGAACCCACGCAGCGGCTCTGGGGCCCGCGCTGGGCTCCTCCGGGCGTCGGTGCTCCCCGCAGGTCGCTTAGGTCTTGAAGGTGCAGACCTTGCTCTCAGCAAAGGGCGGGGGGGCGATGTCACCCGGGAGGACTCCGCTGCGCCGCTAAATGAACCTTGTGGACAGGCTGGCAGCTCCCGACTGCGCCCCCCGTCCGCCCGCCCGGGGACCACGGCCCGCTCCGCCCTCTCGCGGCCGCCAGGTGGCAGCCCGACCCCAGGGATGGATGCGGGACGCCGCCGGGCCTGGCCACCCCCACCCGCGGCGAGCGGGCCCCCACCCTGGCCCTGGTTTCCCCGGAGCCGCCGTGTGCTCTCGGGGGGCGGGGGGGGGCTAAGCGGAGTGTCCCGGGCCTCCGGGCCTCCCGGGGCGACAGCCAGGGCCCCACCTTGCGCGCCCCCCAAAGCTGCTGAGGCTCGCGGAGGGGAACCCTTGACCTGGGCTGCCCCTGGGCGGCCCCCGCTGGCTCTCACTCACCCCCCAGGGCCACGCCACTCCACCGGGATCAGAGTCTTCATTTCGGGCCGGCCGTGTGCTTTTGTGCAAAAAAAAAAAAAAAAAAAAGATAGTAAACACTGATAAAGGAGATACTGAGCTACTGTACAGAGCCGGTGTCCGGGCTCGATTGTCAGGGTTGGTCGTAGAGAAGTTTTTCTCTGCTTTCCTCCTCCCCCCCGCTCTGTCTTCTCTTCCCTTCTCTTCCTTTTCATCTTTTTCTCCTTCCTCTCTTCCTTCTCTTCCTCCTCTTTCTCTTCCTCCTCTTCCTCCCTCATCTTCTTCCCCTCTTCCCTCTCCCCCTCCTTCCCTCCTCCTCCTCCTTCTTCCTCTCCTTCCCCTCCTTCCAGCTCTTCCCCTTCCTCCTCCTCTTCCTCCCTTTCTTCTCCTTCTCCCCCCTCTTGTCCTCCTTCTCCCCATCCTCCTTCTTGCTCTTCTGTCTTCTTTCATCTCTCTTCCTCTATTTTCCCCCTCGGTTGCCCTATTGATCCAATAAAATAATAAGGAAGACATCTAGTCTTCAGAGTCGGATGTGTGGGTCAGGAGATTACTTGCTATGAAATGCCAAGCATGGTGCAAAAACTCCTTGGTCTTGTTTGACCTAACTTGACACCTACTTGGCCACTTGTTATTTCTTTTTTTATCAGAATTGTTTTTCTTTAATTTGCTCTAACAGGACATTTTCCATGAAAATATTTTCACGAAAAATAAATAAATAAATAAGCTTCACTTGTGTAGCTGAATTTACTGGAACATGCATTTGGGAAACCCTATGAGAACTAGGCCCCTTCTCTACGATTCTGAGAGCATCTTGGCTCTTCCACATTGACTCCCAAAGGAGCAGTACAACATGGTGTAAAAGTACAAAGACTTTGAGTCACACTGGCTTGAGCATGTCCTCCCTGGAACTACAGTTTTCTAGTTTGTCTGGTATATTCCAGTTCTAACACCAGTCATTTCTTCAAGGAGCCCTGGTTCCTTCTATTGGAAAATATCATTAGAAAACAAGACCTGGACACCAGGTATATATCAAAGTTTTCATATCTGTAAAATTGGAAAGGAAATACATTTCTTGTAGGATTATGTGAACTTTAAATGAAATTACATACTTAACAAGGGCCTGAACCACAGGAAGCACCTGTTATCTGATAATTCGGTAGGGACTGAAGTAGAACCCCATGTTAAATCTCATTGAAAACCAGATCGATATTGGGAAAAAAAATTCTGAAACTGTTTTGAACCACAAAGCTCCTTGGAACTTGGAGTTCTTCAGTTTGAGCTGAGTTTAGGTAAAGTGGAGATTTTTTTTTTTAAGATTTTACTTATGTATTCATGAGACACACACACACACACACACACACACACACACACACACACACAGAGGCAGAGACATAGGCAGAGGGAGAAGCAGGCTCCATGCAGGAGCCTGACATGAGACTCCATCCCGGGTCTCCAGGATCAGGCCAAGGGCTGAAGGTGGCACTAAACTGCTGAACCACCCAGGCTGCCCTAATGTGGAGTTTCTGATGTTTATCATCTGTATTTGGCATTTGAAAAGCTCTCCTCATTTAGTCTTGGAGAAAGAGCCAACTCCCAGTACCCAGAAGAAATCTGTAGGCGGAGGAGGGCAGGGAGTGGACACTTGGACCATCCAGGTCCTTTGAAGTCATTTTTGATGGAACTTGAGATCAATATTTTTTGCCTGTGCTCAAAGAACTAGGGCTCCCCCTGGGCCTGAAGCCTCTTCTATATCACGTCAATGTTTTGTTCCCTCAGGAAAGTGGTGTTTTGATTGCTTGTTTGCTTGACACTGAGCCCTGGGATGGGGTTGGGGTTGAGACCTTGGGGAACATCCCTCCAGAGGATCCTAGTTGGCCCCAGCCCCCTCACAGTTTGATATGACTCACTTGGGCTCTGAAATAAATGGTAAAAGCAGCTGAATTGCCTTTACACTTTTACTACATAGCCTGAGGAAATTTTTTACTATTTGAAATCTGAGGTTCTCAGAGACCAACCAGCTTTGCTTTTCTTTTTCAGATTCAAAAAGTCTATATGTGAAGGCAGTTAGTTCTGAATTGAGATCTCATAATTCCCCAGGAACCAGGTATGTTTTCCCTGACCTTTTCTGAAGCAGCTTCCTTCACACTGTGGGTGAAAATAATGAGTTTGTCTAGGAGAAAAGGGGCTCAGAAGTAGGTATGAAAAATGACTCTGGATTCTATTTTCTTTATTCTCCTCTGCCACAGCTCATAAAAAATGGAGACAAAGTGAGCCTCCCATAGGTAATTTTGGCTCACTTTCTCTTAAACAGAAACTGAGATAGTCATTGCCAGATAGACTACTGACACTAGTTGGTGTTAGTAAAACCCAGAAGCCATGTTTGTATGATTGACCAACGGTTTAATAGAAAAAGAAACAAATTAGTTTGTATTGAGCACTCACCGCAGACCACATAGTGGCTGGATTTTTCCATATTTTATCTTACTTAATCTACTATTGATAGAGGGAAATTGATTTGCCTACAGCTGCATAGCTAGTAAACATTAAAACTATTATTCTAACCCCATTGTTGAGATGCTAGTCCATTTATTAATTCAAGAAGTATGTAAGAGTGTACCATGAGCCTGGTGCCAGTCTAGACAGTGAATAATGAATGACGCACAAAACAGTGACAGACCTTGGCTCTTTCTTCATGGAATTCAGTCTAGTAATTTTCTGTTCAGAACCTTCTTTGGGGGCACCTGGGTGGCTCAGTTGGTTAAGTGTCTGCCTTCAGCTCATGATCCCAGGGTCCTAGGATCGAATCTTGCATCCAGCCTGTTTCTCCCTCTCCCTCTGCCAGCCCCTCCCCCTGCTTATGCCCTCTCTCTCTCTCTCTCTATGTCAAATAAATAAATAAAATATTAAAAAAAGAACCTTCTTTGGAACTCTGCAAATGAGATGTGATGACTTGGGGTGAGTCTTCAAACCCCTTTAGAAACCACTGTGATGAAACTTTTATTTCCAGGCTATCTTAGTGGTTTAAGTTTCTAAAATTCCTTAAGTTTTAATGTTTTTCAGTTTTCAGCACACTTTCTTATTTCTTAAATAAAATAGTTTATCCCTATCACCTTCAAATATTTAAAAGTGTCCTTATTCTTTCAAGACTCCTTCTGATATTTATTTTAGGCCTTTTCAGGACTTGGGTTAGAGAAATACAGTGGCAGGAGTAGCAACAGGGTTTGGGTTCAGGATTTGCAACCCTTCAGGGACGGCACTGGGCAAAAGAAGCCTCCAGATTTCTCCTTGCTGCTCTGGTTCCAGACACATTTATCAGCAGTGACTGCAATGCATAATGGAAAGGGTTGTCCATCATGAGAACACAGAAAATGCCTTGAATATTAATTGCTAACATATGAAGATGGGAGTCTGGGGCAGTTCAGTATAGGGACTGTGTGATAGCTGGTAGAAGTCAGACCTAGAGCCTAGGTGAATAGATTGAGTGATCACTTCTAACCAAGAAAATTGATCAAGCAAATGTTTTGAGAAGGTGCTTTGGAATAGAATTCAGAATCCACGGTAAGTCAGCTGCCTTTCACTTCTGAGGTTTTTCTAGGTTGTTTATCCTGTCCTGGGTTGGAGAAGAGGTTGGTTTGTGAGATAGGAAGGTGAATATCTTATTAGTCAAAGGATCACAGTACTTATTTTTTTAAACAATAAATTTATTCTTTATTGGTGTCCAATTTGCCAACATAGAGAATAACACCCAGTGCTCATCCCGTCAAATGCCCCCCTCACAGTACTTAATGAGTGGTTTTCCCCCACCAATGAGCAGCAATATTTGGCTGGAACTCCAAACCCTGAACTAGCCACTTTATCTCACTACATCTTAGTTTCTTCATGTATATATATCTGTACATGAATATAGGTATTATATATATATACATAGTGACCGCTAAACTACAGAGAACAAGCAGATGCCAAAAGTCAAAAGGAAAAAAAAATCAAAGGACTGGATCAATGTAATGGAAAATTATACAGTTTGGAAAGTTAGTTGGTACATGACTGGATGGGACTCCATCAATAAGCAAAAGCGAGGGAGAAATTTACAATCATAGGATTTATCCTAAGGAAGGAGGAGCCATCCATATGCAGGGGTATTCACTGGAACATTGTAAAGTGGAAACACTGGAAAGCAAGGAGTGGAGCAATTATGCTGGTTCCTATCCAGTAGCATTTCACTGGTTGACTGAGCCAATTCTTATGACACCAGCACAGCACTGGTGTGTGTAACCCCCATCCAGACAAGATGGTCTCGGCTGTCTCCTTGTTTGGTAGTATAAGCAAGGCTCCTGGAGGTGAGCATAGCGTAGTGTTGAATCACTATGGTGTACACCTGAAACTAACATAACATGGTGTATTAACTAGACTCAAGATAAAAAAAAAAAAAAAGAAGCCTCCTCAATCTGATGACCTCAGGTATTTTCCAAGGTAAGCCAAGGTCAAGCAGAGTTGAGGCATTTACTGCTTCTCTTCCCTGTCCTTCCTCCACACTTTTTCTCTCCCTTCCCTTGCTCTGAGCCCTTCCCCTGCTCTGCTTCCAAGGACAGGAAAAGCCTCTAAACCAACAGGGAGGGAGACCATGGGCTCCAATCAGGACACAAGCCTTTCACCAGGTCTGCTGGCTCCATTCACCCTGTTGTTTCTGAATATTTCTCATAGCACAAGTCTAAGCTAATATTTTGGCAGGAAGCATGGGTCCAGCTAGACGAGAGAACAATGAACTGTTTGTTGTGGAGTTAGGTAGCATGAAAAATGTTTAAACACTTTGCTGTTGATGTTCTGATCTATTCATCAAGTATTTATTTATGTGTGCTAAGGGCCACAGGAGCCTGGGTGGGCCAGAGCCGGTGAAAACAGAGGTCCCAAGGGGCTAAGAGCTAGTTGTGGAGCTGGGAGGTTCCCCAACTAATTGTGCTATAATCAAGCCAGACTCCATTGCTTTGAGAGGGCAGAGAAGAGAGGACTTAACAGTAACCAACATCAATCACAAAGATTTCTTTTTTTTTTATTTATTTAAATTCAATTTAGTTAAATATAGTGTAGTATTAGTTTCAGGAGTAGAATTTAGTGATTCATCGCTTACATAAAACACCCAGGGCTCATGAAAAGTGCCCTCCTTAGTGCCCATCACCACCCCTACCCCCCCCCTCCAGCGACCCTCAGTTTTTTCCCTAGAGTTGAGTCTCTTACGGTTTGTCTCTCTCTCTCTCTGATTTTATTTTATCTTATTTTATTATTTTATTTTTCCTTCCCTTTCCCTATGTTCATCTGTTTTGTTTCTTAAATTCCACATATGAGTGAAATCATATGTTATTTGTCTTTCTCTGACTGGCTTATTTCACTGAGCATAATACCCTCTAGTTCCATCCATGTGATTGCAAATGGCAAGATTTCATTCTTTTTGATGGCTAAGCAATATTCCATCATATATATATCTCACATCTTCTTTATCCGTTTATCTGTCAATGGACATTTGGGCTCCTTCCACAGTTTGGCTATTGTGGACATTGCTGCTGTAAACATTGGAGTGCATGTCCCCTTTCGAATCATGATTTTTGTATCCTTTGGATAAATAGCTACTAGTGTAATTGCTGGGTCATAGCATAGTTCTATTTTTAACTTTTTGAGGAAGCTCCACACTGTTTTCCAGAGTGACTGTACCAGTTCACATTCCCACCAACAGTGTAAGAGGATTCCCCTTTCTCTGCATCCTTGCCAGCATCTGTTGTTTCCTAAGTTAATAACAAAGATTTCTGATTTCTGATAGGAGGTGAGGACATCTATATCTCCACATAAATACACCGTCAATGGAATTACTGTTAAAGAATAAACTCATACAGACATTAAGTGTTGTGATTAACACCTCCGGACTTAACATCAGGCAGACCAAGTTTTTGTTCCACTTCCAACACTTACTAGTTATGTGACTTTGGATAATAGTCATCGTTGTCTTCTTCTTCTTCTTCTTCTTCTTCTTCTTCTTCTTCTTCTTCTTCTTCTTCATTTCCAGTCCCAGCCACTAGATATCAAGAGCAAATGGTAGCCAGAAAAGGGAGACCACGCATAAAATATACTGCCAACTGGAAATAATCTAAGAAGAGAGCAAAATGCTCTATCATGGAACACTGTTTATAAAGCTGAAAAACTGGAATCAAAGAGAGTGGGGTGTTATCACTATTCTCCATGTGTAAAAGAAGGAAAATAACAGGATTCAACCCAAAAAGTTAAATGAGTTAACTGTGAATAAAGCCTAGTATGTTGTGAGCCATTGTTATGATTTCCATGATTACTACCATTTAGTTTAGGTGCACAGAAAATATCAGGAGATCTCCTTGGAGGCTATATTCTTAGGAATGGAGTAGGAAGACAAGAAGTGAGGGGTTTGTACTTTTAACTTCATACTATTCTTTTTTGATTTTTTAAAAGATATTTATTTATTTATTTATTTATTTATTTATTTATTTAGAGAAAATGTGAGTGGGGCTAGGGGCAGAGGGAGAGGGAGAAGCAGACTCCTTTCTGAGCCAGGAGCCCAATGACTCAGGGCTCTGCTCAGTCTCAGGACCCTGAGATCATGACCTGAGCGAAAACCGAGTCAGACACTTAACCGACTGAGCCACCCAGGCACCCTTCTCTTTTTAACTTTTAAAAATGAAATAAATAAAATATTTAAAACTATGCTACTGGACTTTTCATAATTATATAATATAAACATGTAGGATAATTTAAGCTCTGAGTGCATGGGACTTTGGATTTGGGAATATAAAGATGTGGCCTTTGATTCTGACCCTGCTGATTAGGTTATTTTGGTCAATATTAAGCTCCTTGAGCCTTAACTTTCTCATCTTTAAAGTGGGTACAATATCACCTACCTCATAAGATTAAATGCTATACTATAATGGAAGAGTCTTGCATATACCTTACATATTGTCAACATGTACTGGTTTACTATTTTTATACCATCCCATCATCCCTTCTGTACTTTCTTTTCATTTTCATTGCCTCTTCTTTCATCACCCAGTGAAAATTCAAGTTGACATCAATGGAGAATAGCACAGAAGCCACAGAGTTCATCCTCTTGGGATTAACAGATGACCCCAATCTTCGGGTCCCCCTCCTCCTGGTATTTTTGTTCATCTACCTCATCACTCTGGTTGGGAATGGGGGCATGATGGTGATCATCCACTCAGACCCCCACCTCCACACTCCCATGTATTTCTTTCTCAGCAACCTCTCCTTCGTAGACCTGGGTTACTCCTCAGCTGTAGCCCCAAAGGCAGTGGCTGGCCTGCAGTCGGGGAACAAAGTCATCTCCTACAGTGGATGTGCTACCCAGTTCTTCTTCTTTGTGGGTTTTGCCACTGCCGAGTGCTACCTCCTGGCCTGCATGGCCTATGACCGCCATGCAGCCATATGCAGGCCTCTTCATTACACCACCACCATGACAGCAGGCGTGTGTGCCCTCCTCACTGTTGGCTCCTATGTCTGTGGCTTCCTCAATGCTTCTATTCACACAGCAAACACCTTTAGACTCTCGTTCTGTGCTTCTCATGAGATTAATCATTTTTTCTGCGATCTTCCTCCACTTTTGGCTCTCTCATGTTCCAACACACGCATCAACAACTTGGTTGTCTTCTGTGTCGTGGGCTTCAACGTCTTTTTCACCCTCCTGGTCATCCTCATCTCTTACCTCTTCATATACATCGCCATTCAAAGGATACGTTCTGTGGAAGGACGGAAGAAAGCCTTCTCCACCTGTGCCTCCCACCTCACTGCCGTAACCATCTTCTACGGAACTATCATCTTCATGTACTTCCAGCCCAGCTCCAGCCAGTCCATGGACACAGACAAAATTTATTCTGTGTTTTACTCAGTGGTGATTCCCATGTTGAACCCCTTGATCTACAGCCTTAGGAACAAAGACGTAAAAAATGCTCTCCGGAAAGTACTCAACAAACTTCACCCCCAGTCTGTAAGTGTAGGTGGGAAGTAGACAGGTAGCTGAGTGATAAACCTTCCCCCAGACCTAGATGCCATCGTGACTTCTGAGCTTCGGCAGATTGCAGACTTTTCTCCTCGAAGAACAGTGCTTACTTCTGCTACTTGGAGAAATTATGAAAGCAGCACTTGGAAATGTCTCACTGAGGAAGATAATCTTGTATTTAGTGAATAACAACTTGGGACATTTAAACTCTTCTTGCACTAGTTTCTTGATGTGATTCAAAGCAGAAGATCAAAGTGTGAATTGAATGGACTTAATTGGAAGAAATTTTCACTCACCATTAAGATTTGGTGTAAGGATCACATCTTCACTGTATAATACTTATCAGTTGAAATGTACAACATTATGCTTTCATATTTGGTCCATGAGTTTGAAAGTTAAAGTTTATAATGCAGACAAAAGATGTTTAAATATTTTTAATAACACCTCTAGAAGGTTTTAACTCAAAGAACAGGACACACTATACCCAGAGTTGGATGACCCAGCCTTTAATCCTTCCAAACTCTCGCCCACATTCCTGCTTATTCATTGGTTGAGCACTTTTGTATTTTCGTAACTCCTTCTGTTAATGTGTTGGGATAACTTTGGTAGAAAACAATAAGCCACCTTTGTATGTAACAGTGTCGGTAGATAAATTGTTTAAACTTTAACCTGAATAAACATATCTTTCTTTAGAAAGCTTGCACTCTGTTCCATGCTTTTGGCCTTTGTCTAACATAATTACCAAAGCTTGCAGAAGGTTTGGAGGAAAAAGCATTTTTTCCAAGGGCTATGAAAGAGGAGATTTGTCTTCTGAATTAAATGCTGCATTTCTCAGCACCCTTAAGTTTGGTGAATCTATTATGAGTACACATAATAGCTTTCTGTGCCCTCTTGGCTTCTGTTTTTTCAATAATTCAGTTCACCTCTGGATCCCTGTTGCATTGCGATGTTCTGTAATTAGATGCTACAAGAATAAAAAAGCCCACAGAAATTTACTTCATAAATAGGAACAGTACAATGACACATAGGTCAAGTCCACCTTCAGGTCTTATTTTGAGTCCTGGATGGTATCTGCGAACGTGTGTGTGTGTGTGTGTGTGTGTGTGTGTAGGGGAGTGGTGATTAATTTTATTTCTCACATATCAATGGCTTGATGGTGTTTGCAGCCACAATTAGTTCAAGTCACAGGATATTTCATGATATCCAGATCTCAAAGACAACAACAACAAAAAAAGAATTATTTTAAATGTGAAAACCAGAAATATGGGTGGGCAAACTCAGGGAGCTTAGAAAGTCAAATTAGTTTTGAGATTATCAAACTCCTTATGCACAGAGCAGCCTCTGTGTGAGGAGAGTGGTTGGTGGGTCTTGTGGAGAGAAGAGCAAAGAGAGAGTTTTGGAACTGAGGCTGATCTATAGGAGAAACTTCCTCTGGCACATGGCCACTGCCACTTAACAAGACCGGGAGCTTCTCCTGGATCCAGCACCCCAGTTTAGGCAGAAAAGTGTGTGGCTCTCCTAAGAGTTAAAGACCCGATGCCTATATATCTCTCTTTCCTGCTGAAGTCCTCCCCAACTAGTCTAACAATTGATTGCAAATGGGTAAAAGAGAGAACTAGTTCTAGCGTCAAGAGCTGGATGAAAATCCTTACTCTTCTTAATCAAGTGTGTGACCTCAAGAGTCACTTAATCTCTTTGGCCCCAACATATGGTAAACTGTGAAGATGACAAAATAAAGTACTTGAATGTGCCCAGCATAATGAATGCATATTCAATACAGCGGAGACTCACTTGGCTGTCCTTGTGTGCTCCACTTTGAGCTTCTGAGCTCCCGCCCTCTCTCCACCCCATCCAAGTCCAAGTTTTTTATTTCTAGCCATTGCTTAACTTCCTTTCTTCCGAGCTGCCGGTTCTACATCAGACACATTTCAAGCTGGTTTTATGCGAACATTCATTTACAGAAGCTACTCAGAAGGAGACGGCTTGTCGCCAGCAAGACATTAATTTTCGGAATCCACGTTCCTGTGGGGAGCTTTGCACTTCCACATGGGAAATCTGTCAAATGGAGACTAAATGCCCATTTGGTTATTAACAACACCCACCCTCCCCCTGTGGGGCTGGTCTGATGAATGGGAGGCAGTGACTAAGGCTTGTAGCTCAAGGGAGTAAAGGAGTAAAGGCACAGGGAGACTTCTTTCCTGAAATGGCCAAAAAAGAGAGTGAAAACACATCAATCAGGCCAATTATTTATATCGGGATAAATTGCCCCTTTGAAAAAGGATTCATGATTGAATTACTCTAAATACGGGGCTCCCTTTTGTGCGTTAGATGATTTGTTCAGCTTTATGTATGGGGAAAGGAAAATTAAAATATTAGGAGTCTTTGACAATTGAAGCTAACATGACAGAGCCATGACTTCTTTAGCCTTCAAAGAGCCTTTAAAAATAATCTCGACCGACCCTCTCATTTTACAGCTGACAACCCTGATTCCCACAGTTTAGCTTGCTTCAGCTCACAGAGAACCAAGTCTTATTAGACTCTTATTCATCCTTTACATTCTATAAAGTTCTTGATGTGTCAAAAGACATTTTTACTTCCATTGTTTGCCACGAGGTAGATTTTTTGCGCTTTGGTTTTGCAATCAAGGAAACCAGAGCTTTGAGAAGTTAGCTTACCTGCCTACTACTAACAAAAGGAACCAAGATTTGAACATTAGTTTTGCCTTCCCTGCCCAATTCTCTAAGAAAGAACAAATAGCCTTATACTTTAGTATGTTTCAACAGAGGACTTATTTCATGTATAAATCATTTACAGTCTTTCACGATAAGTCCCTGTGGTGTGGAAAGGCGCTGTGGAGAATACAAACAAATATAAGACTATAAGATATAATTCCTGCTTCAACAAAGCAAATCCTCCTGCACATATGGTGACCAATGCAATGCACTTTTGAGATTAATGACTCAGTATTGGATAACTTTGTTGGCAAGAATTCTTCCTATACTCTACGCAACATGAATGGATCAGAGCACATGTGTTTTCAGCCTTGAGAATTGGAGTTGGCTCTTTGAATGCTGCAGCCCACAGAGAGAGCAAGCCTCAGCCAATGTTTACTGGGCACTGAGCATAAGCTGCAAGAAAGGCATGGCGTGAGGTCTGCTCAGGCCATGTTCGATGCCATTCTTGCTTCAGGAGTAGCTTGCAAATGTGCAGTAAAACAAGGCACGTGCTTCTAGATAGATGGCAATTCGAGTCATTGGTGGTCATTGTCAATCAGGCAAGATAGAAAATAATAATTAGAACTCTTCAGAAATTAGACAGAATCCTGTGGGCAGGGAAAGCTCTTTGGAGGAAGTGCAACATGAGCCAAGCTCTGAAGGGATAATGTAGAAAGAGCCCAGACATCCAACGTAGAAGACAGCCTCTCGTTGAAACCTTACCACTTACTAACTGTGAGACTGGCAGGAGTCAATCAGGAGGAGCCAACTTCCTCCTCATCAAAGAGGAGATTGTAGCAGGTCACACCATCCTCAAGGACGTGGTAAAGTCAAAGGAGATCATGGACAGGAAAGTGTTTTTAAAGTTGCTATCCTCTCGCTAATGTCAGTATTGCCACTGACAAATCATTAGCAGAGCTGAATGGAGAGTTCCTGACCAACAGGGACCCACCTGAACCCAGGGAAGGCAGATGGGATTGCACATGGCAGGAGCTTCTTTCTGTTGTCAGAGGCTGTAGGAAAAGCAGACCACTCAGACAGCAAGTAGATGGACCACCAAACCCTCAATCTATTACTTCTGGAGGCAGCTAGGACTTGTTCCCATCCAGCTGGATGAAGGGTCTGGGCCTATGAGAATGATTGTGTCCCCATAGAAAAATCACTTTCATTGCAAAACTTCCATAGGATCTCCCCACTCAGCTACTCAGATCCAAGCCCAAGAACCTCACCTCCTATTCATGACAAAAGATTTCTCTGTTGTTGGTCTGTGATTATTTCATAAGGTATGTGTATATGTGGTGAGGTGAGGGGGGGTTAGTTTTTGCAGTATATTTAACCAGCAAAAAGTTAGTGTCTATATATGTATGTATATGTATGTGTATATATATTAAAACTTCTTACAATTCAGTGAGAAAAAGCCTAATAGAAAAACATAAAATCGAGTTATTCACTCTATTGTTCATGTTAATTTTACTTATCTCTAGTTTGGGATAGTGATGAGCAATGCTGATGTGAACTTTTCACCACGTGTCCCAAAGCACATAGGCAGTCAGTTCTCTAGGGTACGTGCATTTGGATGAATAATTGCTGATCTGTAGGTAAATAATTTGGCGCTGGTCTTGGAAGTAGTTGTACCAATTTATATTTGTATCAACAAGTGTGTGAGTTCCCAATGCCAACACTTGATGTTACTGGGCTTTTAAATTACACCAATTTGAAGAGAGGTTGGTGTTTTTAATTGTTGGTTTAATTGTATTTTTTGATTACTGATGAAGTCACACACAATTTTGTGGGTTCTTTTTTCTCCAATCCTTTCGGCCACTTTCCCATTGCTATGTAAAAATAAAGCAAATCACAAACAGATCCAAATGCAATTATGGAATGAATATTTCTGCTTTATTCCTGACTTGGATGCTGCCTATATTGATGTTTGCTTTGTAACTATTATTAAACTCAACCTAAATGTTTTATGCACTTTTTTGAGTATAAATATATGTGTGTGTGTATGTATAGACACACACATATATATGTATGTAATCACAGTGAAAATGTTAAAAAAGGAAAATGAAACATAGTTACTATATTCATTCCTATATTTCATCACAGAACTTTATGTACTTTTTGGTTGTGTGTCATGTTGTGTACTTTTCTGTATAAGATGTATTTCATAATACAAATGTTAAAAAAGATACATCCAACCAAGTTCCTATATATAAGAACTTCATAGCATACACTAAAGTGGAGACAGCACTTACTATAAATAACTTTAATTCTATGTAGCAAATGATAAAAAAAACAATTAGAGATACATATAAACTGTTGTGGTAGAAAGCAGAAAGAATAGGTCCCTGGTGGAGGGGCAGGTGGGCACCAAAATGAAAACGTTTGTTCTGGACAAGACGCATGCAGTGAAATGAGAAAGCAGTTACGCAGATGTATTCAGCAAAGTGTTCTGTTTGTCTGGAATGTAATATTCATGAAGAGAAGTAATGGAAAACAAGTTTGGAATGCTGTAGGCTGGTGCCCAAAACTTGAAGGAATATTCTCTTTCAAAAGTTAAGATTTTCAATTTAAACTTCTTTCAAACTCAACTATGGAAAGTCTAGATATCTTGCAAAGGTCAGAAGTAGAGGTGGAATCCCAACCACTGTAGACATTTAGAACAGTCTTGCTCATGCACCTATGTTAAGGCAAAGCATTTGTTTACTTCAGGCAAAAATTGTTCAGCATTTGTGTGTGAGCACGTATCCACCTAAAAATTTATTTTAGCTCTTCTGGTAGCAGACATTGGTCATTTTTGAAATGCCCAGAATCCATTTTCGTTCTTTTTCTGAGCTTTATTTATTCATTTCAGGGGGAGAGAGAGAGAGAGAGAGAGAGAGAGAGAGAGAGAGAGAATGAATAGGGAGAGGAGCAGAGGGAGAGGGAGAGAGAATCCTTAGCAGACTCCCTGCCCTGAGATCACCACCTGAGCCAAAGTCTGATGCTTAACTGACTGAGCCACCCAGGTGTCCCCATGTTCCTTCTTAAAAACATTTTGACTTTCTTTTTGGAGAATGATCTCATAATCACTGGGTTGATGGGAGAATACCGTGTCCTCCCAAGGCTATGGGAGCTAAAGCAAGGGGAACCTTTCCTTCTCTGCCCCTGTAAAGAGATTCCTACAGGGAAAAGCATAGAGGTGCACCGAGGGCAGGTGTGAGTCCTAAGCTCAGTCAGTACAAAGTTCTCACTCTCCCAACTTTGAACCTGAAGCAAGTGCTACATATACCACATGAAGGCTTGCTTTCAGGAAGTTCATTTGCCCCAGTGGTGGGATTTGGGTCAGGTCATTGTCCAGATAGGACACAGTTTCTTTACTCTGACTTCTGTTCCATAGTCCCCTGCAAATGCCCCTGGTTCTTGCTTTTTAGCCAGTAGCCCATGGATTCTGTGAACCTCGTGATATCCTTTTTTTTTTTTTTAAGATTTTATTTATTTAGGAGAGAGAGAGAGAGAGGGAGAAGCAGGCTCCATGCAGGGAGCCTGATCTGGGACTAGATCCCAGGACTCCAGGATCACACTCTGGGCCGAAGGCAGGCACTAAACCACCGAGACACCTGGGAATCCCCTTGTGATAGCCTTTTAATTACCTCCTTTTCCCCTTTATGTTAGCCTGAGTTGGTCCATACTAAGACATATCTAATATATCTAGCATGTGGGAAACACTCCACTAGGGATTGGATAGTGAACGAGACAAGATCCCAACCTCAAAACATTGAGAAATTGAGTAGAGATGTAAAATGTTAAAAGAACAAGAAATAAAACCCTCAATAGTACAAGAGAAGTCTGTAAGCATTTTAACTAGCAAGTCAGTAGGAAAATGAATAATGCAGAGAAGGCATCACCATAAAATTTATCTTACTAGCAGAAAGAAAGTAATTACCAAGTCATCCATTCTGTAATCATGTTTTCCGGGTAACAATGCTGATTAAGATCTAGAATTATTGGTATAGAGATGAAAGAGCCCTCAGGGCTATTTTTGTACCACCATCACATGTTTCAGGGGAGGAAGTTGAGGCCCCGGGAGGGGAAGTGGCCTTATATCCAAGAAGTGGCTGAGCCAGATCTCATGCCATGATCTACCAGTGCAGACCCTCACACACCACAGCTGCCCTGGCCGGTGGCCAGTAGCCATATTATGCATGTGAACACCCACTTTTGCTTCTTCCTGGATGTTGAAATAATCACTCTTTGTCCTTATGAATACCTTACTGGTTCTCTCCTCTGATAATGGTCCCTTTATACCTGAGTGACACGTGGACTTGGCTACAGCTGGAGGGAATGTCCTATCTAAGAGCAAACATGTTTCCTTTCTCATTAATTACAGAAGGCCTTCTCTTTGGGTCCCTAATTAGTTACCCTTCACATTTCCCCTCTTCAATTCCAAGTATGTCTTAGGTTGGTCATAGTGTCTCCCATAATGGATGCCACAGTGAGCCACCTGGACTTCATAGCTGAACTTCCCAGAATTATCTTCAGGGATCCCCCTCTCCCAAGGTAACCTACAACCCAGACTGGTCAGTGAAGGACATAAAGGCCTGGTCCCCTTGTCTTGTCTCTTCAAGATGGTTCCTGAGAGCTATCCCAGCTCCAGTTTCCCAAAGAATAGGCTAATGCCCTCGTGTCTGGTCCAGTCACCATCTCTCCCTCACAGATGCCGTTCCCAAGAGCAATCCCTGGTGAGCCACCTGCACACAAATCTCAGTCTCAGAGCCTGCTTTCCAGAGAATATGATCTATGAGGTCTCCTTGTCAGCTCTTAATTCTGCAAACTTTTGATGGCCAAATAATATTGTTTTACCTTCTTTGGAATGGTGCTTTGTGCTGCTCACAATCTAAGAGATAAAATCCTAATCTCCAGATTTTTTTTTCTGAATAAGCAGAGGATAATAGCCCTGAATTGGGTGCACATAACATCCACATTTCCTAGAGACTTAAAGAGCCCTAGGAGCTAAAAATACTTCACCAAGTATTTTTGAGGGTCTCCTGTGTGCTAGGAGCTCTGCTGGGCATTGTCACCTTTGTTTCTCATGCTGACTCTGTTAGCATTGAATTCATCATCCTAATTTTATGGTTGATAAAACCAAGCCTCGGGGATGTGAGGTGACTTACTAAAGGTCATCCAGCTGGAGGAGTGTTTTGAGGACAGGCACTCTGTCATCTTCACCTTTGTGTCCCTAGCACCTAGCTTAGTACCTGATATATAGCGGTTGTTCAATGATTCCTACTGAATGGACAGATGATTTGGCCCTCAAGGAAAGGGAATTATAATTTTATCAAGCACTGTTACCATGCCAGTTTTGTTTTCTATAACCCAGTGTACAATTATCTCCTTAAAATGCACAACTAATGCGTGAGCGGTGAGTTAAATTTCCCATTTTACAGATGGCAAAACTGAGGCTCAGATACACAGGTGCTGAGTGGTAGAACCAGGATTTAATTCACTCTATTTTGGAAGCCTCTACATGCCTTCTACTCTACCTGGACCTCTGCACTGTCTCCTGTTTCTCAGATAAGGAATCAGGTACAAAAGCCTTAAGTAGCTCTACCAAAGTCATGTTGGAAGAGTGGCCGTGTCAAGGCTCAACTCAGATTTTCTATCTCCCCTTCCACCACACCAACTAGTTCTCCTGCTCAGCATGCTCAGAATCTGTAGGACTGTGGCTACCTTTTCCAAACATGGTCGGTAGGATGCCATTGTCACTTAGATCGCAAAACTCCTCACCAAATATAAAACTGAAAATGTAGGCCACCTGCCCATGTGATTGTATCTCATAACTCAGAGCTAAAAATAGCTCTCGGCTTGCTTGGCCTGTTTATACTAAAAGCTCATATTCAAATTCACTCGCCTCCTGGATTAATGTCAAGATTATGGCTTTCCAGGTTTCTTTCTCTCCCTGCCTCTATCTCATCCAGCAGGGAGTGGATTATGCTTGTCCATGTTATTTTCCACATGAATTACTAAGCGCTTATTTTCAAAATGAATTTCATGACCTTATTCTCTATGCTGTACCTGCAGAATTCTCTTCTGAAGACGGAGGGGAGAAGTGGTTTAGGGCACAGGCTCTAGAGCTTGACCAGGGTTAAGGCTGTCTAATCTTGGGCATGGCATGCAACCTTTGTTTTGGTTTCCTCATCAATGAAATGAAGACAAAACAATACCTATTTCCTAGAATTGTTTTGAGGATTAAACAAATTAATTCACAGCCAGTGTTTAACTCAATTTCCAACACATGGAGAGAGTGCATGAATAAGATAACTAAAAACAAAAATCAACAATACAAAAAATCACCACAGCCTAGCATGACCAGTTTGTCCCAATTTGCCTGAAATTTTCTAGATTTAGCACTGAAAGTCCCAAGTGCTAGGGAACCCATCAATCCTGGGCAGGTTGGGAGGGTCAGTTACTCTGTTCCCATCAAGGAAACAAACAAAAGTCTCTGAATTATTCCTTTACTCATCAAGTATGTATTGATAGCTAATACATTCCAGATGTTTTGATAGTATCTGAAAGGGAAACATGACAAAATGAGTCCTCGCAGGATGGATGCTCACACAAATGAGACAGAATCCTGGAAGTAGGCATCTTATATATGGTTGAAAGCTGACACGAAATGTTCAGAGTATGACTCTGAAATGCCTTGCTCCTGGGGGACAGTTTGTAAGAATTTCATGGGTTACACATATCTATCTAATAGGGATTTTGCCCCCAAACTCTAACACCATGGGTAGTTGGGAATTAATAGATTTACATAGGAAAATACATTTCTATGAGGAGTAAGTTAAACAGCTTTCTCTATTGCAATGCTTCTCAGCGTCTTTAATAGGCTAATGAGCATTGGACTGTCTAGGATGGGAGTATTTTTAGTATTGTTTCCAACTTTAAAAATTGTGACAGCACAGAATATTTTTTAGGACTTATGGAATGATACCACTGTTGCACAGTGCTTTGACAGAAAATCTAGATGGCATTTGGCATTGAATATAGAAATGTCAGAGTAGAGAGAAAGGCTCTAAACCCCAGCTCCTCATAAATGGTGCAGCCATATTTAGTCCTGATAGCCTGAACTGTGGTTCTTTTTTTTTTTTTTTTAGGATTTTATTATTTATTCATGAGAGAGAGAGAGAGAGACAGAGAGAGAGAGACATAGGCAGGGAGAAGCAGGCTCCTTGTGGGGAGCCCCTTGTGGGACTGGATCCCAAGACCCCTGCATCATGCCCTGAGCCAAAGGTAGACGCTCAACCACTGAGCCACCCAGGGGGTCCCCTGAACTGTGGTTCTTAAACTTCTTTTTTAGTACATGAGCCACCAATTTGATGAACACAAAAATGCACAGAGGATAAAAGGCCTCAATCTGGAGGCTTGAATTTTGCAAGAACGAGAGAGATGCTATGTCTCCTTAGGAATTGAAAAATATTGTTTTCTAAGAGAATTTTGAGCTGTCATATCAGCAGGGGTGGGGAACATAATCCACCAAGACTGAAATGAATTCTGACGCAAAAAAGAAATACTCAGGTGTAGAGTAGCATAAAGAATCATGGGGGTGCACAAAAGCAGTGCTTGCACAAAATAATCATGATCCCTTTGATACATTGAGTGCTTGCAATTATGTGCATTACTTTAATCGGGAGGTAATTTCTCATAGTAGTTTAGGCTGTGGCTTCTGAGATCAGACTCCAAATTTCGAATGTTGTTTTTGTCATTTGCTGGTGATGCAACCCTGCGGAAATTCTTAGAATCTTTCTTAGCCCTGGAATTTCCACCTATAAAGTGGCAATCATGACAATATCTTTTTCATGATGCTTGTGGATGTCACATGACATAATTCTTGCAGCCTTGTCCTACTCATAGTGAAACATTAGGTATTATTATCAATATTATTAGGTGGATACTATTATTAATTATCTTTATTTCACAGAAGAAGCAACTGAGGACAAGAGCGATTAATCCTATCAGCCACACTCACCTCTGAGATAACCATGGTTTATTAGCAAGGAGGAACTGAAAAGCAGGGTCCTATTTTTAAAAACATATTTTAAGCAGTGCCTCATGTTTTTTTTTTTTCCCTCAGAAGAAATATTTAAATAAAACAAAATAAGGTACCTGGGCTTCTGCTAAATTATTTTTTTACTAATCACCACTTACCTATGTGAATCATATTTATATCTTTGCAAATCACATATTTATCTATATGAATTCTATCTGGACTTACGTGCATTCTCTCCTTGAGTCAGATGTGCCTTGAGCATGTCTCTACATTTTAGAGATGCCCAGAGTTGCCTATGCTTTTGTTGGTAAATCCAAGAAATTGTTTCTAAGACTACTATCAAGAAGTTTTCCCTTTATGTTTTCTCTGAGGAATTAAGAAGCAGAGAATAGAATAGTGATTGCCAGTGATTGGGGGAAGGGGAAATGACAGGTTGCTTTTTTTAAAAAAAGATTTTATGTATTTATTTGAGAGAGAGAGAGAGAATGAGCACAAGCACTGGGGAGGGGGATGCAGAGGCAGAGGGGAGAAGCAGACTCCTTGCTGAGGAGGGAGACCCATGTGGGGCTCAATTCCAAGATGCTGGGATCATGACCTAAGCCTAAACCAGACTCTAACAATTGGCACCTGGACAAGTTGCTTTTCAATAGGTACAAAGTTTCTTTTATGCAAGATGAGGAAGTTCTAGAGATCTGCTATGCAACATGGTACCTATAGTTAGTTGTGTGGTATTGTACACTTTAAAATATAAGAGGAGGAGGCACCTGTGTGGCTCAGTCAGTGAAGCATCTGACTCTTAGTTTGGGCTCAGGTCTTAGTTTGGGCTCAGGGTCGTGAGCTCAAGCTGAAGTCAGGCTCAGTGTGGAGTCTGCTTGAGATTCTCTCCCTTTCCCTCTGCCCTTCCCCCCAACTAGAAAATAAAATCTAAGAGGAAAAAAAAATCTAATGTATTCTTAAAATGAAACAAAGCAAAAAACCCCACAAAAGACCACAAGGACATTTTTGGACGTGATGAATATATTTAGTCCTTTAGTTGTGGTGGTGTTATCATGGGTGTATGCAATGTCCAAACTCATCGGGATGTATACATTAAACATGTACAACATTTGTATCTCAATGGTACCTCAGTAAAGCTTTCAAAAAAGATCAGAGAAGGAATCTCACATTTGTCAAGTATTGCCTTCCACTAGGCACCCCTTTTAGTGCTTTACATTTATTCAATTTTCATAAAATCTTTGTAAAGTCCATGCTATAATGCCTATTATTTGAATGTGTAAAATAAAATTTAAAGGTGCCCAATGGCTTGCTAAATGGCTGGTAGAGGGAGAGCCAACATTCAAACTCACTGTCTGACTTCAAAATTTGTGTTCTTTAAAAAGCATATTCTTCATCTCCTCTGAATGATCATGGCCAGATGAAGGTGTATGTTTCTTGACATCAGGGAGCAGTTAAATCCATGTATCCAATTCTAGCATCTTGCCTGGATGAAGGAGATGGTCAGGAAGTGCTAGAATGAACATGTGCAGTCACATGCCAGTCTGGACAGCTGCACAATATTGGTTCTCAGATGAAATGCTGTGGAGCATCTCCGCCCACCGCCTTGATCTATAAATGTCTTCCAAGACATGTATTTGTGGCTGCTTCTGCTGACATATTTTTATAGTAGAAATAAACCCTCAATTTAGGAAATTCCTGAGAGATAAAGAAACTCCACCAGAATTTGCTGTTGGCTTTTTCTTCTTCTGGACATCATGGATAAACTTCATGGGAATATCATGGCTGTCAGCCTGACTACATCTTGTGTTAAGATATTCTTTAGGGTCTACTCTCTGATTTTTGTTGGGCTGACTTAGTTCTATATTAGGGGGAAAATGTTGCTTCCTTTCCCTTTTCTGTCATCTGATCTATACGCTGCAGTTCATTCCATCTTTTTTTTTTCCTAAGAGAGCAATACTTTTTACTTGAAGAATTATATTGTGTGGATGCTCATGTATTGAGTGTCAAACATGGTTGTATAAAAGTATGCATTGTATGACTCATGATGGTAAATATCACCATCAATTGCTTGTCTTATGTGCAGGGCAATGTAATGACAATTCAGAGATGAAACTAATCTAGGAAATTGTGGATTTGAAGCACTGTTCAACAAAGGAATCCTCTTTTGTGGGGATGGGGAATGTAGGTTCATAAATTTGAGTTAATCATCCTCCTCAGTTCGTCCCAATCGGTTTTAATTGGTCTTTGCAAGCCCCTCTATCCTACTATTTCATCACTTTCCTCCTTAATTCCAACCACTCCCTCCCTTATTATCTTTACTGCAAAGGCACTAACTTTAATATATTTAGATATATGCCTTTTCTTGAAAATAACTTGGTGTTATTGCATCTGTATGCTTTAAATATACAATATGCTATAGATCCCATTTTTTCATAGTTTTAAAAATCGAGATCATTTGACACACAACATTGTGTATGCTCAAGGTATACAAAGTGCTGATTTGATATATTTATTTATTGCAATATGATCATAGCTGTCATGTTAGCTATTACATGACATAATCTATCACATCACATAATTATCACTTCCTTTTTGTGATGAAAACAATTTAGATTTAGTCTCTTGGCAACTTTGATGTTTATAATACAGTATCAGAAGAAGATGAAGGAGGAGAAAGAAGGAGAAGATGACTTTGCAATTGACTGGGATTGGATTATTGTACTTCTCACCACCTGTTTGGTCACCTTTGTGATATTTCAGTCTCCCTTACAACCAGACTGATAAGGTTCTAATTGATGCTTACTTTTGGATTGTGACAGAGACATGCTGGAGACAAGTGCATGCTTGCTATATAATTTTTCTTTCTAGGCATAGAGAAATTCCCTTGCAAGTATGCTAGGATGTATGGATTGGTCCCAGCTAATGGCATATGTAGCCCATGCATTTATGTCCACACTCTGTCTTCTCACCCACAGAAACCTTTGAGTCACCAGGTGTAAGAAGGCCAGGTCTCTCTTTACTATTTAGAAATGAACCACTTGAAAAACCACATGTCTACATGTAATTGTGAGAAGACCAAGAAATAAAATTTCATTTAAAGTTGTGCCATATGGATAAAAGGAAAAAAAAGATTAGTGTTTGAAGAGAATAAAATTGGAGTACTAGCCCCTTGCCAGATCTCAGGCCGTCAGGTGAGGGACTTCAGAAGTCAAGGAGCACAATAGACACAAGGACATTTACTGCCAAAGGGAAAGACAGAAAAAAAAATCTCTGCATGACTTAATGAGAGTAGTGTTTCAGAAGTCTCCGTGACTAGTTGAATGCCCCCTGCCTGTGTTTCTGTTCCTGCTCTGATGTCCACATCATCTGCTGCCAAGAATGTTGGTAGCCTCTTTTTCTTTATTTTTGAGAACAGACGGTGTACTAGAGAAGAAGTAACAGCTCACATACCCATGACTTTCCTTAGCAGGTTCCCTCAGATCTTGGTCCCTACAGGCAAGATTTTAATTAAAATATTCAGTCCACGAGGCATGGAGCTCTGGATGTGCTCACAGGGAAACTTGTTACCTAAGAGCTCCACGACAGTGTAATTCCCTTCAAGACATCAGTCAGTAGACCCTTAAGTCCCAATCTGGCTTTATTCAAGTTTACTATAGCAGGGACAACCTGGTACTCTGAGCAACTTCTTTTATTTTACTTTATTTTTAATTATTTTATTTTATTTTATTTTATTTATTTTATTAAGAAGGTCTTCTGAGTCTCTCTCCTGGAACCCGTCCCGGTGATACTGTCGTGAGGTATTAGTCAGAACAACCTGGGATAGGACTCTTTGATAATGAGTCAGCTTTTATACAGGTTGAGTGATTTACTAAACATTTCACACCCTCTGTCTTATTTCATCCCCAAACCATTCTGTAGAACATCAAGGGTGGGTATTACTAATTCCATTAAAAGATATAGAAAGTGAGGAGAGGGAGGTGAAGAAAGGACTTCATTTTTTCCTATCTGGAACATGAAATCTGCAATTTGGGACTTTCGTGGCTTGACACGTAGTGCCAAATAATCCACTTATAGCCAGAAAGATATATTCAAAAAGTTAACATAATTCAGAAAGTACAAACTTCCAGTTATAAAGCATGTAAGTCCTGGGGATGTAATGTCCAGCATGGTGACTATAGTTAACACTGTATTGCACATTTGGAAGTCACTAAGAAAGTAGATCCTAAGAGTCTTCATCACAAGAAAAAAATTTTGTAACTGGGGACAGATGTTTACTAGACTCTTTGTGGTGATAATTTTGCAATACATACAAATATTGAGTCATTATGGTGCTCACCTGAAATTAATATAACGTTATATGTCAGTTACACCTAAATAATAATAATAAAAAGATAATTCTGGACGCAGCACAAAGAGGGAGCCATAGCCTGCATCTCCTGCTAAGTCATGCAACCTCACCTTATAAGGATGTTGATGGTTTTGGTGCTCTGACTGGAGGAAGAAAAACTGGTAGAAAGGAATCGGTATTGCATCTTCTTAAGGTAGCACTAGGGAAAGTTGAAGCTTAATTAGCATAGCTTAAGATAGAGCAGAAGCCATGGAATCTTTTTTTAAAAATTAGAACACAAGTGTTTTATATGATCAAATAGTTGATACCTAAAAGGAATATATGTAATGTATATTAAGTTTTGAAGAATAACAAAATAACACTCATGAATCAACCTGAAGAACTAGAACATTAGCAGTGATATCATGGACAAGGCAGAGGAATAAAGAGCTGCAGTCATTAGAGCCTCCGGATTTGTGAAAACTGTGTGAAGTTAGATCTGGGGTTCAAAAAGGTCATTTCTAAAAAGTTTGTATGTGGAGTAGTGAATGCACTTTCTCCTCGCTACCCCAGTCTATGTGCAAAATCCTGGGGACATTTTCTTCTGTCCCCAATTGTAAACATGGATTTTGCTTAAATAGATATTTGGCATAGTTTTTCTAGGGCACAAAAATGCATAGCAATTGAAAGTTCTGAGGTATGATCAGGAAGCCGGTTTCTAGTGCCTTCACTTCTTTAGCACCAGGGTGATATGTCTCATTCCTTTACTCACATGTAGTCTGACAGACACCTCATGGCACAGAGGGTAAAGTTCTTTCTTTACCACTGGACTTTCAGAACTTTGATATTTATTTATTTATCTATTATCTATCTATCTATCTATCTATCTATCTATCTATCTATCAATCATCAGAGAAATTGAGAAAGTGAGGGAGAGAGCATGCTAGTGGGGGGAGTGGTAGAGGGAGAGGATCTCAAGCAGATGCCCTACTGAGCAGGGAGCTTGTCTGGGCTCCATCCCAGGACCCTGGGATCATGACCTGAGTTGAAGGCAGATAGTTAACCTTCTGAGCCATCCAGATGCCCCAGAACTTTGATTTTTAAAATCCTTTCCCAAAACATTATTTCAGATGTTATTAATGTTTTAAAATGGGGCAATTAGCTACACTTGTGGTGAGCATAGCATAATGTTCAGAGAAGTTGAATCAGTCTGCTGTACTCCTGAAACTAATGTAGCATTGTGTGCCAACTATACTTAAATGTAAACATTTTTTCACAATGGGTATAATTGCTGGCATTTTAACTCATTTGGAAGAACGTGTTATTGTTAAAGAATACATAAAACAAGGAAATTTGAGGTTACAAGTTTTTTAATTATTCAGATAGCAGTGGAGCTGTCTTAAAACGAGATTTTTCTGGCTTCACTTCCCACATTGTTTTCATTAACTCAGTAATCCTGTTTTATAATTTGTCAGCTACTATTGGGTTTTGGTAACAGAAACCAAAATAATTATGATTTAAATAAGACAGAAGTTAATTTCCTTTTGACATAAAAGAAATCTGACCTATTCCAATTAATGGTGTTATATAAAGAAGAATGTTTCTTTTTTTCATTTTCTTTATAGATGAGTTAATCTTCCAATCTGTTCTTTCTGGTTCTATGATCCATACCAGTTTCCCTGCTGATAGTTTTGGTGTTTGGATGAGCATTTTTGTTTTGTTTTGGTTTGTTTACAGATTTTATCTCTGAAAGGACACGGAAAACAAAGTGCCAAGGAAGAGGTCTTGCTAACCATGCTGGAGTCACTCCAGCATCTTTATAGTCTGCCAACTTCTTTGATAACCAAGGCCTTTACCACTTGTTTCACTTGGGGGCAATCTTTTTCAAGCTGCCTCTTGCCATCCTTTAGGTATTAGTCGAAATGTAGATTCTCTTGAGAAAACATTCTGACCTACTCAATCTAGATTTTTACTGTTCTCTCTCATATTGGCATTTTGATCTGTTTATAACTATATGCTTATTTGTGGGTTTGTTTCATGTTTGTCTTCTCTATTTGGCTGAAGAATATGAGACTAAGAACCATGTTCATTTTGCATGGATATGTATACCCAGGGGCCACAATGGGGGCCGACTCTCATTTGGCCTCCATACGCAGTTGAATGAATAGATAATTCTTACCAATGCTGCAAATATTTAAGGTGAATGAGATGATGCAATAATTTCCTGGATCCACTTGGCTTGTTTAATGGCACAGACTGTGTCCTCATCCTTCCATATTTATATCCAACTGGTGGCTGAGGGGTAATGACCTAAGTTGACTTTTGCATTATCGAAGGGAATTAGTACAAGTAATGTAAATATATTCATAATCTCTCTCAACTGGCAGAGCTGTGTCCCCATAGACATTTTATTTTTAAGTGTTTTTTATTTGATAAGTTTGACATGTTACATTTTGTAAATTTAAGGAATTTAATTGCTGGTTGTGTGGGGTAAGTCATTGTTGCTCTCTCTGAGGTGTTGTCCCCTGGGGTTCCATGAGGAACTCCTTCTTGGTTTCCAGCCTCAAACCTAGCAAGCCATGAAAACACATGGAGGAGTGCATATCACTAAGTGAAAGAAGCCAATTGGAAAAGCTACATACTGTCTGAGTCCAGCTGTATGATCTTCCAGAAGAGACAAACTATGGAGATGACTGTATTTTCTGGGAGTTGGATGGAGGGAGGGATGAGTAGATGGAGCACAGAGGAATTTTAAGGCAATGAAAATACATTATATGATTTATAATGATGGATACATAACATTATACATTATACATTATACATACATCCAAACCCACAGAATTTGCAACACCATTAATGAATCCTAATGTGAACTATGGGATTTGGGTGATTATGCTGTGACAGTGTAGGTTTATCATTTGTAACAAATGTATTACTCTGGTGAGGGGCATTGATGATGGGGGAGGCTGTGCAAGTGTGAGGCAGGGGGTATATGAGAAATCTCTGTACCTTCTTCTCAATATTGCTGTGAACCTAAACTGCTCTAAAAAAATAAAATCTATTAAAACTTTAAGTCAGAGATACATAAAATGTTCATGCAACATACACATTTTATGAACTTTATATATCACATAAGGTTATATATAAATAATATACATATAAATTTATAAGTGTACATATATTATCTCTGTGTATATATATGTATATATTTGTATATATACAAAACCACTTATTTATAAATTCACAAGTATATATAGTCTCTCTATATGTGTATATATAGTCTATATATATGTGTGTGTGTATATATATATATATATATATATATATATATATATATATACTCTGCATGAATATACATTATATATATAGTGAACTCCCAGAAATAGGAACAAAATAGTGCATTGATATCAAAATTCTCCCTGACTCCATCATTCTTCTTCCCATTAAATAAACGCTATTTATAACTACATGCTTATTCTACACATAATTACATATATGTGGTATTGCGTTCTACATGTGGTTCTATACTTCTTATAGTGTTCACTCATTTAGTGTCTGTCTTCTTCATTAGACTTAAGCACCATGAATGCAAGAATGGTGCTTATTTTGCATGAGTTTCTATTCCCATGTCTCCTTATTATGACTGAAACAGATTTGGGATCAGTAAACAGTTGAATAAATTGGCATTTCTTCTCAATGGTCACAAACATTTTAGGTGAGTGAATTTCTGGGGTCTGCTTTTCTTGTCTAATGACAGAGCCCATTATCACCATCCTTCAATATTTACACAAATTGCAGCCCTGGAGTTCATGGTATGGCTTGATTCCCAGATTATCAAAGAGAATTACTACAATTTTAGTATATGTGCTGCCGAAGCAAGCACAGAGAATTACTACAAATAATGTGAATATATGATGGTCTCTCTCAACAAACAGAGCTGGATCCCCATAGACACTTTCATTACTTATCCCTAATTAGGCGAGATAAAGACTTCTGTAGCCCTCATAGGCTATTTGTTCCCTGAGAATTCCATGATTATATAACTCCTTTCTGGTTCTCATTACTTAACTTTTCAAGTTCCCACATGACTCCATTTGGCTTCATTTTAGAGGGAGCAGCCCAGGAACCAGACTCACTTTGGCCATTTATTATTCATGTGATTTGTTAATAGTTGTCTAGTAGCAACTTGTTGCTACCTTCTCCCAAATTGATCTTACTAACAGCATGCAACAAGGTCCAGGGAAAACAATTCCAAGTAATAACGATGTTGACTATGATTATGACCATCACCCCTTACAAGTGTAAGGCATTTTAAAGATGTTCTTATTTTCTCATCACAGCAGAAGTCATCAGGGAAGCTAACTTCAGAGCTAACTTCTTATCATTCTCATTTTATAAATGAAAAATATCAAAGCTCAAAGAGGTTAAGTGATGTATCTAAGAAGCATGAGCAGCAGATCCAGGACTAGAATTCTTGGAAGCTGATTCCAAGGTCAAAAGCATTGTTGTTTTCTTCAGTTTCCTCCTGCCTCTAGACAACTTCAAACAGTTTGGCCAAACATTAAAAAAGAACATTGCAATAAGGTGTTTACTTTCTTTCACAGCCTGAGTTTCTAATTTGAGATCCACTTACATATGAAGGTGCAGGACTTCCGTGTTGTATCGTCCAGGGAATAAGGTAAACCTATAAATATACTTGTTCAAACCTACTGTCTGCATAAATTTGCCTGGATAGAGGTAATCAGAAAAATGCATCAAGGAAGTGATTTCTCCTTTGATTTATTCAAAACTTGGGCTTGAACATTTTGAATTTTTTGCATCTGTTTTGCATAATCGGGGATTATATGTTTCAACACTGTAGAGATCCTTTTAGAACATGTAAATCATATAAGATAGATGAAAAGCACAAGAAGACCTTGAGTCTTTATAATTACAGGCTTTTTCAACTTTAAGCAAATTATTTAAGTATTTCAATCTGTTTTCCCTTTCAGGGAATATGACAATGTTAGTTGTTTTGACTAATTTCAGTGTTGTTAAGAGGATCAAATGGTTATCAATATAAAATGTTACTGTATTCTGGGAGCTCATATAATATCTAAGAAGAGAGAAAGAATGAATGGAGAGTAATAATGAGAGAAAAATCAGGGTTGGTAATTGGCTATAAAATCCACCAAAAAGGAAATGTGAAAAGACACACAAGACATATTATAGAAATGAATAGATCTAAACTCAAATTTTAATTCTGCCACTAGAGACTTATTTATTAGCTGGGCCCTCAATTTATTAACTGTTATATGAACTGCCTGATGACTATAGTGTAAATGAGATCAGCTACCATCACACAGTTCCAAGCAAATGAGAAAACAATGCTTTCTATTGGGGTGGAGGATGAGAACAGTACTCATCAGTTAATATATGTGTCTCAGAGTACTAGGTATCCTGAGGTCAGGGAATGATTCTTGTTCATCATTATAAGCCTGAAAATTAGCACACACCCTGGTGTACCACATAGACTTATTTGTGCTTATACAGGGAATGAAGGCGTGAACAACATCCAGCACTTTATATGGCTCATTGGTTGGTGTTAATAATGAGTCATGTTTCTTTTTAACTCTGTGAGGGGTTTTTGAGGAGTTGAAGTAGGTTGGAACATTTGTAGATCCATTTCTTGTTATTCAGCTAAGATCCAGAAAGGTAGGTTATTTGCACACAATACACAAACTGTTAAATATATTTGATTCCCAAGTTTGTGCTTTTGAATTCTCCCCATTGATTTAAGACAATAGATTTAATCCTTAATCAGTCATCATCCAGTCAACCAAATCCATTACTTTGTTTGCCCAGTTAGTTTAAATGATAAAAAAATTAAAAGAATATTTCATCATGATAAGGAGCTAAATTCGATTCAGAATAACTTAGCTTCAAATACCAGCTCTGCTACTTTCTTCAGCCACAAGCAAGTAACTAAATGTCAGAAATCCTCAGCTTCCATACCTGTAAAGTGGGGATAATATCTCACATGATGTGTGAGGATTAAGTGAGGTTAAGTAGCACAGCTCCAACTTGGTTATGGGAACATAACAAATGCTCAATAAATCATCTCTCTAACAGCTTAAGTCATTATAAATCATGACTTCCACTTATACAAAATGATAAATTACGATTAAGTAATTTTGTGTAACAAAGTAATGGATTTGACTGATTATAATGACATAGTTGTGTCTGAAGAGGAAGGTTCTGGGGAAGACTTCAGGGAAGCTTTGGAACGTGTGTGATTCTTTGAAGAATACATGAGATTTTATATCAAGGGCAGAGAACATTTTGTCAGGAAGATTGTAGTTTTTAATTTGTATGGAGCACCAACTATCTGGCAGTCCATTCCATCAGAAGTTTCCATCTGTGGAGCAAAGAATGATAACAGGTCAACATATGCCTCATAGAACCATTGTAGTTCCTAATTTCTTTCCAGTAGACTAAAACGAGTTTTAACTTTCTTTTTCCTCCAGGAAGATGTTGGATTAAAACCTAAGATTTCTGATGTGGACAAGAAAGTTGGTAAGAAGTTTTGCAGTGATTCCTAGAACCCTGTTGTTTTCCCACAATTCGGGAAGTTTGTAACTATGCTATCAATTCAAGTGAGCAGTTTTTTAAGGAACCAAGAGGGTTTCCCCATCACCCTGTCCCGTATAAGCAGTCCTCCTACCTCTAGTAGTAGCAGCAGTGAACTCTGCCTGTCATGACTCTGGCCTGCCTAAATTGCCCTCCCAATCCCTCCCTTACTTCAAGTCCCATAGGACTAATCTCATTACTATTATTTAGTGCTTTGTCATCCATCACAAAGCTGAGGATTGTCATCTAAGCCCTCAACTCCTACAAAAGAATGTCTGTACATCTCTGCATAGCCCCTTCACTGACCTTGGGTCCCATTCCTGCCCAACTCCTGAAATCATTCCTCTGCACCCTCTGGCATTTATAGTCATTTGTCCATATGATCTGGTTCATACTTAAACTCTCCTCTGAAAGTCTCTTGCCTGCTTGGTCTGACCAAATCCAGTGTCCTGGGCAGTAGTGTTCTCTCCCATATCCCCCTTACCACTGAATCTCATCATCTTTTCAACTTTGTAAACATTAGAATACTCTGATTTTTGTCTGTCTGAACTCTTTTCTTTGATCATGTGCATTTAATATACACGTGTTGAACCATTAAAAGTTGCCAGCATGGTTCTTATTGATATAAACTGAGGCAGCCAGACCCGTACTCCAAACTTTCCATTGCATACCTAATTGTTTATGCAACACTCTACTTGGATGGCCAAAAGGTATCTTAGACACAATGAAATGATCTCTTTCCCCCTTTTCTTAAACACCTGATTCTTTTACAATATTTTGTGTATCACTGTATAAAACTTGGAGTCAACATGGACCCCTCTCTTTCTCTCATGTCCTTTTTTCAATATATCAGGAAATATGGTCAGCTCTAATTTGGAAATATATCTTAAAGTGGATGGATTTCTCATTATCTCTCTCACTACCATCTGGGTCCAGGTAATCACCATCCTTTACCTAGAATATTACTATGGCCTCCTAATTTTTTCCAGCATCTTTCATCCTTATCCTGCTAAATTCAATTACCAACAAATCTACCAGAGTTGTCTTTTTAAAAAATAAGTAAGATTATGTTCCTTCTTGGTCTAAATCCTGTAAAGTTTTCCAATCTCACTCAAAATGAAAGCTACTTAACTTAGTGTAGTATATGTGATCATTATGCCTCCCCCAGCTCTCTCTCACCTAAACTTTCCTTCCCACTGTAGCATCATTGGTTTTCTTGCTGTCTCTAGAACAATCTTGGCATGTTCAAACCCTAGTACCATGTATTTGTTGTTGCTTCGGTCTGAAATGCTCTTTCCTCAAATATAGGCTTGCTCCCTTGCTTCCTTCATCTGTTTACTCAAAGGTATCATTTTAGGCTAAGGATATGTTTTATTTGACTATCTTTTACTAAGAAATATCACTGTTCTTGACACAATGTACAAGACAAAAAAAGGTCAGTTGAAGCAAAATTAACTCAATTTCACATTAATTTTACGGTTATTCTAGTTTAATAACAAAGAGTAATTTGTGGTTGTTTTGTAAGTTTTGATTTGGGAGTCTGAGCTGTTCCAAGTAGCAATGACTCTGGTGACACTGTGTAAGTCCTTTCTTTTCTCCTTTTTCACTTAATTTGGTCTTCTATGAAGTTAAGACACTGGCATGCATTTTCTCCAAAACCTTTTTTCTGGCATATTCTATAATAACTTAAGATTGCATTTCATTGTCAAAACCATGCTTTAGTTCTAGAGCGTCCTGAAAACAAGTTCTTGCAATACCAAAATAAAGCGCAGAGTGTACATACTGATTTCAGCAATACTGATTTCAGCAGAGTCCCCTTCATTTACAATTCTGATTCGATTTTCTCATTGTTACTGGGCAGCCACGTGATTCCCAGCAGACCCCCATGGAGAACAGTACAGAGGTGACTGAGTTCATTCTTGTGGGCTTAACCAATGACCCCAAACTGCAGATTCCTCTCTTCTTAGTCTTCTCCCTCATTTTCCTCATCACTCTGGCTGGGAACCTGGGCATGATGGTGCTGATTCTCATGGACTCCCGTCTCCACACTCCTATGTACTTTTTCCTCAGTAACCTGTCTCTGGTGGACTTTGGTTACTCTACAGCTGTCACTCCCAAGGTCATGGCTGGATTACTTACAGGAGACAAGGTCATGTCCTACAATGCATGTGTCACCCAGTTCTTTTTCTTTGTAGCCTTTATCACTGCAGAAAGTTTCCTCTTGGCCTCAATGGCCTATGACCGCTATGCAGCTGTGTGCAAACCCCTGCATTACACCACCATCATGACAACAGGTGTGTGGCTCGTCTGGTCATAGGCTGTTACATCTGTGGTTTCCTGAATGCTTCCATTCACACTGGGAATATTTTCAGCCTTTCCTTTTGTAGAGCCAATGTTGTTGATCACTTCTTCTGCGATGCTCCTCCTCTCCTGGCTCTCTCATGCTCAGACAACTACATTAGTGAGATGGTTATTTTTTTGGTGGTGGGCCTCAATGACTTCTTTTCTGTCTTAGTCATCCTGATATCCTACCTGTTTATATTTATCACTATTCTGAGGATGCACGCATCTGAAGGACGCCAGAAGGCCTTTTCCACCTGTGCCTCTCACCTCACTGCTGTGTCAATCTTCTATGGGACAGGCACCTTCATGTACTTACAGCCAAGCTCCAGCCATTCCATGGACACAGACAAAATGGCATCCATGTTCTATACTATGGTCATTCCCATGCTAAACCCAGTGGTCTACAGCATGAGGAACAAAGAGGTCACCAGTGCCTTTAAAAAGACTGTGGAGAAGGCAAAGTCTTTTATAGGATTCATATTTTAATTACAAAGAATCTACAATTAAGGCACTTTCATCCACCTCAGATCTATCTAGAGAAAATATTTCCTGTCCAGCTCACAAATTTCTGATTTCTAATAGTAATTTCCCAGCTATTGATTAAATTTACAAAGTCTTAAAAAATATGATATCTAAGAATAATAGGTTAAGAAGAATCACCCATAATTACATTCTTGTCTTAAAAATGACAAATACCCACCATTTGCTTCAACGTGGATGGAACTGGAGGGTATTATGCTGAGTGAAATAAGTCAGTCAGAGAAGGACAAACATTATATGGTCTCGTTCATTTGGGGAATATAAATAATAGCGAAAGGGAATAGAGGGGAAGGGAGAAGAAATGGGTAGGAAATATCAGAAAGGGAGACAGAACATGAAGACTCCTAACTCTGGGAAACGAACTAGGGGTGGTGGAAGGGGAGGAGGGCGGGGGGTGGGGGTGATTGGTTGGCAGGCACTGAGGGGGGCACTTGACGGGATGAGCACTGGGTGTTATTCTGTATGTTGGCAAATTGAACACCAATAAAAAATAAATTTATTATTTTAAAAAAATTCTTTTTAAGGAGCACCTGGGAGGCTCAGTCAGTTAAGCATCTGCCTTTGGCTCAGGTCATGATCTTGGGGTTCTGGGATTGAGCCCCACCTTGGGCTCCCTGCTCATTAGGGGTCTGCTTCTCACTCTCCCTCTCCCCCTCTCTCTGTTCATGTGCTCACTCTCTCTCTCAAATAAATAAATAAAATCATTAAAATAAGGATTACTGCTAGTTAAAAAGAATTCTTAATAAACATGTTCTTGGGATGCCGGGGTGGCTTAGCGGTTGAATGTCTGCCTTTGGCTCAGGGTGTGATCCCAGAGTCCCAGGATCAAGTCCCACATTCAGGTTCCCTGCATGGAGCCTGCTTCTCCCTCTGTCTATGTCTCTGCCTCTCTCTGTGTCTCTCATGAATAAATAAATAAAATCTTAAAAAAACCCATGCTCATTCACGCTCCCATAAGAACATGTATTCTCACATACTCACATGTATGTAGAAGCACAGGCACATGCATATATAATTAATGAGAAACTTCTGAAATCTATACACCCACAAAAGAATAAATTAGTTAAGACATATATGAAAGGTCTGTTGTTATAGTAGAATTTAGAACAATTATTTTGTTGTCTGAAAACACATTCTTCACATCAATAGTTGACTTAATGGAAATATATATATGTACATATATGTACATATATATGTTTGGTTTTTAAAAATTATTCTTATGTATATTTCTGCATATGAAAAAGCAATATATTTTATATTTTAAAAATTAAACATGAAAACACTTCCAAAGTTCCTTTAGTATAGATTTATTATTGTTTTTTTTTGTCTGTTCTTGTTTTCAGTAAAATTCAAGCCATAAGAGACTCTTAACTATAGGGAACAAACAGGGTTTAAAGGACTCCAAACACATTCTACTCACTTGAGTGGCTGTCAGGCTGTTTTTCTCAGCTCCTGTGGTTCTGAAACTGCTGGTTTTCAAAGCTACCACAGAATTGGGAAGTAGAGCAGTGAAGATACCAGGAAGCTCATTATTATTACCCAGATTCTGCATTTTTCTTGAATAAACACTGTTTGGTTGTTGCAAGCCTTGTTTAATTTCTAGAGCTTTAAAAGTTTTGGAAAACTTCTTGCTTGTGTTATTTTTGCTTTAATGGAGGGGCATATTTTCAGAGGCCCTTTACCATTCTGGAAGTGTTTGTCCGCCCTATTTAATATCAGCTTCCTTTCTTATACCCTCTCGGAGTACATTGTTCTATATTTTTAGAATACGTATTAAAATTTGTAATTATATATTTATCTGTGAGTTTAATGTCTCTTTCCTCATCAGATCAAAATCTACTCATTCAGGAACTGTATCTCTCCTGTGTACACAGAATCTAACACAGCAGCTGAGTTGTGTCTTACTGAGTTGGGATTCAATAAATAGTTTGTTGACTTAATATATTCACTCATAAATGAATGAATATGTATTTTCAATGTCATTATAATTGAGATTAATTGTTGGAAACAATGTTGCTTGGGGCTTCTTTTTTATTTTATTTTTACTTTTTAAAATATTTTTTATTGGAGTTTGATTTGCCAACATATAGTATAACACCCAGTGCTCATCCTGTCAAGTGCCTGAGGCTTCTTGAAGGATTTATTGTTCTTTATGTTCTGGAGACCATGTAGAATTCCTAAGGAAGGTAATGCCAAGTTATGATCATTCTTAAAGATGTCCTGCATTATCAAGAAGAAATGCATTGACATAGGATGCATAATCTGGAGTCAGCATACTATCATTCTTACAAAAAAAACCTTCCATACTTTGTATAATTTTATGAATTTTATTAAATTCATTAGAGACCTGAGGTCACAGGGCAACTAACTCAAAATACAATCAAGGATAGGCATATTCCCAAAGAGATGGGATGAGAACACTAGCCTACCTGCGATAGATGCTTCTAGGTTCTATAATTACTGATATAAGGATTCATCAAAATTTTAAAATTAATAATTAAAAATTTAGTTATTAGTATGAACTAATGTGAGGATATAAATACTTGCAAATGATTTATTTGCACACATTTAATTAGACACAAGGGGAGTTTGTACTCATGTACATGCTCTGTTCTGCAGGCTTGTTTCAGTGTTTACAAGAAAGATTGAGGGCAGGATGAGGTTTCTGAGAATGCTGCTCTCCTGGGACTGGCCTAGGAGAAAGGACTAGCAACTGTTGCAGAAAAAAACCCTACTCAGATTCCTCTCCCTTACTTTTCTATAGAATAAAAGCTTAAGTCACTGATGCCCTCACATTCTGATAAAATTTGCTGGAACTGATATAAGAAAAGAGAATAAAGTCCTTTATCCATGGGAGTTGATCAGTACAATGTCCTGGGACAAAACCACAAGAAATGTAGCATATCTAGAATAGGTCAGGATCACTAAAAAGGGCACCATCTCTGGAAGCTAGGTGAAGCAAGAGAGTGAGGTTCTTGTCTCATGGGTTGAAGAATGAATCTCGTGGACAAAGAGGAGTGAGTAAAGTGATAGAGGTTTATTAAGCAAGGGTACCGAAAAAGCTCTCAGGAGTAAGAGGGCATCCTGACAGCATTTCCAATGTGGGCCTCCCCTGACAGTCTTTTATTTAGAACTTACCAGAGAGCTTGTGGCCTTAACATTATTGTCATGGTTGGTTTGAGTAAGTACTAATGATAATTTCTTTAATGGCTTACTTCTTTTTAGGGTCTGGTTATTCTTTGTTGGTTACAGGTATCTGTCATAAAAAGACACCCTCCCCACCCACACCTAGGGCAGGGTGATCTGGTTTGTTCCCTTATCTCTGGTTTCCTTACACTTCAGCATTTTGGAGGTTTCTGTGAGCCTGATCCCATAGCCCCCTACCTGTCTCTCACTACTACCCCACCTGTCCCTTACTCATAGGGACAAAGTTTCTGTGTAAAATAAAGGCTGTACAAGCACAGTAAAGAAGGGCCCTACTATCCACAGCAATGCTAGTAAACATTAAGTCGAGGTAAGCACAGTCTACTACTAGGAGAGGGCCAAGAACATGGAGATCCTTTTCTTTTTTTAAAAAAGATTTATTTATTTATTTGAGAGAGAGAGAGAGCAAGCATGAGAGGGAGGGGCAGAGGGAGATGGAGAGAAAATCTCTAGCAGACTCCACATTAAATGCAGAGCCCAATTCAGGGCTCAATCCCATGATCCATGAGATCAAAACCTGGGCCAAAACCAGAAGTCAGATGCTCAACGGACTGAGCCACCCAGGCAGCCTCAAGGGGATCCTTTCTGAGACAGGTGCATGGCAGTGGCAATTGGCCAGAGTGGTCTAGGCTGGTGTCTTGCACTCTTGCAGCTACAGAGGGCTGGACTGGCTGTTGATATAGGTTTCAGACTCTGGTGAGGGTAGGGATGGAGGGAGTAGGGAGGGACTTAGGCACCTGGCATATACGAACATGAATACCTGTATGATAGAACTGGTAAGATCGGTAAAAGGTCCACAGGAGGTATGCTGGCTATTGGTTTCTTCAGTGACAAAAGCTGGTGGGGGCATATTGTCTTGGAGAAAAGGTTTTTATTTTTCACTGTTGAAGATGATGTTTGTTGTGGGCTTGTCATTTATTATTTTGAGGTACATTCCTTTCATACCTAATTTGTTGAGAGCTTTTGTCATGAAAGAATGCTGGATTTTATCAAATACTTTTTGTACATCTATTGGGATGATCATATAGTTTTTATCCTTCATTCTGTTGCTGTGGTATATCACATTGGTTGATTTGCATATGTAGAACTGTCCTTATATCATGGTGTATGATCATATCCAACAATACATAAAATGCCTAATAATTCATGACTAAGTAGAGATGCAAAGTTAGTTCAACCTCCAAAATCAATGTTATTCACTATATTAATGGACTCAGGAATACAAATCATATAATCATCTCAATAGATGCAGAAAAGCCTTTGACAAAATTCATCATGCGTTTATGATAAAAATTCAGCAAACTATTAATGGTGGAGAACTTCCTAAACATAATAAAAGACATCCATGAAAAACCTACAGCCAGTTTCTCACTTTATGGTAGAAGACTGAATGCTTTTCTCCTAAGATTAGAAATAAGGCAACGATGTGCCCTCTTAAAACTTTTATCCAACATCATGATATATATCCTAGTCAATACCCTAAGGCAAGAAAAAGACCAGTTGGAAAGAAATAAATAAAATTCTCTCAATTCAGAGAAAATATGGCTTTCTACTTAAAAAATCGCTTAGAAAAGCTACAAAACTAATACGTTTATCAAGTTCTGAAGAAACAAAGTCACCATGCAAGAATATGTCAGAATTTTATACAATTTTAATAAAAACTTAGAAATTGGAATTTAAAAACAGTACCACTTGCCGTAGCAGCAACATGAAGTACTTAGGTATAAATTTTGCAAGATATGTGCAAGACATGCTGAAAAATATAAAGCATGGATTGAATACATCAAAGCAAATCTAGATAAATAAAGAAATTTACTAAGTTCATGGATTGGAGGGCAAGATAATTTAAAGATATCTGTCTTCCACAAACTCATCAACAAAATTTCAATCAAAGTTCCAGAAAGAATTTTTGTAAAAATTTGCAAACTCATTGTAAAATTTATATGGAAAGTGAAAAAAAAAACTAGAATAATTAAAAGAATTTCGAAGAACAACAAAGTTGGAGCACTCACCCTACCTCCTTTCCAGATTTTCTATACAGCTACAATAATCAAATACTGTGGTATTGGACAAAGGATAGATATATTACATTAAATATTATTGAAACAAGCATTCACTCAAATTTTTTGTTTCAGAAAAAAAGACAAGTCATAGACTAGGAGAAAGGATTTGCAAATTATATCAGTCCTTATCAGTAAAGGGCTTATATTTTGGAAGCATAAGATATTCTCAAATCCCAAATATAAGAAAACAAATACAATGAAATACAATAAAAATGGACAATTTTTTACTTTTTAAAAAGTTTTTATTTAAATTCCAGTTATGAGATACCACCTCACACCAGTGAGAATGGGGAAAATTAACAAGGCAGGAAACCACAAATGTTGGAGAGGATGCGGAGAAAAGGGAACCCTCTTACACTGTTGGTGGGAATGTGAACTGGTGCAGCCACTCTGGAAAACTGTGTGGAGGTTCCTCAAAGAGTTAAAAATAGACCTGCCCTACGACCCAGCAATTGCACTGTTGGGGATTTACCCCAAAGATTCAGATGCAATGAAACGCCGGGACACCTGCACCCCGATGTTTATAGCAGCAATGTCCACAGTAGCCAAACTGTGGAAGGAGCCTCGGTGTCCATCGAAAGATGAATGGATGAAGGAGATGTGGTCTATGTATACAATGGAATATTCCTCAGCCATTAGAAATGACAAATACCCACCATTTGCTTCAACGTGGATGGAACTGGAGGGTATTATGCTGAGTGAAATAAGTCAATCGGAGAAGGACAAACATTATATGTTCTTATTCATTTGGGGAATATAAATAATAGTGAAAGGGAATATAAGGGAAGGGAGAAGAAATGTGTGGCAAATATCAGAAAGGGAGACAGAAGATAAAGACTCCTAACTCTGGGAAACGAACTAGGGGTGGTAGAAGGGGAGGAGGGCGGGGGGTGGGAGTGAATGGGTGACGGGCGCTGGGGGTTATTCTGTATGTTGGTAAATTGAACACCAATAAAAAATAAATTAAAAAAATAAATTCCTGTTAGTTAACATACAGTGTAATATTAGTTTCAGGTGTGTAACAGTTCCATAAATTAATGGTGCTCATCACAACAAGGGAGTGAGTTCCTTAGTCCCCATCACCTATTTCACTCATCTCCCACACACCTCCCCTCTGGTAACCATCATTTGTTCTCTATAATTAACAGTCTGTTTCTTGGTTTGCCTCTCTCTCTTTTTTAACCCTTTGCTTGTTTTGTTTCTTAAATTCTGTATATGAGTGAAATCATATGGTATTTGTCTTTTTCTTATTTTGCTTAGCATAATACTCTCTAGCTCCATCGACATCATTGCAAACAGTACGATTTCATTTTTTTGATGGCTGAGTAATATTTCATTGTATATATTTATTTATGCCACGTGTCCTTTATTTCTTCAGTTGATGGACACTTGGGCTCTTTCCACAATTTGGCTGTTGTAGATTATGCTACTATAAACATCTGAGTGCATGTACCAAAAATAGGCAAAAGATTTCAACAGATATTTCACAAAAGAAGATAATTGGGATAGCAAATAAACATGTAAAAAGATGCTCAAAATCATTAGTCATTAGAGAAATGCAAATTAAAACAACACAGAGATACACTATAAACCTACTAGAATAACTAATATAAAAAAATCTCACCTGTAAATATAAACTGCCATCAAGAATGTGAAGCAATTGGAACTCTCACACACTGCTGGTAGGAATACAAAATAGTTTCCTATTTTAGAAAATAGGTTGGCAAAATCACATGACCTAGAAATCTCACTCCTAAAAATCCACCCAAGTGAAATAAGAGCACATGTTCACATAAAACCTGCATATGTAAATGTTCATAGGATCTTTATTTGTATTAACTAAAAACTGGAAATATTTCTTTAGCTATTTCTTTAGACTCCAAGAGTATCCCCACTTCCCTCAACTGAAGAATGAATAAATAATCTGAATACATAGACTGCATCTCAGTAATAAAATGGAACCAATTACAGAACAACTATACAACGCCATAAATTTTAAACACATTAGGCTAAGGGAGAGAAGCATGACTCAAGAGATAATCTACTGTATGATTCTTTTTTTATGATATTTTTACAAAGCCAAAACCATAGGGACTGAAAACAAATTAGCAGTTGCTAAGAGGTGGAAGGAGGGGTCAATTACAGAGTTGTAGGAAATTTGGAGAGGTTAATAAACTGTTCTATATCATGATGTGATGGTGGTTACACAGCCAATTACATTTGTACAAATTCTTAGAACAATGCATTGAAAAGTGTGGATATAACTATATGTAAATTATACTTTAATTAGAAAAAGGGGGAAAAAGACAGTAATGCAAATGGATCAGTGCTCTTACTCAACAGACATTTCAGTTCCCCACTGACAGTTTAATTGCTTCTTCCCTAAATAAGTGAGACGAGGGGCTGTGGATGTTTTCATAGGAGTCCTGTTCCCCTGAGAACTCTGGGTCCCTACACATTTCTTTTCTTTTCTTTTTTTTGTCCTTAACTTTCTCCTGGTTCCTATCCATTAGCCTTGGGAATCCCCAAATCACTCCATTTGACATCATTTTAGAGGACCCGTCTATGTGCAGAACCCTTTGTTCATTTGTTTATTCATCTGAAAGTTACTTGTTCCTGGCATTCATGCTGTCTTCCTCCAAACAGGATTTGCTTCCAGGCTGCAGCCAGAGCCAAGAAAACCCACTCCAAGATAATAATTATACTTATGCAGGTTAAAGTGATAATCCTCTTACCAAGTTGTTTTATAGACCTTCCGTCATTTGCTATTCATAGACAGAATTCTGTAAGGCATGTGGGAGATGCGATTTTATTAGTTCTACCTCACATATCAGGAGACTGAGCTTGACGGGGTAAATGACTCTTCCAGGGAATCATAAAGGATATATGAGGGATGCAGGACTTGGACCATCTTCCTAGCTCCATATCAGTGATTTTTCCTCCATTCCTCTGTGCTTCAGAGACCTTGAGGCCTTTTTCCCAGTACCAGAGAGAGAGAACATAGGATATATACATTCTACCCTGGTTGAAGTTCTGATATCAGAGACACAACTCATGGTTGCTTTTCCCTTTTCATCAAGGAACCAGGTAGGATTCTACATATCCTAGGCATTTTTCAGTGAGAAGTGTAATTCACTGCGAAAACAGTAGGGAAGCTGTGTCTACTGTGAATTATTTTAGCAAAGTAATGGATGTTATGAGTATTTCTCTGAAATGGTGAGGTAGAGCTGGTCTTAAATGCCCAAATGTACATCATTATTGAACAAATAAGGAGTCTAGTGATAAGTTAGGAAACAACATTTTGCTCTCCTGAAGAGGATGAACAGCAACAATAAGAAACAGAAAATAGATTATGCTCCACTTGAATAGGTAGTAATTTCATTCTATTTACTAATTGTAGATCTGTTATGGAAGGGATGTTAAGTAGAGCAGGGTGAAATGATATTTCTTTAGACTCCAAGAGGATCCTCATGATTACAAAGCTCCATACTCTATTTCAACCTTCTTTTCCTCTCTTACCTTACTCATAATCCTGGCTCACATAAAAAAGCTGAACAAAGGCACAGGCTTATGATCTGTATGATCTGGATATGAATCTTGAGTTTATTTCTTGCTAGGTGTAGAGGGAATTTCTGTGAAGTCACATAACCTCTCAAATCCTCAATTCCTTAACCACAAAATGTGGATATTAATACTCTGTATCTTGTAATACTATAGGATAAAGTTGTAGGATACTGTAACTTTTAAAGTTATTCTTATCAATTTCTAAGTTATCCTTTTAAAGTTATGGCATATTCTCACTGGTGTGAGGTGGTATCTCATTGTGGTTTTCATTTGTATTTCCCTGATGGTCAGTGATGCGGAGCATTTTCTCATGTGCTTGTTGGCCATGTCTATGTCTTCCTCTGTGAGATTTCTGTTCATGTCTCTTGCCCATTTCATGATTGGATTGTTTGTTTCTTTGCTGTTGAGTTTAATAAGTTCTTTATAGATCTTGGATACTAGGCCTTTATCTGATAGGTCATTTGCAAATATCTCCTCCCATTCTGTATTTGTCTTTTAGTTTTGTTGACTGTTTCTTTTGCTGTGCAAAACCTTCTCATATTGATGAAGTCCCAATAATTCATTTTTGCTTTGTTTCTCTTGCCTTCGTGGATGCATCTTGCAAGAAGTTGCTGTGGCCAAGTTCAAAAAGGATGTTGCCTGTGTTCTCCTCTAGGATTTTGATGGAATCTTGTCTCACATTTAGCTCTTTCACCCATTTTGAGTTTACCTTTGTGTATGGTGTAAGAGAATGCATAAGATATTTAGAATAAACCTAACCAAAGAGCTAAAGGATCTATACCCTAAAAACTACAGAACACTTCTGAAAGAAATTGAAGAAGACACAAAGAGATGGAAAAATATTCCATGCTCATTGATTGGAAGAATTAATATTGTGAAAATGTCAATGCTACCCAGGGCAATTTACACATTTAATGCAATCCCTATCAAAATACCATGGACTTTCTTCAGAGTGTTGCAACAAATCATCTTAAGATTTGTGTGGAATCAGAAAAGACCCCGAATAGCCAGGGGAATCTCACAATGCCAGATTTCAGGTTGTACTACAAAGCTGTGGTCATCAAGACAGTGTGGTACTGGCACAGAAACAGACACATAGATCAATGGAACAGAATAAAGAATCCAGAAGTGGACCCTCAACTTTATGGTCAACTAATATTCGACAAAGGTGGAAAGACTATTCATTGGAAAAAAGATAGTCTCTTCAATAAATGGTGCTGGGAAAATTGGACATCCACATGCAGAAGAATGAAACTATAGAACAATTCTGATTGTATGTTCTGTATAGAATGACCAAGTTAAGTTCTTACAAAAGCACCTGGAATATCCCATCTAAAAATTAAGCTTTTTTTCTGCTTTAAAAAAAATAAAGTTATGGCATAAACATTATACTACTTACTGTATAAAGTCATGAGGATAAAGTAAGAACACACACCTGCACACTGAATGCTCTTATCAGAGGTTATAGAACATAGTACATGCTTAAAAAAATCTTATGTTTGTCAAAGGGGAGCACACATGAATGTCTTTAGGAGCTGGATGTGAACAGGGAAGTTGTGAAGCCCCTTCAGATGGCAGAGAAAAGTGGTTACCAATGAGGTAAAGCTGTGACATAGGCTTGACATAGGCTTCATTCAGTTCAAATGAGAAAAATCGCAGCATGGAGCTCACCTCAAAGGCAGATCTGAAACCTAGGGACCTGAGATTTCAACCCTGCATCTTTATCATCCAGCTTAGAGGGTCAGAGTAATGAGAGTTAGAGTGAGTTCAAAACAGAAGAAAACTGTTTCAACCCAAGATAAAATGTAGATCTCAAGGAAGAAATGGAAATAATGGCTGGTGTGGTCAATGATCTGGTCAGAGGAAGGTCAGAGTGAAACACACAGGGGAATCAGAGGATCAGAGAGTGAGGCTCTGAATCCATAATCTAGAGACTGGGTATGGCTTTCCACCTTTACCCAACCAAGACAGAGACCATCATTTCATCCCACTAATAACATTAGACCCAACCCTCATCAGGTTTATAATTATTGATTTTCATGCATTATTTTATAAACTCTCAGAATTGCCCCTTCACGTCACACCTCCACTTTTAGGGATGAAAAAACTGAGGCTCAGAGAACTTAGGTTAGGATAAGATCTCCCAGATAGTAAGTGCTAGGATACAATTTGGACACACATGCCCCTCTTCCCAGAGCTTGAGCTCTTGCATCCAGTGCATTACCTTCTCTTTAGAAGTACTGAAGAGTACTTCTGAAGAGTACTTGCTGATTGTCCATGTCTGCTGCTGCGGCTCCCCTACTGCATCCGCCCTACCTCCATGCTTCCATCACCCCATCTCAAGTCCCAAATCCAGGAATAGTATCTTTGTCATTTTGGTACTCCTGACAACTAACATTAAGATGGGTCCAATGGATTCAGTGGCTTCATGTGAATAGAATTAATTCAATTCAATTCAAATTTCAGTTACTGTCATGGGATTCTGGAATTGGTCTGCTTGGGTACACAGCTTGGCTCTGCCAGTCATTATTTGGGTAAGCTTGGAGAAAATACACAACCTTTTGGGACTAGGTTCCCTTGCAAAATAAATGAGTGTAATGATTAGTTGTTTTGTCTTGTGTGTGCTTTAGATTTGAAGAACAAATTATTGCTGTAATTGAAATAATCCACAGAGCGTATACACAGCTTAACCTCACTCTATTCTCTTTTCCATTCTACACTCCCTTTCCTTCTCACCACTACAGGGCATCCTGTGATTCCCCACCGACAACCACTGTGAACAGCATGGAAGTGACTGTTCATCCTTCTAGGATGTTCAGATGCTCCAGGACTGCAGGCCTCACTCCTTATGACATTCACTTTCTTCTACCTTTTCACTCTAGTTGGAAATCTGGGGGTGATTGTGTTGATTCTGTTGGACTCCAGTCTCTAGATGCCCATGTACTTTTTCTTCAGTAACCTGTCTCTGATGGATTTTTGTTACATACCCAGGGTCATGACAGGACTTCTTAGAGGAGACCAGGTCATCTCCTATAATGCATGTGCAGCTCAGATGTTCTTTTTTTGCAGCCTTTGCATCTATGGAAAGTTACCTCTTAGTCTCAGTGGCCTATGACTGCTACACAGTAGTGTGCAAACCTCTCCATTACACCACCACCATGACAACAGATGTGTGTGCTCATCTGGCCATTGGCTGGATGTCTGTGATGTTCTGAATGCCTCTGTAAGTGTTGAAGATACCTTCAATCTTTCTTCTTGTATGTCAAATGTGGTTCATCACTTTTTCTGAAATATTCCAGCAGTCACAGCTTTGGCTTGCTCTGATCAGTGAGTTGGTTATCTATATGATTTGACTTCCTTTTTAAATGTTTTCTCTTGTAGTTATCTTTATTTCTACCTGTTTATATTTATCACCATCTTGAAGATGCACTCAGCTCAGAGGAATCAAAAGGTTTTGTCCGCCTGTGCTTGCAATCTCACTGTAGTCTCCATCTTCTACGGGACAGTCATCTTCATGTACTTGTAGCCCAGCTTCAAGAATTCCATGGACACAATCAAAATGGCATTTATTATATTCATCTTTAAGTTAACACACAAACTTCATGTGAGCGGTAGCTTTATCTGCTTTGTTCACTACTCTACCCTCCATAGCTAAATGAATTTCTTGTTCATAGGAGATTTTAATAACTATTTGCTAAATAAATGAATGAATAAATGAAGCTTTTAGTTCAATAATATCAATATATTGGCTTTTTGAATCATGAATATTTATAATTAATCATTCATAAAATAAACTACATAGAATTGTAGAACATTTCAAGATTCATGACCAGTGTTCTTTTTTTGCTGAAATATTTTTATCTACATTCTCACTCAGTGCTTTTAATCTACATTTATGGATACAATGATTTTCTGGAAACTACATAATCATTCCTTAGGAATGACATTTCATTGACTGGTAAGTAGCACATCAAATAGATTCTATTTAGTAAATCATAAAAAGATATAAAGTACAAAACTATTTTAAAGTCTAATATCTCATTCAGTTTGGAAAATTACTTTATACACACTAGTTATGCAGTTAATTCCAATGATTCTAAATATCCATACAGAATGGAAACACAATAGTAGTTATCAATAGTAAACACAATCCACATTCAATATCCTTGCATTAACAAGGATCTCTCCTCAGGAGAGATCAATTTGGTAATAAAACTCCCCATAGGAATTTTCACTGTTTCCTTTTCTGCCTCTACACAGTTGGAGGTGCTCATACTAACAGTATGTGTAAGACTGCACTTGGGGGGACCTGGATGATTCAGTTGGTTAAGTGGCTAACTCTTGGATTCTGCTCAGGTCATGATCTCAGGGTCATGAAATCGAACTCTGCATCAGTCTGGGCATGGAGCCTACTTGAGATTCTCTCTCTCCCTCTTTCTCTGCCCCTCCTTTCTCCCTCTCTAAAAAAGACTGTGTTTGAATGTTCTAGGATGGTCATGCTGACAGTAGCATGGTGAGAGTATTATAAACATTCTCTTTTGTCTCTAGATCTATGATGATGGTGATGTATCTTCTGCTGGAATCACTTAAGAAATTACATTTCATAAAAACGTTTGGAATATTTTTAGGCTTACAGAAAAGGTGCAAAGACAGTACAAGAGTTCCCATATACCCCTTGCCCAGTTTACCCTGATGTTATCATCTGTATTCTCTTGGTACGCATGTCGATACAAAGAATCCAACATTCATGCATTGCTATTAACTGTATCCCATACTTTTTGGATTTCACTAGTTTTTCCTCTGATGTTCTTTTTCTGTTCCAGTATCCTATACATAACATCGCATAAGGAAATAAAATGATTATTGTTTTATGTCATTGTTTTGGGTGATGTTCTACAAACAGTGTATAAGTGATACAGCTGCTCTTAAGATGTTGGCTAATCGAATTTAAATTTAAAAAAGAAAGAGAAAGTCATGAGGGTAAGGAGATAAATAAAGAAGGTTAAGTAGTTATGTCTAAGAAAAAAATTTGGGTGGTGCTTGGGTGGCTCAGTTGGTTAAGCATCTCCCTTTGGCTCAGGTCATGATCCCAGGGTCTTGAGACTGAGCCCCACATTGGGCTCCCTGCTCAGTGGGAAATCTGTTTTTCCCTCTCCCTCTGCCCCTGCTCCCCATTCATGAGCTCTCTCTCTCTCTCTCACACACACACACTCTCTCAAATAAATATACAAAATCTTTTAAAAAGAAAGAAAAGAAATTTGGATATGGTGACCAGTATTGGACCTAGTAGTAGAAATTGAAAACACATCTTCAGGTTATTGAAGGAACTGCATTGGCAAGAAAGCCATGAGCCTTGATTTTTAACATTCTTAGGCTGAGCATTAAAACAACTTTAGAAATTTAAAATTGTGTGTGCAGAAGTAAGCTGTAAAAACTGAATATTCCTCAAAGACCTCATAATCCCCTACATGGCTTAAACTGCCTAACATGGCCATCAACTTCACATAAAGATATATCCTCCACTTGTTCTGGGACATGACCAGACTCTAATACCCCAAGCCCCTAGCATTAGACAACCCCTTTTCTTTAGAAATGTCCCAGACCTGTTCACTTGAACCCTGCAACTAACAAAGGCCCATCAAAGATACCTGAAAACCAATTAGAAAGTCCCCTTTTCCAAAAATCTCACCTTAATAGAATCCTTGTCAATTTTACACTATCTCAGTATTCTTCTTTTTAATCTATAAAACTTATTCTCCTTTCTAACATCTTTGAACCCCTGCTAAAACTCAAGTGATAGCAGATGGCTTCCTTTGCTGACACAAAACAGAGCAAGGCAAAACAAAACAAAATAAAGCAAAACCAGCCTGTTAATTTTATCTCAGATTTCATTTTGTCTTTGATACACTTCAGAAATGATCTCAAAGAATAATGGATAAGGAAAAAAAAACATGCAACAGGACTAGGGGCCAGGAAAAACAGTGGAAACTGGAAATCTCCCAGAGAGAAAAACAGGGTCTCCTAAAGAAATATCTCCACTGTCAAGGTTGAGGGACCTTTATAAAGCTAAGTCAGCAAGATTTCAAAAGTGACCATTGTATCTCCATTCTTTACTTTCATAAAAGGGAACTTTTTTTTTCACTTATAGTCATCCTGTTTGTATCTCATATACTGAGTATGATGTGAGATAAACTGTTTGGGTTTTGCGTGTTTGTTTAGTTCCTGGACCACCAGGAGCCATGTTTGGAGTGAATGGAGAGAACCCTTGAACCCCTTAAGGATCCTGGACATTGAGCCTATATAGTGGTTACTTGGGATTTAGGTTCTCTGTAGTGGAAGCAGATAATATGCTCTGCAGGGGCAGGGGAAGTAAAATGGATATTTGATGAACATAAGTATTACAGTAGAAGACTCTTGTTCTTTCTGTGCCAAATTATTTACTTTTTCTCCTAAGGACATATCTACACTTAATTTCTCAGCCTGCTTGGAATTAGTTGAGGTCGTGTCATATTGTCAGTGAAATTTAAGTTACATGTACCACTTCCAAGTCTGACCTGTGAAACCTCCCAAGTGATCCCCTGCTTATTCTCTCTTCCTTTGCCACCTGTTAGATAGAGAATCTAGGTCATAGGGGTTGGGGGAGCCACTAAATAGAAAAAGCTAGGATTGCTGAATCATGGTCTGAGATCCTGTAGAACATCTAACCAAACAGTATATAAGCAAGAAAAGTCCCTTATGGTTAAGCCACTGTGATTTGGGATCTTCCTTGTATAGCAACTAGTATTATTTACACCAACTAATATAAAGAGATTCCCATAGCACAGTCTGGAGGCTGTTGTTAAGAAGTAGATGGATGTATGATGAGAAATATTGTCAAATGTCTACAACACAATTTAATTCCACAAATATTTAACAGTAATCCCCATCCTTCTAAGCATAATTGAAATGGCTACGACAATTAACATTAGCACAAGTTTTGGAGGAAAAAAAGCCCATCCCAACCAGATTTTCTGATCCAGAGGATACAGGGATTCCTCTGAGTTTCTACTGAACGTGATAATGCCTGTTTTACTGAATGAACAAGAACTTAGCACGGCATCTGACAGAGACTGACCATTCAATAGATGTGTCTTTTCTTTTCTCTTCCTCTTCCTGCTCCTTCTTCTTCTTCCTTTTCTATATCGTCTTCCTTCTCTATATACCCACTTATTAAATATATACTTACTATATAAATACATTTATCAACTATACCACTAAATATTAATAAATTAGAGTATCTCCAGTTATATATAAATATTAATACTTATTACATATATTTAATATATATTATATATATGTTTGCATTTATAAGTGTAGCTGTACTATTTAATTTGAACTCTTTGAGGGCAAAGGCACTCTCACACTTAGGTCTGTATTCTCAGAATGTAGTCTGATGTGGGCCAAATTAAAGAACCCAATAATCACTGAAAGAAATGGTGGAGAGGAGGTGAGCCATCGATGCCTTGTGACAGTTGCACAGCGGAGTGCAAACCTCTGCATTGTACCACCACTTAGACATCACCTGTGCTTGATTTTCTGGCCATGGTTTCCTGAGTGCCTGAATTCACCCCAATTCTCTCCATCTGTGTGTCTGATATGGTTCATCACTTTCTGAGAGAGCAAGCAGTCAGTCATGGTTCTCCGTCACTCTCATAAACCGATCAGTGAGCAAGTTCTTGCTTCTGTAGCAGGCAGGGCTTTGACATCTTTTTTGTTCTCCTGGTTGCCTTTCTTTCCTACCGGCTCATAATTATCACCATTTTGAGGGTGTGCTCTGCTACGGGGTGCCAGCACACCTTTTCCTCCTGTTCTTCCCTCATCTCTTCTACAGGAGAGTCATCTTCATGTGCTTATAGTCAACCTCTAGGAATCCCACAGACATAGGCAAGACAAATTGTCTCTAGTGTTAGTATTTTAATGATGTAGGATCCACAATAGCCCAGTTTAACCCTCTTCCATTCTCCTGGTGCAGTGACTTCCCTGTCATGGGCCAAACTATACTTTCTTTCCAGGAGTGATATCCTCATCTCTTCAAAAATGTGTTTTTGGTTAAAGAGTAAACATTATAAACAGAAATATAATAGCATAACTGTAAGAGCTCATAGTGAGCTTAGACATTTGGAGGACTGCATTTAAAAATCAGTATTAATCAGATATGTCATTTGCAAATATCTTCTCCATTCTGTTGGTTGCCTTTTAGTTTTGTTGACTGTTTTCTTGGCTGTGCAGAAGCTTCTTATTTAGATGAAGTCCCAATAATTCATTTTTGCTTTTGTTTCACTTGTCTCTTGTGACATATCTAGAAAGAAGTTGCATGGCCAATATCAAAAAGGTTACTGCCTGTGTTCTTTTCTAGGATTTATTCATTATTTTTATTAAATTTTAATTCAGTTACCCAACATATAGTACACCATTAGTTGCAGATGTAGAGTTCAGTTATTCATCAGTTGTGTATAACACCCAGTGCCCATCATATCACGTGCCCTCTTTAATGCCTATCACCTAGTTATCCCCAGATCCCCTCCAGCAACACTGTTTGTTTCCTATAGTTCAGAGACTCTCATGGTTTATCTCCCCCTCTGATTTCTTCCCTTTGATTTTTCCCTCCCTTCTCCTATGATCCTCTGTGCTGTTTCTTATACTCCATGTATGAATGAAACTATATGATAATTGTCTTTTCCTGATTGACTTATTTCACTTAGCATCATATCCTCCAATTCTATCCACATCAGTGTAAATGGTAAGATTTCATCCTTTCTGGATAATATTCCATTGTATATATAGACCACATCTTCTTTATCTATTCATCTATAGATAGACATCTGGGTTCTTTACCACAGTTTGGCTATTTTGGACATTGCTGCTATGAATATTGGGGTGCAGGTGCCCCTTCAGATCACTACATTGTATCTTTAAGGTAAATATCTAGTACTGTAATGGCTGGTTTCAAGTTTCACAGTGAAGTCTTTCATCTATTTTGAATTTACTTTTGTGTATGGTGTAAGAAAGTGGTCCAGTTTCATTCTTCTGCATGTTGCTTTCCAGTTTTCCCAGCATCATTTGTTGAAGAGACTCATCTTTTTGCCATTGGATATTCCTTCTTGCTTTGATGAAGATTAATTGACCATATAGTTGTGGGTTCATTTCTGGGTTCTCTATTCTGTTCTATTGATCTGTGTGCCTATTTTTGTGCCAGTACCATACTGTTTTGATCACTACAACTTTGTAATACGACTTGAAGTTGGGAATTGGGATGTCTCCAGCTTTGCTTTTGTTTCTTGAAGTTGCTTTGGCTCTTCGGGATCTTTGTGGTTCCATACAAATTTTAGGGTTGTTTGTTCTAGCTCTGTGAAAAATGTTGTTGGTGTTTTAATAGGAATTGCACTGAATGTGTAGATTACGTTGGATAGTATAAACATTCAATGTTTGTTCTTCTAATTCATGAGGAGGGAATGTTTTGTCATTTCTTGTGTCCTCTTCAATTTCTTTCATTAGTGTTTTATAGCTTTCAGAGTACAGGCCTTGCACCTCTGGTTAGGTTTATTCCTAGGTGTCTTATGGTTAATCACATCTGATTCATTCATCTGTTCTACATCCATTTTCTCTACCATATACAATATAAACCTACATGAGAGTGGGGGTGCACACAAGCCTATGAATAAAAGTAATGCAGAATTCCATTTATACATCTACACGTAGGAGTAGAAATTTGTCAAAGAATTATGTAATTATAGCATGGCTATTTTTTAAAAGATTTTATTTATTTATTCATGAGACACACACACACACACACACACACAGAGAGAGAGAGAGAGAGAGAGAGAGAGGCAGAGACACAGGCAGAGGGAGAAGCAGACTCCATGCAGGGAGCCCGACGTGGGACTCGATCCTGAGTCTCCTGGGCTGAAGGCGACGCTAAACCACTGAGCCACCAGGCTGCTCAGCATGGCTAATGTTTGATGAAAAAAATAATTTAGATAATCAGTTGAGGTATAAGTATAAATTTATGTCAAATCATAATTACTTATTTATTTGAAAAACTATTCTAAAAGTCCCAAATGCAGAAAAAAGTACTGTAGTATTTTTTTTAATGAAGGTATGTCTTTAAGTCAGTATGTTTTGTGGAAAGCTACATAAGTATAGCACTTAAATGAATTAATATTTCCACCTTGACTGAGCCATTATGTAGAAATAGCATGTTCACATGATAATTTTCAAAAAGATAAAGTGACCAGATTAGAAAAAATCTTAAGAGATAATAACAGGTCTTTTTCCATTTATGTGCACATGACTACCAATTCCTCACACTGAGTAAAAATACTGCAGTAAGAGTAACAGATACATTTTTTTTCTGTCTGTAGGTGCTTTGAAATGGTTATTGTCCCTTATTCACTTATACTTTAGTTGATCTGCACCATCTGTTATCACTCTCCCAATTGTGGACTCCACATCATTCACAAGGACTTCCTTGTCATTCGTTTGCAATTCCAGGCGTACTCCTACCTCAGAACTTTTGTACCTGCTGTTCTCTTTGCTTGGAATGTTCCCTTGTTCCCTTGCTTTCTTCAGGACTCTCCTTAAATGTTGTTACCTGTCCTATAGGTGTGACTCCCCATATAGAATGGTTACTTCACTCCTCAAGGACCTCCTTCCCTCAGCCTGTTCTATTCTTCATAGTTTATATTAACATTCACTTATTATATGCTAACCTGTTCATCTATATCTACTAACTAGAATGTAAACTCCCCAAGTGGTGCCCTTTCTTTCTTTCTTTCTTTCTTTCTTTCTTTCTTTCTTTCTTTCTTTCTTTCTTTTCTTTCTTTCTTCTTTCTTTTCTTTCTCTTTCTTTCTTTTTCTTTCTTTCTTTCTTTCTTCTTCTTTCTTTCTTTCTTTCTTTCTTTCTTTCTTTCTTTCTTTCTTTCTTTCTCTTTCTTTCTTCTTTTCTTTCTTCATGAGAGACACAGAGAGAGGCAGAGACACAGGCAGAGGGAGAAGCAGGCTCCATGCAGGGAGCCCAACATGGAACTCCATTCCGGGTCTCCAGGATCACGCCCTGGGCTGAAGGTGGAGCTAAAACGTTGAGCAATTCGGGCTGCCCCAGTGGTGCCTTTCATCTGCTGTGTTCATACCTCTATTCCCAGTGCATTAGAGTGTCTGGCTCAAGATTCTTTTGTGAAACAAATGAACTAGACTTCTTGTGAGCACACTAGGTCAACATGTTGGATCTTTGAGCCACTGATAATCCTATCACACCACTAATAAGTAATCCTTCTAAAGATAATATAGAACATTTCAAGAATGTTCTTGAATGTTTTACTCTTCTACTTTGTGGACTATTTTTTTTTCTATTTTAAAAATTTTTATTTAAAATTTTTTATAATAAATTTATTTTTTATTGGTGTTCAATTTACCAACATACAGAATAACACCCAGTGTCTATTTTTAGCTACAATCTCACTCAGTCCTTGGATTCTGAATTTTAGATGCAGGGATCTTTTTGGAACCCACACCATCCAGTGGGTCATCTGAAACCATCTCTTATTTTTTCCTTAGGAACCGTCCCATGAAGTGGCAAGTAACACAATCAAATTCTATTTAGTAAATTGTTAAAAGACCTAAAAGAGGAAAGTATTAAAAGTTTAACTCTGATTCAATTTAGAAAATTACTTCAAATATGTTGAATGTACAGTTAACTTCAGTGATTCTAAACATCTTTATTGAATGCAATCATAACCTGCATTCAATATCCTGGTGTGAGTTACAATAATTATCATTTAACTTTGGTCCTCCTGTTAGCCATAATAAAGCTACCCAAGGATATCTGCCTCTGTGTCTTCTTCTCTTTCTATCTCTATACAACCAGAAGCATTCGACATCACATCTCAAGATTTATAAACCTGTGCTTGAATGCTTGAAGGTGGTCATGCAGATACTAGCATAAGTTACCAGTTCATCTCACCAGTATCATGCTAGTGGGATACTAGCATACATTCCCTTCTGGCCCTAAAGTCTATGGAAAAGGTGATGTTTCTCCTGCTGGAACCATTTTATTATCATTTTAAATAATTTTAAAATTCTAGGATGTTCTAAATTTTAAAAAACTTACAACTGATATTACTGTCAGTTCCCATACACCCCTCCTGCCCTAGTTTCCCCTGTTACTAATATGTTACTTTAACATGGTAGCTTTGTCAAAACTAAGAAGCCAATCTTGGCATTACTAGTCTCTAAACTTTAGATTTTACTTGGATTTTATCTTTTTTTTTTCCCCAGGAAAGTCCTTTTCTCTCCTAGATTACATGTCAGGAACAACAGCAAATTGAGTTGTCATGGCTCCTTGGTTTCCTCTGGCCTATGACAGTGTCTAGGACATGACTTGGACAGTTTTGAGGAGTGCTAGTCAGATATTTTGTAGAATGGCTTTCAGTTTGCAGTTGCCTGGGGTTTTGGGGGGGCCATGGTTAGATAAGGGATATGGGTTTTCTGCCAAGAACAGGAAGTTCCCTTTTCATTATGTTATATCTGAGATCCACATTCACAACATGACTTGGCACCGTGATATTACCTTCGATCATGAAACCAAGATAGCTTTGCCAGGTTGTCCAGTGTGAAGCAATGTCCTCCCTTCTTTATATTCTATCATTTGTAGTAACTTACTAAGGCTGCCTTAGACTCCAGGCAGTGGGGGACTAAGGTCCACCTCTGGGAGGAGAGGGGAATATATAAATAAATGATTTAGAATTCTTGTGAAGGGAGAATCTGTTTCTTTTCATCATTTATTTATTTCTTCAATCATTTGTTTATATCAGTATGGTGGGATCACATAGTTATTGTATACTTTGGTTTATAATCTGATATTATTTATTTACTCAGATGGTTTCATGTTTGGTCATTGGGAACTCTTTGAGTTTGCCTTATTTCCGTTTGACATGCCCCCATCTTTTTAGTTTTGAACATTTCTGTTGGAGCATGACAAGATGCTCAGACTCATCTTGCGCTGACCCCGCTCCAGCCTTAGAATCAGTTCTTTCTCCAGAGAGCCCTGCTTCCATCTATTAGAGAATACTATTTAGAAAATAAGGTTTAGGAGCCAGGTAGGCTCATTGCCACTTGGATGTCACTTCCAGATGACCTTAGAAGACAAAACTAGGAAATATACACCCACACACAATTACGCTTATTTCTATATCTACCCATCTATACCTGTAATAAGATAAAGATAAGGTTCTTTCCAGCCTCCCCCACTTCCTGTGCAGGACTTGTTTTCCTCTGGTGCTAGCTCACTGACAGTTTTTATCATGAATCAATATTGGATTTTGTCAACTGCTTTTTCAGCAGCAGGTGATACAATCATGTTTTCCTTATTAGCATATTGATATGGTCGATTACATCTATTGATTTTCAAATGTTGGCTCAGCCTTGCATACCTGGAATAATTCCCACTTAATCACTGTGTTTATTCTTTTATACACTACTGGATTTGGTTTGATAATATTTTGTTGAGGATTTTTGTATCTATGTTCATGATAAATGTTTACTTGAGGCTTTCCTTAGTGGTAATGCATTTATCTGATGTTAGGATTTGGGTACTTTCTATGCTTTGGCTTATTTTTTTTGTCTTTTGCTTAGTAAAAGAAACTATTATAAATTTTTATTTACATTTTGCTGGATTTGGAAACCTGAGAAACTGATCCAAATATGCTCCTACTTCATGGCTTTTTTAAAAAATTATTTACTTATTTTTACTTTTATTTATTTTTTATTTTTTAATTTAAATTCAATTTGCCAACATATAGTACATCATTAGTTGCAGGTGTAGTTTTCAATAATTGTTTTCATCAGTTACATATAACACCCAGTGCTCTCACATCACATATCTTTTTTCTTTCTTTTCTTTCTTTCTTTCTTTCTTTCTTTCTTTCTTTCTTTCTTTCTTCTGGGAGACTGCTTCTCCCTCTGCCTGTGTCTCTGCCTCTCTCTGTGTCTCTCATGAATAAATAAATAAAATCTTTTTAAAAAAGAAATATATCTGAGATTTTTTTGTTGAGTCCCTGGGTCATTCAGCTTTCTCTGGAAGTCAGTGGGCAAAGTGAATATGCTACAGATGAATTCTTGTTTTCCTGCTTTGTCAGTTTAAGCAGCTCATATTTGAATTCTCCAGTGTCTTACTTCTCAGTTTGTTAATTATTAACACACACTTCAACTCCACCATAATAGGGTCTTTGGAATCAAGACATGGTGACTCCTAAGGCCTCTGAGGGATAAATTATTTCTTTTAGAAACAATGGACACTTTCAGAAATGAATGGAGTCTCTCTCACAAAAAAAGTAAGGCTTCACAATTATTTTTTATAATGTTGGGTGAGAGTTAACTGTGTACCAGGTTTTGTTTCTCATGACAACTGTATGAAGTAGGCACTATCATTGTCTTCATTTTATAAGTGAGGGAACTGAAGCAGGATGATATAACCTGTAACTTCTTCACATGAATTTTAGGAGGTCGTGTGGCTGTGGGATAACACAACTTCCATAATGCGCTGGCCTGGTTTCCATGACCTCTCTCATGATTCTATCTGATCGCCACTGGGAGGGTTAAGGGTGAACTACTTCTAAAGATGTCTGCATTATCAGGAAGAAGTCATCCTAAGTAATGTAAATACATCAATGCTATGCCTTAACAAACTAAACTGGTTCTCTAATTGCTTCTTGTCTACCTGAATAGACTCATTGGTTGCTCTCTTGGGTATCTATTCCACTGAGAAGTTCATGTATGTATAAATCCCTCTGGTTCCCTGTCATTAGCTTCTAACATCCCAATATGACTCTATTTGACATCACTTCGGAGGGACCAGTCTCTGCGCCAAAGGCTCTTTGGTGTTCTTTTTGTAAATTTTAATGTAAAAGGCTGTCCATTTTCCTAAGTGGCCTTATCTCATGGACATATTACTCTGAGCCTATGAGATAAGCTGGGATAAAATCCCAACCTAAAGTGTTGTCCATGATGGGTATGATGATTCTTTCCTGGAGTTGCTCAGTACTTTATAGAGTTTATTCAGAGACTTTCTCCTGTTTTTCCTCAAGCATCTCTGTGTGACAGGTTGGAGAATACTTTACAATCCTCAACTAGTAATTACCTTTTCTATCTCCATGCCTCTAGAGAACCTCAATTTTTGTGACCAGACATTAAGCAAAGAGATCAACAGGACACTTTCTTTCTTTTTGAGTGGCACTAGCAATTTGAAGATCACAAGTGAAGTTGTGTCACCTTCCTTGAAGGGCAAGGTAAATTTTTAGCTCAGTTCTATGGTGTGTTTAGATTGTGGTATCAGAAGATGTGCTATGTGAAGTTACAAGGGCAACAACTTCGAATGGATTTTTCAGACTTTAATACCCAAGGTTTTAATATTCTCGTGCTTCCAGGCTACTCAGCTAGAATCCAGATGTTACAGCAACCTTTACTGATTAGGAAAACAATGATTTTTCTGAAATAATAGAGATGGTATTTTTCTCATCATTTACCATTCCGGTACTTAGGAGAGCAATTAGAAAGTGGTATGCATTCAACATATGTTTGTTGAGGTAATGAGTTAAAAGATGAATAAATGAATACATAAATGAACGAGTGAATCTCTGAATGAGCTTTTAGTGAGCCTGTTAATAAAGCACATTCGAAGTACCTGGTCCTGTGTTAATAAAGCATAGTCTCATGTGCAGCATAGCACAGACTTTGCAGATGCGCTCAATCAAAGGTTTTATTTTTTTTTCAAGATTTTATTTATTTATTCATGAGAGATACTGAGAGAAAGAGACAGAGAGACAGGCAGAGGAAGAAGCTGACTCCATGCAGGGAGCCCAACGTGGGACTCGATCCCAGGTCTCCAGGATCACACCCTGGGCTGAAGGTGGCGCTAAACCTCTGAGCCACCCGAGCTGCCCTCAATGAAAGGTTTTAGACTTCTGTGAACAAGTAGCAGTAGTGCCTTGCTACTCACTACAGCTGATATTATTGGGGTTTTCTTAAGATCTATTTATTTTGAGAGAGAGAGAGGGAAAGAGCACTCATGTGAGTGGTGGGGGGAGGGGCAGCGGGAGAGAGAGAATCTCAAGCAGACTCTATGCTGAGTGCAAAGCCCTGCACAGGGCTTGTTCTCATGACCCTGAGATCATGACCTGAGCTGAAACCAAGAGTCTTACACTAAACCAACTGAGCCACCCAGGTACTCTGCTGATACTATTTTTGTTAGCATTAAAAAGACATGGCCTACAGAACACATTTACTATCTACTTGAAAAGATGAAACTTCAGCATCTTCAGGTTCTACTCCTTGGCTTCCACTGTCTTTCAGCTCTCATGTCTGCATCTCACCTCAGATTTTCTCTTCTTACCTTTTCCAGCAACCTGCTGTGGACCTCAGTTCTTACCATGCATAGCCTAAGTGATGGCATAGCCTAGAGCAGGTACACGGGAGGTGGTGACAAAGACAAGAATTCAGGATGTATTTTGAAGATACATGTGACAAAATGTGCTCATGGACTACATGTGGAGTGTGAGGGAAAGAGATCCAGGGCTGAATAATTCTGGCATTAAGGGATTCTTTGTGTAAGACTTTATCAGGGTTGACCAGATATGTAGCCTGGATTCTGAGAATTGTGGAGGCTATTTTATGATGAGATTATGAAGTTGGCTGAAAAAATTGGAACAATCTTCAATAGATTCTTTTTGCAGGAATCATGCCATGAAAGATGGCATCCCAACATTTGTACTGTTATCATTCCTGATGCTTGGCTCCCAATTTTTTGTTGTTAATATTTTTAAAAATAGTATGTTTGTTTAAACGGATTTGAATTTAAGTTGTGAGGTCACTCATCCACATAAGTTTCTTTAGTAGTGTGGTTCCAATAATTGTGTGGGGTTTCTTTTTTTATTTTTTTTAATTTTTTTTATTTATTTACGATAGTCATACAGAGAGAGAGAGAGAGAGAGAGAGAGAGAGAGAGGCAGAGACACAGGCAGAGGGAGAAGCAGGCTCCATGCACCGGAAGCCTGATGTGGGATTCGATCCCGGGTCTCCAGGATCGTGCCCTGGGCCAAAGGCAGGCGCCACCCAGGGATCCCTCCGAGCAGCTTTGAGAAATAGTATTATTATCATCCCTGTTTTAAACTGATACACAGAAAGGCTGTGACTTGCCCAGGATTACCAGCTAGCAAGTGGAAACACCAGGGTTTGAATGCAGAAACGTCACTCTAGAGACCATGTTCTTAGCCATCACAATATACTACCTCTGGAAATACTTGTGTTATTCTCAAAGTGCCTTCTTAAATTGCTGTAAGAATCTTGTAATATAGTAAAAGTAGGAAACACCATATCCATATCCACTTAGTTTTTTTCAGACAAAGAAATTAAAGCACAGGAATATTTATGCTGCTTTTCTAAGGGGATAAAATAAGAATCACAGAAACCTTCAACCCACATAAAAATAGGCAATAGCCATTTTGAAGATAACTGAGGAGTCATTTGGAATATCTCAGTGAGGTCAAGAACTGACAAGCATACCCTTACACACTGAAAGATGGAGGTCAGAAGATGCCAGTCTTGGGGTTACTGGGAACCCTGTAGTGGTAATGGTGTCATGGTGCACTCATGTATATGGGTGACATGGGTGAGCTCTGGGTCCTTTTCCATACATAAGTAACATCCATTTTGCCTTCTGGTTTTTACAGGTGAACCACAATTTCAAAATATTATCCATGGAGAACAGCACTGAGGTGAATGAGTTTATGCTCTTGGGGCTAACTGACAACCCAGAACTGCAAGTCCCTCTCTTTATAACATTCACTTTCATTTATTTCACTACTCTCATTGGAAATCTTGGAATTATCATGTTGATTCTGTTGGACTCTCGTCTCCATACTCCCATGTATATCTTCCTCAGTAACCTGTCTCTGGTGGACTGTGTTTACTCCTCGGCTGTTACTCCCAAGGTGATGGCTGGGCTTCTCACAGGGGATAAAGTCATCTCCTATGGTGGATGTGTTGCTCAGATGTTTTTCTTTGTGGCTTTTGCCAGTGTAGACTGTTTCCTGCTCGCTGTCATGGCTTATGATCGGCATGCCGCAGTATGTAAGCCCTTACATTATGCCACCACTATGACCACCAGCTTGTGTGCTCAGATGGCAGTAGGCTGCTATGTCTGGGGCTTTATTGAATCTTCCATCCACACTGGATTCACCTTTTGCCTCTCCTTCTGTCATTCCAATGTGGTCCATCACTTTTTCTGTGATATTCCCCCAATTATAGCTCTTTCCTGCTCTGATATCTACCTAAATGAGATTGTGCTCTTTATCTTAGCAGCTTTCAATGTCTGTTTTGCTCTTATAGTTATCTTGACCTCCTATCTGTTCATCTTCATTGCCATCCTGAGGATGCGCTCAGCTGAGGGAAGGAAGAAAGCCTTCTCCACCTGTGCCTCACACCTCACTGCTGTAACCATCTTCTATGGAACTGTCATGTTCATGTACTTACAACCTAGTTCTAGTCATTCTATGGACAATGACCAAATGGCATCTGTGTTCTATACCATAATAGTCCCCATGTTGAACCCTATTGTCTACAGTCTAAGGAATAAAGAGGTGAATAATGCTTTTAGGAAAGTCACCAAGAAGCTAAAAATTCTGTTTGGCCCATAGATCAATTAGAGAGATTATAAAAGCTGCATAGTTAACCAGCTATCTATTGTTGTGTAGCAAAATATCACAATGCCTAATGCAACAGTTCTCACAGTTCTGTGGTTGATGGGGTAGTTCCTTTGCTGCTTTCACACGGGCTCATTCATGAGGTTGCATATTTTCCGCACAGTCAGCTGGGCTGAAAGGTTCAAGATGGCCCTATTCACGTTTCTAACTGTTGATTCTGGTTAGTCTCTTCATCCTCCAGAGGATGGACCAGATTTCTCACTTAGCATTTTCAATGTGAAAGTAAACTGAACGATTTCTTGAAGTCTAGACTCCTAAGTCACACAACATTTTTTCTGTCACAAATACTAGCCAATGGAGTCAAAGGGCTGGCCCCAATGCAAGCATGAAGAAGGACCACATCTCTTGAGGAAAACAGCTTCAAAGAATTTGTGCCCATAGTTAATCTACCATGATTAGAAATGAGGTTAAACTGCTCATTTTATAAAGAAAGAAAGCCGAAGTATGGTGGGTTAAGTACAACAGCAATTTATTCTCAGACAGTGGAAGGTAATGTAGCAAGGTGAAAATGAACTATCTGGACATGGTGTGTCTTGGTCATTCAGGGCCAGGTCCCCCTCATCTCTCTCTACCATCTCCTAGGGTGTTGAAAGTCTGTCCTCATCAAAACTATTCTCTCCGCAGGAAAGGAGGAAGAGATGAGTTGAAGGAAAGATAATTTCTTTACAAGAAAGTTATATAGTCACTGTCCACATGACTTCTGAGTACACTCCATTAACAAGGATTCAGTCATAAGCCCAAAAAAGACCTACAAAATCAATTTCAAGATTTAAACCCTATCTAAAAGGCAGTGTACTTAGTTGAAATCTCAATATCTGGAAGAAAAAAAGAATGTTCTTTGATGAAAACTCATATTCCACCACACAACTTGTACCTGAAGCTGAAAGGCTACTTTTATCTCCAAAATTGGGTCTCCAGCTTGTTTTTGTCCTAGTGTATCCTCTTTTCCTAGACCTTAGATTGCCTCTTTAAAAGCCCCTTTCTCAAACACACCATCTCAAATAGCTTATCCATTATCTACTCTTTTCTTCATAGATTTAAATAAATCTCTGAAATTATATTTTATTTGTTTAATTGTCTATTTTTTTGTTTCTTCCAGATCGTATGTGGTATTATATTCTTCCAAGTTGGCCAGATTGTTTTTAATGTATTTGAAATAATGAGATGATGTGATTTGCTGATATAGTCGATGTGGAGGGTAGGAAAAATGGTAGCTTTGCTGCCTAAGAAACTAGAAGGATAAGATGACTACTGTGTGAGATGTGGAAGGCATGGTAGTAGGAGGTATGGGTGAGGAGAAGCCATGAATTTCACCTGGAGCATAAGAAGCTTGAGATGCCTCTCCAACACCACCAGGAAAGGCTTAGCATTAAAATGGAGGTATAAATTTGGAGTTTACAGCAGGTAGATGATACTTGGCTATGGGAATGAGAACACAGGTAAGAGAATGTAGGCAGAGAGGAGTGAAGTATTTCAAGGACCAAGAGTTGGATTTTTCTCAATGAAAGATCAGACAGATGCATAGCCAGAGAAGGGGAGTGGTGTCCTGGAAACCAGTTGATGAGAAATTCATCAAGAGGGAATGCAAGTGCCAGAGCTGCTGGTAAGTTAAGCAATATCAAGACTAAGTACTGACAATAGGCCATAGTGATAGGAAGTTGGTAGATGACTTTGAGTGGTTTGGTTGGATGGTGGGGATACAAATCTCATTAAATGTATACTCTACAATCTAGTCCATGATTATTCTTTGCTTTACCCAGTTTCTAAGATTTTCCCAATATGCATGATGGAGTAAATGTATGTTGTCTTTTCTCAGAGCAGCTAATGAGATAGGGCTTTGAGACTCTCACTTTGTGTACCTTCATAATAAAATTGAACTCATCTGAAAATCAAATAAAATACATAGTTATTGGGCAGCCCCGGTGCCTCAGCAGTTTAGTGCCGCCTTCAGCCCAGGGCCTGATCCTGGAGACCCAGGATCGAGTCCCACGTCAGGCTTCCTGCATGGAGCCTGCTTCTCCTTCTGCCTGTATCTCTGCCTCTCTCTCTCTCTCTCTCTCTCTCTCTCTCTCTCTCTCTCTCTCTCTCTCTTTCTCTCTCTGTGTGTGTCTCATGAATAAATAAATAATAAAATCTTAAAAAAACACATAGTTATTAGCACACTGAAATAGTTTACATTTAATGTTATAAATCTTGCTTACATTTTCAGTGGATATTTAGAATTATTGGAGTTAGATGAGTAATCATTATTTACTAAAGAATTTTGCAAATTGAATCAAGAAACTTCTTATAGTCCCATATTTTGTCTTTTGATGATGTACTAAATAGAATTTATTTCATGTATTATTTTCCATTTAATGAGAAATTCCTAATAGAAAAGAGTTAAGATGGTTTAATGTAATCCACTTTATAGTGTAATTTCCAAAAATTTATTTGTCCAAAAGTGGGAAATTCAGATACTGAGTGAAAGAATATAGAAAAAACCAACCACATCACATGAAATGCTCTAGAGTGCTTTTCTAAAGAATTATATAAGTGGAAAGGGGTGTTGGGGTGACTGGGTGATGGGCACTGAGGGGGGCAGTTGGTGGGATGAGCACTGGGTGTTATACTAAATGTTGGCAAATTTAACTCCAATTAAAAAAAAGACATGATATTGGAAAAACAACAAAACAAGGATGGATGCTCTTCTTCAGATAGCAATTAAATGGCTTGTTGATTGAAAAAAAAAAGAAATATATAATGGGCAATCTCTATAGTTATCAGTGATTTAAATATATTTATTGTTGGACTCAAACAATTAGTTTTTTTCAAACAATTAGTTTATTCATTAATTTAACAAATGTTTTTTGAGGAATTAGTATGAAATAGGCCATAATTTAATTATTGGGAATGAAGTTGTTAGAAAAGAAGACAAAGCCACTCTTTGTGCAATGCAATGTGCATTCTAGGTAGATGGGTAAATGAACAAACAAGCTAACAAGCAAGTAAATAGAAATAGTTGAGGAGTGATCAGGACTATGAAGAGTAAAGCAAGTTGGAAACAGTGTCCATGGGGGGTGATGTGACTATGATACAATAACATTTAAGTAAATATCTGAGGGAAGTGAGGGAGCTTTCTGAGCACTGGCAGCAGCAAGTACAAAGACCCTGAGGCAGGAGGGAGATGAGATTGTCTAGGAACAGCAGGGGACTCAGTGTGAGGGACATGGAGGGAGGGAATAGGAGAGCAGGCAGGACATGTGTAGCTCATCTGAAACTAAAGTGTCCCTAAGGAGCACTAGCCATCTTGTAGTATTTCCAGGGAGAAAAAATAGATAATATGATCATTACTTAGTGCATTTATCTTGCACAGCTGAAGAGTTGGTAGTCTTTCTGTTTTATTATCAATCAATCCCCTTTCTTATCACTTTAAAAAATTATTACATGATTGTACTTTTGTACCAAATGACTCACTGAAGACATCGATATTAACTCCTTTAAGATGTTATGTAGCTCGGAGAAAATATGCCAAGAAAAAACATTTATCTTGATTTAAAAGTTTTTCTTTCATGTTTATCTTCATTTTGGACACTTAGATTTTTTTGCTAGATAAATAAAAAATGTTAGACATTAATTTATATTCTGATCCACCATTATTTTAACTTTTTAAATTAAAACTAGCCATACTGCACCTACTTCCTTTAGTAGATTTCCCACTTTTGTGCGTATGTGCACATATGGAGTCCTTGCATGTACTCGTCTTTATGAGTTTGAGCCCTGTTTTACAAATATACTTGCATTGGCACACAGTAGAGGAAATGTGATCATGTGAATAAGTCACACATAATTAATAAAGTTCATGATAAACATGATTAATAAATATTTAAGGTCCTCATGGCTATTCTCATCCAAATGTTACACAATTGGACACGCTAGCTTCTTTTTTAATAACAGTTTTGAAGAAGGAAGTATCATATCAGTAATTTATTTTTTTAAAAAATTATTTATTTATTTGATAGAGAGAAAGAGAACATAAGCAGAGGGAGTGGCAGACAGAGGGAGAGAGAGAAGCAGACTCCTGCTGAATGAGAAGCCCAATGCAGGGCTCCATCCCAGGACCCTGGGATCATGACCTGAGCTGAAGGCAGACGTTTAACTAACCGAGCCACCCAGGTACCCCCTCATGTCAGTAATTTAAATGCACTGTGAGCTGTAAACTGTGAGTTAGTGCATAGAGAAGATCTGACAGAGATGAAACTAGGTCACTGAGAATCCTACAACCCTGAGAGGTGAAGTTTAGAGATGATTTTACCTTCTCAACAACTTTCTTTAAAGCATTCTTGACATCTTTGTTCCTCAGGCTATAGACCAGTGGGTTCAGCATGGGGATGATCATAGGATAGAACACAGATGTGATTTTGTCTGTGTCCATAGAGTGGCTGGAGGTGGGCTGTATGTACATGAAGATGACTGCCCTATAGTAGATGGACACTGCAGTGAGGTGAGAGGCACAGGTAGATACAGTCCTCAACTGAGGGCATCTCCAGGATGATGATAAATATGAGCAAGTAGGAAATCAAGATAACTAGGAGAGCAAGAAAGATGTTAAAGACTGCTACAAAGACAAGAACCAGCTCACTGACATGTCTATCAGAACAAGAAAGAGAGCCATACTGCAGGAATAGCTCAGAAAGTGATGGATAGGAGAGAGGACTTACAGAAGGGAAATGGAATGTGTCTCCTGCATCAAAAGAATCAATCAGAAAACTACAGACATAGCAACCTATTGATCAGACAAGCACACACACCTGTTTCCATGGTGGTGGTGCAATGGTGTTTACACACTGCTGTGTAGCAGTCATAGACCATTGAGGCTAAAAGGTAACTTTCCACAGTGGCAAAGATTTCAAAAAGGAACATCTGGCAACACATGCATTGTAGAGATTACCTTATCTCCCATAAGGAGCTGAGCCATGACCTTGGGAGTGACTGTTGAGGAGTAACAGAAGATCACCAGAGACCGATTACTGAGGAAAAGACATGGGAGTGTGGAAATGAGATTCCAGCATGATCTATATGATCATTCCCAGTTCCCAATCAGAGTGACAAAGTAAATGAAGATGAGCATTATAAAGAGAGGAATCTGTAGCTCTGGGGCATTGGTTAGTCCCAGCAGGATGAAATCAGGCACCTTTGTATTTATTCTTCATGGATGTGAATTTGAGAATCATGAGATGCTCGGTGGCAACAAGAAGGAGGAGAACAGAATGATCAATAAAGGAAAGTTCCATAAGCATTATTTTATTATTGCCATAATTTATTTTGACTATTCTCCTTGTCTAAGCATGGGAATGACAATGCAATTTAGTGATAATCTATCTATACCTTTTGTAGAGGAAGGTTCATCACAGATCATCTTCCCAGCTTCTTCTTTTTGTATATGGGTAAACCGAGCCACAGGAAGAGATAATGAACTGTCCAAGAATGGATTGAATGCCTAGAATGGATTGAACTCCTAAATCAGGTCTTTTGAGTCCACTACTAACTTTCACTTCGATATGTTCATTTGTATTTATTCAACCCTTTCATTATCCCTATAAGATTGATTAATTATTATACCCATATATATAATAGGTAACTTGGAAACAAAGAAACTGAGTATTCAAGTTCACATGGTTATTGACAGTGCCAGGCTTTAGACACATTCAGAATGGTTCCCAAACTTAATGTAATCAATGATTTTTTTAAAAAAATTTTTATTGGAGTTCAATTTTCCAACATATAGCATAAGCTCATCCCATCAAGTGCCCCCCTCAGTGCCTGTCACCCAGTCACCCCCACCCCGCCCACCTCCCTTTCCACCATCCCTTGCTCGTCTCCCAGAGTCAGGAGTCTCTCATGTTCTGTCTCCCTTTCTGATATTTCCCACTCATTTTTTCTCCTTTCCCCCTTATTCCCTTTCACTATTTTTTATATTCTCCAAATGAATGAGACCATATAATGTTTGTCCTTCTCTGATTGACTTATTTCACTCAGCATAATACCCTCTAGTTCCATCCACATTGAAGCAAATGGTGGGCATTTGTCGTTTCTAATGGCTGAGGAATATTCCATTGTATGCATATACCACATCTTCTTTATCCATTCATCTTTCGATGGACACCGAGGCTCCTTCCACAGTTTGGCTATTGTGGACATTGCTGCTAGAGACATCGGGGTGCAGGTGTCCCGGCGTTTCATTGCATCTGTATCTTTGGGGTAAATCCCCAACAGTGCAATTGCTGGGTCATAGGGCAGGTCTATTTTTAACTCTTTGAGGAACCTCCACACAGTTTTCCAGAGTGGCGGTACCAGTGCACATTCCCACCAACAGCACAAGAGAGTTCCCCTTTCTCCACATCCTCTCCAACATTTGTGGTTTCCCGCCTTGTTAATTTTCCCCATTCTCACTGGTGTGAGGTGGTATCTCATTGTGGTTTTCATTTGTATTTCCCTGATGGCAAGTGACACAGAGCATTTTCTCATGTGTTTGTTGGTCATGTCTATGTCTTCCTCTGTGAGATTTCTCTTCATGTCTTTTGCCCATTTCATGATTGGATTGTTTGTTTCTTTGCTGTTGAGTTTCATAAGTTCTTTATAGATCTTGGATATTAGCCCTTTACCTGATACGTTATTTGCAAATATCTTCTCCCCCCATTCTGTAAGTTGTCTTTTAGTTTTGTGGACTGTATCCTTTGCTGTGCAAAAGCTTCTTATCTTGATGAAGTCCCAATAGTTCATTTTTGCTTTTGTTTCTCTTGCCTTCATGGATGTATCTTGCAAGGAGTTACTGTGGCCAAGTTCAAAAAGGATGTTGCCTGTGTTCTCCTCTAGGATTTTGATGGAATCTTGTCTCACATTTAGATCTTTCATCCATTTTGAGTTTATCTTTGTGTATGGTGTAAGAGAATGGTCCAGTTTCATTCTTCTGCATGTGGATGTCCAATTTTTCCAGCACTATTTATTGAAAAGACTTTTCCCAGTAGATAGTCTTTCCTCCTTTGTTGAATATTAGTTGACCATAAAGTTGAGGGTCCACTTCTGGATTCTCTATTCTGTTCCATTGATCTATGTGTCTGCTTTTCACCAATGATTTTGAATTGATTTTAATCCTATTCAATTTACAGTTAATCATGTATCCATTCTTCCAAGTTCAATGCTTGGGGTTGCACAGTACAGCAATCCACAAGTATATGTGTATGTGCACAGTGAGATAAACAAAACATTAGAGATAGAAACAGTCAACAAAAGCTAAAGAAGATACAGAATTGGGTCCAAAAATATTGGGGTCTAGGCTAATGTGCATGTGCATTCACACAGAAGAACTCCTATTTATCACCCAGGAGATATTGTCTTAAACTAATTTCTCTGAGCTTCACTTTATCCATCAGTAAAATGAAGGTGATATTGGAACATACCTCCATGTTCCTGTAGCATTAAGTGAAGTAATCATGACAAACAGTTCACACAATGTGGGTGTTCAGCATTATTCTGACGAGTTCTATGTGTAATATTATAATTAGGATGGAGCAATCATGTCTGTTGGTATAGGAAGGTTGGTGGCAACATGCAGAGCTTCGAGGTGTGAATGAGTTTTGATGTCTGGTAGCTTTGCTCTGTGATTTGCATTTTATCACCTCACTAAGTCCATCCGGATCTTTTGTTTCTTCCAGTATGTCTTACTCTGTCTTACATCTCTTGTGTTGGTGGCTTTGTTATCCATTCTGTGTGAGAACTCTCACTAGACGTCTTTTGCTTAATTTCTTCCATCTGACTCACATTTTAGCTTGGGTTGAAAGACTCATATTTAATCTTAGACACATTCTCATTACTATCAATTAGCTGGATCATAAATATGGAAGGTCTGTGGGATTGACTCTAGTCTGTAGATTGTTTTTGAGCAAGCACAATGCTTTAAATCTTTTTATTTTTATTTACAGTCTTCAGAGGGATATCTATTTTCTAGTAAGTACTATTGCCACCACCTTCCTTCTGGCTCCCCAATACATCGCATGTCTGGATTTTACAGTATTTGCGTTTGTGAACTCATCATTCAATAATAGCATAAGCTATAATTTCTTGGTTAGCATTTGCTATGTTTTATAATAACTGAAATGTTCTTATTGGGCTCACATGGATAATCTGTTATAATATTGCCATCTCAAAATCCTTAACTTAATAATACACGCAATATCTTCTACCATATAAGAGAATATAATCACAAATTCCAATACTGAGAAGCATTGTTCTAACTGCCACAATAGGGATGTAAAGAATATATAATAGGTAAGTTATCTAAAGAGTTAGAGATTGTTGAAGCTAAGATACCTTCACAGATATCATGACCAACTTTCTGGTTCTGTGTAATAATCAATGGAAGAACAGAAAGAAGTATTAACTTCCCAAGGTCACACATCTGGAATAAATCCATTCCCAAATCAGATTCCCAGAGGATAGAACCATAATATGGTGTTTATGTTATCATTTATCTCATATATAGATAGAAACCAGAAAAGACAGATGACAAATAGGAAGGCAGATAGACAGCACAGACAGAAAGATAGAAGATGGATAGATAATAAATGGAAGGAGACATGAAAAGATGGATGGATGGATGGATGGATGATAGATATCAGATAAAGGAAGAGAGAGTATGTACACACACCTGCACACATATACATACATGTACACACAAATCCCATTCAAAGGTTAAGGAAATGGAGAATTCATCAGGTTGTATGCTTTCCTCATATAGTACATCCAGCATGAGATCAATTCAGATTCAGACCCATGTCTAACTTATTTCAATGCCTGTGGCTTCAATCATTGCCCTTGTCAGATTTTCCAGATGAGCAAGTAATGAAAGAGTAGGCTGTGGGAAAATGATAGTGAAAATGGAGTAAAGATGTTGGTGGTTTCATGAAGATCCTTCTGGAGTCTAAAGAAATATCACTTCACCCTGTTTGGCTAGGTGTGGCTTCAAGAGCAAGTCAACACATAGTAAACAGGATGAATTTACCACCTGCTCAATGAGAGTATCATCTATCATAGGCAGTGTAAACCCTGACAGTTGGTTTTTCTTTCTTTGTAATGCAGGTGCCTGAATTAGGCTTTGGTTATTGAGGCATCTGCTTCAAAGACAACAATATCAATAAGCACTTTGACAGCCACTGGATAAAGAGCCAGACTTCATGCCTTTCCTGGCTCCTTGTTTTAGAGCTCATGGTTGATTTAGATAATCTGCCATTTGAAATTGGAAAAATAATTGTATGTTTCTCTTCCCATGCTTTAAATTTACTCTGTTATATTTTAAATTCACCACTGAAGAGTGATCCCAAGTCCCTATGCTTGACCTCAATAAAAGCAGAACCCAGACCAGCTTTCTTGCTGCATGGCCCTAGGTGTGCAATATGATTTCCAGGACCTCTGAGTACTAACCTTGTCTCTTTCAAAGTTTCCTGATGTTTATTGCTGAGGACCTCTTGCAAAAAAATAAGAACCACAAGGGTTCATCCAGCCACAACATTGGTTGTCAATAGACTCAGACCAGCAAAAAACAATAGGTTTTTGCTATCCTCCAAAGGAAAGCAGCATAAAAGGTCATAAAAACAATACTATTCTCTGCTGATTAAAATATTTTGCACTTGAATCCTATACTTAAGGCAGTGTTTTGGGAAAAGTGTCCAACTAGATGTGAGCTCAAAAACTCATGTAGAAGAGGTAGCTGCCTTGCTGCTTCTGCATCAATTACATTTTTCCCTAAAAGTGTATATTGAGTCCAGAAGCTTATCATTTTCTTGAAAGGAAAGAAAAGAAAATACTGAACTGTAAGTATGAAATCAGAAATTCAGACCTACAAGATATATAAATAATTTTGGAACATATCTCAGGTATTGGTCAAAATATTCCAAGGTACCTGAGACGTGGAGAGATGAGGGATTATGAACATGGAGCTAGGAAGCCTAGTTCAAGTCTTGCATCTACCATGGATTTGTGTGTGTGTGTGTATTTAGAAGAGTCATTTACCTTACACTGAGCTCAGTTTCTTTATTTGTGGTATAGAAATAATAAATTACTTCTCCCATGATTTCACGGAATTTTTGTCTGTGAAAATGTGAAATGGGGATGGGTCCATAAAAATCATAGTAAGGGTTATTCTTTCAACAGAATTCCCTATTTTATTATCTTAGGGTGTTTCCCCTGGCTGTGGTTGCATAGTCACTGCCATCATTCAGTCTGGGGAAAGACAGGTGTGTGTACTAGAAAGAATTAGCATTCATTTAGATAAATGGTGACCAAAGGGATATACTCAGAGTCTGGTCCTTGAAAATATTGTCAGGTAGAGTCATGATATGATTTCAGATCCTAATGAATGGGAACCAGGAGGAAATTTATAGGCATGAAATACCTAGGGGACAGCCCCTATGAGGGCAATCACTTCTATCTAGGGAAGAAGCAATTAAACTGGATACAGGGACATATTTTCTTCCTTTGACTAGTACACAGATGCATTTGTAGTTATTTTTTTCTTCTCTCAGTTTTATTGATATTTAGTACATGACCAATGGGTTTATTACATTTACATTTTTGTATTATTTATACTTATAATCTAAACACTTATTTTGTTTTCTGACTGCTGTGATTTTATTCATTTCCTTTTTCTCCTTTTCATTATTTTACTTGTTAGAGTTAAATTTTAGGCTACTGGATTTTTAGAGATTGATAAATAAAATGCTTGTTTTTCCCTTTTGTGCTTACAACAAACAGACAATATGACACATAGGACAGAAATATGGAGAATAAAAATACTTATTACTAATAGCTTAATTTAAAAATTTGATTCTGATCTGTTGGCAGATAGACTTCTTTTCTGTCCTAAATACTCTTTTGTAGCAGATGTTATTGGTGCTATCCATATCCCTTTGGCACTCTTTGTCTATGTTAAGTCCAATGCTTTTTATGAAAAAAGTTTGTATCTCTTAGACTAAAGGCTTATTTTACTGTAAGGGCATGCTCAGCTCATTATGGAACACTTAATTTTTCTGGTGTCAATGATCAATAAGTGACAAATAGAAACAGAGTGATAAATACTTGATTCATTATCTTTCAGATGATATAGGTCTGAGGCATGTTGTTTACAGTCTTCCAGTGGTTTCTAGTAGATCAAGTCCCTTCCACAGGTATCACCTATTGACTAATATAACTCTGTATTGGCATCCTTCCCTGACTCACTTTCCCACTACTTTATCAGTGCTTTCTGTCCATTAAGTCCCAAATAAGCTACTTGAACTCAAATCACTGACTGTGGATCTGCTTCTGGGGAACCTAACTTCATATGCAGCCCAACATTATAGGTAGTTCCTTAGCAATGCTATCTCATTGTCTTTATCATACAAATAGAGCATGACAGAAAGAAGTATCTTCTTAAAGTTAAACTAGTCCAAAAGAGAAAGAAAAAGGAACAAAACATGCTCTATTCCATGTTCCAAATTTCTTAAGACAGATTTCATCTCTTCCTTCTCCTGAAACACTTTCAGTATACTGCCTTCCGATTTTTGTATATATGCTAATGTCTGATTTTGCCATTAAACTCAAATGGTAGTTCATCTAGGTATAGAAATCTGGACTGATATTTTTTCCCTCAGCTTTTTGCTTTTTGTTTTGTTTTGTTTTCCCTCAGCCTTTTGAAGTTATCAGTCCACTGTCTACTAACTTCTTTTTCTTTCCTTTTTTAAATTTCTTTTTCTTTAATCTCTTTTTGTCTGCTAACTTCTAATTCTTCCTGATGAGAAGATTGATATCAAGATTATTACTACTTTTTATGTTTTTTTCTCCATCATCTGAAATGTTTGTCCTTGTCCACATTTTCTGCAGAATAAAAGAATCAACAAAATGAAAAGGGAACCTACAGAATGGGACAAAATATTTGCAAACCACATATCTGATGATTTCATATGTCAATATATGAAGAACTCACACAACATGGTAGGAAGAAAACCAATTATCAATAAAAATAGGTAAAGGACCTAAGTGATATTTTCCCAAAGATATTAGAAAAATGGGTTACATGAAAATGTGGTCAACACAACTAATCATCAGGAACCAGAAATCTAAGAATACAAGTGTCTCTTTCAAACTTATAAAGAGCACTAATGAAAACCCCACAGATAATATCATACTTGAATGTGAAAGAGTGAAATCCTTCCCTGTAAGACCACATACTAGACAAGTGTGCCTGTTTTCACCACTTTTATTCAAAGAAAGCTCTATCTAATTACACAAGAAAGTGAGAATTACAAGGCATATAAATGGAAAGAAAGAAGAAAAATCATATGATTTTCAGATGATATCATCTTATATAGAGAAGATCCTAAAGAATGTACAAGAACCTGTTAGCTAACAAACTTATTCACCAATCAAAAATAAGTTGTGCTTGCATAAACTAGCAATAAACAATTCTAGAGAAAATTAAGGAAAAATTCCACTTATAACAGTATCCTATGTTAAATACAGAATAAATTTAACCAAGGGGTGAAAGGGCTGTACACTGAAACTACAAAATAAATTGCTGAAATTCAAGGTGGCCTAAATAAATGGAAAGACATTCTGTGTTCATGGATTGGGAGTTGTGCTATTGTTTACTGGCAATATTTTGCAAAGTGATCTACAAGATTAATGCAATTCCTATCATATTTCTATTATAGAAATAGAAAACCTACTACTAAAATTCAAATAGAATTCAAGGAACCATCAATAGCCAAACAATATTAAGAAGGAAAAACAAAGTAGGAGGACTCACATTTCTTGATTTCAAAATATAATACAAACCTGAAATAATCAAAGCAATTTGATACTGCCTTAAGGATAGAGACATAAATCAATTGAATTCAATTGAGAGAAGACATAAACCCATATATCTATTGCTAATTGATTTTTGACAAAAGGTGCCAAGTCCAGTTAATGGGAAAAGAAGTAATCAACAAATGGTGTTGGGATAACTAGATACCCAAATTCAAAAGAATGAAGTTGGACCCCTTCCTCACATCACATATAAAAACTAACTCAAAATGGCTGATGACTGAAATATGAGAGCTAAAAACAAAACCATCAAATGTGGGGAAAAGTCCAGACCTGGGATCTGACAATGGTCTGTCATAGATTACACTAAACACAACCAACAAATGAAAAAAAAGAGATAAATTTCACTTCAAACCTTTGTATATCAGAGTACATCTTCAAGAAAGTGAAAAGGAAACCTACAGAATGGGAGAAAATATTAGCAAATCACATTTATGATAAGGGCATAATAGGGAGAATATATAAAGAACACAACAACAAAAAACCCCCAACAGCTCAGTTGAAAAATGGGCAAAGTTCTCGAACAGACGTTTTTCTGAAGATTTACTAAAAACCGGTAAGCACATGGAAGTATGGTCAAAATCATTAGGCATTTGGGAAAAATAAATCAAAACCATGGATACCATTTCACATATATTAGGATGGCTATTATAAAAGAAAATGGAACTAACAAGTTGTAGCAAGAATGTGGAAAAATTGGAACCCTTGTACTTTACTGGTGGCAATGTAAAATTGAACAGGTGCTATTGAAAACAGTTTGATGGTCTTCAAAAGTTAAACATGTAATTACCATTAGAACCAGCCATTCTGCCCCTAGTAATATCACCAAAGAATGAAAACAGGTCCTCAAACAATACTTGTGCATGAATACAAATAGATATACTGCATTATTAACAATTGCCAATAGGTGAAAAATATCCAAATGCCAATAAATTGAGAATGAATGAAAATATGTAGTACATATATACAATGGAATATAGGAAGAGAAACGTGGATGGAACTGGAGGGCATTATGCTGAGTGAAATAAGTCAATCGGAGAAGGACAAACATTATATGGTCTCACTCATTTGGGGAATATAAATAATAGTGAAAGGGAATAGAAGGGAAGGGAGAAGAAATGGGTAGGAAATATCAGAAAGGGAGACAGAACATGAAGACTCCTAACTCTGGGAAACGAACTAGGGGTGGTGGAAGGGGAGGAGGGTGGGGGTGGGGGTGAATGGGTGATGGGCACTGAGGGGGGCACTTGATGGGATGAACATTGGGTGTTATTCTGTATGTTGGCAAATTGAACACCAATAAAAAATAAATTTATTATTAAAAAAAGGAAGAGAAACTAATGTGACCACAAAGGCAGAGATTGACTGATGGGAATAAAACCAGGAATGCTGGAAGCCACCTGAGATGAGATCTACATGGGACAGAGTACCTCCTGGACATGCTGAAGATTGATACTTTTGTTCCTTCCCAGTGAAACTGGCTTCCAACAACTAGCCTCCAGAACTGTGAGAAAATAAGCATGTGTTGTTTGAAGACCCTGGAGTGTGCTGTTATAGCAGCCATAGGAAACTGATATAAAATCTTTACAATCTTGTGTTCAACTGTGAGTTCTCAATTTAATGTGTTACTGCAGCATAACCTAGTGTGTTCTGTTGTTTCTGCTTTTTTTTTTTTTTTTTACAAACAGACGAGTTTTTCTCGTGGGTTCCTCATATCATGCAGCTATTCATGACTTAAAATCTTTTACTGAGCTTCAGCTCTGCTCTAGGCCTGAGTCTTTGTTAGTCATCAGCCTAGAAATTGTGCCAGAATGCTTAGCCCTTTCATTTTAATGGGGAAAATCAAACAAAAGGAGTAAACATACAAAATGAATATATGATATTTTGATCAGTATTATGAAGGAAAAGATGTCACAGATCAATATTTGTGGGATTTTTTCTGTTTAAGTTTGTTCCTACACAGGATTACATTTCATTAGATACTCTTGAGTTCTGTGGAATAGACATTCGTCTAGATTCTGAGAATACATACCTAAATAAGATAACATCTTTGGTCTCAACAGCTTGTAATTCAGTACTACAGTTAAACTTATAAAAACAAACCAATATAACTCATGGCTGTTGACTATAACTCCCAAATTGCAGAAGTACAGCCATAAATATTTTTCTTGCTTGCATATTGTTCCATTAGCTGTTATGTGGGAGCTTCTTCAGAGATTCAGTTGACCCTCAGTTTCTTTCCATTTAGTAGTTTTGTCATTTCCTATGGTCTGTATCCTCTCTGCCCAGCTGGTGACAAAAAAAAAAGAATGAATGGCACATCACACAAGGAATTTCATGATGCAGACGTGGAAGTGGCATGTATGACCTGTACTCACAACTATGGACAAAAACACAAGCATATGGTCACAGTTAACTAGATGATAGGCAGACAAATAGAGTCTATGGATTTTTCCAGAAGTAAATATAGTCTGGAAAATAACTAATCAGTCTTTTCCATTGTAATGCTTATGATCATCAAATATCCATCTTAATCTTCCTCCCATACAGAATTTTATTATCTACCTCCACCAAAGAGACAATCCAAATCTGAACTAATCATTTTAGAAGTACAATGTCCAGGCTACTGTACAGGTTAAATGGATTTCTTCACCCAGTCCATGTGTGGCTCCTTGTTGCCTAGCAATTTATGCACTAAAAAGAAAACATCATTTGTTTCACATTCATAACCAATAAATAATGTTGGGCCTTAATAAAAATAATTGGGGTAAAAGAGCCACCGTTCAGAACAGACAACCATGGAAGACATAAGATTTCAGGTTAGAAATCTTATGGAATCAACATTACCAAGGCCCCTCAATCCTGGTGATGGGAATTATTTCTTTATGAGACCCTGATTTTTCTTTTTGAGGAAAGCTTCATCATCCACTGTTTTCTTTAATAGCTTGTCCAATCTCTTAAATGCTTTTTTCCTTACCATTACTGAAGTAAATCAAGGGAAAAAAAACTATGTCTAACACAATAGTAACAAAGCTTTATTCATAAAATGCTTTGATTAAAAATTATCATATTTTTTTTGCATTTTGGATACTTGGATCTGCTACAAAATTAAATACATAAATGACATTTGATTAAGTTTTATGTTTTAATAACCTATTTGGCCATGAACATTGAGTTATGGCATGGAGTAAATATAAGTGGGATGAAATAACTTTTGGTGGTTCTAGATCACTAAACAACTAAACCTAGAGAATATTTTACCTTTTCAACCACCTTCTTGAAAGCATTATTGATCTCTTTGTTCCTCAAGCTGTACACCACTTGGTTCAGCATGGGGATGACCATAGTACAGAACACAGATGCAATTTTGTCTGTATCTATGGAATGGCTGGAATTTGGCTGTACATACATAATGATGACAGTCCCATAAAATATGGTAGCTTTCCACTGCCACAAAGAGTACAAAAAAGAACATCTGGGCAGCACATGCACTGCAGGAGATGACCTGGTCTTCTATAAGTAATCCAGCCATTACCTTGGGAGTGATTGTGGAGGAGTAATGAAAGTCCACCGGGGACAGGTTATTGAAGAAGAGGTACATGGGAATATGCAGACGGGAGTTCAGCAGGATCAGCATGGTCATCCCCAGGTTCCCAACCACAATGATGAGGTACATGAGGGTAAAAATTAGAAAGAGAGGACCCGGGGATCCCTGGGTGGTGCAGCGGATTAGCGCCTGCCTTTGGCCCAGGGCGCGTTCCTGGAGACCCGGGATCGAATTCCACGTCAGGCTCCCGATGCATGGAGCCTGCTACTCCCTCTGCCTATGTCTCTGCCTCTCTCTCTCTCTCTCTCTCTCTCTCTCTCTCTCTCTCTCTCTCTGTGTGTGTGTGTGACTATCATAAAAAAATTAAAAAAAAAAGAGAGAGAGAGGACCCTGCAGTTCTTGGGCATTGGTTAGTCCCAGCAGGTGAATTCTTTCACCTCTGAATTATTCTTCATGAATGTGATTTGCACATCACAAGATGCTCTGTGGAAAAGAAAAGGAACAACACTGATGAACAGAAACCAATGGCACAGAAATTGAAATGTACAAGCATTATTTTATCAGAGTAATAACTTGTTCTTCAAAATTCTCCATTTCTAAAGCATATCATGGCAACACAATTAAGTGACAACTTATCTCTAGAGTAATAAGCTTTTGGGTAGGAAGTGTCCTTATAGATAATCTTCCCAACTTCTAGATATTATATATGAGTAAACTGAGTTGCAGGAAAGGCTAACAAGTTCTGCAAGTTCACATGCCTAGAATGAACCCATATCCTATATCATATATTTTAAGTCTAATGGCTTATACTTCTATAGCACTCATATGCCAGGTACTCTATATGTATATATTCATTTAGTCCTCTCATCAATCCTGTTAGATTGATTAGTTGTTCCTCTCATACATGTATATCTAGCACTTTGGCAACTGAGAGATCAAGTAATTTATTTAAGGTTAGTTAGATATTAATAGACAAAGCCAATCTTTAGACCCAGTCAGAATGGTTCCCAATCTAAGTGTTGTTAATAAATTTGATTGATTCTAATTTCATTCAATTTACACTTACTTGTCTCTATTCTACTGAACTTAATGCATGGAGTAGCATAGTTACATAATTTACAAATAAACACATAGTAGATGCAGTGGACTAACAGTGGACTAAGTGCAGCATTAGAGGCATATGCAATCAAATCCAATTCTGAACAGAAGGTATAGCATTGGGTGTAAAGGCTTGGACTCTGAGAAGCATGTGTATGCAATCACATATCACCCCTACCACTTACAACTGGGAGATGTTGGTCCTAACTTCTCTAAGTCTCTATCCACCAGCATGCAAAATGTAAGTGTTGTTGTAACCTACCTCAAGGCATTATTGTAAGAATTTAAAGAAATAATGTATAAAAAGAGCACAATGAGGATGCCAAGCACAATCTTGAAGAGTACCAGCTGTAATATTATTAGCATAGAACAATGGTCTCTCTGTCAGTTTAGGAAAGTCAGGTGGCAGTAAGGGGACAGGTTTTAAGTCTCATGTCCTTAACCTTTGATTTACCTCTTTGAACATGCTATCTATGCAGATATTTTGTTTCCCTCCTATTTCTCACTCTGTGCTCATGGCTGTGTCAATCATTTGTGTGAGAATTCAGGGATCTTCAAGTTTTCTTTTTCTTAATTTCTTTCTTGATATCCACATTTTACCCTTCTGTCCTGGACTCATTCTTACTATCATTCCAATCAACACTGAGCTGGATCACAGATATTGAGGGGTGAAAATTCATAGCATGGGGGTTGACACTAATATATTCATGAAAAGGCACAAATCCTTGCACTTTTAGTTGAAGCTTGTGAAAGATATGCATTCTTTGGTAACCACTATTATCTATCATCTTCCTCCTGGCTCCTAAACACACTCTTTTACACATCTTCATCTCAAAGTATTTGTATTTTTCAACACCTCATCCACGTAATATAGTGTTATGATATCACACCTATATCAATTGTTATGTTCTATGATGACTAAGAGCTCTCTTGAGGTTAGTAACATTAAAATTCCTGCTTACATGTAGCTGGTCTCATAGATCAAGAGACAAATGCATGGATAATATATGATACTAATGATGATGATAATGATCCTGGTCATGATCATAGATTAACAGAGCAGAAGAGGAAGGGATATAAATTGGGTATGTACACACACATATACATATAACTAATTTACTGCTAAGAAAACGAGGATTTGAGAAGTTATGTGGCTTCTTAAAATTCTATACCTACTAGGAGATATTTAAGATACAGACCCATGTCTAACTGATCTTAATGCCTATATATTTAATCATTGCATTGTTAGGTTTTCTAGTTGAACAGGTAATAACAGGGTAGGTTGTAGGGAAATAATAGTGAAAAAATGTGTAAGGGCCTTAGTATCTTCCTGATGATCTCTCTGGAATCTAAAGAAGTATCATCTCACCCTGTTTGGTTAGCTATTCCTCAATGACAAGTCAACACATAGTAAACAGTAGGAATTCAGCACCTACTCAGTCAGAGTACCATCTATCACAGGTTTGTCCTATCCTCTTAAGAAAAGCAGCATGGAATTTCAAAAATATTCCTCTGCACTTTGCTGATTACCAATGTTTTGCCCTGACTCCTGTACTTATGCCAATGTGCAGAAATAGTATTCGAACAACCAGATACCAGCCCCCAAACTCACAGAAGATGGAGCCACCCCACTGCTTCTGCATCAATTACATTTTTCACTGTAAGGGAAGATTGAATCTAGAAGCTTACCCTGCTCTTGAAAAGAAGGCAAAGAGTGCTGAATTGTGAGCCTGCAATCAGAAATTCAGCCCTAAAAGAATGTTATAAATAATGTAGGAGAAATTCTGTCTCATGTCCTGGTCAAGATGTTCCGAGTTCCCTGAAGCATGAAGACACGGAGAAAGGATCATTAACATGGGGCTTCCTAGGAAGCCTGCATCTAAGTAGTGCATCTACCATGGATTTTTTGAAGTACTCAGAAAATGATTTACCTTTCTTCTGATCTCAATTTTCTTATTTTTAATAAAGAGATATAAAATTATCTGTCCCACAGACTTTCCAGAATAGTATCTGCAACTAGCAAATGAGGGTGGATGCACAAAAGACCTTAGTGAGGGCTTAACTTTTCAATGTGAGTCAATTTTCTTATTTCAGGTTGTCTTCCCTGCTTGTCATTGCAGACTCACTGTAAATACCCAGTTTGGGCAGAAGCTGGTGTCTCCAACAAGGTTGGAGTTAGCTTTCAGTTCAATACATGATAACCAGATGGGCTCTGGTCAGTGTCTGGTCAGCATCGAGTCCTTTTAATTAACATCATGCGGAATCATGATGAGATTTCAGTGCCTAATGTACAAGCACAAGGAGAAAATTATACAGGCATGAACTGTCTGGGGACAGAACCTCCAATGAGGGCAATCACTTTTTTTCATTGTACTCACATAAGGAAGAAACAATTAAACTGCGTGTAGAAACATGATTTTTTTAATGCTGCATAGCACATACATATATTTGCAATCTTGCTGTCTTTTCTCTCCTATCCATCACCTTAAAAATTAAGGTGACTTTTACATACATCAAGAGTACTTTTGTTTAATTCATTTGCAATTATTTTGATTTTTGATATTTGAAATGTATTTCTTTTTCTTTTTTTTGTATTTCTTTTTCTTGAAGTATAATTGACACACAATGTCAATTAGTGTCAGATGTACAACATAGTGATTTGACAACTGTCTACATTATACTATGCACACCACAAGTGAAGCTACCATGTATCACCATTGTAATACAGTCGACTATTTTCTTTCTGATGTATCTTTTATCCCCATTTCTGAAAATTAGTTTTTTAAAAGATTTTATCTATTTATTCATGAGAGATACAGAGAGACAGACAGACAGAGACATAAGTAGCGAGAGAACCAGGCTCCCTGTGGGGATCATGATGCAGGACTCCATCCCAGGAACACACCCTGAGCCAAAGGCAAATGCTCAACCACTGAACCACCCAGGTGCCCCCCTGGATTTTATCTACCATATTTTTATTGTGGTTTTCTCCTTTACATTTCCATTCAGTATAATAATAGTTTCAGGTGTACAATTTAGTGATTCAACATTCCCATACATTAGCCAGTGCTCATCACAATGAGTATCCTCTTTAATCCTCATCATCTATTTCACCCTCCCTCACCTTCCTTCCCTCTAGTAACCATCAGCCTGTTCTCTCTCTCTCTCCTCCCTCCCTTCTCTTTATCGCTTTGCTCATTTATGTTGTTTCTTAAATTCAACATGAGTGAAATCAGATGGTATTTGTCTTTCTCTGACTTATTTCACTTAACATAATACTCTCTCACTGACGAATGGATAAAAAAGTGGTATAGAGGGATCCCTGGGTGGCGCCTGCCTTTGGCGCCTGCCTTTGGCCCAAGGCTCTCCGATCCTGGAGACCCGGAATCGAATCCCACGTCGGGCTCCCGGTGCATGGAGCCTGCTTCTCCCTCTGCCTGTGTCTCTGCCCCTCTCTCTCTCTCTCTCTCTCTCTCTGTGACTATCTTAAATAAATAAAAATTTAAAAAAGTGGTATAGATAGATGGATAGATATAGATAGAGGTAGAGAGTATTATATTTTGAATATTTTTAAGTTCTAACTTTGATATGCTAAATTTGAATTCAATTTTGTCTCAACTAATATTTCTCCAATACATTAACTGGTAAGATTTCTTGTATCATATATATGACTTCTGTTGTATTTTATTCTTTTTTTTACATCTTTTTTATTTAAATTCAATTTGCCAACATATAGTTTAACACTCAGTGCTCATCCCATCAAGTGCCCTCCTCATTGCCTATCACCCATTTACTTCATCCCCGCACCCACCTCCCCTTCAGCAACCCTTTGTTTGTTTCCCAGAGTTAGGAGTCTCTTATGGTTTGTCTCAATCTCTAATTTTTCCCACTCAATTCCTCTCCTTTCCCTTATAATCCCTTTCACTATTTCTTATATTCTCCATCTGAGTGAAACCATACGATGATTGTCCTTCTCCAATTGACTTATTTTACTCAGTGTAATACCCTCCAGTTCCATCCATGTCAAAGGAAGTGGTGGGTATTTGTCTCTTTTGATGGCTGAGTAATATTCCATCATATTTTATTCTAAAATATATTTATGCTTTATTCTATTTTATAGTTCTCCTGTTTGTATATTTTATATACCCTTTTAGGTGCAATTTTAAGTTCACAACAAAATTGAGAAGATACAGTGAGTTCCTATATGCCTCCATCCCCGCACATGTGTAGTCAATGCCATTATCAACCTTCCCCTCCCCAGAATGGTGCATTTACAATTGATGCACTTATGCTGATACATCATAATTAGCCAAAGTCCATAGTTTACCTTAGTGTTCTCTTGGTGTTGTACATTCTATGAATTTGGACAAATGTATAATGAATTGCAGCCATCATTTTAGTATCATACAGAGAGCATTTTCACTGCCCTAAGAATCCTCTGTCCTCCACCAATTTATATCTCTCCTTTCCCAACCCCTGGCAACCACTTGGCTGTACACTACATCCACAGTTTTGCATTTTCCACTAAAACCTTTCAGATTAAAAAAAAATAAAAAAATAAAACCTTTCAGATTGACTTATTTTATGTAATAATAAATACTTAAATAATCTCTGTGTCATTTCAGGGCTTGATAACTCACTTTTTAGTGCTAATATTTCATTGTCTAGATGGACCACAGTTATTAATCCATTTATCTACTGAAGGACAACTTGGTTACTTCCAGGATTTAGCTATTATTAATAAAGCTTTATGGAGATGCCTGGGTGGCTCAGTGATTGAGTATCTGCCTTTGGCTCAGGGCATAATCCCAGTCCAGGGTCCAGTCCTGAATTGGGCTCCCTGCAGGGAGCCTGCTTCTCCCTCTGCCTATGTCTCTGCCTCTCTCTTTGTCTCTCGTGAATAAATAAATAAAATCTTTTAAAAAATGAATAAAGCATTTATAAATATCCATGTGCAGATTTTGAGTAGATGTAAGTTTTCAGCTCCTTTGGGTAGCTTCCAGGATTATATGGTTAAAGTATGTTTAGTTTTGTAAGGAACTGCCACACTCTCTTCCAAAGTAGTTTTACCATTTTACTTTCCCACCTGTGATGGATAAGAGTTTCTGTTGCTCCACCTCCTCTTCATCCCTGGTGTTGTCAGAGTTACAGATTTGGGCCATTCTAATGGGTGTGTGGTAGTATCCCACTGATTTTTTTACTGAGGAATAATTCACATGCAACATTAGTTTCAGGCATACAACCTAATGATTCAATATTTGTATACATTGCAAAATGATCACCGCTAAAGATCTAGGGAATATCCATCACCATACACACATTATTTTCTTTTTTTTTAACTTACAATCCTTTGTGAAATATGCTGTTGATCATCTTTGCATATGCTTGTCTTCTGTATATTCTCTTTGATGAAATCTCTGTTAAGATTTTTATTTCTTTTTTAATTGGCTTGTTTGTTTACTTATTGTTGAGTTTTAAGAGTTCTTTGTATATGTGGGTGACAGTTCTTTTTTTTTTAATAAATTAATTTTTATTGGTGTTCAATTTACCAACATACAGAATAACACCCAGTGCTCATCCCGTCAAGTGTCCCCCTCCGTGCCCGTCACCCATTCACCCCCACCCCCCGCCCTCCTCCCCTTCCACCACCCCTATCAGATGTAGTTTTTGCAAATATTTCTCCTAGTCTGTGGCTTGTCTTCTCATTCCCTTGAAGATATCTTTCATAAAGTAGATGTTTTTAATTTTTATGAAATCCAGTTAATCAACTATTTCTTTCATGGATTGTGCCTTTGGTAGCATATCTTTAAAAGTCACTGTCAAACCCAAGGTCATCTAGGCTTTCTCCTATGTTATCTTCCAGGAGTTTTATAATTTTGTATTTTACATTCAGATCTATGATCCATTTGAGTTAATTTTTTAAAAAATCTTATTCATTTATTCATGAGAGAGAGAAAAGAGAGAGAGAGAAAGGCAGAGACACAGGCAGAGAGAAAAGCAGGCTCCATGCAAGGAGCCCGATGTGGGACTCGATCTCGGGACTCCAGGATAACGCCTCCGAAGGCAGGCACCAAACTGCTGAGCCACCCAGGGATCCCGCATTTGAGTTAATTTTCATGTAAGATTTGTGTGTACATTCATGTTTTTTGCATGAAGATGTCCATTTATTCCAGCATCATGTGTTAAAAAGATTATCTTTGCTGCAGTGGATTGTCTTTGCTCCTTTATCAAAAATCAGTTTACAAATATTTTTGTAAATCTATTTCTAGCTCTCTATTTTGTTCCACTGATCTATTGGTCTATTATTTTGCCAACACCTGTCTTTTTTCTCGTATTAATAAGTGTACTGTTTAACCCCCATCACCTATTTCACTCCTCCACCTCACCTCTGATAACCATCAATTTGTTCTCTATAGCTAAGAGTCCGTTTCTTAGTTTCTCTCTCTCTCTTTTTTCCTTTGCTCGTTTGTTTTGTTTCTTAAATTCCACATATGAGTGAGATCATATGGTATTTGTTTTTCTCTGAGTTTTTTCACTTAGCATTATACTCTCTAGCTTCATTATTGTTACAAAAGGCAAGATTTCATTCTTTTCTATGGCTGAATAATATTCCATTGTATGTATATACACCGCATCTTCTTTATCCATTTATCTATAGATGGATACTTGGACTGCTTCCATAATTTAGCTATTGTAACTAATGGTGCTATACCTCACTGTCTTGATTATTGCAATTTTATAGTAAGTCTTGAAGTTGAGTAGTGTCAATCTTCTAACTTTGTTCTTTCCCTTCAATATTGTGTTAGCTATTCTGGGTCTCTGTACAAATTAGAATCAATTTGTTGATATTCACAAAATAACTTAGTGATATTTCATTTGAGATTCCAATGAGTCTATAGATAATGTTGGGAGAAATGCGAGAAGCAGGTTCCATGCAGGGAGCCCAACACGGGACTCGATCCTGGGTCTTCAGGAGCACACCCCCGGGCAAAGGTGGCGCTAAACCGCCGAGCCACGCGGGCTGCCCCGAGATTTTTTTCATAGTCTGTGTTCACTCCTGGGATTCTTCTCTGCTCCTGGCTGATTCTTTCAATTTATATATATATTAAATTTTGCTCTTTGCTACGTATTGTTCTATGGGTTTTAACAAATGCAGAGTCATGTGTTCATCAGCAAGTTACCATAAAGAATACATTATCATCTTAGAATTTCCATTTCTATTCCTTTTTAGACAACCACTCCTACTTCCCCAAACCTTGGAAGTCACTGAGGTTTCTGTTATTGTTGTTTTGTTTTTTGTTTTTTTTAATAATAAATTTATTTTTTATTGGTGTTCAATTTACCAACATACAGAATAACACCCAGTGCTCATCCCATCAAGTGCCCCCCTCAGTGCCTGTCACCCATTCACCCCACCCCCGCCCTCCTCCCCTTCCACCACCCCTAGTTCATTTCCCAGAGTTAGGAGTCTTTATGTTCTGTCTCCCTTTCTGATATTTCCTACCCATTTCTTCTTCCTTCCCTTCTATTCCCTTTCACTATTATTTATATTCCCCAAATGAATGAGACCATATGATGTTTGTCCTTCTCCGATTGACTTACTTCACTCAGCATAATACCCTCCAGTTCCATCCACGTTGAAGCAAATGGTGGGTATTTGTCGTTTCTAATGGCTGAGGAATATTCCATTGTATACATAGACCACATCTTCTTTATCCATTCATCTTTCGATGGACATGGAGGCTCCTTCCACAGTTTGGCTATTTTGAGCATTGCTGCTATAAACATCGGGGTGCAGATGTCCCGGTGTTTCACTGCATCTGTATCTTTGGGGTAAATCCCCAGCAGTGCAATTGCTGGGTCTAGGGCAGATCTATTTTTAACTCTTTGAGGAACCTCCACACAGTTTTCCAGTGTGGCTGCACCAGTTCACATAGATTAATGGAACAGAATAGAGAATCCAGAAGTGGACCCTCAACTTTATGGTCAACTAATATTTGACAAAACAGGAAACACTAGCCACTGGAAAAAAAGACAGTCTCTTCAATAAATGGTGCTGGGAAAATTGGACATCCACATGCAGAAGAATGAAACTGGACCACTCTCTTTCACCATACACAAAGATAAACTCAAAATGGATGAAAGATCTAAATGTGAGACAAGAATCCATCAAAATCTTAGAGAAGAACACAGGCAACACCCTTTTTGAATTCGGCCACAGTAACTTCTTGCAAGATACATCCACAAAGGCAAAAGAAACAAAAGCAAAAATGAACTATTGGGACTTCATCAAGATACGAAGCTTTTGCACAGCAAAGGATACAGTCCACAAAACTAAAAGACAACCTACAGAATGGGAGAAGATATTTGCAAATGACGTATCAGATAAAGGGCTAGTTTCCAAGATCTATAAAGTACTTATTAAACTCAACACCAAAGAAACAAACAATCCAATCATGAAATGGGCAAAAGACATGAAGAGAAATCTCACAAAGGAAGGCAGACATGGCCAACATGCACATGAGAAAATGCTCTGCATCACTTGCCATCAGGGAAATACAAATCAAAACCACAATGAGATACCACCTCACACCAGTGAGAATGGGGAAAATTAACAAGGCAGGAAACCACAAATGTTGGAGAGGATAAGGAGAAAAGGGAACCCTTTTGCACTGTTGGTGTTTTTTGTTGTTGTTGTTCTGTTTTTTTTTTGTTGTTGTTGTTTTTGTTTTTCCGACTGTGTGTTATAGGAATGGAATCGCACAATATGGAAACTTTGGGAAGGAAGAAATGAAAACTATCTTTGTTCACAGGTTACATGGTTGTCTATGTAGAAAATCTGAAAGAATAGAATAGACTATGAGAAAACATCAGCAAACCACTACTGAAGGACATTCTGTGAGATACCTGACCAGTAATCCTTGAAGCTGTTAAGGTCATCATAAACAGGGACAGACAGAGAGCTTGTCACAGACCAAGATTAAGGAGGTATGACAACTAAATACAAGATGAGGGAAATGATTATAATAATGAAATCTGAATAAAACCTGAAGTTTAGAAAATAATATGATGCCAATATGGTTTCCTAGTCTTATAGATGTCCCAGGTAATATAAGATTATTCTGTAGAGTAAAGCAGGCAAGAGTTGTATCAGTTGTCTATGGTTGCTATTACAAATAATCAGAAACTTGGAAGCTTAAACAATACATATTCATTGTTTCACAGTCTAGAATTCAGAAGTCCAAAAACAGTTTTCCTGAACAGTGTGTCGAAGGAGCCATCTTCCCTCCATAGGATCTAAAGGAAAATCCATTTCTTGCCTCACAATCTTCTTGTGGCTGCTGTCACCCATGGTTTGTGGTCACATCGCTCCAGTCTGTTTTCAAGATCACATTGTCTAGTCCTCTTTTATCTATGGTCACGTCTCTTGAACTCTCTCTTGTAAATATATGTGGAATTTCCTTTATGATCCACCCAGAAAATCTGGGATAAAATCCTTAAATTAATCACATCTGCATAGTCTTTTTAGGCCACATAAGGTAACCTTTGAAGCTTCCGAATTAGGATGTAGATCTCTTTGCAGACCATTTTCCAGATGGCCACAGGTTTACATTGTATATTCTGCACTATTTTGAAAATTTTGTATAACTCTCAAATAGTTCTAAGATTAAATAATTATTTAAAATAATAATTGTAAATGTTTGCAATAGGAGAAACATCACCATAAAAAGCAAAAGAGGAATATTTGTGTTATTCTACTGCCCTCAAATAGCAGCATGAGAATATTTGCATATTCAAGTGCAATCTGACAAATATTGAAATAGTAAAAGCCTTCTATTATCTACAGATAACAAATTAGATGAGGTTACTCATTCCTGTAGGTAGGTTTGTATAGGATAGAGCTCTCTGAGAATCAAAATTAAAAGCATAAAAGTTGTGCATTATACTAGCAAATTGAATGTGCATTTCCATTATTAGTGACAGATTATTGCCATGTTTATATTCTACATAGATACTCAGAATTACTTCAGTTAATTATATTTCATACATAAGAAGTAATTTTCAAACATAATCATATACTAACCCTTAAATAATCTCATATTTAAAGTATTTTTATAATTACTAACTAGCATTTATTTGATGTATTCCTTGCCATTTAATGAGACATCACTGCTGAGTAAAAATTATGAGATTGTTTCAGATGATTCACTTGATTATGAGATCCAGGAAATCCCTGTGTCCAAACATTGGAGTGCAAGCACTCAGTGAAAATGTAGATAAAAATATTTCAGCAAAGCAGAAAATCAGCTTTTGCTTCTTGAAATGCACCATGCATCTATCTAAGAGGTTTATATTAAAATAAATACATAAGTGGTTTATGTTGTGTGTGATATACAATAATTATCAACAATTAAAAGATTTAGCATATCAATACAGTTGTACTCAAAGCTTAAATACTTCATCCATTTATTGAGAATCTATTATGAAACAGACATTTATGTACTGAGAATTGTGTTGTAAACAAAACAAATAATCCATTGCCTTCATACAGTTTAAATTCTAGTTGATTGGTCCGAATCAGGACAAGAAGACAAATAAGTATACAAGAGATGAGGATTTATAAAGGTATGATGAATGTCACAGAGTGGAAGAATAGTGTACATGGTGAGTAAAAGGGGACTAGTTTATGAAGGTGGTCAGGAAAACATTCTTTAATAGAGTAACATTTAAGCAATGACCTTAATGGAGTAAGAGAATGTTCTATACAAGGAAAAGCAAGTACAAATGCCCTTAGGCAGGACCATCTTTAAAGTTGTTAGATCATGAAGAAATAGAAAGAAAATCACGTGAATGAAGTAGGATAAAAAGAATAGGGAGTTTCCAAGAAATAATTTAAATCAGCAAAGGAAACATGAAATACGAGCATTAATCATTCCAACATATTTCTAGAAGCAAAATGTACATTATCGGTTTTCGGTGAAGTTTTTAGTAGTGTGAGAATTGGTAAAAATATTTGAAGAAATTGAAAAATACTTTTAGTCTTCTTCCATTTTTCTCACCCTCTAGCTGTGTTTTGCCTTTTGAATATTGTAATATGAGCATGGTAGTTCTATGTAATGTTTCAGTTAAGGCAGAAATATTAATTCACATAGGATACTATATGTATGTATCTCCCAATAAAATGAGTCCCCCAAATTAGATACTTTCATTTGATAGTATATACATATTTTTAAGGATTATATTTATTTATTCCTGAGAGACACAGAGAGAAGCAGAGACATAGACAGAGGGAGAAACAGGTTCCTCACAGGGAGCCTGATGTGGGACTCGATCCCTGGATGGGGATCATGCCCTGAGTCAAAGGCAGATGCTCAACCACTGAGCCACCCAGGTGTCCCAACCTTTGATAGTATATTATTTTCATTCTGAAGTTAGGACTCTTAGAGCAAAATTCAACTAAAGAGGTGACAAATATGGGACATAAATTTCTATTCTAATACATGAATTAAAATATTTAAATTATGATTATTAAAAACTGGCAACATTCTATTTAATATTGGGAATTTGCCTACTCCAGTGTGTAAGTATCCTCATGGGCACTTGCATGCACTTCCGTTCATGGTCCAATTCCACCCCTATTTTAAGTGTTTCTGCATTGATGTGGTAGAAAAAAATGCATGTTAAATAAATGAATAAATGCATATCCTCAATAAAATTTTTGACAATTAATCCCAAGACATCTTAGCCATTCTTGTTTAGGTTTATTTTCTACACATAATGTTTGCTTTCTTTCAGGATGAAAGACATTTGAATAACTTAGAATATCACTTCAGGAATTTATTTGCACTCTGGCCTTAATGTAACTGGATTAGTATTCATTGTAAAATGTTAAAAATCACAATCCTAAAGACAACTTTGACTCTAAAACAATTTTCATGAATGCATTCTTGACCTCCTTGTTTCTCAGGCTGTAGACCACAGGGTTCAGCATGGGGATGACCATGGTATAGAACACGGATGCCATTTTGTCTGTGTCCATGGAATGGCTGGAGCTGGGCTGTGTGTACATGAAGATGACTGCTCCGTAGAAGATGGACACTGCAGTGAGGTGGGAAGCACAGGTGGATATAGCCTTTAGGTATCCTGAAGAAGAGTGCATCTTCAGGATGGTGATAAATATGAATATGTAGGATACAAAGATAACTAGGAGAGCAAAAATGATGTTAAAAGTGGTTGCATAAACAAGAGCCAGCTCACTGACGTGTCTATCAGAGCAAGAAAGAACCATGACTGCTGGGATATCACAGAAAAAGTGATGGACTTCATTGTTCATACAGAAAGAGAGACTAAATGTGCCTCCAATGTGGATAGAGGCATTCAGGAAACCACAGACATAGCAGCCTACGGCCAGACGAACACACACACCTGTCGTCATGGTGGTGGTGTAATGGAGGGGTTTGCACACTGCTGCGTAGCGGTCATAGGCCATTGAGGCCAGGAGGTAATTTTCCACAGTGGCAAAGACAGCAAAAACGAACATCTGAGCAGCACATGCACTGTAGGAGATGACCTGGTCTCCTCTAAGTAACCCAGCCATGACTGTGGGTGTGACAGCTGTAGAGTAACTAAAGTCCGCCAGAGACAGGTTACTGAGGAAAAAGTACATGGGAGTGTGGAGACGGGAGTCCAAGAGAATCAGCACGGTAATCCCCAAATTCCCAACCAGAGTGATGAGGTAGATGAAGGTGAACATTATGAAGAGAGGAACCTGCAGTTCTGGGTCATTGGTTAGTCCCAGCAGGATGAACTGTGTCACTTCTGTCCTGTTACCCATCAATGTTGAGGACCACAGATGCTCTGTGGCTAATGAGAAGAAAGAAATGAGTGATAAAGAAACTTACATTGAAAAGTGTATATACAGTATGTGTTATTTATCAGAGCGATAGCTTGTATTTCAAGATTCTCCAGATAAAACGTTAGCTTGACCACAAAAGTTAGCGCAAAAATTACATATAGTTTTATAAACTGTGGACTCTGAAGTATGGAGCATCTTCTCATTTCTAAAATGTTATAAATTTGTAAAGTGAGATAGAAAAAATTAAATAAGTTGATTAAGATAGCTTGTCCAGAATGAATACAGCTGGTGATTCACTTTTCCAAATCCTAGAAAAAGCAGATACTGGCATGTTGCTCACTTGCCAGGAAATACTGTAAACACTATAGATGTACAGACAGTCCCCAACTTAACGATGATTTGACTTAAAGATTGTTCAACTCTATCATAGTGCAAAAGTGATACACATGCAGTAGAAACCATGCTTCAAATTTTTGATGTGGATCTTTTTCTGGGCTAGTGATAGCTGGTACAGTCGTCTCTCCTGGTGCTGGGCAGGGACAGTGAACCTCAGCTCCAGGTCAGCCAGGCGATCATGAGGGTCAACAGCTGATACATTTACAACCATCCTGTACCAGCAAAGTCATTCTGTGTTTCACTTGCAGTACTGTATTCAACAAATTCATGAGGTATTCAACACTTTATGATAAAGTTGGCTTTGTGTGAGATGATTTTTGCCCAACTGTTCACTAATGCTAAGTGCTGGAAAGTTGCTAATTAGGAGAGGCTAAGCTATGATGTTCAGCAGGTCTGATGTAGTAAGTGAAATTTCATCTTATATTTTCAATGTACAATGGGTTTCTTGGGACAAAATCCTATTGTAAGTACAAGTAGATCTGTATATTCATTACATCATTTCAAGAACATTATGAGTTTGATTTATTACATTCATTTAAATTATGAAGTGCGAGAAGTGCCTGGCTGGCTCAATCAGTAGAACCTCCTCTTGGGGTTGTGAGTTTTAGCCAGATGTTGGGTGTAAAGATGACTTAAAATCCTCAAAAAAAAAAAAAAAAGCTAGGGGGAAAATAAACTATGATGCACAGAGGTTGAATAATTTTTTATATTTCAAATGACTATTAATTGAGAAGCCATGCTTGGGATCCAAGCCAATATCTGAATCCATGCTGAGTGGTTCCTAAACTGATCTTCTAAACTATATTTAAATCAAATTTAAGTTAATTCAATAAATTGCTTATTGTTGCCATTGGTCCGAATTCATTGTTTGGGGTTTCCCAGTAAAGTATCCAAGAGATACAGAGTGGATGTGAAGGGATACTGGAACAATAAGAGCCAGGACAGCCACCAGGGGAAGACAGCCATCTGAGGGGAAGGCACAATATTGGGTGTAGAGCTTGGGATCCAGGATGAAGTACATATCAGCTCTACTACCATTTACTAATGAAGAATCATTAGTCCTAAGCTAACTTATCTGAACCTCCTATTTCCATGTCTAGAAAAATAAGTAATGAGATCTACATTATAGTATTGTTATGAGAATTAAATAAGATAATGCTTAAAAAAACAATAAAATTGGGCAGCCCAGGTGGCTGAGTGGTTTAGCACCGCCTTCCACCCAGGGCGTGATCCTTGAGACCGGGAATCAAGTTCCGCATGGGGCTCCCTGCATGAAGTCTGCTTTTCCCTTTGGCTGTGCCTCTTCTCTGCCAATCTCTGTGTGTGTGTGTCTCTCATGATTAAATAAATAAAATCTTAAAAAAAAACAATAAAATCTGGTTGATTAGCACAGTCTGATGAGCTACAATATTATTGTTAGGATGGGATGATTGTTTTTATGTTGCCCTGGGAAAAATGGGTAGTGTCTTGCAGGGCTTCGGACGTGTGTGATGTACAAAGTCTTGAAGACTCTCTTCAATGTGCCTTTTCTCACACTTGAGGGCCTTGGAGGTTGTCTGTGATCTCCGGGATTTCTTAGTCTGTTTTCACTTCACCCAACCAATCAGCTGCCCCCAAAGGTCCATGCAAGCCTTCTCTAGGTTAATTTCTTCCTTGAAATCTACACATTAACTGGATGAGAACCCCCCCCCCCCGGAGAACTTACTCTTTCTCTCATGCCTGCCATCTCACAGCAGAATCAGAGATCAAGGGTTGACAGTTCCATGTCGGTGGGCTCCCTTCAGCCTGCAGATCTATATTGGTGGCAAGCCCATGTTATAAAATATTTCATCTGAAGGATGCCTGGGTGCTCAGTTGTTAAGCATCTGCCTCTGGCTCAGGGCATGATCCCGGGGTCCTGAGATTGAATCATGCATGGGTTCCCCGCAGGGAGCTTGCTTCTCCCTCTGCCTAGTCTCTGCCTCTGTGTATGTGTGTGTGTGTGTGTCTCATGAATAAATAAATAAAATCTTTAGAAAAAATAAAACATTTAATTTGAATCTGTTCTTCCATAGGAACAGTGCTGCAAATCTGTTCACTTGCATTTGAAGCTTCGGAAGGGTTTGCCTTTTCTGCTAACTACTAACATCTTTCTCCTAAGTTTGGTAACTTCCCTGTACAAGCCTGTCCCATGATGACATCACTTGTCAACCTTAACACACACGTCCACTTGGAGCTTATTCTATGTTCTATAAGTGATAAGAAAGGCTTTATAAGCTAATATGTGTGTGTATACCGTAGGGAGTATTGCTATACTTCCTTCACCACTGTGGAGTGTGAGGACTTGAGAAGTTATGTAATGCTCTAAAATTATGCAGCTCGCCTGGGAAGGAGTCAAGACTCACAGTTTAATTCATTGAGATTATCGGGGAAGATGATGAAGCTTGAGATTATAAGGGAAGATTTTAAATGTCGTTTGGATCTTGTTAATCCATATTTGAATTTTTATAGTTTAAAGATAATTTTGGAGCCTGACGTTGACTCTTTTGGTTGAGCCTCTGACTCCTCATGAGCCTCTGACTCATGAATCGCTCAGGTCATGATCTCAGAGTCGTGAGATCGAGCCCCCGTTGACTCCATGGTCAGCATGAGCACAGAATCTACTTGAGATTCTCTCTCTCCCTTTCCATTTGCTCCTTTTCCCACTCTCTCATGATAAATAAATAAATAAATAAATAAATAAATAAATAAATAAATAAATAAATAAAATCTTGTAAAAAGGATTATTTCACTCTTGCAGTTTTTTTGTTTGTTTACATCTAATGAGAGTCTGGCATTTAGTGAACAGGATGAAATCACCAGTAGATTAATTAGAGAATCATCCATGGCTTTTTGTTCCTATCCTTAGAAAAGCAAGATGATGATCTTTAAGTATCAGTAAATTCCCTTCTGATGGAAATTTTAACATTTATACCCCAGTCTAATCTCAGTATTTTGGAAAAACTTTGAAATATCTATTTCTGTCCTCAAAGAGCTGAAAGTAGGTAAAGCTGTCCCATCACTTTTATAAGGATTACATTTCTCATTAAAAATGTATAGGGATGGGCAGCCCTAGTGGCTCAGCGGTTTAGTGTTGCCTTCAGCCCAGGGCGTGATCCTGGAGGCCCAGGATTGAGTCCCACGTCGAGCTCCCTGCATGGAGCCTGCTTCTCCCTCTGCCTGTGTCTCTGCCTCTCTCTCTCTCTGTCTCTCATGAATAAATAAATAAAATCTTTAAAAAACATGTAGGGAATATGGATGCTTACCTGTCTGCTGGAAGAGCAGGAAGGGCCAATTCTGAATATGGATCTGAATCAGAATCAAAGCTGTAGAATACTGCATAAATACTACTCTCAGGACATGGTCATAATAAGGCTCCAAGGTCTCTAAGGCAGAGGAAAATGGAAGAAAGAACATTAAAACATTAACACGGTTCAATTTCTGCACGTACCATGCATTCTTTCTGTGTCCTTAGAGGCATTACTAACCTCCTCCTTATTTGTAAAATAAAGATGATAAGTTTACTTCTTTAATAATTCACAACCTGTGTCTGAAAATAACAAACAAGGGAGGGTCTGTAAGACACCTTCATAAGAAGTTATCATTTTTAAGTCAATCAATGTAATTTTTATCTTGGGGAATTTCCTCTGAATATGACTGGGGGCTCATAACATATCCTGGGATAAGATCTCTGTGCAGTAGCAAATATTAACATTCAAATGAGTAAATGATCTCCAAAGGGGTTCAGCATGTAGACTGGTCTCTCTACAACGGCGGCATGTGGAGTCATACTGGGATTTCAATGGCTAATGCATGGGGATGTGGAGAGAATTATAGAGACACAGAGCTCTCTGGGAATTTCCCCTGAGAGAACATTTCTAGCACCTCAACCCACTTTCCCAGGTTGGAGGCAATTAAACAGCCTGTGGGAGCTGTGCTGGTTATTTCACTGAACACACACATTTCTGTATTACTTGTTATTTCATGTGATATTTATCAGTTTATAATTAAGTATAATTTCCATATAATAGTATCCACAATCCCAGTGGTTATAAGATTTTGTCAAATTTATGTCCAGTAAGCACTATCACCTACAAAAATTCGTACAAACCTCTTCTGACAAACCCATTCTTCCACCCGCTGCCCTGCCAACCAATAAATTGTTTCATCCCAATAAATTTGCCTTTTCAAGAGTGTGAACTTAACTATAATTATAGAATTAGTACTCTTTGAGTGTGTAAACTCAATTAGTATTGCTTTCTGTGTCAGAGTGGAATATTTTTCCTTCAGAGTAGTATTTCACTGTACAGTCATTACCAATTATTTATCTTATTCTCAGTTCAAGAACATTTGTGTTGGTTCTAGTGTTTGGTGATTTCAAATAAAGCTGATAAATATTTGCCTAAAGTTTTGTTTGTTTATTGGTTTTCAATGAAAAAACTCTTACTTTATTTTTTATTGAAGTATGGTTATTGCATAATATTAGTTTCAGACAAACAACATAGTGATTTGACAACTCTACAGTTAGGCTCTGATCACCACAAGTGTAGCTGCCATATGTCACCATCAACCATATTACGTTATCATTGACTCTACTCACTGTGCTGTAGCTTTCATCCTTGTGACTTATTCATTCTATAACTGGAAACCTGTATCTCCTACTATCCTTCACACATTTTGCCCTAAAAAAATATTTCTCCGCCTTTATATGACCATTTTAGCTTTTTGTTTTGATGTATGCTCCCTGGTGGACTGTGCTTATTTCCAGGTTGTTACTCCAAGGTGATGGCTGGGTTTCTCACAGAGGATAAAGTTGTCTCCTGTGATGGATGTGCTTCTCAGATGTTTTTCTTTGTGGCTTTTGCCAGTGTAGACTGTTTCCTGCTCGCTGTCATGCTTGTGATGGGCAGGCAGTGATGTGAAAGTTCTTACATTACACAGCACTCTGACTGTTAATGCATGTGCTCAGACACTGGTCTGGGGCTTTGTTGAATCTGCCATCCACACTGGATTCACCTTCTGCCATTCCAATGTGATCCATCACTTTTTCTGTTATATCCTCCCAACCCTGGATCTTTCCCACTCTGACATCTACATAAATGCAATTGTGTTCTTTATCTTAGCAGCTTTCAATGTCTGTTTTGCTCTTATAGTTATCTTGACCTCCTATCTGTTCATCTTCATTGCCATCCTGAGGATGCGCTCAGCTGAGGGAAGGAAGAAAGCCTTCTCCACCTGTGCCTCACACCTCACTGCTGTAACCATCTTCTATGGAACTGTCATGTTCATGTACTTACAACCTAGTTCTAGTCATTCTATGGACAATGACCAAATGGCATCTGTGTTCTATACCATAATAGTCCCCATGTTGAACCCTATTGTCTACAGTCTAAGGAATAAAGAGGTGAATAATGCTTTTAGGAAAGTCACCAAGAAGCTAAAAATTCTGTTTGGCCCATAGATCAATTAGAGAGATTATAAAAGCTGCATAGTTAACCAGCTATCTATTGTTGTGTACCAAAATATCACAATGCCTAATGCAACAGTTCTCACAGTTCTGTGGTTGATGGGGTAGTTCCTTGCTGCTTTCACCGGGCTCATTTATGAGGTTGCATATTTTCCGCACAGTCAGCTGGGCTGAAAGGTTCAAGATGGCCCTATTCACGTTTCTAACTGTTGGTTCTGGTTAGTCTCTTCATCCTCCAGAGGATGGGCCAGATTTCTCACTTAGCATTTTCAATGTGAAAGTAAACTGAACGATTTCTTGAAGTCTAGACTCCTAAGTCACACAACATTTTTTCTGTCACAAATACTAGCCAATGGAGTCAAAGGGCTGGCCCCAATGCAAGCATGAAGAAGGACCGCATCTCCTGAGGAAAACAGCTGCAAAGAATTTGTGCCCATAGTTAATCTACCACAATTAGAAATGAGGTTAACTGCTGTAACAAAGAAAGCTGAAGTACGATGGGTTAAGTACAACAGCAATTTATTCTCAAACAGTGGAAGGTAATGTAGCAAGGTGAAAATGAACTATCTGTACATGGTGCGTCTTGGTCATTCTGGGGCCAGGTTCAGTCCCCCTCATCTCTCTCTACCATCTCCTAGGGTGTTGAAAGTCTATCTTCATCAAAACTATTCTATCTGGAGGAAAGGAAGAAGAGATGAGTTGAAAAAAGTGATGTAGTAACTATACACATTATTTCTTTTTTTCCAGATTTTTATTTAAATTCTAATTATTTACCATACAGTACAATATTGGTTTCAGGAGTAGAATTTAATGACTCATCACTTACATACAACACCCAGTGTCATCACAACAAGTGCCCTCCTTAGTCCCCATCACCCATCTAGCCCACTCTCCACCCACCTCTCTCCATCAACCCTTAGTTTGTTCTCTATTACTGAGTCTTTTATGATTTATTTCCCTTTCTCCTTTCTTCTACCCCTTCCCATATATCTATCTAATCATCTGTTTTGTTTCTTAAATTCCACATGAGTGAAATCATATAGTATTTGTCTTTCTCTGACTGACTTATTTCACTCATCATAATACACTCGAGCTCCATCCACATCATTGCAAATAGTAAGATTTCATTCTTTTTTATGGCTGAGTAGTATTCCACTGTACACATTAGTTCCGAGTACATTCCATTGGCCGGCATTCAGTCATAAGGCCATAAAACCAACCTGCAAAGCTAATTTCAAAATTTATTTCCTAGCTGAAACTTAATGTACATAGCTGAAATCCCAAAACTCTGGAAGAATACAATAATGATTTACCAAGGAAAATTAGTATTCCGCCACCCAACTTGTACCTGAAACTGAAAGGCTACACTTGTCTCCAAAACTGGGTCTCTAGCTTGTTTTTACCCTAATAGAATACATTTTCCTAAGTTTCATATTGCATCTTTAAGATCTCCTTTCTTGATCATACCATTTAGAATGATTCTTATCTCATACACTCTTATGTTCTTCATAGACTTAAACAAATCTCTGAAATTATATTTTATTTAATTGCTTGCTTTTGTTTCTTCCAAATCATAGGTAGTGTTATATCCTTCTAAGTTGTCCAGATTATCTTTTACTGCTTCAAATAATGAGATGATATGAAATGATGATATGTTGGATGTGGAGCGTGAGAAAAATGGTATCCTAGCTCCTTAAGCAACTAGAAGGATAAGATAATCACTATGTGAGGCATGAAAGGTGTGATAGTAGGAGGTTTGGGATGAGAAGAGACCAAGAAGCCATGAATTACATTGGAGTGTATAAAGCTTTAGATGACTCTTGGATACCACAAGGAATGGTTTGGCACTGCATTTGAGATATAAATTTGGATTTTTCATTACATAGGTTATATTTAAGACATAAGAATGAAAAATAGCTAAGAGAATATAGTTATAAAGAAGAAAAGTGTTTCAAGGACAAAGAGTTGGAACTTTCACAATAAAAGGTCCGACAGATGAGTAACCAGCAAAGGTGAGTGGTGTCCTACAACCCAATCAATGAGAAATGCATCACGAAGGAATGGAAGTGTCAGAGCTGCTGGTAGGTTGAGTAATATCAAGATTAAGTACCGACAATAGGCCATAGTGTTAGGAAGTTGGTAGGTGACTTTGAGTGCTTTGGTTGGATGGTGGGGATACAAATCTCATCAAATGTATACTCTACAATCTAGTCCACGATTATGCTTTGCTTTACATAGTTTCTAAGATTTTCCCAACATGCATGATGAAGTAAATGTGTGTTGTCTTTTCTCAGCTAGTGAGATAGGGCTTTGAGACTCACTTTGAGAGGAGAGAAGGAGAGAGGATAACAACATGATGGAGAGCCAAGGTTTTAAGAGATGATTGACAGGTGTTTGGGCAGTAGATTATGCATCAAGAACCTGAGTGTCATTATACCAAATTTCCACTTTGCAGGAATTCATCATCTGGGCTTCACTTATCCTCCATTTTGTCTGAGTACAAGATTATAGTGTAAGTGATTCTTTGGAAGAATGAAGGAGGAGGAGTGGTATATGTCACGTGGAGGAAAAGCAGTGTAGAGACAGGAAAAGAAGAGGCACAGAAGGAAGTGTGGTGCTTGAAGTGACAGACAAGTGGGGCAAAGGCAGAGCTTTGGAACAGGAACTGAGAGACAAAAAGAAATATTATATACACACACAATCCCTACTCAAAGATACCTCAGAACCATTTAGGAAAGTACTCTGCCTCCTGTAGCTGGTTGTTATTGAATTTACCAGTTAAAGGAAAGAAGGCTGGAGGATTTGGGGTCATGTGAGTTCCAAGTGAGAGTGGGATGGGCTCTTTGGAGAAAGAGCTGATTACTGGGTTGGGACAGGAATAGCACAAGAGGAGCCCGGAGTGTCTTGTGGTTCCAGGAAGGAAGAAGGAGCTCAGAAAACAAGAGGGTTGGACATATCAAAAGGAAACCAGAGTAAGGGCAGCCTGGGTGGATTAGCGGTTCAGCACTACCTTCAGCCCAGGGCATGATCCTTAGAGCGTGATCCTGGAGACCTGGGATGGAGTCCCATGTCGGGCTCCCGGCATGGAGCTTGCTTCCCCCTCTCCCTCTGTCTGTGTCTCTGCCTCTGTGTGTGTGTATGTGTATGCCTCTCATGAATAAATAAATAAAATCTTTTTTAAAATTCGAAGGAGGAAAAAAAATAAAAAATAAAATAAAATAAAATAAAATAAAATAAAATTCGAAGGAGGGAAACCAGAGTAAAATGGAAAGTGCTCCCAATAACCCAAGATGGAAGAATTTGAAAAACAAAGTAAATATTGTAGGACTACATTATACCCCAAGGTATAAAGCAGATGTATGTGAGTCTGTGCTGATATAAACATGAAACTAAGTCAGTAAGTAAGTGGGTCCTTCTTGTAGAAAAATCCTAAATAATATGTTTAGCCTTCCCCTAGGAGGTGGAGTGTAGTCCCTTCCACCATGAATGTGGCCTGAACTTAGTGACTTGTTTCTAAAATGTACAGCATGGAGGGGGAGAAGGCCGCATTACACTGAACCTGGCTTAGGTGATTAAGGTTAAGATCCCTAGTGACAGGTCAGGTTGGTAATATGTGTCCCCTAATGAGACATAATAAGGACAGCATTTCTCACTCTATCTAAACACCTGTGTAACCATGACCAACAAAATTAGAAAAACCTAAATTAAAAGACCTTTTACAAAATACCTGAGCAGTACTCCTCAAAGCTATTAAGGAATGACTGAGACACTGTCACAGATCCAAGGAGACTAAGAAGACAGGAAACTATACATAGAATTGGATCCTGGATGGGATCCTGTAAGAGCAAAATGACATTAGGTGAAAAATAATAATCTGAATGAATTCCTGAAGTTTCTAATGTTAGTTTTTTAGTGTTAACTAGTGTTAATCTAAAATTTTTTTCAAGTTTAAAGATATATTTGAAGTAATTATTAAAAAATGATTCCAGGAGAGAAATTATTTTCACAGACCTCAGAGCAGATATTTGTGTTGTATTACACAGACCCCACCAATGTCAGCATGACCCTCTTAGGACATTCAAGCACATTTTTGAAATTTTGAGAAACTGAATACTTTTATTTATTTTTCCTTTTTTTATAACTATTGTAAATATTTATGCACCCAGGTACATAATACAGTTAATAATAAAGATGAACTAGTTGATAGTAATACAATAATAGAGAATTTTTAACACTCCACTTATGTCTCTTTTTTTTGGTATTTTTTATTGGAGTTCGATTTGCCAACATATAGCATATCACCCAGTGCTCATCCCATCAAGTGCCCCCCTCAGTGCCCGTCACCCAGTCACCCCATCCCCCCGCTCATCTCTCCTTCCACTACCTCTTGTTTGTTTCCCAGAGTTAGGAGTCTCTCATGTTCTGCCACCCTCTCTGATATTTCCCACTCATTTTCTCTCCTTTCCCCTTTAATCCCTTTCACTATTTTTTTATATTCCCTGTACGAGTGAAACCATATAATGATTATCCTTCTCTGATTGACTTACTTCACTCAGCATAGTGAAAAGCCAAGACACCTGCACTCCAATGTTTCTAGCAGCAATGTCCACAATAGCCAAACTGTGGAAGGAGCCTCGGTGTCCATCTAAAGATGAATGGATAAAGAAGATGTGGTCTATGTATACAATGGAATATTAGCCATTAGAAACGATGAATACCCACCATTTGCTTTAATGTGGATGGAACTGGAGGGTATTATGGTGAGTGAAGTAAGTCAATCAGAAAAGGACAATCATTATATGGTTTCACTCGTATGGAGAATGCTTTTAAAATCATAGAGATAGGGGTACCTGGGTGGCTCACTGGGTTAAGCATCTGACTCTTGGTTTCAGCTCTGGTCATGATCTTGGGTGGTGAGATTGAGCTCAGTGTAGGGCTCTGCCCTCAGTGAAGAATCCACTTGGAATTATCTATCTCTCCCTCTCTCCTTCTCCCTGTGCATAAATCAATCAATAAATCAATAAATCAATAAATCAATAAATCAATAAATTAAATCTTTTTTAAAATCAAAATCAAAATAAATAAAACAAAGTAAAATCATAGAGATAGGTTAAGAACACAGGTAAAAATTTCCTTTGGGTAGCTTCATCATAAAATTGAGCTCATTTGAAAGTCAAATAAAATATGCAATGTTTGTATATTATATTAAAATATTGAAGTAGGGGGCAGCCCGGGTGGCTCAGCGGTTTAGCACCGCCTTTGGTCCAGGGCATGATCCTAGAGACCCGGGATTGAGTCCCATGTTGGGCTCCCTGTGTGGAGCCTGCTTCTCCCTCTGCCTGTGTCTCTGCCTCTCTCTCTCTCTCTCTTTCTCTCTCTCTCTTTCTCTCTCATAAATAAATAAAATCTTTAAAAAATATTGAAGTAGGTTATGTTTATTGTTGTAAAGTATTGTCATGCTTACATTTTCTGTGAATGTTTAGAGCTATTGGAGTTGATTCAGTAATCATTATTTATAAAGGACTTTTGCAAATTGAATCAAGAAACTTTTTGCAGTCTCATATTTTATGTTTTTATGACTTACTAAATAAGATGTATTTCATGTGTTATTTTTCATTTAACGAGAAATTCCTAAAAGAAAAGAATTAAGATGGTTTAATATGATTTATGTGATAGTTTGGTTTTCAAAAGTTATTTGTATGAAAGAGGGAAATGCAAATAGTGAGTGAGAGAATATAGAAAGAAATCAGACACATCTCCCAAAATGTCCTCAAATTCTTTTAAAAGAATTACATAATGGGTAACCAACTATAATTATCAGTGGAACAAATAAATTGACTTCTGGACTCAAAGCTTAATTAATTAATTTATTCATTAATTTAACAAATGTTTATTGAAAAATTAGTATGAACCAGGCTATAATTCATGTTTGGGGATAGAGTTGTTAATAAAGAAGACAAACTTACTGTTCTCCTGTAGTGTATGTGCTATGTAGGTAGGTAAATGAATAAACAAGCTAACAAATAAATAGAAATAGTTAAATACTGATCAAAACTATGAAGAAAAAAGCAAGTTGGGAACAGTGTCCATAGAGGGTGGGAAGACTGTGATACAGTAACATTTAAGCAAAGATCTGAGGGAAATGAGAGACATTTCTGAGCATTGGCAGCAGCAAGTACAAAGACCTGAGGCAGGAGTGAGCTTGGATTGTCTCTGAAAAGCAGGGAACTCAGTGTGAGTGATGTGGAGGGCGGGAGTAAGAAAGCAGCCAGACATGATGTAGCTCATTTGAAACCAAACTGTCCCTGAATGAGAAGCATTAGCCATCCCTATGCACTTATTTTTTCAAAAAATATTATCATTACTCAGTGCTCTTATTTTTTTACAAAATATAAGAAAGGATCATTATAAACAGAAAGCTTGGAAAACTTCCTTATTATACAGGTCTACTTTTCTGTTTCAGGCCTTCTTGCTTTTGAAAATTGCCATGTGACAAATCTAACAAACACTTACTAAAGACAGAATATTAATTCCTTTAAAATATTGTATGTTGTAGCTCAGAATAAAATGTGCTAACAAAAGGCATATATCTTTATTTAAAAACTTCTGTAATGGGGATCCCTGGGTGGCTCAGCAGTTTAGAGCCTGCCTTTGGCCCATAGCGGGATCCTGGAGTACCGGGATTGAGTCCCGCTTCGGGCTCCTGGCATGGAGCCTGCTGCTCCCTCTGCTTGTGTCTCTGCCTCTTTCTCTCTCTCTCTTTAATCCATGAATAAATAAATAAAATCTTAAAAAAAAACTTCTGTGATATGTTGGGGCACCTGGATGGCTAAGTTGGTTAAGTGTCTGACTCAGGTCATGATCTCAGGATCATGAAATTGAGCCCCGAGCTGGGTGTGGAGTCTGCTTAAGATTCTTTCACTCTCCCCTTCTGCCTCTCTCTCTCAAAAAAATTATATCATGTATTACTTCATTTTGGACTTTTTTCCACCATTTTAAAACAATTTTTTCTTATTCAAGTATAATTAACATTAGTTATATTTGTTCCAAGTGCAAAATATATTGGTTTAACAATTTTATACATTTCTCTGTGCTCATCAAGGTAATGTATTATTAGTCCTCATTTTGGACACTGAAAAATTTTTAACTATGGAAATAAATAATTTCAGATATAAATCAATGTTCTAATATTTAAAATGGTTATTTTAACTTTTTTATTAAAAATTAGCCATACTACATTCAACTCCTTTAACAAACTCCCCACTGCTGTGTATATGTGCACATATAAGATTCTTGCATATGTTTCTATTCACAGGTTTGTGTATGTCATGCTTTACATGGAGACTTGCATTGCCATATGGTAGAAAAATAATTAATATATAATTAATAAAGTTTACTACAAGCGGAGCCCCCAAATTCTTAAGGTTCTCCTTTCCCATCCTCCTTCAGATATCACATATTTGGACATATATTTTCCCTTCAAGATGATAGATTTTTGAACAAGAAATGGTATCACCTCAGTAATTTAGGTGCAGTGCATCATCAAAATGGTCATTGCATGTTGGATATCTGAGAACAATGACACAGGCCATCATGAATCCTATAATGTTAAGAGGTAAAGCCTGCAGACAATTTCGCCTTCTCAACCACCTTCTTGAATGCATTTTTAACCTCCTTGTTTCTCAAGCTATAGACCAGGGGATTCAGCATGGGAATGACCATAGAATAGAACACAGATACGATTTTGTCTGTGTCCATGGAATGGCTGGAGTTGGGCTGTAAGTACATGAAGATGACTGTCCCATAAAAGATGGACACTGCAGTGAGGTGAGAAGCACAGGTGGATAGAGCCTTCTGATATCCGTCAGCTGAGTGCATCTTCAGGTGGTGATAAATATGAACAGATAGGAAATCAAGATAATGAGGAGAGCAAAAAAGATGTTGAAGCTTGCTACAACAACAAGAACCAGCTCACTGACATATCTATCAGAGCAAGAGAGAGCCATGACTACTGGCACATCACAGAAAAAGTGATGGACTAGATTGGACATGCAGAAAGAGAGACTGAATGTGTCATGAATGTGAATGGAGGCATTCAGAAAACCACAGAGGTAGGAGCCTATGGCCAAATGAGCGCATACACTTGTTGTCATGGTGGTGGTGTAATGGAGGGGTTTGCACACTGCTGTGTAGCGGTCATAAGCCATTGAGGCCAATAGGAAATTTTCCACAGTGGCTAAGCCTACAAAAAAGAACATTTGAGCAGCACATGCATTGTAGGAGATGACCTGATCTCTTATAAGTAATCCAGCCATGACTTTGGGAGTGACAGCTGTAGAGTAACCAAAGTCAACCAGAGACAGGTTACTGAGGAAAAAGTACATGGGAGTGTGGAGACGGGAGTCCAAGAGAATCAGCACCACCATGCCCAGGTTCCCAGCCAGAGTGATGAGGTAAATGAGGGTGAACAAGATAAAGAGGGGGATCTGGAGCTCCGGGGCATTGGTTATTCCCAGCAGGATGAATTCAGTCACTTCTGTGTTGTTCTCCATCGATGCTGTTGGGAATCACAGGATGCCCTGTAGGGATGAGAAATAAACAGAAGAAAAAACAAACAAGCAATTGAAGTGAAATTGAAAGAGCTATATAAAAAGATGATAGATAGATAGATAGATAGATAGATAGATAGATAGATAGATGTGCATGATTTCCTTATACCAATCATTCTACTTCAAATCATTCAGAACTCAAGTGTGAGCTTGGCACAAAATTTAATCCATGAATTATCTATACAGTTTTACATTGCTGACACAAAGATCTCTGTGGATCATCTCCCATCTTCTAAATTTTATAAATTTTTAAGCTGAGGCACAGCAAAAGGAATGTCTTGACCAAGAAGGCAGGTCTGGAATCAAATATATCTCACATTTCAGTTCCATGATTCATTAAATGTTTACACTTGTATGTTGCTCTAGGCAGAAACTACTCTAGACACTGTGTGTATATACATTCATTTTTTCAACAACCCTATGATAGACTGGTTATTGCTCCCATTTAACTTATGAAGCATGGAAATTACGTCATGTATTTATGTTTTACAACATTATACTTCCAATGCCAAGTTTTATACCCAAGAGTGTTTCTTCAGTACACCTAATATTTTAAAAATTGAATTTGGCGCATTTCACAATTACTCAGTGTCTCCATTGTCCCAAACTCAGTGTTTGGGGCTTTATACTTAAGTAACTGAGGCATATAATCAGAGTTGATGTTGGGGAGTAACTGGAGCAGTAGGGGCATATACAACCAGCAGAGGCAATTCAGAGAGCAAGGCACAGTGTCTGGTGTAGAGCTTGGGCCCTAGCAAGAGGTGCACATCAGCTTTATCGCTGACTATGCAAGGATCATTGTTCCAGCCTCAGTACCCAGTTTTTTTCCATATACAGAATGAAGAAGATTGTCATGAGATCTACCTCAAGTATTGTTGGGAGAAATAAAGAGATAATGCATAATAAACAAAGAGCAAGATGCTGGGTGTTTGGCATGGCCTGATACAGGTTAGCTGTAGCATTATTTTTAGGGTGGAATGATAGTCCTTATGTTTGTTTAAGAAAAGTGGGTGATGACATACAGAGATTCAGGGGGTTGAGTTATGTATGAAGTCTTGTAGCCTCTCTTTTATTTCCTTGTTCTCACACACTTGGTCCACTGATTATTTGGTCCCCTCCACTGGTCCTCAGTCTGTCTGTCCTCTGCCAGCTTGAGTGACTGTTCTAGCCATTGCAAAGGAGCCATTCTTTTACTTAATTTCTTTCTTAAAATCCATATTTTAGTATGATTCAAAGAATGTCCTTCTGCAACTCATTCTTCCTCTCATTACTCTCATCTCACAGTTGAATCACCAGGATCAAGGGTTGAAAAGTCCTGGTTTGTTGCTGCCTGCAAGTCTGTTTTGGTAGTGAGTTCCATATTTAACATTTTTTTATGTGATATGTTCTTGTGTAGGAAAAGTGTCTTAAATCTTTCTAATTTGAATCTGAAGCCTTTAGAAAAACATTTACCTTTGCTAATCATTCTCTACCAATGTCCTTCTGCTTCTTCCATCTTCCCTCTATAAGTTCAGTCCCTAATATATATATATATATATTTCCTTTAGGCATATCTGTACATATATATTTATGCATGTGAAAACTCGTATTTCATTTCAATTCATGGTAATATTGTGACATAAGTAGAATTATTATCCCACGTTACCATTAAGAGAACTGAGCATTTGAGGAGTTATATATAAAGCTCTACAAATTACACAGCTCAGATGAGGAAGATTCAAAATTCAAATCCAGCTGTGACCAAATCAGCCTTATCATCATCATTTGTAGATGTGCTAGTAATAATAAGAAGAATGACATTCTGTGGGAAAGATTACATGGAGTTTGGATCTGGTTAACTTAATAATAACACTTTTGTGGTTTATAGAAAGGTCATTTCACTGTCTTCTGTGTTTTTCAATCTCCAGTGAGAGGACAGAGATTGCAAATAAGTTGAATTTAAAACTTAGTGAATAAGAGCATCACTCATCTCTTTTGTTTGGCTGATCTTTTTAAGTCTTTAAAAAGCAGCATGATGATATTCCATAAGTATTACTAAACTCCCTACTGATGGAAGTTTTGATATTTAAATCCCAGCCTCAGCTCATTGCTTTAGAAATAATGTTCAACTCATCCATCTCTGTGCTCAAATAATTCATAGTAGGTGGAGCTGCCCCATGGATTTTGCATGAATTATACTTCTCACTAAAAGTATATTTGCAAAGACATGGATGGAACTAGAGGATATTATGCTAAGCAAAATAAGCCAGTCAGAGAAAGACAAGTGCCATATGATTTCACTCATATGGAATTTAAGAAACAAAACAGATGAACATAGGGGAAGGGAAGGAAAAATAAAATAAGATAAAAATAGAGACCAAAAAAAGGGAGACACACCATAAGAGACTCTTAACTGTAGGGAACAAACAGGGTCACTGAATGGGAGGAGGCGGGGGGATGGGGTCCTTGGGTGATGGACATTAAGGAGGGCAATTGATGTAATGAGCACTGGGTGTTATATGTAATTGATGAATCACTAAATTTTACTCCTGTAACTAATAATACACTATACTTTAACTAAATTGAATTTAAATAAAGAATATATATATATATTCATTCATATATATATATATGAAACTTACCTTGCTGCTGGAAAGAAGGTACAGGTAATCCTGAAGAGTGAGTCTGAAATCAGACTTTTCACCATGGAATAATGCATATATACTGTTAGAGTTGTTCTCTATCAGGTACTAGTCAAAATATTCCAAGACCTCTAAGGCAGGTAAAGGTAGAGGAAAGATTCCAAAGGGAGTCACAAACCTGATCCATGTCCTGAATCCACCATTAATTCTTACTATGCTTTTGGAGGAGTCACTTGTCTTCTCTTTACTTGTAAAATAAAGAATAAAATGACCTCTCCCCCATCATTCACAGAATTGTGTCTGTGAGAAGCAAAGGAAGGAAGCTCTATAAAACACCTTGCTGAGGAGTTATCACTTTAAAGTCAGTTAATAGAATTTTTCATGTTGAGATGTTTTCCCTGCCCATGATCACAAGCTTGAAGCAAATTATCAAGTCCAGGATCAAGAAGGAAGTTCTGTATGTACTAGCAACCATTAACGGTCAGAGGAATAAATGATGGCCAAAGGGGCTCAGCACATGGTCTGATCCCTCTTAAAATGATATCACGCTGAGTCATGTTGGGATTTCAAGGGCTAATTCATGGAATCGGAAGGGAGTTATCTAGACAGGAGTTCTCTACACATGTCCCCCACGAGGGCACCTGTAGCTCTCATCCATCTTCTCAGGGAGAAGCAATTAAACAGCCTGCAGGGACCTAACAGGATATGATCTGGGTGCACATATCACTTGTTACTTCTTAATTTTTCATTTTAATTTCTAATTTTTTAATTTTTAATTTTCCCCACTTTCTAATTAAAGTGAAATTTACAAACAATAACATCCTTAGTTTCTATTGTATCAATCTAAGAGTTTGGTCACATTTACAAGGTCATGTAACCACTAGCATGATCGTGATATAGAAGAGTTCTATCATCTAAACCAAACCCTCAAGCTTCTTTGTGGTCAACCCCTTCTCCCACCTGCTACCCCTGGCAACCAGTACACTGCTTTTGTCCATGTAATTTTGTCTTTGCAAGAATGTCCTATAAATTGAATCCCAGTGTGTGTAGATTTGTGTCTAGATTCCTTCCCTTAGCATGGTGTTTCTAAGATTCATCCATATTGTTACCTGTATTAATTTCCCAGGACTGGAGGGTATTATGCTGAGTGAAATAAGTCAATCGGAGAAGGACAAACATTATATGGTCTCATTCATTTGGGGAATATAAATAATAGTGAAAGGGAATAGAAGGGAAGGGAGAAGAAATGGGTAGGAAATATCAGAAGGGGAGACAGAACATAAAGACTCCTAACTCTGGGAAACAAACTAGGGGTGGTGGAAGGGGAGGAGGGCGGGGGGTGGGGGTGAATGGGTGACAGGCACTGAGGGGGGGCACTTGACGGGACTGGGTGTTATTCTGTATGTTGGCAAATTGAACACCAATAAAAATAAATTTATTATTGAAAAAAATTTCCCAGGACTGCCACAAAAAAGTAACACAAAATGGGTTACTGAATAACACTGGGTGTTATTCTGTATGTTGGCAAATTGAACACCAATGAAAATAAAAAAATTTATTATTAAAAAAAATTTCCCAGGACTGCCACAAAAAAGTAACACAAAATGGGTGGCTTCAATGGCAGAAATTTATTGTTTCACATTTTTGGTCCTAGGAGTCTGCAGTCAATGTGTTGATTGGTTGGTTCTGCTGGTGGCTAGTGAATTCTGTAAGGAAGACTTTGTTTCACATCTGTCTCTGAGCATCTGGGTGATGTGCTGGCATCCTTTGGCATTCAGGGTTCTGTTACACCACCCCGACCTTTATCTTCATTTTCGCATGGTGTTCCCCCCTGATGCCTGTGTCTGTCCAAATTTCCCTTTTTAAAGGAACGTGAGTTCTATTAGATTTGGGACCCATCCTACCCCAGTATGACCCCATTGTAAGGAATTAAACCTCCAACAATCCTGTTGCCAAATAAGATCACATTCTGAAGTACTGATGTTACAACTTCAACAAATGAGACACTGAACTGGATTTTGGACTTCTCATAAGAGCATTTTGTTACTTTTATCTTTAAATCTGTCCTTCTTTATGAAAACGTGGATTTGGACTTTCTGATCCTCCATCCTGATTATCTTACTCTCTGGTCCTTTGTTTACATGCTCAGTGGCTTGGCAGGACTAATTCTGCAAAGTGTATTTTCCCTGAACTATACAAGCTCTGATGTCCCGGATCTATTTTTTTTTCTTATTTATCTTTTACCCTGCATTCCTATGGGTTGCTCTTGGATCCTCATGCACCATTTACACATCAAAAATTATCCTTAAAGCCTCTTAATCAGGTAGACACCAATTTTCAAATTTTACCATTGTTTGTTTATATGAGTTGGATACTGCTTTCACAGTTCAGGGACATTATAATTTTGCCCCCCATTTAGCCAAAGACTAGTTCCTCAGAAATTTTCCTTCCTGTGACTCCTGAGACAGTGTGGCCATGGGATTGCACAGCATCTTCCAGACCAACAGGGATAAGCATGACTTTATTTTTTTAAGAGTACTTCTTTAGAGTCATGCCTGGATTACAGTAGCTTATTTTTTAGCCAGTGTTTGGTCAAATGTTTTGCTCACGTGTGCTTAGGATTCAAGGCCCTTTGCTAATGAATCACTGTGTGATTTAGTAAAGCTTCCATATTTTCCCCACTTTCTGCTTTTATGGCTGTTCAGTGGATGCAGTGTAGGACATGTATAGAAGCTTCAGGCCCCTCAGACGTGGGGGTAATTTTAGAAGGATTGTTCTTTTTTTCCAAAGATTTTATTTCTTTATTCACAAGAGACACAAAGAGAGAGGCAGAGACAGAAGTAGGCTCCCCATGGGGAGCCTGATGTGGGACTCTATCCCAGGACCTGGGACCATGCCCAACCCGAAGGCAGATGCCCAACCACTGAGCCATGATTCTTCTTGACTCTCTTGCTCTCATTCTCTCTTTGAGTCTACTGGCTGCTCCACCATTTTACTTTTTGCTACTAGTATCATGAAATTTTCCAAACCCTTTTAATTGTTCATCACTGAATCCTCCACAGTTTTCCATAAGAGTTTTCCATAACTCTTAGACATGAACTTCTCACTTGCTCTAGCTAGAGTCAGTCACTTCAGGCAAAGCTTTTGGAGTTCTATGACCGCCTGATCCCCTGGATAGAAACTCTGTGCCACTGTACCAGAACTGGGGGAAAACTGGTATCCTGACAGTAAACGCTGGTGGGAAAACCATAGTCTTAGATTTCTTGACTTGCCCCTCCCAATGTAGAATCACTGCCCAACAAACAAATTGAGGCAGAGGCCACTGGGTCCCCAAATTCCCAACCTTCTATATGTTGGGCAACATCTTTACCCCACAAACTGAATGGGAGATGTCATCCCCTGCCAGCCCATCCTTGCACAATGGGAACAGTGCTCCAGCAGTAGGTACCTGGGGAGGATGAGAGATGCTGTTGTTCTGTCCCTCATCGAGTGATCCTGTAGCACACACTAGAATATGGAGCTAGAAAGTCCCCCTGCCTTCTTAGACATGCTTTTCTGGAATAGAACTTCTACCACACAGAGCTGAGGAAGGTGATGGACATGGATCATGGCTTAAATACCACAGATGCTGTTCTTAGCAAGATTGAACAGATCTCAAATAAATATTTCTCCATTTGTTTTGTCCTTAAGACAAGTTTAAAGGATTTCAAATTGTTGTTTTTTTTAATAAGAAATTTCACCCGTTATGCTGTTGTTTCACTGAAAAGAAGGTCTGTTGAGCCCTTAGTATGCAGTCCAGAGAGCTCACCACTAAAATTATTTTTCATAAATTTTTATTGCTGGAATTGTTTAGGATTTACACAAAAATTTCAAAGACAGAGCCAAGAACTCCTGTGTAAATCACTCACCTACTTTCCCTTAAAATTTTGCATCTACTATTATTTTAATTAGTGTTAAATTTTATCATCTTATATTATTGTGCTGCATTTTTAAAGACAAGGAATCCAACATTGGTACTTACTGTTAACTGAAGTCCAGAGTTTATTTAAATTTCACTACTTTTCCCACTAATGTCCTCCCCACTCCCAACCCTTTGGTCAGAATCCAATCTTGGATACCACAGAAACAAATAAAAATTTTATTATACTAAGCCATAATCTAGCAGTGTGTCACCAACAATATGTTATTCATGCAGACATTATTTATTTATTTTTAACAGTTTCAAGTTTTTGTTGACATTCTAGTTGGCTAACATACAGTGTAATATCAGTTTTAGGGTAGAATTTAGTGATTCATCACTTACACACAATACCCAGTTGCTCGTCACATGTGCTCTCCTTAATGTCCATTACCTATTTTACCCATCCCCCACCTATCTCCACTTCAACAACCTTCAGTGTATTCTCTATAGTTAAAAATCTGTTTTATGGTTTGCCTCTCTTTTTCCTCTATGTTCATCTGTTTTGTTTCCTAAGCTCCATATATGAGTGAAGTCATATGGTATTCATCTTTCTCTGACTTATTTTGCTACATAAATACACTCTAGCTCCATCCACATCATTGCAAATGGCAAGATCTCATCCTTTTTATAGCTGAGTAATATTCCATTGTATACACATACCACATCTTCTTTATCCATTCATCAGTCTATGGATATTTGTGCTCTTTCTATAATTTGACTATTGTGATAATCCTCCTATAAATATTGGGATGCATGTGTCCCTTCAAATCACATATATTATTAAGTTAAAAGAGAAAGGTATGGGAGTATGAAGAAAAATAAATAAAGCAATCTTAGGGAGTTACATCTAGAAAATAATTCAGGGTGTGGTGACTAAAATATGGAAGCAAACTGATAAGAAATGTCCAAGTGTTTTAAAGAACTGCATCTGTAGGAAGGCTATGCCTTCTTTAAAAAAGTCTTAAGCCATCTGTGGAAATTAAAAATTGCATGAGTGAAAGTAAACAGATGATTTTCCTCAAGGAGAGTAGACCCTTCAGCACCACTTCAGGAGTTGTAAATAAAGAATAATGGGTAAGAAAGCAACTTCCAAAAATTTAAACCAGGTTTTAAGAAAAATAATAGCAAGTACAGATCTTCATAAAAAGAGAAACCAAGATCTAAAGAAGTATCCACTGTCCTCATAGTTGAGGTGATCTTTTAATGGCAACTCAGCAAAATTCTGGAATTGACATTTCTGCCTTTCTTCACTTTTATGAATGAGTTTGGGGTTTTCCTTACTATCTTTACCCTATTTCAATATTATATATTGGATGTGCATATGAGATTGGATGTGCTAAATGAAGTTTTCTTCTTAGTTCATAAGGTGTTGGGTCAAAGGACCCACATTTGGAGTGGGTGGAGGGGACAAATATATTATTTCAATATACTGAGAATTGAGCTTCTAGACTCACTATAATCAGTGGAATTTCAGATTCTCCCTCCCAGGAATTTTTATTGGAACTCTAAAAAGTCTTTATGTCCTTCATGTATTCAGAAGTGTTCAGCCCAGTCCCCTAGCACCTCACTCCATTACCATCAAGAAATGGATCTATCCTGTGAGTGACACTGTCTTGATGCTTGAGACAGACTCCCTTCCTCTAGTAGTTATTTATTTTCTTTGTATAATGAGACCACAGAAAATTTTATTCTACCTCTATAGAAGAAATGTGCCCCAATTCTCCAGCCTCTCCAGTAACCCCAAACTCAAATACTCCAGGAATGTATGAGGACTCTCATTTCACCACAGCTGATCAAAGATCATTCACTTATTTGAATGCACCCATCCGACTGTATGTGAACTGGTGTCTCATTTGGGTTTTAATATTTATGATTAATTATATTTTCTATATGTTCATGTGATTATTAGCAGTCTTATACTTTCTTTGTTAAAATGTCTTCTCAGATCTATCCCCACTTTTTAATTGAAATGTTTCTCATAATTGATTTGTAAGGTTTCTATATTCCCAAAATAAACTAAATCAGATATTGGATTTGTAAACATTTTCTCCCAAATTTGTTTTTTTATTTTATTAATGGTGTTTCTTGATATAGAAAAGAATTAAATTTTGATGCAGTTAAAATTGTCACTCCAAAAATTGCTACTTGTTCCTTTATTATATAACTTTCATCTATTTATTGATATTCTTTATTAAGTGAATCACTGGCACCATATTTTCCTTTCCTTGTTTTCTTCAGTTCTTTGAACATATCTGAACTTCCTCAGGGAGTTTCTATCACTGCTTTTCCCTTTATTTGGGTCGTATTTTCCTTTTTTTTTCATGCCTCATAGTTTTAGTTTTGCTAAAAAAGTGGACACTTCAGATAATAAAGTCTAGAAACTTTGAATTCTGGCCATCCCAGGAGCTGTTGCTTGATACTCATTTTTGATTGATCAAACTATCTTGAGTCTGTTTCCCTGCTGTGTGCATCCAGTAAAGTTGCAACTCTTTTTTTAAAAAACCTTGCTTTTATTTATAAGCCTGGGATTTTTTTTTATTATAAATTAATTTTTATTGGTGTTCAATTTACCAACATACAGAATAACACCCAGTGCTCATCCCGTCAAGTGTCCCCCTCCGTGCCCGTCACCCATTCACCCCCACCCCCCGCCCTCCTCCCCTTCCACCACCCCTAGTTCATTTCCCAGAGTTAGAAGTCTTTATGTTCTGTGTCCCTTTCTGATATCTCCCACACATTTCTTCTCCCTTCCCTTATATTCCCCTTCACTATTATTCATATTCCCCAAATGAGTGAGAACATACACTGTTTGTCCTTCTCCGATTGACTTACTTCACTCAGCATAATACCCTCCAGTTCCATCCACGTTGAAGCAAATGGTGGGTATTTGTCGTTTCTAATGGCTGAGTAATATTCCTGGGATGTTAAGGGTAGCCACTGTATCAGTGGTCAGCCAATGGTGTGTCAGAAGTCTCTCTTAGACCCATTTTGATTGAAGGTCCTGTGTCTGGTTTGGGGAATATAGTCAAAGTTTGGGCAAGTTGAGAAATCTTCTGTGGCTTTTGCTTTCTTCTTGGGTGGGATCATAAGATCAGTTGGGGATGAGTAATTGACATCTGCTCTGTTTTACCTCCGTGCTTACAGTGTTGATCATGTGCATAGTCAGGAATATGGCAAAGCTTTTCAAAGCCCACAAGGCTGTTTAATTTCCTAAATATCCCTTTTAAATGTTTGACTTGTCCCTTATTTTCCCCAAACAGTATTACAGCTCTTGGCAGCTGGGATTTATCCTTCTGCAGTAGTCCTGCCAAATGCTGTGTGGGGCTAATGGACGTCCCTTAGCTCCATAAGCAATCTAATTTCTCATGGACATAGAACTCTCACTCAAGCTCTTCATTGTCAGGAATAATCTACCCTGGCACAGACTGAACTAAGGATTGACAATGATGTGAAGAAATGGAGATTATTGTGCACTACCAATGGAAATGCAAAATGGTTCATTACTCAAAAAAAAAAAAACAAAAACAAAAACAAAAACAGGAGGAGGGGCAAGATGGAGAGAGTAGGGTCCCCAAATCAACTGTCCCCACCAAATTACCTAGATAACCTTCAAATCATCCTGAATATCTACGAATTCGGCCTGAGATTTAAAGAGAGACCAGCTGGAAGGCTACAGTGAGAAGAGTTCGTGCTTCTATCAAGGTAGGAAGCGGGGGAGGGGGGGAGAAATAAAGAAACAAAAGGCCTCCGAGGGGGAGGGGCCCCACGAGGAGCCGGGCTGAGGCCGGGGCGAGTGTCCCCAGGACAGGAGAGCCCCGTCCCGGAGGAGCAGGAGCTGCACCAACCTTCCCGGGCGGAAAGGGGCTCGCAGGGAGTTGGAGCAGGACCCAGGAGGGCGGGGATGCCCTCGGGCTCCCGGGGACACTAACAGACACCTGCGCCCCGGGAGAGTGCGCCGAGCTCCCTAAGGGCTGCAGCGCGCACGGCGGGGCCGGAGCAGCTCGGAGGGGCTCGGGCGGCGGCTCCGCGGAGGGGGCTGCGGGGCGGGAGCGCGAATCCCACAGCGCAGGCCCCGGAGCACAGGGCGCGGGACACAGCCCAGGATCCGGCCTCCCCCGGGACAGGCAGAGACCGGGAGGGCCCAGGACAGCAAGGACGCTCCTGCCCCGAGCTGAGCAGATCAGCGGCCCCGCCCCGGAGCCTCCAGGCCCTAAAGACGGAGAACCGAGAGCCCCGAGCCCCGGAGTTCCTGCGGGGGCTGAATCCAGGCTTCCAGAGTTGCCATAGCAACTGCGGCTGTTCCTCCTGAGGCCTCACGGGGTAAACAACCCCCGCTGAGCCCTGCAGCAGGCAGGGGCAGAGCAGCTCCCCCAAGTGCTAACACCTGAAAATCAGCACAGCAGGCCCCTCCCCCAGAAGACCAGCTGGACGGACCAGTTCCAGGGGAAGTCAAGGGACTTAAGTCTACAGAATCAGAAAATACTCCCCCGTGTTTTTTGTTTTTTTTTTCTTTTTGATTTCTGATTGCTTCCCCCACCCCCCTTTTTTTCACCTTTCTTTTTCTTTCTCTTTTTCTTCTCTTTTTTCCTTTTGTCCTTCTTTTTCTTTTTTCTCTTTTCTTTCCTTCTCTCTCTCTCTTTTTCTCCTTTTCCCAATATAACTTGTTTTTGGCCACTCTGCACTGAGCAAAATGACTAGAAGGAAAACCTCACCTCAAAAGAAAGAATCAGAAACAGTCCTCTCTCACACAGAGTTACAAAATCTGGATTACAATTCAATGTCAGAAAGCCAATTCAGAAGCACTATTATACAGCTACTGGTGGCTCTAGAAAAAAGCATTAAGGACTCACGAGACTTCATGACTGCAGAATTTAGATCCAATCAGGCAGAAATTAAAAATCAATTGAATGAGATGCAATCCAAACTAGAAGTCCTAACGACGAGGGTTAACGAGGTGGAAGAACGAGTGAGTGACATAGAAGACAAGTTGATGGCAAAGAGGGAAACTGAGGAAAAAAGAGACAGACAATTAAAAGACCATGAAGACAGATTAAGGGAAATAAATGACAGCCTAAGGAAGAAAACCCTACATTTAATTGGGGTTCCCGAGGGCGCCAAAAGGGACAGAGGGCCAAAATATGTATTTGAACAAATCCTAGCTGAAAACTTTCCCAATCTGGGAAGGGAAACAGGCATTCAGATCCAGGAAATAGAGAGATCCCCCCCTAAAATCAATAAAAACCTTTAAACACCTCGACATTTGTGAAGCTTGCAAATTCCAAAGATAAAGAGAAGATCCTTAAAGCAGCAAGAGACAAGAAGTCCCTGACTTTCATGGGGAGGAGTATTAGGGTAACAGCAGACCTCTCCACAGAGACGTGGCAGGCCAGAAAGGGCTGGCAGGATATATTCAGGGTCCTAAATGAGAAGAACATGCAACCAAGAATACTTTATCCAGCGAGGCTCTCATTCAAACTGGAAGGAGAGATAAAGAGCTTCCAAGACAGGCAGGAACTGAAAGAATATGTGACCTCCAAACCAGCTCTGCAAGAAATTTTAAGGGGGACTCTTAAAATTCCCCTTTAAGAAGAAGTTCAGCGGAACAATCCACAAAAACAAGTACTAAATAGATATCATGATGACAGTAAACTCATGTCTGTCAATAGTAACTCTGAACGTGAACGGGCTTAATGACCCCATCAAAAGGCGCAGGGTTTCAGACTGGATAAAAAAGCAGGACCCATCTATTTGCTGTCTACAAGAGACTCATTTTAGACAGAAGGACACCTACAACCTGAAAATAAAAGGTTGGAGAACTATTTACCATTCAAATGGTTCTCAAAAGAAAGCAGGGGTAGCCATCCTTATATCAGATAAACTAAAATTTACCCCGAAGACTACAGTGAGAGATGAAGAGGGACACTATCTCATACTTAAAGGATCTATCCAACAAGAGGACTTAACAATCCTCAATATATATGTCCCAAATGTGGGAGCTGCCAAATACTTAAACCAATTATTAACCAAAGTGAAGAAATACTTAGATAATAATACACTTATACTTGGTGACTTCAATCTAGCTCTTTCTACCCTCGACAGGTCTTCTAAGCACAACATCTCCAAAGAAACGAGAGCTTTAAATGATACACTGGACCAGATAGATTTCACAGATATCTACAGAACTTTACATCCAAACTCAACTGAATACACATTCTTCTCAAGTGCACATGGAACTTTCTCCAGAATAGACCACATACTGGGTCACAAATTGGGTCTGAACCGATACCAAAAGATTGGGATCGTCCCCTGCATATTCTCAGACCATAACGCCTTGAAATTAGAACTCAATCACAAGAAGAAGTTTGGAAGGACCTCAAACACGTGGAGGTTAAGGACCATCCTGCTAAAAGATGAAAGGGTCAACCAGGAAATTAAGGAAGAATTAAAAAGATTCATGGAAACTAATGAGAATGAAGATACAACTGTTCAAAATCTTTGGGATGCAGCAAAAGCAGTCCTGAGGGGGAAATACATCGCAATACAAGCATCCATTCAAAAACTGGAAAGAACTCAAATACAAAAGCTAACCTTACACATAAAGGAGCTAGAGAAAAAACAGCAAATGGACCCGACGCCCAGCAGAAGAAGAGTTAATTAAAATTCGAGCAGAACTCAACGAAATTGAGACAAGAACTGTGGAACAGATCAACAGAACCAGGAGTTGGTTCTTTGAAAGAATTAATAAGATAGATAAACCATTAGTCAACCTTATTAAAAAGAAGAGAGAGAAGACTCAAATTAATAAAATCATGAATGAGAAAGGAGAGATCACTACCAACACCAAGGAAATACAAACGATTTTAAAAACATATTATGAACAGCTCTACGCCAATAAATTAGGCAATCTAGAAGAAATGGACGCATTCCTGGAAAGCCACAAACTACCAAAACTGGAACAGGAAGAAATAGAAAACCTGAACAGGCCAATAACCAGGGAGGAAATTGAAGCAGTTATCAAAAACCTCCTAAGACACAAGAGTCCAGGACCAGATGGCTTCCCAGGGGAATTCTATCAAACGTTCAAAGAAGAAACCATACCTATTCTACTAAAGCTGTTTGGAAAGATAGAAAGAGATGGAGTACTTCCAAATTCGTTCTATGAGGCCAGCATCACCTTAATTCCAAAACCAGACAAAGACCCCACCAAAAAGGAGAATTACAGACCAATATCCCTGATGAACATGGATGCAAAAATTCTAAACAAGATACTAGCCAATAGGATCCAACAACACATTAAGAAAATTATTCACCATGACCAAGTAGGATTTATCCCCGGGACACAAGGCTGGTTCAACGCTCGTAAAACAATCAATGTGATTCATCACATCAGCAAGAGAAAAACCAAGAACCATATGATCCTCTCATTAGATGCAGAGAAAGCATTTGACTAAATACAGCCTCCATTCCTGATCAAAACTCTTCAGAGCGTAGGGATAGAGGGAACTTTCCTGGACATCTTAAAAGCCATCTACGAAAAGCCCACAGCAAATATCATTCTCAATGGGGAAGCACTGGGAGCCTTTCCCCTAAGATCAGGAACAAGACAGGGATGTCCACTCTCACCACTGCTATTCAACATAGTACTGGAAGTCCTAGCCTCAGCAATCAGACAACAAAAAGACATTAAAGGCATTCAAATTGGCAAAGAAGAAGTCAATCTCTCCCTCTTCGCCGATGACATGATACTCTACATAGAAAACCCAAAAGCCTCCACACCAAGATTGCTAGAACTCATACAGCAATTTGGTAGCGTGGCAGGATACAAAATCAATGCCCAGAAATCAATGGCATTCCTATACACTAACAATGAGACTGAAGAAAGAGAAATTAAGGAGTCAATCCCATTTACGATTGCACCCAAAAGCATAAGATACCTAGGAATAAACCTAACCAAAGAGGTAAAGGATCTATACCCTAAAAACTATAGAGCACTTCTGACAGAAATTGAGGAAGACACAAAGAGATGGAAAAATATTCCATGCTCATGGATTGGCAGAATTAATATTGTGAAAATGTCAATGTTACCCAGGGCAATTTACACGTTTAATGCAATCCCTATCAAAATACCGTGGACTTCCTTCAGAGAGTTAGAACAAATTATTTTAAGATTTGTGTGGAATCAGAAAAGACCCCGAATAGCCAGGGGAATTTTAAAAAAGAAAACCATAGCTGGGGGCATCACAATGCCAGATTTCAGGTTGTACTACAAAGCTGTGGTCATCAAGACAGTGTGGTACTGGCACAAAAACAGACACATAGATCAATGGAACAGAATAGAGAATCCAGAAGTGGACCCTCAACTTTATGGTCAACTAATATTCGATAAAGGAGGAAAGACTATCCACTGGAAGAAAGACAGTCTCTTCAATATATGTTCCTGGGAAAATTGGACATCCACATGCAGAAGAATGAAACTAGACCACTCTCTTGCACCATACACAAAGATAAACTCAAAATGGATGAAAGATCTAAATGTGAGACAAGATTCCATCAAAATCCTAGAGGAGAACACAGGCAACACCCTTTCTGAACTCGGCCACAGTAACTTCTTGCAAGATACATCCACGAAGGCAAAAGAAACAAAAGCAAAAATGAACTATTGGGACTTCATCAAGATAAGAAGCTTTTGCACAGCAAAGGATACAGTCCACAAAACTAAAAGACAACCTACAGAATGGGACAAGATATTTGAAAATGACATATCAGATAAAGGGCTAGTTTCTAAGATCTATAAAGAACTTATTAAACTCAACACCAAAGAATCAAACAATCCATCCTAATAACATACTAATTCATCAGTATTGTGCTGAACACCCAGTTTGTGCTTTTATTTATTTTTTTAAGGGAAGGAGAGGGAGAGGGTAGGAATGGAGAGGAAGAGAGACAATCTTAAGCAGACTCCATACCCAGGGCATACCCTTCAAAGGGCTCTATCTCAGAACCCCGAGATCATGACCAGAGCTGAAATCAAGAATCTAATACTTAACTGACTGAGCCATCCAGGCACCTCCCCCCATATTGTACTTTTAAAAAAATGCATTATCTTTTTTTTAATTGGAGTTCAATTTGCCAACAAATAGCATATCACCCAGTACTCATCCTGCCAAGTGCCCCCCTCAGTGCCCATCACCCAGTCATCCCAACCCCCGCCCACCTCCCTTTCCACTACCCCTTGTTCATTTCCCAGAGTTAGGTGTCTCTCATGTTCTGTCATCCTCACTGATATTTTCACTCATTTTTCTCTTTTCCCCTTTATTCCCTTTCACTATTTTTTATATTCCCCAAATGAATGACACCATATAACGTTTGTCCTTCTCTGATGGACTTATTTCACTCAGCATAATACACTCCAGTTCCATCCACATTGAAGAAAATGCTGGGTATTTGTCATTTCTAATGGCTAAGTAATATTCCACTCTATACATAGACCACATTTTCTTTTTTGTTTTATTTTTTAATTATTTTTTAATAATGAATTTATTTGTTATTGGTGTTCAGTTTGCCAACATACAGAATAACACCCAGTGCTCATCCCATAATGGTTAGATATAAATTTTATTTTTTTTAATTTAGTAAGAGTTTTAATATATAATAAGTCAATAGAAAGCAAACAATTGGGATCCCTGGGTGGCGCAGCGGTTTGGCGCCTGCCTTTGGCCCAGGGCGCGATCCTGGAGACCCGGGATCGAGTCCCACGTCGGGCTCCCGTCATGGAGCCTGCTTCTCCCTCTGCCTATGTCTCTGCCTCTCTCTCTTTCTCTCTCTGTGACTATCATAAATAAATTTAAAAAATTAAAAAAAAGAAAGCAAACAATTATGACTAGAATGCATAAAAGCAAAATAGTTGATCAGATTATTCACTTGGAAATGTATATAATTGAACTTTATGTAGTTTTTTAAATATGCATGTATCATTTTATTTATTTTTAATTTTTTTATTGGAGTTCAATTTGCCAAGATTTAGCATAACACCCAGTGCTCATCCCGCCAAGTGCTCCCGTCAGTGCCCATCGCCCAGTCACCCCAACTCCCCACCCACCTCTCTTTCCACTACCCCTTGTTCGTTTCCCAGACTTAGGGGTCTCTCATGTTTTGTCACCCTCACTGATATTTTTGCTCATTTTCTCTTCTTTCCCCTTTATTCCCTTTCACTATTTTTTATATTCCCCAAATGAATGAGACCATATAATGTTTGTCCTTCTCCAACTGACTTATTTCACTCAGCATAATACCCTCCAGTTCCACCCACGTCGAAGCAAATGGTGGGTATTTGTCGTTTCTAATGGCTGAGTAATATTCCATTGTATACATAAACCACATCTTCTTTATCCATTCATCTTTTGATGGACACTGAGGCTCCTTCCACAGTTTGGCTATTGTGGACATTGGTGCTATAAACATTGGGGTGCAGGTGTCCCAGTATTTCACTGCATCTGTATCTTTGGGGTTAATCTCCAGCAGTGCCACTGCTGGGTCCTAGGGCAGATCTATTTTTAACTCTTTGAGGAACCTCCACACAGTTTTCCAGAGTGGCTGCACCAGTGCACATTCTCACCAACAGTGCAAGATGGTTCATCTTTCTCCACATCCTCTCCAACATTTGTGGTTTCCTGTCTTGCTAATTTTCCCCATTCTCACTGGTGTGAGGTGGTATCTCATTGTTGTTTTGATTTGTATTTCCCTGATGGCCAGTGATGTGGAGCATTTTCTCATGTGCTTGTTGGCCATGTCTATATCTTCCTTTGTGAGATTTCTGTTCATGTCTTTTGCCCATTTCATGATTGGATTGTTTGTTTCTTTGCTGTTGAGTTTAATAAGTTCTTTATAGATCTTGGCTATTAGCCCTTTATCTGATATGTCATTTGCAAATATCTTGTCCCATTCTGTAGGTTTTCTTTTAGTTTTGTTGTCTATTTCTTTTGCTATGCAGAAGCTTTTTATCTTGATGAAGCCCCAATAATTCATTTTTGCTTTTGTTTCTCTTGCCTTCATGGATGTATCTTGTAAGAAGTTGCTGTGGCCAAGTTCCATAAGGGTGTTGCCTGTGTTCTCCTCTAGGATTTTGATGGATTCTTCTCTCACACTTAGATCCTTCATCCATTTTGAGTTTATCTTTGTGTATGGTGTAAGAGAATGCATAGACCACATATTTATCTATTCATCTTTCAATGGACACTGAGGCTCCTTCCACAGTTTGGTTATTGTGGACATTGCTGCTATAAACATTGGGGTGCAGGTGTTCTGGCGTTTCACTGTATTAGTATCTTTGGGGTAAATCCCCAGCAGTGCAATTGCTGGGTCGTAGGGCACTTCTATTTTTAACTCTTTGAGGAACTTCCACAAAAAATGCATTATCTCATTTAACTTTTATAATAATCCCTTTTAGGTGCCTGCATGGCTCAGTAGGTTAAGTGTCTGCTTCTGGTCAGGTCATGATCTCAGGGTCCTGGAATTGAGCTCCACATTGGGGTCCCTGCTCCATGGGGAGCCTACTTCTCCCTCTCCCTCTGCCTACCATTCTTTCTGTTTGTGCTCTCCCTCTTTGTCAAATAAATAAACATTTTTTAAAAAATCATATATATATAAATCATATATATGTAAGATATACATATACTTAATCTTAGCTACTCTATTATGGACCTACATGCATTGACTTTGGTCTAATGGAACAATGAATACATGTGAACTCAGTTAAAATAAACTCAATAATTTCAGTTAAGAACATAGGTCTAGGAAATCATATTATCTGGGCCCAGAGCTTGACTCTGTCTGTTAATACTTGTGTAAACTTGCACAAACAATCATTTCAGGGTTTGATGAGAGGATTAATCATATTGAAACATAAGTGAATACTTGAAAAGAGCACTGTATAAATGTAAGCTATCAGTGGACTCAGATGATCTGATTTGGGAAATGCATGTGACCTTGGATAAACCATCACCTCTTTCTGCAAATGTTTTCTTTTGCACAAGTAAGAAGTTGGCTGCGTGACTTGTAAGGATATTTTAGTTTCAACAGTGTGTAACCTGTAGATCATTTATCTATAAATATTTTGTTCAAATCTATTCTGTATATCACAGAATCATGAAGAATAAATTATTGCCATAACGAAATGGTGAAGTAAACAGGTTATTTATATATTTAAATTTCATGGCAATCTATTTTTTGTTTACCAAATGTTCCTTTCTTTCTCTTTACAACAGAGAATTTAGCAATTCCCATGGAGAATAATACAGAAGTGATGGATTTCATCCTGGTGGGTCTGACTGGTACCCCAGAACTTCAGATTTCACTTTTTATTGTGTTCACCCTTGTTTACCTCATCAGTGTTTTAGGGAACCTGGGGATGACCATCCTGATCCTTCTGGACTCCCGTCTCCACACTCCCATGTACTTTTTCCTCAGTAACCTGTCTCTGGCGGACTTTGGTTACTCTACAGCTGTCACTCCCAAGGTGATGGCTGGGTTACTTAGAGGAGACCAGGTCATCTCCTACAGTGCATGTGCTGCTCAAATGTTCTCTTTTGCAGCCTTTGCAACTGTGGAAAGTTACCTCTTATCTTCAATGGCTTATGACCGCTACACAGCAGTGTGCAAACCCCTCCATTACACCACCACCATGACAACGGGTGTGTTGCTCGTTTGGCCATAGGCTGCTACACCTGTGGTTTTCTGAATGCTTCCATTCATGTTGGAAACACATTCAGTCTTTCTTTCTGTAATTCCAACCTGGTCCATCACTTTTTCTGTGATATTCCAGCAGTCATGACTCTCTCTTGCTCTGATAAACACATTAGTGAGGTGGTTCTTGTGTATGTGTCAAGTTTTAATGTCTTTTTTGCTCTTCTGGTTATAATCATATCTTACCTATTCATATTTATAACCATCTTAAGGATGCAATCACCTCAAGGGCACCAAAAGGCTTTGTCCACCTGTGCTTCTCACCTCACTGCAGTCTCCATATTCTATGGGACAATTATCTTCATGTACTTACAGCCCAGCTCCAGCCATTCCATGGACACAGACAAAATAGCATCCGTGTTCTACACCATGGTCATCCCCATGCTGAACCCTGTGGTCTACAGCCTGAGAAATAAAGAGGTCAAGAGTGCTTTCAAGAAATTTTCAGAGAAGGCAAAATCATCTCTAGTATTGGGATTTTAATATTATATTATGCCTAATAATCTAGTTTCATTTCTCTCATGTCATCCCATTCACATTTTAAGCCTTACACTACATTTCATTCCTGAAGTTATATACTCAACACTTGAAAAATCTGCTGTCTTATAAAAACAAAATATGTTCAAAAATATAATACTTGAACTAATGTGGCTCAAGGAAAGCCATAAAAAGCATGGGTCTTGCTTCTCGAAAATCTTATGAATGGTATTTGATTTATTCACTTGTTCTACATGCACTTCCTCTATCACTTGCCTATGCAAACATACGTGTAGATTAGTGGGACAAACAGGTCCATGAACAGAGACACATACAAGTGTTCTCTGTGGATAGGAGGGCAGAGGCACATGGCAGTGGTAAATTTGTTAGAGGTAAGCAAATTTTAGGCAATTTTTAATGAAATGATTTAAAATAATTTTGAGGTTAGAATATAAATTTATGTCTAATATTATTTGCTTCTTCAACTGAATGTCTGTAGTTTTTCTTTTAAGAAAAAGGTAATTCTAAATAAAAGTGTATGCTTTATTGCCTTATTTATTTATTTATTTATTTATTATTTATTTTTAAAGATTTTGTTTATTCCAGAAAGAGAGAGAGCACAGGCAGGGGAAGGGGCAGAGGGAGAGGGAGAAACAGACTCCACACTGAGCAGGGATCCCGACTTGGGACTGGATCCCGTGACCCGGGATCATGACCTAAGGCTAAACCATGAGTCAGACACTTAACTGAGTGAGCCACCCAGGCACCCCTAAACAGAGTTATAGTTTTGTCTCAACTGAGTCATTTTGTAGAAGCATGTTCACAGTACAATTTTCAAAAGGGCCAAAGGTCTAGAATACAAAAAGGAAGGAGGAAAACAAAAGCATTTTCTATTATTATGTAACCTCAGACTTTCGTAATGTTTAAAAAATGCACAGAGAATATCAATAATGCACATTTTTCCATTTGAAAATGCTTTGAAGGCAGCCCAGGTGGCTCAGCGGTTTAGCGCTGCCTTTGGCTCAGGGCGTTGTGATCCTGGAGTCCTGGGATCGAGTCCCATGTCAGGCTCCCTGCAGGGAGCCTGCTTCTCCCTCTGCCTGTGTCTCTGCCTCTCTCTCTGTGTGTGTCTCTCATGAATAAATAAATAAAATTTTAAAAAAAGAAAACCCCTCAGATAATGTTAGAACTTAAAAAAAAAAAGAAAAAGAAAATGCTTTGAAATGGTCAATGCTTCCCATTTTCTTTCTTTCTTCTTTCTTTCTTTCTTTTTTTTTTTTTTTTGTACTTTACCAGTATTAGGTCATCTCTTATCTTTCCCTCAGGCTTCTCCCCCGCTTCATTCACATTGATTTCCTTGCTATGTCTCAACAACTCAAGTATGCTTCCGTCTCAGGGTCTTTGTATTTGCTGTTCCCTCTAAATGGAGTCTTCCCTTACTCCCTTCATGGTCTCCTTAAATATTACCCTATAACAGAGGCCTTCTCTGACCACTTTTTTTTAAATATTACTTATTTATTCATAGAGACACAGAGAGAGAATGAGAGGCAGAGACACAGGCAGAGGTAGAAGCAGGCGCCATGCAGAGAGCCTGACGTGGGACTCGATCCAGGGTCTCCAGGATCACGCCCTGGACTGCAGGCGACACTAAAACGCTGCGCCACTGGGGGCTGCCCCCACTTTTTAAAAATAGTCAATTTAAGAAACAAAACAGGTGAACATAGGGGAAGGGAAAGAAAAAATACGATAAAAACAGAGAGGGAGGCAATCCATAAGAGACTCTTAATCATAGAAAACAAACTAAGGGTTGCTGGAGGGTGGTGGAGGAATGGGGTAACTGGGGGAAGGCCATTAAGGAGAACACATGATGTGATAGCACTGGGTATTATATATAACTGATGAATTACTAAATCCTACCCCTGAAATTAATAACACACTACATGTTAATTAAATTTAAATTAAAAATTTAACAAATAGTCCCTTTCTCTTTCCCACATCCACTAACTTCTCACCCTGTATTTTTCTTTGTAGTCCTTATAACACTCATCAATTGTATATTTATTTGCCTATTGCCTTGATATCTATCTCTTCCTAACTAGAATGTAACACCATAAGAACAGTAACCTTAACTGTGTGTTAAGTATGTGATCACAGTTAAGTAAACTTAACTGTGTGATCACGTGTTTTATTCATCACGTGATCACCAATACCTAAATGAGTATGTGATTCATTGTAGATTCTCAATAAATAATAATCAAATGAATGAAGAAAGTTTGAGTCCAGTTGTGCCAAATGTGAAGTCTTTGAGTCTTTGATGATTATAGTTTATTCCTTGAAGTAACAGTCTAGACATACTTCTAGAGCATTTCCAGAGTTATAGCTTGTTTTCTGCTTTGCTGAAATACCGTGATCTATGTTCTCACTCAGTGCCTGCACTCTTCACTTTTAGCTTGATTTCCTGGAAATCTCAACAGCTGGGTATCCTCAAATCATTTAATATCACTCAGGAGTAATAGCTTGTAAACTGCCAAGTAAACATCAGATAAGTGCTAGTTAGTAAATTGTAGAAATACATTAATATGAAATTATATTAATGTTTTCTGTCGGATTTAATTATATTAAATCAGTTTGCTGTCTGATTTAATTTGGAAAATTACTTCATACACACTGATTATATGCCCAACTGAAATGATTCAAAATGTCCATATAGAATATAAACCAGAAAATGTCTGTCAGTAATAAACACAACATGCTTTCAAAATCCCAAAGCAATGCACAATCTTTATGCATTTAATTTACTCCTCAGGGAGCCCAATTCTATCCTAAAGCTACCTCTAGGAATGTGCACTCATGGCCCCATTTCTTTTGTCTTTCTCTAATTATAGACTTTGACATCTTATTATTTGTAAGATTTTGCTTGAATGTACTAAGATGGTCGTCATGCTACTATTTGTGGACACTATGATGTATCAAAAGACTCCCTCTGTCTTTATAGTGATGTTTCTCTTCTTGAAATTTAATTATTTAATTTCATCCTTTTAAAGATTTTATTTATTTACTTGAGAAAGAGAGAGAAAGCATGAATGGGAGAGGCATAAGGAGAAGGATTCTCAAGCAGACTCACACTGAGCACAGAGCCTGAAGCAGGGCTCAAACCTATGACCCTGAGGTCACAACCTGAGCCAAAATCAAGTCAGTCGCTCAACCAACTGTGCCACCCAGGTGCCCCTAATTATTCAATTTTATTATTTTAGAATTACAGAAATTTCAAAGACAGTGCAGAATGTTCCCATATGATCCTGTGTAGGCTGAATAATAGCTAAGTTGCACATTTAGGGGAAAAAACAAACACCAACAAGTGATCATGTCCACTCAATACATGTAGCTAGGTTCCCATAGGTACTTTAATTGCTTCTTCTGTAGAAAGGTGGGTTGAGGAGCTGTAGATGCTCTTGAGGGAGCATCCCCTGAGCCCCATATCTCTGTAACTCACTGTGGGTGCCCTTATATTAGCCTCTGAAATAGTGAAAACTGTCCTCATCACATCATGTTAGAGAGACTATATTGCACACTGGGCTCCATGATCATCATACATCCATCTGGTTGTTAGTAGTTGTCATTGCACTTGGGCCTTCTCCCTACCTGAAGAATTGCTGAGAGCCTGCAACTATGGCCAAGGAACTCACTTCAAGATAAAAGTGTTAAGTGGCTTCAAAAATGGTAACCCTTGACTGAGTTATTTTGTAGACTTCCTTATTTGCTATGTACAGACATGATTCTGTAAAATACGTGGGAGAAGTATTTTTACTATGTTTATCTTACAAATAAGGAGAAAGTCAGTGACTTCTCCAAGGGCACAGTAGAAATTAATGGTAGATTTGGAGCTTGGGCCCAAGTTCCTGGGTCCTTGCTAGTGTGTTTTCATCCATCTTCTCCTGCCTTAGAGAATTTGGATCCTTTTGACCACTACCTAAGATATAGCTTCTTTATGTTATTTATGGGTTATTTCATGGCAATTTCTCATTTCACACTAACTCTTCGGGACTGACTGACCCTTCTCAAGGAGCAAGGTAAGCCACTATGTTCCATAGACACTTTTAGTGAAAAATGTAATTCATGCAAAAGGAGTGGGAGAGCCATACATACAATGAGTGGTTTGAGAAGAGAAATAGCTGTTTTGAGCATTTTTTTCTAAAATAGTAAGGTGAGGATGGAGAATAAGTGTCAAAACTTCCATTAATAGGTGTTTTAATGATACTTGTGAAATATCCTGCTGCTTCCCCATAAAAAATAAGGTAGATGACACTCTACTTGTGTACATAATAATTTTGTTTTGTTCTCTACCTATTGATCTCTCATTGGAGGCAAAAGAAAGAAAGGGGAAGTAAGTGTGAAGTGGTTCTTCTTTAAGCTACAAAGAGAATAAAATGAATTATTAAGATTGAACTGCAGTCTAACATTTGCCCTATAATCATACCCATTTTATCTCTGGCATTTTTATTTATTTTTAAAAGGATTTTATTTATTTATTTATTCATGAGATACAGAGAGAGGCAGAGAAAGAAGCAGGCTCAACCACTGAGTCACCCAGGCATCCCTCTCTGACACCTTTAAATATGCTGTCTGCCAGGGTGCTTAAAGCACACAGATTCTGAATAAGTCAAAACTGAGTTTCAAACTTGAATCTTCTCCAAACTAGCAATATAATTGTAAAATATCAGAACTTCCCAAAACCTTAATTCCTTTAATGATAAAATAAAAATAACACTATCCATTGTATACACACACATGTTTACATGTAAAGCCATTAACATTAGACAGGGATCATTTTGAAGTATAGATTATTAATGAAATAATGTACATGGTATTTATACATTTCAGTTTCACTAGAATTTCTTTTTTGATTGTTACTTTTCTCCTTTATTTATCATTGCTCCAGGACATCTCATAATTCTCAAATAACACTGATGGATAATAGGACAGAAGGGACACAGTTCATCCTGCTGGGACTAACCAATGCCCCAGAGCTCCAGATCCCCCTCTTTATTATGTTCACCCTCATTTACCTCATCACTCTGGCTGGTAACCTGGGCATGATGATGCTGATTCTCTTGGACTCCCGTCTCCACACTCCCATGTACTTTTTTCTCAGTAACCTGTCTCTGGTGGACTTTGGTCACTCTACAGCTGTCACTCCCAAGGTCATGGCTGGGTTACTTAGAGGAGACCAGGTCATCTCCTACAATGCATGTGCTGCTCAGATGTTCTTTTTTGTAGCCTTTGCCACTGTGGAAAATTATCTCTTAGCCTCAATGGCCTATGACCGCTACGCAGCAGTGTGCAAACCCCTCCATTACACCACCACCATGACGACAGGTGTGTGTGCTCGTCTGGCCATAGGTTCCTACATCTGTGGTTTCCTGAATGCTTCCTTCCATGTTGGGGACATATTTAGTCTGTCTTTATGTAATTCCAATCCAGTCCATCACTTTTTCTGTGATGTTCCAGCGGTCATGGCTCTCTCTTGCTCTGATAAACACATTAGTGAGGTGTTTCTTGTTTTTATGTCAAGTTTTAATGCCCTTTTTGCTCTTCTGGTTATATTGATTTCCTACCTTTTCATATTTATAACAATCTTGAAGGTGCAGTCAGCTCAAGGGCATCAAAAAGCTTTATCCACCTGTGCTTCCCACCTCACTACAGTGTCCATCTTCTATGGGACAGTCATCTTCATGTACTTACAGCCCAGCTCCAGCCATTCCATGGACACAGACAAAATCGCATCTGTGTTCTATTCTATGGTCATCCCCATGCTGAATCCCCTGGTCTATAGCCTGAGGAACAAAGAGGTCAAGTGTGCATTCAAGAAGGTGGTGGAAAAGGCAATTTTTTCAATAGGATTGGCAATCTAACATTACTGTATGCATAATAAACTTGTTTAATTCACTCAGACTTTCCCCATGCAATGAGTTACTTTTTAAGTCCCATATTGCATTTAAATTTCTGAAGACAGTCATGCTACTATTTGTGGCAAAAATCTCTTCAAAAATCTATTGTCTGGTTAAAAGAAAACTTTTTCAGAAATATAATACCTCAATGAGGGTGGCTAGTAGGAAGCATTAGAAATCTGGGGACCCACTTGTCGAACTTGACTAATGATATTTTATTTATTCACTTGTTGCACTTACTTTTTCTGTGCTACATACTAATGCAAAAACATACATGTTAAACAGGTGCTGAAACAAGCCCATGAACAAAACACATGCATGTACCCCATGTAGGCACATACACACTGGAGTGGGAAATTTGTCAGAGGCAAACGGTGTGTGGCTAGTTTTTAATAAAAATAATTTAAGTAGTTAATTGAGATATTAAATACAAAGTTATGCCTAATTAGAATTATTTCTCTTATTGAATAATTGTTTTAAGATTCTAAATAGTAGAGTCATGTACTTTTAAATGAGAGTATATACTTTTGGGGCACATTTTATTGTGAGATACATAGAGATCAGATCTAAATGAATTAATATTCTGTCTTGACTGACTCATCTTGCAGAATCAACATATATAATGTTCACATTATAATTTTCAAAAAGATAAAAGAATCACCTAAATCCCATAGCTTACCTTAGGGTTCTCTCTTGGTGTTGTACATGTTATATCTACTGAGTTATTATCCTCATGGCCAGGGTCATTCAAACTATTTTTCCTATGTTATCTTCTAGAAATTTTATAGTTTTGCATTTTACATTTTGGTCTATGACCTATTTTGACTTGATTTTTTGTGACGAGCATAAGAGGGTCTGTTTCTAGATTCAGTTTTGTATGTAGATATCCAGTTGTTCCAGCACCATTTGTTGAAAAGAATATCTTTGTTCCATTGGATTGCCTTTTGTTCCTTTGTCAAAGGTAAATTGACTATATTAGTAGAGATCTATTTCTGGGCTCTCTAGTCCATTACATTGACGATTTGTCTTTTTCTCCCCCAATACCAACTGTCTTGATCACTGTAGCTTTACAGAAAATCTTGAAGTAAGATGGGATCAATTTTCCAATGTTGTTCTTCTATATTGAGATAGCTATATTGTGTCTCTTGCATCTCTGTATAGACTTCAGAATTAGTGTGCTGGGATTTTGATTTGGATTACATTAGAGTTATATGTCAGGTTTCAAAAACTGATATTTTTACAATATTGAGTATCCCTATTCATGAATATGGAATATCTCTTCAGTTATGAGATTTTTTTAAATTTTATTCATCAGAATTTAGTAGTTTTATTATATACACATTGTATATATTTTGTTGCATATATATATTTCATTTATTGGGTGTTAGTAACCTATTTATTACCACAATTAAAATTTTTTTAAATATCTGTTACTTTATAGATAAATTATACCTTATATTGCAATGTCATGCCCATGATTTAAATCTGGAGAGTTTTGGAGAACAAATTATTGCTATACTAAAAATTATGCTTCTATGTTTTCATTTCTGCAAACTTTTTTTTTACTAACTATTCTGTTCCTTTACTTTCCTTCACTACAGAAAATCTCATAATTCTCAAATCATATCTATGAAAAATAGTGCAGAGGCAAATCAATTCATCCTGCTAGGACTAACCAATGGCACAAAACTTTAAAAAAATTTTTTTATTGGAGTTCAATTTGCCAACATATAACATAACACCCAGTGCTCATCCCACTAAGTGCCCCCCTAAGTGCCCATCACCCAGTCACCCCAAACCCCCACCCACCTCCCCTTCCACTACCCCTTGTTCATTTCCCAGAGTGAGGTGTCTCTCATGTTTTGTCACCCTCACTGATATTTTCACTCATTTTCTCTCCTTTCAATGGCACCGAACTTCAGGTTTTACTCTTTATTATATTCCCCCTCATCTATCTCATTGCTCTGATTGGGAACCGGGGATAATCACGCTGAGCCTGTTGGTCTCTTATCTCTACACTCCCACATACATTTTCCTCACTAACCTGTCACTTATAGACCTTTGTGACTTCTCAATAGTTATCCCAAAAATGACAGATGGGTTCCTAAAAGGGCACAAGTTCATCTGTACAATGTGTATGCTTCTCAGATGTTCTTTTGTAGCCTTGACTCATTAGAAAATTTCCTCTTGGCATCAATGGCTTATGACTACTACACAACAGTGTGTGGCCTCCTATATTATACTACTACCTGTGTCCACTTGTGCGTCCCACTTCACTGCAGTCTCTACAATCATTTTCATGAACTTACAGCCCAGGTCCGTCATTCCATGGACTGAAACAAAATCCCATTCATGTTCTACACTAAATTTATTCCCATGCTGAACTCTATTGTCAAAAGTCTGAGGAACAAAAAAAGTCAAGAGTGCATTCAAGAAGGGTAAGAGTTAAAGTTGTCTCTAGAATTGGGATTTTGATGTTGGAGATTGTGCAATAATCTAGTTTCAGTTCTCTCAGAACTTACCCCTACTGTGAGTCATATTTTAAGTCCCACTCTACACTTAATTCCTGAAATTATATCCTTATCCCTTTAAAGATCTATTATCTAGTAAAAAGTAAATGTCCACAAATACAATACCTGGACAATGAAGGCACAGGGAACTCATAAGAAGTTTTGGATTCTGTTCTTATAAATACTTACTAATGGATTTTGATTTATTCATTTGTTCCACATGCATGTCCTCTACTACATATCAATGCAAATATATATGTTAAACAGGAACACAAAGAATTCCATGGACAGAAACACATGCACATGCTCCAAATGGGCATGTGGGCACATACTCATGATGGTGAGAAATTTGTCAGAGGTAAATGGAATCTATGAAGTGTCTAATAAAATAATTTAGAATAATTAGTTGAATTATAGTCTAGTCCCATTGATTTCTTTAGTTGAATAACTTTTCTAAGAGTCCTAATTAAAGAAATGAGTCAGGCTTGCCACTTGTATTCAACATAGTTCTGGAAGTTCTAGCCACAGTAATCAGACAAGAAAAAGAAATGAAGGGCATCCAAATTGGTAAAGAAGAAGTTAAACCATCACTATTTGTAGATGACATGATACTATACATAGAAAACCCTTAAGACACCACTAAAAATATTAGGAGTAATAAATGAATTCAATAAAGTTGCAGAATACAAAATTAATACACAGAAATTTATTGCATTTCTGTACACTAATAATGAAGTAGCAGAAAGAGAAATTAAGAAATTAATTCTATTTATAATTGCACCAAAAAATATTTAGGGGGACACCTGGCTAGTGCAGTCAGCTAAGCGTCTGATTCTTGGTTTTAGGTCAGGTCATGATCTCAGGGTTGTGAAACTGAGCCCTGTGTTGGGCCCTGTGCTCAGTGCAGAGTCTACTTAGACTCTTTCTCCCTCTTGCTCAGCCTCCCCAACGCACACACTCTCTTTATCTCTAAAATAAATAAATAAAATCATTTTAAAACTACCTAGGAATAAACTTAACCAAGAAAGTAAAAGACTGTACTATGAAAACTGCAAAACATTGATAAAAGAAATTGAAGATGACAATAACAAGTGAAAAGATATTCCATGTTCATAGATTGAAAAAACTATTGTTAAAATATCCATACTACCCAAAATAATCTACAGATTCAATGCAATTCCTATCAATATACCAAAAGCATTTTTCACAGAACAAATAATAGTAAATATAGAACAAAATAGTAAACTTTGTATGGAACCACAAAAGACCCCAAATTGTCAAAGAATTTTGGAAAAGAAAAACAAAGCTGAAAGTATCACAATCCCAGATTTCAAAATTTATTACAAAATTCTAGTAATCAAAACAGTATGGTACTGGCATTAAAAAAACTTCAAATAATTTGATTTGAAAACAGGAAGAAGACTTGAATAGACATTTTCCCAAAGAAGACATACAGATAGCCAACAGACACATGAAAATATTTTCAATATCACTCATCATTGGGAAAAAGAAAACCAAAATCACACTGAAATATAACCTGACACGTGTCATAATGACTAAAATAAAAAAGACATGAAATAACAAGTGTTGGCAAGAATATGGAGAAAAAGGACCACTCGTACATTGTTAGTGGGAAGGTAAGTTGGTGCAGCCACTGTGTAAAATAATATGGAACTTCATTTTAAAAAAAAAGTTTGTATGGTCTCATTCATTTGGGAAATATAAAAAATAGTGAAAGGGGATAAAGGGGAAAGGAGTAAAAATGAGTGGGAAATATCAGAAAGGGAGACAAAACATGAAAGACTCCTAAGTCTGGGAAATGAACTAGGGGTGGTGGAAGGGAAGGAGGGCGGGGGGTGGGAGTGAATGGGTGACGGGCACTGAGGGGGGCACTTGACAGGATGAGCACTGGATGTTTTCTATATGTTGGCAAATTGAACACCAATAAAAAATAAATTTATAAAAATAAAAAATAAATAAATTTTAAAAAGTTTGTTGCAGCATTATTTAACAGCCAAGACATGAAAGCAAACCAGGTATCCACTAATAGAGAAATGAATAAGAAATGAATAAATAAGAAGTAGTGTGTGTGTGTATATATACATATATATATATACATATATATATATACATATATTTCTCATCCATAAAAGAGGTTGGGATCTTGCATTTGACATAGATGGACCTAGAGGATATCATGCAAAGTGAACTAAATCAATCAGAGAAAGATAAGTACCATATAATTTCACTTACATGTTTAATCTAAAAAACAAATGAACAAGCAAACAAATAAAAAGAAGAAACAGACACACAAATACAAAGAACAAACTGATACTTTCCAAGAGAAGGGGTGTGCAGGAATGGGCAAAAGAGGTGAAAGAGAGTAGGAGATAAGGCTTCTATTTAGGGAATGAAAAAGTCACAGGAATAAAATGCACAGCATAAGGAATACAGTCAAGGATATTGCAATAGTGTTGTATGGGGTCAGAAGGTATCTACAATTGTGGTGAGCACAACATAACATATAGACTTGTCTAATGACTATGCCATACGTGTGAAATTAATGTTACATTGTGTGTCAGCTATACTTAAGTTTTAAAAACTATACTGCTTATAAACAAAATAAACAAATAAATGATCCCAATTGAGATTAGCAAGATTGAGAAAGTCCAAACCAAGCTCCCCAATAGAAACACAGATTTAACACTGTAAGTAACAAAACCCTTTTATGAAAAGTCCAAAGTCCAGTTCGTCTCATTTGTTGAAGTTCTAACCTCAGTACTTCAGAATGTGATCTTATTTGGCAACAGGATTGTTGCAGGTTTAATTCCTTATGATGAGGTCATATTGGGGTAGGATCGGCCCCAAATCTAAAAGGACTCATGTCCCTTTAAAAAGGGAAATTTAGACAGACACAGGCATGAGGGGGGAGCTCCATGCAAAGATGAAGATAAAGGTCAGGGTGCTGTAGCAGAACCCTGAATGCCAAAGAATGCCAGCACATCACCCAGATGCTCAGAGACAAATGTGAAACAAAGTCTCCCTTACAGAATTCACAAGCCACCAGCAGAACCAACCAATCAACACATTGACCGCAGACTCCTAGGACCAGAAATATGAGACAATAAACTTCTATTATTTAAGCCACCCATTTTGTGTTACTTTTTTGTGGCGTCCTGGGAAATTGATATAGGTAACAGTATGGATGAATCTCAGACACACCATGCTAAGTGAAGGAATCTAGACTACAAATCTACACACACTGGGATTCAATTTATAGGACATTCTTGCAAAGACAAAATTACATGGACAAAAGCAGTGTAGAGGTTGCCAGGGGTAGCAGGTGGGAGAAGGGGTTGACCACAAAGAAGCTTGAGGGTTTGGTTTAGATGATAGAACTCTTCTATATCACGATCATGCTAGTGGTTACATGACCTTGTAAATGTGACCAAACTCTTAGATTGATACAATAGAAACTAAGGATGTTATTGTTTGCAAATTTCACTTTAATTAGAAAGTGGGTAAAATTAAAAATTAAAAAAAATTAGAAATTAAAATGAAAAATTAAGAAGTAACAAGTGATATGTGCACCCAGATCATATCCTGTTAGGTCCCTGCAGGCTGTTTAATTGCTTCTCCCTGAGAAGATGGATGAGAGCTACAGGTGCCCTCGTGGGAGACATGTGCAGAGAACTCCTGTCTAGATAACTCCCACCCGATTCCATGAATTAGCCCTTGAAATCTCAACATGACTCAGCGTGACATCATTTTAAGAGGGATCAGACCATGTGCCGAGCCTCTTTGGTCATCATTTATTCCTTTGACTGCTAATGGTTGTTAGTACATGCAGACCTTCCCTCTTGACCCTAGACCTGAGCATTTGCTCCAAGCCTGTGATCATGGGCAGGGAAAACATCTCAACATGAAAAATTCTATTGATGGAGTTTAAAGTGATAACTCCTCAGCAAGTGTTTTATAGAGCTTCCCTCCTTTGCTTCTCACAGACACAATTCTGTGAATGATGGGGGAGAGGTCATTTTATTCTTTATTTTACAAGTAAAAAGAAGACAAGTGACTCCTCCAAAAGCATAGTAACAATTAATGGCGGATTAACGATTACCTGCCTTAGATGTCTTGAAATATTTGACTGATACCTAATAGAGAGCATGTCTACCAGTATATATGCATTTTTTTATGGAGAAAGTCTGATTTCAGACTCACTATTCAAGATTGCCAGTCCCTTCTTTTCCAGCAGCAGGGTAAGCTTCTATGATCCATATAGACTTTTAGTGAGAAGTATAATTCATGCAAAAGCTGTGAGGCAGCTCTACCTACTATATATTTGAATATAGAAATAGATGAGTTAAACATTATTTCTAAAGCAGTGAGCTGAGGTTGGGTTTTAAATATCAAAACTTCCATCAGTGGGGAGTGATACTTATGAAATATCATCATGCTTCTGTCTTTAAAAAGATCAGCCAAACAAAAAAGATGGGTGATGCTTTTATTCAGTAAATTTTAAATTCATCTTATTTGCTATCTCTGTCCTCTTACTAGAGGTTGAGATAAATCGAAGACAGTGAAATGACCTTTCTATAAACTACAAAAGCATTATGATTAAATTAACCAGATCAATACTCCATTGTAATCTTTCCCATAATGTAATATCATCTTTATTATCATTGCTAGCTCATCTACAAATGCTGATTATGAGGCTTATTTGGTCAGCATTGGATTTGAATCTCTAATCTTCTTTATCTGAGCCCTATGGTTGTAGGGCTTTACATAACTCCTCAAATCCTCAGTTCTCTTAATGATAACAGGGGAGTAATAATTCTTCCGTCACAATATTACCATGAATTGAAATGAAATAATATTTTTAGGCATGCATAAATATATATGTACAGATTCGCATAAAGAGAAATATATATTCACATAGCTCTACTGTTTGTAGAACATGCCACATTCTAAATGTGGTCCCAATTCTCAGAGGTTGACAAAGCTAATGACTTTAGGGGCTGGGCTTATAGAAGGAAGATGTGAAGAAGTGGGAGGACAGTGGTAGAGAATGATTAGCAGAAGATAAATGTCCTTCTAAAGGCTTCAAATTAAAACTAAGAAGATTTAAGACACTCTTCCTCCTTTTTAAAAATGTTATTGTTGTTCAAATTGCCAACATATAGCATAACACCCAGTGTTCATCCTGCCAAATGCCCCCCTCAATGCCCATCACCCAGTCACCCCGACCCCCCATCCACTTCCCTTTCCACTACCCCTTGTTCATTTCCCAGAGTTAGGTGTCTCTCATGTTTTGTCACCCTCACTGATATTTTCACTCATTTTTCTCCTTTCCCCTTTATTCCCTTTCACTAATTTTTATATTCCCCAAATGAATGAGACCATATAATGTTTGTCCTTCTCCGATTGACTTATTTCACTCAGCATAATACCCTCCAGTTCCATCCACGTCGAAGCAAATGGTGGGTATTTGTCGTTTCTAATAGCTGAGTATTATACCATTGTATACATAAACCACATCTTCTTTATCCATTCATCTTTCAAGGGACACAGAGGCTCCTTCCACAGTTTGGCTATTGTGGCCATTGCTGCTATAAACATTGGGGTGCAGGTATCCTGTCATTTCACTGCATCTGTATCTTTGGGGTAAATCCCCAGCAGTGCAGTTGCTGGGTTGTAGGGCAGGTCTATTTTTAACTCTTTGGGGGAACCTCCACACAGTGTTCCAGGGTTTTTTTTTAACTCTTTGGGGAACCTCCACACAGTTTTTCAGTTTTCTAGTACCCGTGCACATTCCCACCAATGGTGCAAGAGGGTTCCCCTTTCTCCATATCCTCTCCAACATTTGTTGTTTCCTGTCTTGTTAATTTTCCCCATTCTCACTGGTGTGAGGTGGTATCTCATTGTGGTTTTGATTTGTATCTCCCTGATGGCAAGTGATGCAGAGCATTTTCTCATGTGCATGTTGGCCATGTCTATGTCTTCCTCTGTGAGATTTCTCTTCATGTCTTTTGCCCATGTCATGATCAGATTGTTTGTTTCTTTGCTGTTGAGTTTCATAAGTTCTTTATAGATCTTGGCTACTAGCTCTTTATCTGATGGGTCATTTGCAAATATCTTCTCCCATTCTGTAGGTTGTCTTTTAGTTTTGTTGACTGTTTCTTTTGATGTGCAGAAGCTTTTTATCTTGATGAAGTCTAAATAATTCATTTTTGCTTTTGTTTCCCTTGCCTTCATAGATGTATCTTGCAAGAAGTTGTTGTTGCCAAGTTCAAAAAGGGTATTGCTTGTGTTCTCCTCTAGGATTTTGATGGATTCTTCTCTCACATTTAGATCTTTCATCCATTTTGAGTTTCTTTGTGTATGGTGTAAGAGAATGGTCTAGTTTCATTATTATGCATGTGGATGTCCAATTTTTCCAGCACCATTTATTGAAGAGACTGTTTTTTTTCCAGTGTAAAGTGTTTCTTGCTTTGTCTAATATTAGTTGACCATAAAGTTGACGGTCCACTTCTGGATTCTCTATTCTGTTCCATTTATCTATGTGTTTGTTTTTTTGCCATTACCACACTATCTTGATGACCACAGCTTTGTAGTACAACCTGAAATCCAGCATTGTATTGCCCCCAGCTCTGGTTTTCTTTTTCAATATTCCCCTGACTCTTTCTTATTCAATAGTCCCCTGTCTTTTCTGATACCACACAAATCTTAAGATGATTTTTTCCAACTCTCTCTGAAGAAAGTCCATGGTATTTTGATAGGGATTGCATTAAATGTGTAAATTGCCCTGGGTAACACTGACATTTTCACAATATTAATTCTGCCAATCCATGAGCATGGAATATTTTTCCATCTCTTTGTGTCTTCCTCAATTTCTTTCAGAAGTGTTCAATAGTTTTTAGGGTATGGATTCTTTACCTCTTTGGTTAGGTTTATTCCTAGGTATCTTATGCTTTTGGGTGCAATTGTAAATAGGATGGACTCCTTAATTTCTCTTTCTTCAGTCTCATTGTTAGTGTAGAGAAATGCCACTGATTTCTGGGCATTGATTTTGTGTCCTGCCACACTGCCAAATTGCTGTATGAGTTCTAGCAATCGTGGGGTGAGTCTTTTGGGTTTTCTAGGTACAGTATCATGTCATCTGTAAAAAGGGGAGAGTTTGACTTCTTCTTTGCCAATTTGAATGCCTTTTATTTCTTTTTGTTGCCTGATGGCTGAGGCTAGGGCTTCTAGTACTATGTTGAATAGTAGTGGTGAGAGTGGACATCCCTGTCGTGTTCCTGATCTTAGGGAAAAGGTTCCCAGTGTTTCCCCATTGAGAATGATATTTGCTGTGGGCTTTTCATAGATGGCTTTTAAGATGCTGAGGAATGTTCCCTCTATCCCTATGCTCTGAAGAGTTTTGATCAGGAATGGATGCTGTATTTTGTCAAATGCTTTTTCTGCATCTAATGAGAGGATCATATGGTTCTTGTATTTTCTCTTGTTGATATGGTCTATCACATTGATTGCTTTGAGTGTTGAACCTGCCTTGCATCCCGGGGATAAATCCCACTTGGTCATAGGGAATAATCTTCTTTTTTTAATAAATTAATTTTTATTGGTTTTCAATTTACCAACATACAGAATAACACCCAGTGCTCATCCCGTCAAGTGTCCCCCTCAGTGCCCGTCACCCACTCACCCCCACCCCCTCCTCCTCCCTTTCCACCACCCTTAGTTCGTTTCCCAGAGTTAGGAGCCTTTATGTTCTGTGTCCCTTTCTGATATTTCCCACACATTTCTTCTCCCTTCCCTTATATTCCCTTTCACTATTATTCATATTCCCCAAATGAATGAGAACATACACTGTTTGTCTTTCTCCGATTGACTTACTTCACTCAGCATAATACCCTCCAGTTCCATCCACGTTGAAGCAAATGGTGGGTATTTGTTGTTTCTAATGGCTGAGTAATATTCCATTGTATACATAGACCACATCTTCTTTATCCATTCATCTTTCGATGGACACCGAGGCTCCTTCCACAGTTTGGCTATTGTGGACATGGCTGCTAGAAACATCGGGGTGCAGGTGTCCCGGCGTTTCATTGCATCTGAATCTTTGGGGTAAATCCCTAACAGTGCAATTGCTGGGTCATAGGGCAGGTCTATTTTTAACTCTTTGAGGAACCTCCACACAGTTTTCCAGAGTGGCTGCACCAGTTCACATTCCCACCAACAGTGTAAGAGGGTTCCCTTTTCTCCGCATCCTCTCCAACATTTGTTGTTTCCTGCCTTGTTAATTTTCCCCATTCTCACTGGTGTGAGGTGGTATCTCATTGTGGTTTTGATTTGTATTTCCCTGATGGCAAGTGATGCAGAGCATTTTCTCATGTGCATGTTGGCCATGTCTATGTCTTCCTCTGTGAGATTTCTCTTCATGTCTTTTGCCCATTTCATGATTGGATTGTTTGTTTCTTTGCTGTTGAGTTTAATAAGTTCTTCATAGATTTTGGAAACTAGCCCTTTATCTGATATGTTATTTGCAAATATCTTCTCCCATTCTGTAGGTTGTCTTTTAGTTCTGTTGACTGTATCCTTTGCTGTGCAAAAGCTTCTTATCTTGATGAAGTCCCAATAGTTCATTTTTGCTTTTGTTTCTTTTGCTTTCGTGGATGTATCTTGCAAGAAGTTACTGTGGCCAAGTTCAAAAAGGGTGTTGCCTGTGTTCTCCTCTAGGATTTTGATGGAATCTTGTCTCACATTTAGATCTTTCATCCATTTTGAGTTTATCTTTGTGTATGGTGTAAGAGAGTGGTCTAGTTTCATTCTTCTGCATGTGGATGTCCAATTTTCCCAGCACCATTTATTGAAGAGACTGTCTTTCTTCCAGTGGATAGTCTTTCCTCCCTTATCGAATATTAGTTGACCATAATGTTGAGGGTCCACTTCTGGATTCTCTATTCTGTCCATTGATCTATGTGTCTGTTTTTGTGCCAGTACCACACTGTCTTGATGACCACAGCTTTGTAGTACAACCTGACATCTGGCATTGTGATGCCCCCAGCTATGGTTTTCTTTTTTAAAATTCCCCTGGCTATTCGGGGTCTTTTCTGATTCCACACAAATCTTAAAATAATTTGTTCTAACTCTCTGAAGAAAGTCCATGGTATTTTGATAGGGATTGCATTGAATGTGTAAATTGCCCTGGTAACACTGACATTTTCACAATATTAATTCTGCCAATCCATGAGCATGGAATATTTTTCCATCTCTTTGTGTCTTCCTCAATTTCTTTCAGAAGTGTTCTATAGTCTTTAGGGTATAGATCCTTTACCTCTTTGGTTAGGTTTGTTCCTAGGTATCTTATGCTTTTGGGTGCAATTGTAAATGGGATTGACTCCTTAATTTCTCTTTCTTCAGTCTCATTGTTAGTGTATAGGAATGCCATTGATTTCTGGGCATTGATTTTGTATCCTGCCACAATACCAAATTGCTGTATGAGTTGTAGCAATCTTGGGGTGGAGGCTTTTGGGTTTTCTATGTACAGTATCATGTCATCAGCGAAGAGGGAGAGTTTGACTTCTTCTTTGCCAATTTGAATGCCTTTAATATCTTTTTGTTGTCTGATTGCTGAGGCTAGGACTTCCAATACTATGTTGAATAGCAGTGGTGAGAGTGGACATCCCTGTCTTGTTCCTGATCTTAGGGGAAAGGCTCCCAGTGCTTCCCCATTGAGAATGATATTTGCTGTGGGCTTTTCGTAGATGGCTTTCAAGATATCGAGGAAAGTTCCCTCTATCCCTACACTCTGAAGAGTTTTGATCAGGAATGGATGCTGTATTTTGTCAAATGCTTTCTCTGCATCTAATGAGAGGATCATATGGTTCTTGGTTTTTCTCTTGCTGATATGATGAATCACATTGATTGTTTTACGAGCGTTGAACCAGCCTTGTGTCCCGGGGATAAATCCTACTTGGTCATGGTGAATAATTTTCTTAATGTGTTGTTGGATCCTATTGGCTAGTATCTTGTTGAGAATTTTTGCATCCATGTTCATCAGGGATATTGGTCTGTAATTCTCCTTTTTGGTGGGGTCTTTGTCTGGTTTTGGAATTAAGGTGATGCTGGCCTCATAGAACGAATTTGGAAGTACTCCATCTCTTTCTATCTTTCCAAACAGCTTTAGTAGAATAGCTATTGTTTCTTCTTTAAATGTTTGATAGAATTCTCCTAGGAAGCCATCTGGTCCTGGACTTTTGTGTCTTGGGAGGTTTTTGATGACTGCTTCAATTTCTTCCCTGGTTATCAGCCTGTTCAGGTTTTCTGTTTCTTCCAGTTCCAGTTTTTGTTGTTTGTGGTTTTTTCCAGAAATGTGTCCATTTCTTCTAGATTGCCTAATTTATTGGCATATACCTGCTCATAATAAGTTTTTAAAATCATTTGTATTTCCTTGGTATTGGTGATGATCTCTCCTCTTTCATTCATGATTTTATTAATTAGAGTCTTTTCTCTTTTCTATTTAGTATGGCCAGCTAATGGTTCATCTATCTTATTAATTCTTTCAAAGAACCAACTCCTGGTTTTGTTGATCTGTTCCACAGTTCTTCCTGTCTGTATTTCATTGAGTTCTGGTTGAATTTTTATTAATTCTCTTCTTCTGCTGGGTGAAGGTTTTATTTGCTATTCCTTCTCCAGCTCCTTTAGGTGCAAGGTTAGCTTTTGTATTTGAGTTCTTTCCAGCTTTTGGGCATATGCTTGTATTGCAATGCATTTCCCCCTCAGGACTGATTTTGCTATATCCCAAAGATTTTGAGTGGTTGTATCTTCATTCTCATTAGTTTCTTTTTTTATAATACATTTATTTTTTATTGGTGTTCAATTTTCCAACATACAGTATAACACCCAGTGCTCATCCTGTCAAGTGCCCCCCTCAGTGCCCGTCACCCATTCACCCCACCTCCCGCCCTCCTCCCCTTCCACCACCCGTAGTTCATTTCCCAGAGTTAGGAGTCTTTATGTTCTGTATCCCTTTCTGATATTTCCTCAGCCATTATAGATGACAAATACCCACCATTTGCTTCCACGTGGATGGAACTGGAGGGTATTATGCTGAGTGAAATGAGTCAATCGGAGAAGGACAAACATTATATGTTCTCATTAGTTTCCTTGAATCTTTTTAATTCTTTAATTTCCAAGTTGACCCTTTCATCTTTTAGTAGGGTGGTCTTTAACCTCCACGTGTTTGAAATCATTCCAAATTTCTTCTTGTGATTTAGTTCTAGTTTCAAAGCATTATGGTCTGAAAATATACGGGGGACAATCCCAATCTTTTGGTATTAGTTAAGACCTGTTTTGTGACCCAGTATGTGGTATTTTCTGGAGAAAGTTCCACGTGCACTTGAGAAGAATGTGTATTCGGTTGTGTTTGGATATTAAGTTCTGTAAATATCTGTGAAATCCATCTAGTCCAGTGTATCATTTAAAGCTCTTGTTTCTTTGCAGATGTTGTGCTTAGAAGATCTGCCTATTGCATTAAGTACCATGTTCAAGTCTCCCAGTATAACTGGTATTATTATCTAAGTATGTCTTTACTTTGGTTATTAATTGATTGATATACTTGGCAGCTCCCACATTAGGGGCATAAATATTCATGATTGTTAGATCCTTTAAGTATGGTATAGTGTCCCTCTTCATCTCTTATTACAGTCTTTAAATTTATCTGATATAAGGATGGCTACCTCTGCTTTCTCGGGTACCATTTGAATGGTAAATGGTTCTCCAACCTTTTATTTTCAGGCTGTAGCTGTCCTTAGGTCTAAAATGAGTCTCTTGTAGACAGCTAATAGATGGGTCTTGCTTTTTTATCCAGTCTGAAACCCTGCACCTTTTGATGGGATCATTAAGCCCATTCACGTTCAGAGTTACTATTGAAAGATATGAATTTAGTGTAAGACACTCTTCCTACACAAGAACATATCACATAAAAAAATTTTAAATATGAAACTCACCACCAAAACAGACCTACAGGTGAAAGGCAGCCAACAAACCAGGACCTTTCACCTCTTGATCCTGGTGATTCAACTGTGAGATGATAGTAATGAGAAGAAGAATGAGTTGCAGATGGACATTCTTTGAATCATACTAAAATGTGGATTTTAAGAAAGAAATTAAGTAAAAGAATGGCTCCTTTGCAATGGCTAGAATAGCCACTCAGGCTGGCAGAGGACAGATAGACTGAGGACCAGTGAAAGGGACCAAATAATCAGTGGACCAAGTGTGTGAGAACAAGGAAATCAAAGAGAGGCTACAAGACTTCAGACCTCAACCCCCCTGAATCCCTGCATGTCACCATCCACTCTTCTCAACAAACATAAAGACTATCATTCCATCCTAAAAATAATGCTACAGCTAACCTGTATCAGGCCATGCTAAACACCCAGCATTTTGCTCACTGTTTACTATGCATTATCTCTTTATTTCCCCCCAACAATACTTGAGGTAGATCTCATGACAATCTTCATTCTGCATATGGAAAAAATCAGGTCCGGGTACTGAGGTTGGAACAATGATCCTTGGGTAGTCAATGATAAAGCTGATGTACACCTCTTGCTAGAGCCCAAGCTCTACACCAGACACTGTACCTTGCTCTCTGAATCACCTCTGCTGGTTGTATATGCCCCTACTGCCGCAGTTACCCCCATACATCCACTCTGCTTATATGCCTCAGTTACTTAAGTATAAAGCCCCAAACACTGAGTTTGGGACAAGGGAGACAATGAGTAATTGCAAAATGAGTCAAATTCAATGTTTTAAAAATTAAAACCAGTGGACTAAAGAACCAATCTTTGGGTATAAAACTTAGCTTTGGCAGTAATAATTCTTATAAATTAGATATATTTTTCAGCTTCTGTGCTTCATAACTTAAATGAAGGTAATTACTAGTCAATATCGTGAGGTCATTGAGAAAAATAAATAAATACACACTTAGTGTCTAGAGCAATTCCTGGCACATGAGCAACACAGAAGTGTCAATATTTACAAGCTCATGTTACTGAAATGACTGATATATTTGATTCCAGACCTGCCATCTTGATCAAGACATTCCTTTTTCCACATCTCAGCTTACAAATTTACAAAATTTAGAAGGAGATGATCCACAAAGATCCTTTAGTTTCAGCAATGTGTAACTATATAGATAATTCTTGCATTAAATTTTGTTGTCTAGCTCATATTAGATGCTTAAGTAATTTTGAAGAATCACTACTATAATGACAAAATGCACATCTATCCTCTTTCTTTCTTCTTCTCTTCCTCCTCCTCCTCCTTCTTCTTCCTCCTTCTTCTTTCTTCTTCTTCTTCTTTCTCTCTCTCTCCAGGTATCTATTTCAATTGGGCTTAAATTGCCTTTTTGTTTTTGACTCTGTTCCTTTATTTCTCATTCCTATAGGGCTTTCTGTGTGATTCCCAAAAACACTTATGGAAAACAACACAGAAGTGACACAGTTCATCCTGCTGGGACTAACCAATGTCCCAGAGCTGCGGATTCCCCTCTCTGTCATGTTCACCCTCATTTACCTCATCAATGTGGTTGGGAATGATGGTGCTGATTCTCTTGGACTCCATGCTGTCATATACTTTTTCCTCAGTAACCTGTCTCTGATGGACTTTGGTTACTATACAGCTGTCACTCCCAAGGTCATGGCTGTATTACTTAAAGGAGACAAGGTCATCTCCTAAAATTCATGTCCTGCTCAGATGTTCTTTTTTGTAGCCCTTGTCACTGTGGAAAAATCTACTTTTGGTCTATGACTGCCACACAGCTGTGTGTAAACTCCTACATTACACCACCATAATGACTGCCAGTGTGTGTGCACATGTTGCCATACATTCCTACTTTTGTGGTTTCCTAAATGCCCCCATTCACATTCGGGACATGGTCAGTCTCTTTTTCTGCATGTCCAATCTAGTCCACCACTTTTTCTGTGACGTTCCAGCAGTCACAGCTCTCTCTTATTCTGATAGACATGTCAGTGATCTGGTTCTTGTTGTTGTCACTAGTTTCAATATTATTTTTGCTCTCCTCATTATGTAGTTTCCTATCTGTTCATATTTACCACTATCCTGAAGATGCCTTCAGCTGAAAGATATCGGAAGACATTGTCTACCTGCACTTCCCACATCACTGCAGTGTCCATCTTCTATGGGACAGTCATTTTCATGTACTTATAGCCCAGCTCCAGCATTCCATAGACTCATAGAAAATGGCATCCATGTTCTACACCATGCTCATCCTCATGCTGAACACCCTGGTACATAGCCTAAGGAACAAGGAGGTGAAAATGCACTCAAGAAGGGAATTGAGAAGGCAAAGTTGTCTCTAGGCTTTACCTCTTAAAGTTGTAGGATCCACAGTGACCTAGTTACATTCCTCTCAGATCTTCTGCAGGCAATGACTCGCATTTTTCTTAATGAAAGTATAATTAACATATAATGTTATATTAGGTCAGGTGTACAACATAATAATCCAACAATTCTATACACTACTCAGTGCTCACCACAATAATTATAGCCACCATATGTCACCAAACACCATTATTACCATCTTATTGACTATACTCCCTATGCTATACTTTTCATCTCCATGACTTATTTATTTTGTAACTGGAAGTTTGACCTCCTAATACTATCTATCCCTTTCACCCATCCCACCTCACTAGTGGCAACCACAAGTTTTCTGTATTTAAAAGTCTGTTTCCTGTTTGTCACTTGTTTTCTTTGATCATTGACTTTTTTCTTAAATTCCACAAATGACTGAAGCATATGACATTTTAATGCCCACACTGTACTTAAATTGCTGAGGTGATACCATTAATTATTCTAAAGTCTATCATCTAAAAAAGAAAATAGTATCACACATATGTGATATTTGAAAAAGGACGGCCAAGGGGGACCTTAAGAATTTTGGGGCACTGCTTCCAATAAACCTTATTAATCATATATATTATATGTACTCTACTATATGACAATGGAAGCTTTCATGTAAACCATGGCATACACAAACTCATGAATAGCAGCATATGCAAGAATCCCATATGTGCACATACACACAGCAGTGGGGAGTTGGATGCAGTCTGCCTAGCTTCTAATAAAAAAAGTTTAAATAATCAATTTAGATATCAGAATATAAATTTATATCTGACATTTTTTCCCTAGCTGAAGAACTATTTCAAGAGACCAAAATGAAGAAAAAAATATATAATTTTTAAAATAAAGATATATGCTTTTGGGGGCACATTTATTGAAAGTTACAAAAGTATAATATTTCAAAGGAATTAATTTTTCTATCTTCAGTACTGTCTGCTACAAAAAGTATTATCACAGAAGATTTGCAAAAACAAGAAGGCTAGAGTACCAAAAAACAAGATCAATTGATAACAATGACATTTTTCAATTATTCTGTATAAGACTACCAACTCTTTAACTTTGTAAGCTAACAGTAGGTATGATAATATTACCTATTTTTCTCTCTGGAAGTAGCTACTGCCCCTCATGCAGGGACAGTTTGGTTTCAGATGAGCTACATCACCTCCTGCTGCTTTCCTGCTTGCTCCCTCCATGTCACTCATATTGAGTTCCCTGCTGTTCCTGGACAATCCAAGATCACTCCTGCAGGGTCTTTGTACTTGCTGCTGCCAATGCTCAGAAAGCTCCCCCATTTCCCTCAGATCTTTGCTTAAATGTTAAAATATCAGAGTCACCCCAGCCCCCATGGACACTGTTCCAACTTGCTTTACTCTTCATAGTCCTGATTGTTCCTCAACTATTTCTATTTACCTGTTTATTAGTTGTTTGTCCATTAAATGAAAAATAACACATGAAATACATTTTATTTAGTAAATTGCAATAATACAAAATATGAGCCTGCAAAAGTTTCCTTATTCAATTTGCAAAATTCCTTCATAAATTATGATTATTCAATCAACTCCAAATACTCTAAACATTCATAGAAAATGTAAGCATGACAGGGGCACCTGGATGTCTCAGGTTAAGTGTCCTAGACACTCAGTTAAATGTCCATTTCATGAATTTGGCTCAGCTCATGATATCAGGGTTGTGAGATTGAACCCTGCTTTGGGCTCTAGGCTGGGCATGAAGCCTGTTTGAGATTCTCTCTCCCCTTCTGCCTTTCCCCCACTATGCCCTCACTCTCTCTCTGTCTCTTCCTCTCTACAAAACAAAACAAAACTAAAACTAATCATGACAAAACAATAATAAACATAACCTACCTCAATGTACTAATAATATATAATCATTGTGTATTTTATTGGACTTTTAGGTGAGCTCAATTTCATAATAAAGCTACCCAAAGGAGTTTGCATCCATGTTCCTTTTCAATCTCTATAATTCTAGAAACATTCAACTTCTCAAGACTTGCAAACATGTGCTTGAATGTCCTAAGAGGGTCATACTGACATTGGTGGGGTCTGTGTGATGCAACACAAACATCTGCTCTGAGGTCTGTGAAAATGGTTTCTCTCCTAGATCTTTAAATTTGAAAACAATTTTAGATAATCAAAATATTTGCCGATATATTATAAACAAGTCCACATACCTTTCACCCAGCTTCCCCTAGTGTTAGCGCCTTACTTTAGTCGAAACTAAGAAACCAGCGTTGGTATATTACTATTATCTAAACTTCAGTAATTCATTTGTTATTTATCAACTAATGTCATTTTACTCTTACAGGGTCCCATCCAGGATCCAACCCTGCATATATTGTCCTGTTCCCTTAGTCTCCTCGTATCTGTGACAGTGTCTCAGTTGTTCCTGGGTTTTCACCATCTTAATAGGTTTGAGGAGTACTGCTCAGGTGCTTTGTAGAAGGTCTTTCCATTTAGGTTTGTCTGATTTTTTTGGTGATGGTTACACAGAGGTTTAGATATTGAGAGAGAGTGAGAAATGCTGTCCTTATCATGTCCCATCAGGGAACACGTATTACTAACCTGACCTGTCACTGGGGATCTTAACCTTAATCACCTAAACCAGATATGTTTGCCAGGTGCTTCAGTATAATGGTGCTTTCTCCCCCTGCATGCTGTATACACTCTAGAAACAAGTCACTAAGTTCAGGCCACACTCATGGTGGAAGGCGCTATACTCCACCTCCTAAGGAAAGGCTAAACATTATTTAGGATTTTTCTACAAAAAGGACCCATTTATTTACTGACTTAGTTTATTACTTATATCAGCACAGACTCACATACATCTGTTTTGTACCTTGGGGTACAATGCAGTCCTACAATATTTCCTTTGTTGTTCAAATTCTTCCATCTTGGGCCATTGGGAGCACTTTCCATTCTGCTCTTGTTTCCTTTTGATACACCCAACCCTCTTGTTTTCTGAGCTCCTCCTTCCTTCCTGGAACCACAAGACACTCTGGGCTCCTCTTGTGCTATTCCTGTCCCAACCCAGTAATCAACTCTTTCTCCAAGGAGCCCATCTCACTCTCACTTGGAACTCACATGAACCCAAATCCTCCAGCCTTCTTTCCTTTAACTGGTAAATTCAATAACAACTAGCTACAGGAGGCTGAGTACTTTCCTAAATGGTTCTGTGGTATCTTTGAGCAGGGATTGTGTCTGTTCCAAATCCCTGCCTTTGTCACACTTGTCTATCACTTCAAGCACCACACTTCCTCCTATGCTTCTTTTTTTCCTGTCTCTACACTGCTTTTCCGCAAGGTGACATACACGACTCCTTTTCCTTCATTATTCCAAAGAATCAGTTACACAATAATCTTGTACTCAGACAAAATGGAGGGGAAGTGAAGCCCAGATGATGAATTCCTGCAAAGTGGGTATTTGATATAATGATGCTCACGTTCATGAAAAATCATCTCCTTCCAAAACATCTCGTCGGTCATCTCCTAAAACCTTGGCTTCCCATCAGGTAGTTAGTCTCTGTCCGCCTCTCTTTTCAAAGTTGAAAGTGTCAAAGTCCTATCTATCTAGATGCTTTGGGAAAAGACAACATACATTTACTCAATCATGCAGGTTGGGAAAATCTTAGAAATTGTGTAAAGTAAAGCATAATCATGGACTAGATTGTAGGGTATACATTTTGCTTTGTTTTGTTTGTTTTAATTTTATTTAAATTCAATTAATTAACATATAGTGTATTATTAATTTCAGAGGTAGAGTTTAGTTACTCATCTGGTGCACATAACATTGAGTACTCATTACACACATGCCCTCCTTAATGCCCATCATTCAGTTATCCCATTCCCCCACCCACCTCCTCTCCAGCAGTGCTCAGTTTGTTTCCTATAGTTAAGAATCTCTTATGGTTTGTCTCCCTCTCTGATTTCATCTTATTTTATTTTTCCCTCCCTTCCCCTATAATCCCCTATTTTGTTTCTTAAATTCCACATATGAGTGAAATCATGTAATTGTGTTTCTCTGACTGACATTTCTCTTAGCATAATACATTCTATTCCATCAAATTTGTTGCAAATGGTAATATTTCATTTTTGATGCTGAGTAATATTTCATTATATATAATTAATAGACATTTAATGAGATTTGTATCCCCACCATCGAACCAAAACCACTCAAAGTCATTCACCAATTCCCTTTCGCTATGGCCTATTGTCGGTTTTTATGATATTGCTTAACCTACCAGCAGTTCTGATACAACCATTCCCTCTTTTTTTTTTTAAAAAAAAAACAGGTTTTTAAAATTTTATTTGAGAGAGTGAGCACGAGAGAGAGAACATGAATGGAGGGAATAGTCAAGGGAAAGTGAGAAGCAGACTTCCCTGCTACACTGGGCTGGGCACCTGATGTGAGAATCAATCTTGGGACTCTGGGATCACAACTTGAGCCAGAGGCAGATGCTTAACTGACTGAGCCACCCATGGGCCCATATCCATTCCCTCTTGATGCATTTCTTATCACTTGGTTTAGGATACCACTCACCTACTCATCTCTCTGACCTTTTATTGAGAACATTCCAAGTCTTGGAAATTAAGATTCAACTGTGTGGCAGTATCCTGGCTTTCCTTAGAAAACAAAGAGTATTGAGATTTCAGCTAAGCACATTGCCTTTCAGCTAAAGATAAAATTTTGATGGTGGTTTACCAAATTGCTTTTTGTGGTCTTATGACTGAATTCTTGCCAATGGAATGTACTCAGAAGTAATGCACACAGCTACTATATTGCTTTATTGAAAATAAATTATTTTCCTTCACTCATCCCCTTCTCTTCTTCTCCAGATAGAAGAGTTATGATGAGGACAAACTTCCAGCACTCGAAGAGGTGATAGAGAGAGGCTATGTGTACTGAACCTAGCCCCAGAATGACCAAGGCACAACAGCTGTACAGATAGTTCATGCTACATTAACCTCCACAATTTGAGAATAAATTGCTGCCTTATTGAAACCACTGTATTTTGGCTTCTTTTGTTACAGTGGCTTAACTTGATTTCTAAATTGTGGTAGATTAACTTTGGGCACAAAATCTTTGCAGCTGTTTTCCTCAAGAGGAGGAGTCTTTCTTCATGCTTGATTCATGCTTGAATCTGGGCCAGCCCTTTGATATCATTGATTAGTATAACATAATAGAAAAATGCGAGAGTTAAGAGTCTATACTTTAAGAAACCATTCCGTTGTACTTTCACACTGAAAATATGTAAGATAGCTGGCCCATCCTCTGGAGGATCAAAGATCATGTGGAGAAGAGATACAGAATAACCAGAAATCAAAAGTTAGAAACATAAGGCCTTCTTGAACCTTTTAGCCCACTGACCATGCATAAGATATGAAACCTCACAATGAGCCATGTGAAAGCCAAGTTACTGTCCCTGTAATGAGCACATGTTTGGATGTAATGAAGATGAACAGATAGGAAGTCAAGCTAATTATAAGGGCAAAATAGATATTGAAATATACTAAAGAGCACAGTCTCATATATGTATATATCAGATCAGGAAAGAGCCAGGATTTGGGGGTATATCACAAAAAAAAAGGTTGGACCACATTGCAATGGCAGAAGGAGAGGCAGAAGGTGAACCCATTGTGGATGACAGGTTCAACAAAGCCCCAGACATAGCAACCTCCTGACATTTCTGCACACACGTGCTGGTGGTCACAGTGGTGATGTAATGTAAGGGCTTATATATAACTACATGCTAATCATAGCCACGACAGCTACCAGGAAACAGTTGTTAAGCAAATGTTTAGATCAGCTTTATTTATAATCACCAAACATTAGAACCACCACAAATTTTCTTGAACTGAGAATAGAATAAATAATTGGTAATGACTGTATAGTGAAATACTACTCTGCAGCAAAAATATCCCACTCTGACACAGGAAACAATACAGACAGGCCTCACATGCTAAGTGAAAGATTACACACTCAAAGAGTACATATTCTAGAATTATAGTCAAGGACACTCCTGGAAAGGCAATTTTAGTCAGACAAAACAATTTATTGGTTGCCAGGGGCAGGTTGGGAGGATGAGTTTGTCAGAAGAGATTTGTTCCAATTTTTGTAGGTGACAGTGTTTACTGGACATAAATTTGACAAAATCTTACAACTATCAACTATTCACTGGGACTGTGGATACTATCATATGGAAATTATACTTAATTATAAACTGACAAAAATCACAAGAAATAACAAGTATAATACAAAAACATAAGCACTGTGTGAAATATCCAGCATGGCTCCCACAGGCAGTTTAATTGCCTCCGACCTGGGAAAGTAGGATGAGGTGCTAGAAATGTTATCTCAGGGGAAATTCCCAGAGAGCTCTGTGTCTCTATAACTCTCTCTACATCCCCATGCATTAGCCATTGAAATCCCAGTATGACTCCACATGCAGCCAAGGTAGAGAGACCAGTCTACACGCTGAACCCCTTTGGTGATCATTTACTCATTTGAATGTTAATATTTGCTACTGCACAGAGATCTTATCCCAGGATTCACTATGAGCCTCCAACATTTCAGAAGAAATGCCCCAACATAGAAATTATATTGATTGACAAAAAATGATGACTTCTTATGGAGATATTTTACAGACCCTCCCTTGCTTCTTATTTACAGACACAAGACTGTGAATCATGTAAAGGGTAAACTTACCATCTTTATTTTACAAATAAGGAGGGAATAGGTGATCTCTCTAGGATCACAGAAAGAAAGCATGTTGGGTAAAGAAATTGAATATGTTAATATTCTTTCTCCATTTTCCCCTGCCTTAGAGACCTTGGAGCCTTATTATGACCATGTCCTGAGAGTAGTATTTATGCAGTATTCTACAGCTTCGACTCTGATTCAGATCCGTACTCAGAATTGGCTCTTCCTGCTCTCCCAGCAAACAGGTAAGCATCCATATTCCCTACACATTTTTAATGAGAAGTGTAATCCCTGCAAAAGTGGTAGGGAAGCTCTACCTACTTTGAGGTAGTGAAGACTAGAGATAGGCATTTCAAAGTTTTTCCAAAGTACTGAGGTGAAACCAGGGAATAAACATCAAAATTTCCATCAGAGGGAGTATGCTGTTCTTTTTTTTTTTTTTTTTGGAGTATGCTGTTCTTATGGAACCTCATCCTACTTTCCTAAAGGTATGAACAAAAAAGCCACAGATGATTGTCTAATTGATCAAGAGGAGAATTAATCCTGTTAACAAAATACTGGCCTCTCATTGGACGTAAACAAGCAAAACAAACAAAAAACTGCAGAATGAAATAATCTTTAACTACAAAATTTCTAGTATGGATTAACAGGATGCAAAAGGCATTTTAAACTCTCACCTATAATCTCAAGGTTATTGTCACCAGACAACCACACATGGTAACAGCAAATGGCTAAAGGCAGAATCTGTTGATCACACAGACAGTGGATTTAACTCTTGAATCTTGACTCCTTCCCAGGCTAGCTGCATAATTTTAGAGCATCACCTTGCTTCTCAAATCCTCATGCTCTACAATGGTGAAGAGGGTATAACAATACTACCTACTGTATACACACACACACTAATATATAAAGCCTTACTTATCACTTATGGAACATAGAATAGGCTCCAAGTGGACATGTGTGTTAAGGTTGACAAATGATGTCATCATGGGACAGGCTTGTACAGGGAAGTTGCGAAACTTTCGGAGAAAGAAGTTAGTAGTTAGCAGAAAAGGGATACCCTTCCAAAGCTTCAAATGCAAGTAGAGATTTGTAGCACTGTTCCTATGGAAGAACAGATTCAAATGAAATATTTTATAACATGGGCTTGCCACCAATATAGATCTGCAGGCTGAAGGGAGTCCACAGACATGGAACTGTCAACCCTTGATCTCTGATTCTGCTGTAAGATGGCAGGCATGAGAGAAGGAGTAAGTTCTCCAGGGGGGACTCCCAACCAGCTAATGTGTAGAGTTCAAGGAAGAAATTAACCTAGAGAAGGCTTGCATGGATCTTTGTGGACAGCTGATTGCTTGGGTGAAGTGAAAACAGACTAAGAAATCCCAGAGATCACAGACAACCTCCAAGGCCCTCAAGTGTGAGAAAAGGCACATTGAAGAGACTCTTCAAGACTTCGTACATCACACACGTCCGAAGCCCTGCAAGACACCACCCATTTTCCCCAGGGCAATGTAAAGACAATCATTCCACCCTAACAATAATATTGTAGCTCATCAGACTGTGCTAATCAACCAGATTTTGTTTTTTAAGCATTATTTTATTTAATTCTCATAACAATACTATAATGTAGGTCTCATTACTGTCTTATTTTTTTGGACATGGAAATAGGAGGTTCAGATAAGTTAGCTTAGGACTAATGATTCCTCATTAGTAAATGGTAGTAGAGCTGATATATACTTCATCTTGGATCCCAAGCTCTACACCCAATACTGTGCCTTCCCCTCAGATTATCTCTGCTGGCTGTCCTGGCTCTTATTGCTCCAGTATCTCTTCACATCCACTCTGTGTGTATCTCTTGGATACTTCACTGGGAAACCTCAAACAATGAATTTGGACCAATGGCAACAATAAGCAATTGTATTGAATTAACTTCAATTGATTTAAATATAGTTTAGAAGATCACTTTAGGAACAACTCAGCATGGATTCAGATATTGACTTGAATCCCAAGCATGGCTTCTCAATTAATACTCATTTGAAATATAAAAAATTATTCAACCTCTGTGCATCATAATTTACTTTACTCCCAACTTTTTTTTTTAAGATTTAAAGTAATCTCTATATACAACATGGGACTTGAACTCACAACTCTGAGAACAAGAGCCACAGGCTGTAGCAACTGAGCCAGCCAGGTATCCCTCTGTTAATCATAGCTTAAATGAATGTTATAACAAATCAAACTCAAAATGTTCTTGTAATGATGTAATGAATATACTGATCTTTTTCTACTTACAATAAGGTTATGTCCCAAAAAACACATTGTACATTGTAAATATCGTAAGATGAAAATTCATTTAATACATTACTTACTGAACATTAAGTTTAGCCTCTCCTGCCTTAAGCATGCTTCTAGCACTTAACATTAGTGAACAGTTGGGCAAAAATCATCTCACACAAAGCCTACTTTATAATAAAGTGTTGAATACCTCATGAATTTGTTGAATACAGTACTGCAAGTGAAACACAGAATGACTGTGCTGGTACAGGATGGTTGTAAATGTATCAGCTGTTGACCCTCATGATCGCCTGGCTGACCTGGAGCTGAGGTTCACTGCCCCTGCCCAGCACCAGGAGAGACAACTGTACTAGCTATCACTAGCCCATAAAAAGATCCACATCAAAAATTTGAAGCATGGTTTCTACTGCATGTGTATCACTTTTGCACTATGATAGAGTTGAAAAATCTTTAAGTCAAATCATCGTTAAGTTGGGGACTGTCTGTACATCTATAGTGTTTACAGTATTTCCTGGCAAGTGAGCAACACACAAGTATCTGCTTTTACTAGGATTTGGAAAAGTGAATCACCAGCTGTATTCATTCTGGACAAGCTATCTTAATCAACTTATTTAATTTTTTCTATCTCACTTTACAAATTTATAACATTTTAGAAATGAGAAGATGCTCCATACTTCAGAGTCCACAGTTTATAAAACTATATGTAATTTTTGCACTAACTTTTGTGGTCAAGCTAACGTTTTATCTGGAGAATCTTGAAATACAAGCTATCGCTCTGATAAATAACACATACTGTATATACACTTTTCAATGTAAGTTTCTTTATCACTCATTTCTTTCTTCTCATTAGCCACAGAGCATCTGTGGTCCTCAACATTGATGGGTAACAGGACAGAAGTGACACAGTTCATCCTGCTGGGACTAACCAATGACCCAGAACTGCAGGTTCCTCTCTTCATAATGTTCACCTTCATCTACCTCATCACTCTGGTTGGGAATTTGGGGATTACCGTGCTGATTCTCTTGGACTCCCGTCTCCACACTCCCATGTACTTTTTCCTCAGTAACCTGTCTCTGGCGGACTTTGGTTACTCTACAGCTGTCACTCCCAAGGTCATGTCTGGGTTACTTAGAGGAGACCAGGTCATCTCCTACAGTGCATGTGCTGCTCAGATGTTCGTTTTTGCTGTCTTTGCCACTGTGGAAAATTATCTCTTGGCCTCAATGGCCTATGACCGCTACGCAGCAGTGTGCAAACCCCTCCATTACACCACCACCATGACAACAGGTGTGTGTGCTTGTCTGGCCATAGGCTGTTATATCTTTGGTTTCCTGAATGCTTCTATCTACATTGGAGACACATTTAGTCTCTCTTTCTGTATGAACAATGAAATCCATCACTTTTTCTGTGATATCCCAGCAGTAATGGTTCTTTCTTGCTCTGATAGATATGTCAATGAGCTGATTCTTATTTATGTAGTGAGCTTCAACATCTTTTTTGCTCTCCTGGTTATCTTAATTTCCTACATATTCATATTTATCACCATCCTGAAGATGCACTCATCTGGTAGATATCAGAAGGCTATAGCCACCTGTGCTTCCCACCTCACTGCAGTGTCCATCTTCTATGGGACAGTCATCTTCATGTACACACAGCCCAGCTCCAGCCATTCCATGGACACAGACAAAATGGCATCCGTGTTCTACACTATGGTTATCCCCATGCTGAACCCTATGGTCTACAGCATGAGGAACAAGGAGGTCAAGAATGCTTTCAAGAAGATTGTTTTAAAGTCAAAATTGTCTTTAGGATTGTGATTTTAGCACTGTACAATATCCACTAATCCACTGACATGAAAGCCAGAGTGAAATTAAGTTCCTGAAGTGATATTCTAACTTATTCAAATATCTCTCATACTGAAAATAAAGTAAAGATTATGTGCAGAAATATAAACCTGAAAAAGAATGGCTAAGAAGTCTTGGGCTTAATTGTCAAAAATTTTACTCAGGATATGCACTTATTCACTTATTTACGTGTACTTTTTTTCTACCACATCAATGCAGAAACACTTAAAATAGGGGCACAAATGAGACCGTGAACAGAGTGCATGCATGTGCCCATGAGGATACATACACACTGGAGTAGGCAAATTCCCAAAATTAAATGGAATGTTGCCAGTTTTTAATGATCATAATTTAAATATTTAATTTATGTATTAGAATAGAAATTTATGTCCCATATTTTCACCTCTTTAGTTGATCTACTCTAAGAGTCCTGACTTCAGAGTGAAAATAATATACTATCAAATAAAAGGATCTAATTTGGGGGCTCATTTTATTGGGAGATACATACATATAGTATCTTAAGTGAATTAATATTTCTGTCTTAATTGAGTCATTACATAGAACTATCATGCCCATATTACAATTTTCAAAAGGTAAAACACAGCCAGAGCATGAGAAAGATGGAAGAAGATTAAAAGCATTTTTCAATTTCTTTAGATATTTCTCCAATTCTCACACTACTAAAAACTTCACTTTTCAGTCATGTAATGTACATTTTCCTTCTAGAAATGCACTGGAATGATTAATGCTGGTATTTCACGTTTCCTTTGTTGATTTAAATTATTTTCTGGAAACCCCCCATTCTTTTGCCATTCTTCATTCATGTGATCTTCTTCTTATTTCTTCACAATCTGACAACTTTAAAGATGTTCCTGCAGGGCATTTGTACTTGCTTTTCCCTGTGTAGAATGTTCCCTTATACCATTAAGGTCATTGCTTAAATGTTACTCTATTACACAACATTTCCCGGACCACCTTCATAAACTAGTCCCCTTTTACTCACCATGTACACTGTTCTTTCACTCTGTGACATTCTTCATATCTTTATAAACCCTCATCTTTTGTATATTTTTTGTCTTCTTGTTTATGATTCATGTCTCCCAACTAGAATTTAAATTCTGCGAAAGCCGTGGCTTTATTTATTTATTTTTTTTACAACACTATCTTCAGTACCTAATTGAGTGTTTGTTTCACGGTAGATTCTTAATATATGAATGAAAATAATTAAGCTTTGAGTCACACTGTAGTAATATGATGGATCATTAAACCATTGATGGCTATAGTATGTCATCCACAACACAAACCTTTTAGATAGATGTATAGTGCATTTCAAGAAGCAAAGCTGATTTTATGCTTTACTGAAATATTTTTATCTACATTTTTCACTGAGTGCATGCACTCCAATGTTTGGATACAGGGATTTCTTGGATTTCCTAATCAAGTGAATCATCTGAAATAATCTCATAGTTTTCACTTAGCACTGATGTCTCATTAAATGGCAAGTAGCGTATCAAGTAAGTACTAGTTGGTAAATCATAAAAAGATGTTAAATATGAGATTATTTAAGGACTATTATCTAATTGTATTTGGAAATAACTTCATACATATGAAATATAATTAACTGAAATAATTCTGAGTATCTATGTAGAATATAAACATGGCAATATCTGTCAATAATAAAGATAATGCCCATTCAATATGCTAGTTGTTAGTATAATGCTATATACTATATATATATACACACTATATATATACTATATGCTAGTATAATGTGCAACTTTTATGCTTTTAATTTTGATCCTCAGAGAGCTCTATACTATACAAAACCTATCTACATGAATGAGTACCCTCATCTAATTTGTTATCTCTAGGTAATAGGAGGCTTTACTATTTCAGTACTTGTAAGATTGTGCTTGAATATGCTAATATTCTCATGCTACTATTTGAGGGCACTGTAGAATAACACAAGTATTCACTTCTGCTTTTATGGTGACGTTTCTCCCATTGCAAATATTTATAATTATTATATTAAATAATCATTTAATTTTAGAACTCTTTGAAAGTTACAGAAAATTTCCAAATGTTGCAGAATAGTCAATGTAACCCTGTGGCTGTCTGGAAAATGGCCTGCAAAGAAATCCATATCTTAATTCCTGGAACCTTCCAAGGTCAACTTATATAGCTTAAAAGGACTATGCAGATGTTATTAACTTAAGAATTTTATCCCAGATTTTCTTTGTGGACCATAAATGAAATCCCATGTATACTTATGGTTTTATCACAGATAACATAAGAGTAGATAATGTGACCTTGGAAGTAGATTAAGTGATATGACCACACACCATGGATGACAGTGCCATCAGAAGATGAAAAAGGCAAAAAATGGATTTTGCCTTAGCGCCTATGGAGGGAGGATGGCTCTTCCAACACACTGACTTTTGTCCAGGGAAACCATTTTTGGACTTCTGGATTCTAGACTGAGAGAATGAATATATGTTGTTTAAGCTTCCAAGTTTATGGTTATGTGTTTTTTGCTACAACAATCATAGAAAATGATTACAACTCTCACCTAGAGTCCTCTAAAGAGTAATTTTATATTACCAAGGGATATTTGTAAAACTAAGAAACCAAGATTGGTATATATTAATTTTACTCTTTGTGATGTGTAGTTTTTAAGTGTTTGCAACAAATGCAAAGTCGTATGTTTACCAGCACTGTACCATGGAGATATTTTATCATCCTAAAATTTCCCTTTCCATTTCTGTTATAGACAGCTAGTCCTTACTCCCTCATCTCTTGGAAATCACTGAGCCTTCCTCCATCCCTGTGTTATATGAATGGAATCCCAGGATGTGGAGCCTTGAAAAGGAGTAAATAAAAACTGTTTCTGTTCACAGATGACATGATTATCTATGTAGATATGTAGAAGAATAGAAAAAAAAACTGGGACTAATAAGTGATTATAGCATGGTTGTAAAATGCAAAGCTAATATACTAATTTTATCAATTTCCTATATATGTGCAATGAACAAGTGGAAGTTGAAATTAAAAACACAAACCCTTTCGTATTAGCACCCCAAAATCAAATAGTTATAAATTTAACAAGAAACAACATTAAAAATGAAATAAAAAATACCAAACTCGGATGCGGATGAATGAAACCAAACAAGAATTGAATAAATGGAGAGACATTCCATTCTCATGGATAGGTAGACTCAATATTGTCAAGATATCAGTCCTTTCCAACTTTATCTACAGATTCATTGATGTCTTAAAGTCTCAGCAAGTTATTTATGGATATTGACAAGCTGATTCTAAGGTTTATGTGGAGAGGTAAAAGATCCAGAATAGCTAACAATATTTAAAGAAAAGAACACAGTTGGAGGACTAACACTACTCAACTTCAAAATTTAATTCTCCAAAGAGGACATGCAGATGACCAACAGATACATGAAAAGATGTTCAACATCACTCATCATCAGGGAAATGCAAATCAAAACCACAATGAGACAGTGCCCCACATCTGGCAGAATGGCTAAAATAAAAAAGACAAGAAACCACAAGTATTAGTGAGGATGTGGAGAAAAAGGAACCTTTATGCACTGTTGATGGAAATGTAAACTGGTGCAATAACTGTGGAAAACAGTATGGAGGTTTGTTGCAGGCTATTCTGGCTTGAAAAGTTCTTTCTTGTCCAGCAAGTGAGCGAATGCAGAAATGATAACAAGAGAGGCTAATATCAGGAATGGAGAAGAAATGTGTGGGAAATATCAGAAAGGGAGACAGAACATAAAGACTCCTAACTCTGGGAAACGAACTAGGGGCGATGGAAGGGGAGGAGGGCGAGGGGTGGGGGTGAATGGGTGACGGGCACTGAGGGGGGCACTTGACAGGATGAACACTGGGTGTTATTCTGTATGTTGGTAAATTGAACACCAATAAAAAATAAATTTATTATTAAAAAAGAAGAAAAAAAGGAATGGACAAGAGCCCCAAGCAGTGCTTTTCCATTACGTTCATTCAGTCAGGTTTCATGAGAAAATCAGAAGTATGTGTTTGAGGCAAAGATTACAAGGCAATCATTAAAATATACTAAATTTAGGTAACAATAGGTGGCAGGCATTCATGTCATAGTGATTACAATCTGTGACAACAAAGCTAGTGAGACATGCAGTCTAGACAGAGGTTAGGTTTTAAGTGTTTCTGTTATGTTCCTGGCTAATCTTGGGTGCTTTCGCCCAGGGAGGCGTCTTTCCACTTTAGAGGCAGCTTTCTGCCTTATGCTCGTCTAACCCATTTGTGCAATCGCATGACCTTCCCAAACTATCTCCCATAGAGGCTCCTCAAAAATTAAAAATAAAATTACAACATGATCCAATAATTCCACTACTGGGTATTTACTGAAAGAATATGAAAGCAGTAATTCAAAAATATATATGGACTCCTATGTTTATTGCAGCATTGTTTACAAAAGCCAAACTATGGAAGCAGCCCAAGGGTCCATTGATAGATGAATGGATAAAGAAGAGGTTGTATACATATATAATATTACTTAGCCATAAAAAAGATAAAATCTTGCCATTTGCAACAACATGTTTGGATCTAGAGGGTATAAAATATATGATACATAGAAAACAAAATAAATTCTCAGAAATAGAACTAAAATATACAATATAGGGAACATAGTGGTATTGTATAGTGTTGTGTGGTGACAGATGATAGCTACACTTGTGGTGAGCATAGCATAACATATAAAGTTGTTGACTCACTGTTATACACCTAAAACTAATTAACATTGTGTGTCAACTATACTTCACTAGAAAAGATATATTTTAAATATCAATAATCACAATAAATGTAAATTAAACAAAACCACCCTTGATGTATGTAAAAGTCACCCTAATTTTTTTAAAGATTTTATTATTTATTTGTTTGTTTGTTTGTTTATTTATGAGAGAGAGAGAGCATGAGTGGGTACAGGGGCAGAGGGAGGAGAAGCAGTCTCTCCACTCAGCAGGGAGCCCAAGGTTGTCTCCATCCCAGGACCCTGATATCATGACCTCAGCTGCAGTCAGATGTTTAACCAACTAAGCCTTCCAGGTGTCCCAAAAATCATCTTAATTTTTTAAATAGAGGAGAGGAAAGAAAAGAGAGCAAGACTGCAAATATAGGTATGTGCTACACAACATACCAAATTATGACCCTGCATACAGTTTGTTTCTTCCTTATATAAGTGGGGTGAGGAGATGGGTTTTCCCTCAACGGGGGTCTTTTCCAAGAGTTCTATGCCTGTATAATTTTCTCCATGTTCTTATTCATTAGGCCCTGAAATCCTATCATGATTCTGCATTATATTATTTAAAAGGACCAGACGCTGAACAGAGCCCATCTGGTCATCATGTATTGAACTGAAAGCTAACCTTGTTGGAGACACCAGCTTCTGCCCAAACTGGGTATTTACAGTGAGTCTGCAATGACAAGCAGGGAAGACAACCTGAAATAAAAAAATTGACTCACATTGAAAAGTTAAGCCCTCACTAAGGTCTTTTGTGCATCCACCCTCATTTGCTAGTTGCAGGTACAATTCTGGAATGTCTGTGTGACAGACCATTTTATTATCTCTTTATCATAAACAAAGAAACTGAGATCAGTAGAAAGATAAATCATTTTCTGAGTACTTCAAAAAATCCATGGTAGATGCACTACTTAGATGCAGGCTTCCTAGGAAGCCCCATGTTAATGATCCTTTCTCCGTGTCTTCATGCTTCAGGGAACTCGGAACATCTTGACCAGGACATGAGACAGAATTTCTCCTACATTATTTATAACATTCTTTTAGGGCTGAATTTCTGATTGCAGGCTCACAATTCAGCACTCTTTGCCTTCTTTTCAAGAGCAGGGTAAGCTTCTAGATTCAATCTTCCCTTACAGTGAAAAATGTAATTGATGCAGAAGCAGTGGGGTGGCTCCATCTTCTGTGAGTTTGGGGGCTGGTATCTGGTTGTTCGAATACTATTTCTGCACATTGGCATAAGTACAGGAGTCAGGGCAAAACATTGGTAATCAGCAAAGTGCAGAGGAATATTTTTGAAATTCCATGCTGCTTTTCTTAAGAGGATAGGACAAACCTGTGATAGATGGTACTCTGACTGAGTAGGTGCTGAATTCCTACCGTTTACTGTGTGTTGACTTGTCATTGAGGAATAGCTAACCAAATAGGGTGAAATGACACTTTGTGGATTCCAGAAAGAGCAACAGGAAACCACCAAGATCATTACAGTTATTTCTCTATAGCTTACCCTTTCATCACTTGTTCATCCAGAAAATCTGCCAATGCAGTGATTAAAGCTACAGACATTAAGATCAGTTAGGTATGGGTTAGTATGATAAAGAGATAATAAAATTTTCTGCCCCACAGACTTTCCAGAATTGTATCTACATCCCACAACTTAAATGGAAGCTCCTCATGATCAGTTGCTTAATCTGGCTATTTTACTGGAAATAAAGCTTTGAGTCTTGATATAAAAATTACTTTATTGAACATTAAAAAAATCCAAAAAATCCCAACGCATTATTGACAATGCAATAAATGTTAAGGGAAGAATACTCCCTAACATCCGCTTAATAATGACCTCAACTTGTGCAGTAAATTGGCAATCTTGAAAAATTCTCCTGCCCTAGCATTGAAAAATGCTGTGTTTGAAATTCTCCAAACTGTTTGCCTTCCCTGTGAAAGCCTAACAAAGACTGATAAACATATCTAAAGACTAATTAGAACATCTTTCCCACTTAACCTAAATACATCTTAAAACATTTGCCAACCATCCAATAACTCCGTATTTTTTTAAAGATTTTATTTATTAATTTGAGAATGAGCAAACAAGAGAGTAAGAGAGAGCATGAGCAGGACTGGGAGGAGCAGAGGGAGAAGCCGACTTCCCACTGAGCAGGGGAAGCCCAACTCAGGGCTGGATCCCAAGACCCTGGGATCATGACCTGAGCACAAGGCAGATGTTTAACCCACTGAGCCACCCAGGCACGACTATTTTTTTGTTGTTGTTTTATTCAAGAAACGCACTCTTTTTTCTAACGTTCTTGAACCCCTGCTAGAATGAAAGTGATGAAAAACACTTTTTTCTTGTGGCAACTTTATAAGTAAATTCTATTTGTTAATATGGCATTAGACATACTTATTTCTTTTATATATTTCAAAGGTGGTTTAAAAAATAATGGATTAAAGAAACATTTAAAAGACCGGGTATTGAAACGCCAGGACACCTGCACCCCGATGTTTATCGCAGCAATGTCCACAATAGCCAAACTGTGGAAGGAGCCTCCGTGTCCATCGAAAGATGAATGGATAAAGAAGATGTGGTCTATGTGTACAATGGAATATTCCTTAGCCATTAGAAACGACAAATACCCACCATTTGCTTCAACGTGGATGGAACTGGAGGGTATTATGCTGAGTGAAGTAGGTCAATCGGAGAAGGACAAACATTATATGGTCTCATTCATTTGGGGAATATAAAAAATAGTGAAAGGGAATAAAGGGGAAAGGAGAAAAAATGAGTGGAAATATCAGAAAGGGAGACAGAACATGAAAGACTCCTAAGTCTGGGAAACGAACTAGGGGTAGTGGAAGGGGAGGTCGGTGGGGGGTGGAGGTGACTGGGTGATGGGCACTGAGGTGGGCACTTGACGGGATGAGCACTGGGTGTTATTCTATGTTGGCAAATTGAACACCAATAATAAATAAATAAATAAATAAATAAATAAATAAATAAAATAAGATCGAGTACTAAGGAAACTAATGGAAAATGGAGTTTTTCCCAAAAAGAAAAATCAGGGAAGCAGGGGCAAGATGGCGGAAGAGTAGGGTCCCCAAGTCACCTGTCCCCCACCAAATTACCTAGATAACCTTCAAATCATCCTGAAAATCTACGAATTCGGCATGAGATTTAGAGAGCAGTTGGAACGCTACAGTGAGAAGAGTTCGCGCTTCTATCAAGGTAGGAAGACGTGGAAAAAGAAATAAAGACACAAAAGGCCTCCGAGGGGGAGGGGCCCCGCGAGGAGCCGGGCTGAGGCCGGGGCGAGTGTCCCCAGGACAGGAGAGACCCGTCCCGGAGGAGCAGGAGCTGCACCAACCTTCCCGGCGGGCGGAAAGGGGCTCGCAGGGAGTTGGAGCAGGACCCAGGAGGGCGGGGATGCCCTCGGGCTCCCGGGGACACTAACAGACACCTGCGAGCGCAGGAGAGTGCGCCGAGCTCCCTAAGGGCTGCAGCGCGCACGGCGGGACCCGGAGCAGCTCGGAGGGGCTCGGGCGGCGGCTCCGCGGAGGGGGCTGCGGGGCGGGAGCGCGAATCCAACAGCGCAGGCCCCGGAGCACAGGGCGCCGGGACACAGCCCAGGATCCGGCCTCCCCCGGGACAGGCAGAGGCCGGGAGGACCCAGGACAGCGAGGACGCTCCTGCCCCGAGCTGAGCAGATCAGCGGCCCCACCCCGGAGCCTCCAGGCCCCGCAGACGGAGAGCCCCGTAGTTCCTGCGGAGGCTGAATCCAGGCTTCCAGAGTTGCCATAGCCACTGGGGCTGTTCCTCCTGGGGCCTCACGGGGTAAACAACCCCCGCTGAGCCCTGCAGCAGGCAGGGGCAGAGCAGCTCCCCCAAGTGCTAACACCTGAGAATCAGCACAGCAGGCCCCTCCCCCAGAAGACCAGCTGGACGGACCAGTTCCAGGGGAAGTCAAGGGACTTAAAGTCTACAGATTCAGAAGATACTCCCCCGTGTTTTTTGTTTTTTTTTCTTTTTTCTATTCTTTTTGATTTCTGATTGCTTCCCCCACCCCCCTTTTTTTCACCTTTCTTTCTTTTTCTTTCCCTTTTTCTTCTCTTTTTTTCCTTTTTCTTTCTTTTTCTTTTTTATCTTTATCTTTTCTTTCCTTCTATCTCTTTCTCTCCTTTTCCCATACAACTTGTTTTTGGCCTCTCTGCACTGAGCAAAATGACTAGAAGGAAAACCTCACCTCAAAAGAAAGAATCAGAAACAGTCCTCTCTCCCACAGAGTTACAAAATCTGGATTACAATTCAATGTCAGAAAGCCAATTCAGAAGGACTCACGAGACTTCATGACTGCAGAATTTAGATCCAATCAGGCAGAAATTAAAAATCAATTGAATGAGATGCAATCCAAACTAGAAGTCCTAACGACGAGGGTTAAGGAGGTAGAAGAACGAGTGAGTGACATAGAAGACAAGTTAATGGCAAAGAGGGAAAATGAGGAAAAAAGAGGCAGACAATTAAAAGACCATGAAGACAGATTAAGGGAAATAAATGACAGCCTGAGGAAGAAAACCCTACGTTTAATTGGGGTTCCCGAGGGCGCCAAAAGGGACAGAGGGCCAGAATATGTATTTGAACAAATCCGAGCTGAAAACTTTCCCAATCTGGGAAGGGAAACAGGCATTCAGATCCAGGAAATAGAGAGATCCCCCCCTAAAATCAATAAAAACCGTTCAACATCTCGACATCTAATAGTGAAGCTTGCAAATTCCAAAGATAAAGAGAAGATCCTTAGAGCAGCAAGAGACAAGAAGTCCCTGACTTTCATGGGGAGGAGTATTAGGGTAACAGCAGACCTCTCCACAGAGACCTGGCAGGCCAGAAAGGGCTGGCAGGATATATTCAGGGTCCTAAATGAGAAGAACATGCAACCAAGAATACTTTATCCAGCAAGGCTCTCATTCAAAATGGAAGGAGAGATAAAGAGCTTCCAAGACAGGCAGGGACTGAAAGAATATGTGACCTCCAAACCAGCTCTGCAAGAAATTTTAAGGGGGACTCTTAAAATTCCCCTTTAAGAAGAAGTTCAGTGGAACAATCCACAAAAACAAGTACTAAATAGATATCATGATGACACTAAACTCATATCTGTCAATAGTAACTCTGAACGTGAACGGGCTTAATGACCCCATCAAAAGGCGCAAGGTTTCAGACTGGATAAAAAAGCAGGACCCATCTATTTGCTGTCTACAAGAGACTCATTTTAGACAGAAGGACACCTACAACCTGAAAATAAAAGGTTGGAGAACCATTTACCATGCAAATGGTTCTCAAAAGAAAGCAGGGGTAGCCATCCTTATATCAGATAAACTAAAATTTACCCCGAAGACAGTAGTGAGAGATGAAGAGGGACACTATCTCGTACTTAAAGGATCTATCCAGCAAGAGGACTTAACAATCCTCAATATATATGCCCCGAATGTGGGAGCTGCCAAATACTTAAACCAATTATTAACCAAAGTGAAGAAATACTTAGATAATAATACACTTATACTTGGTGACTTCAATCTAGCTCTTTCTACCCTCGATAGGTCTTCTAAGCACAACATCTCCAAAGAAACGAGAGCTTTAAATGATACACTAGACCAGATAGATTTCACAGATATCTACAGAACTTTACATCCAAACTCAACTGAATACACATTCTTCTCAAGTGCACATGGAACTTTCTCCAGAATAGACCACATACTGGGTCACAAATCGGGTCTGAACCGATACCAAAAGATTGGGATCGTCCCCTGCATATTCTCAGACCATAACGCCTTGAAATTAGAACTCAATCACAAGAAGAAGTTTGGAAGGACCTCAAACACGTGGAGGTTAAGGACCATCCTGCTAAAAGATGAAAGGGTCAACCAGGAAATTAAGGAAGAATTAAAAAGATTCATGGAAACTAATGAGAATGAAGATACAACTGTTCAAAATCTTTGGGATGCAGCAAAAGCAGTCCTGAGGGGGAAATACATCGCAATACAAGCATCCATTCAAAAACTGGAAAGAACTCAAATACAAAAGCTAACCTTACACATAAAGGAGCTAGAGAAGAAGCAGTAAATCGACCCGACACCCAGCAGAAGAAGAGAGTTAATTAAAATTCGAGCAGAACTCAACGAAATTGAGACCAGAAGAACTGTCGAACAGATCAATAGAACCAGGAGTTGGTTCTTTGAAAGAATTAATAAGATAGATAAACCATTAGCCAACCTTATTAAAAAGAAGAGAGAGAAGACTCAAATTAATAAAATCATGAATGAGAAAGGAGAGATCACTACCAACACCAAGGAAATACAAACGATTTTAAAAACATATTATGAACAGCTCTACGCCAATAAATTAGGCAATCTAAAAGAAATGGACGCATTCCTAGAAAGCCAAAAACTACCAAAAGTGGAGCAGGAAGAAATAGAAAACCTGAACAGGCCAATAACCAGGGAGGAAATTGAAGCAGTCATCAAAAACCTCCTAAGACACAAGAGTCCAGGGCCAGATGGCTTCCCAGGGGAATTCTATCAAACGTTTAAAGAAGAAACCATACCTATTCTACTAAAGCTGTTTGGAAAGATAGAAAGAGATGGAGTCCTTCCAAATTCATTCTATGAGGCCAGCATCACCTTAATTCCAAAACCAGACAAAGACCCCACCAAAAAGGAGAATTACAGACCAATATCCCTGATGAACATGGATGCAAAAATTCTCAACAAGATACTAGCCAATAGGATCCAACAACACATTAAGAAAATTATTCACCATGACCAAGTAGGATTTATCCCCGGGACACAAGGCTGGTCCCGTGTTTTACACTCGTAAAACAATCAATGTGATTCATCATATCAGCAAGAGAAAAACCAAGAACCATATGATCCTCTCATTAGATGCAGAGAAAGCATTTGACAAAATACAGCATCCATTCCTGATGAAAACTCTTCAGAGTGTAGGGATAGAAGGAACTTTCCTTAACATCTTAAAAGCCATCTACGAAAAGCCCACAGCAAATATCATTCTCAATGGGGAAACACTGGGAGCCTTTCCCCTAAGATCAGGAACAAGACAGGGATGTCCACTCTCACCACTGCTATTCAACATAATACTGGAAGTCCTTGCCTCAGCATTCAGACAACAAAAAGACATTAAAGGCATTCAAATTGGCAAAGAAGAAGTCAGACTCTCCCTCTTCGCCGATGACATGATACTCTACATAGAAAACCCAAAAGCCTCCACCCCAAGATTGCTAGAACTCATACAGCAATTTGGTAGCGTTGCAGGATACAGAATCAATGCCCAGAAATCAATGGCATTTCTATATCCTAACAATGAGACTGAAGAAAGAGAAATTAAGGAGTCAATCCCATTTACAATTGCACCCAAAAGCATAAGATACCTAAGAATAAACCTAATCAAAGAGGTAAAGGATCTATACCCTAAAAACTATAGAACACTTCTGAAATAAATTGAGGAAGACACAAAGAGATGGAAAAATATTCCATGCTCATGGATTGGCAGAATTAATATTGTGAAAATGTCAAGGTTACCCAGGGCAATTTACACGTTCAATGGAATCCCTATCAAAATACCATGGACTTTCTTCAGAGAGTTAGAACAAATTATTTTAAGATTTGTGTGGAATCAGAAAAGACCCCAAATAGCCAGGGGAATTTTAAAAAAGAAAACCATATCTGGGGGCATCACAATGCCAGATGTCAGGTTGTACTACAAAGCTGTGGTCATCAAGACAGTGTGGTACTGGCACAAAAACAGACACATAGATCAATGGAACAGAATAGAGAATTCAGAAGTGGACCCTGAACTTTATGGTCAACTAATATTCGATAAAGGAGGAAAGACTATCCACTGGAAGAAAGACAGTCTCTTCAATAAATGGTGCTGGGAAAATTGGACATCCACATGCAGAAGAATGAAACTAGACCACTCTCTTGCACCATACACAAAGATAAACTCAAAATGGATGAAAGATCTAAATGTGAGACAAGATTCCATCAAAATCCTAGAGGAGAACACAAGCAACACCCTTTTTGAACTTGGCCACAGTAACTTCTTGCAAGATACATCCACGAAAGCAAAAGGAACAAAAGCAAAAATGAACTATTGGGACTTCATCAAGATAAGAAGCTTTTGCACAGCAAAGGATACAGTCCACAAAACTAAAAGACAACCTACAGAGTGGGAGAAGATATTTGCAAATAACATATCAGATAAAGGGCTAGTTTCCAAAATCTATAAAGAACTTATTAAACTCAACAGCAAAGAAACAAACAATCCAATCATGAAATGGGCAAAAGACATGAAGAGAAATCTCACAGAGGAAGACCATAGACATGGCCAACATGCACATGAGAAAATGGTCTGTGTCACTTGCCATCAGGGAAATACAAATCAAAACCACAATGAGATACCACCTCACACCAGTGAGAATGGGGAAAATTAACAAGGCAGGAAACCACAAATGTTGGAGAGGATGCGGAGAAAAGGGAACCCTCTTACACTGTTGGTGGGAATGTGAACTGGTGCAGCCACTCTGGAAAACTGTGTGGAGGTTCCTCAAAGAGTTAAAAGTAGACCTGCCCTATGACCCAGCAATTGCACTGTTAGGGATTTACCCCGAAGATTCAGATGCAATGAAACGCCGGGGCACCTGCACCCCGATGTTTCTAGCAGCCATGTCCACAATAGCCAAACTGTGGAAGGAGCCTCGGTGTCCATCGAAAGATGAATGGATAAAGAAGATGTGGTTTATGTATACAATGGAATATTACTCAGCCATTAGAAACGACAAATACCCACCATTTGCTTCAACGTGGATGAAACTGGAGGGTATTATGCTGAGTGAAGTAGGTCAATCGGAGAAAGACAAACAGTGTATGTTCTCATTCATTTGGGGAATATGAATAATAGTGAAAGGGAATATAAGGGAAGGGAGAAGAAATGTGTGGGAAATATCAGAAAGGGACACAGAACATAAAGACTTCTAACTCTGGGAAACGAACTAGGGGTGGTGGAGGGGGATGAGGGCGGGGGGTGGGGGTGAGTGGGTGACGGGCACTGAGGGGGACACTTGACGGGATGAGCACTGGGTGTTATTCTGTATGTTGGTAAATTGAACACCAATAAAAATTAATTTATTAAAAAAAAGAAAAAAAAAGAAAAAAAAAGAAAAATCAGGGCCTCATAAAGAACCATATCCCATCAGCAAGGTTGAGGGGCTTTGGTAATGTCATGTCTATGTTTCTAAATTGAAATCTGTGCCTCTTCCATTACTGTCTGTTTTGTATCAGAGCTCTTTTTCCCCCAATTATCTCTGCTCTAGTACAACAGTATTTATTGAGAATATGTGGAATGAGCAAAGTTTTATTTTTCTTTCTTTCTTTCTTTCTTTCTTTCTTTCTTTCTTTCTTTCTTTCTTTCTCTTCTTTCTTTTTTTTTCTTCTTTCTTTCAGTGCATAAGTTGCTAGGATAAGGAGCCATGCATGGATTAAGTGAGGAAGACCATTTAACCTCCACAGTAGCCTGGACATTGTACTTCCAAATTCATTACTTGGGATTTGGATTGTCTCTTTGGTGGAGATGGATAATAAATTTTCTGGAGATGCCTGGGTGGCTCAGTGGTTAAGCATCTGCCTTCGGCTCAGGGTGTGATCCTGGGGTCCCGGGATCAAGGCCCACATCAGGGTCCCTGCATGGAGTCTGCTTCTCTCTCTGCCTATGTCTCTGCCTCTGTGTGTGTGTGTGTCATGAATAAATAAATAAAATCTTTTTAAAAAATATTTAAAAATAAATTTCCTGTATGGGAGGAAGATTAAGATGGATATTTGATGATCATAAGTGTTACAATGGAAAAGACTGAATGGTTATTTTCCAGACTATGTTTACTCCTGGAAAAACCCACAGACTCTATTTCTCTGCCTTTCATGTAGTTAGCTGTGACCATATGCTTGTGTTCTTATCCATAGTTGTGAGTACAGGTCATATAGGCCACTTCCATGTCTGCACCATGAAATTCCCCGTGATGTGCCATTCCTTCTTTTTCTTTGTCACCAGCTGAGTAGAGAGGATACAGACAATAGGGGATGACAAAACCACTAAATGGAAAGAACCTGGGTTAGCTGAATCTCCGAAGAAGCTCCCACAGAACAGCTAATGGAACAATATGCAAACAAGAAAAATCTTTATGCCTGTACCTCTGCCATTTGGGAGTTTGCTTGTATGGCAGCTAGTATTATTTAGCCTAACAGATAGAAGGAGCTTTCTCATAAGACCATGTGGATGCTGTTGTGGGGCTGGGGAGGATATATACTGGAAAAACTATCAAATTTCTCTAACACAATTTGATTCTACACTGCTTTCTTTGTGAATCCTCACCCAGCCTCTATATCATAACCAAAGTGGCTATCACCAATTAAATTAGCACAGAGTTTGGAGAGAGAATAGGTTCAATGTGAATTCAATTCCAAGACAAACTTTGTGATACAGGGAAAGTTATTTAAGTGTTCTGGGTTTCTAAAGGGGAACCTAATGCCTCTCTCATAGACTTATATTAAATGGGTACTGAATGAGCCAGACCACAGCTCAGTGCCTGAAACAGAGTAGCTGCTCAAAATATATTAGTATCTTTTCCCTTCTGTTCCCTTTCTTATCCGTCTTCATTCATCTAATTTGCCAAACTTCTCCAGGGAACTATTAAAGCAGCTATGAATTATATTGGCTTGTTTTTATAGGTTTAACTGTAGTACTAAATTACAAGCTGTTGTGATAAAAAAATGTTATCTCATTTAGGTATGTATTCTTAGAATCTAGACTAATGTCTATTCCACAGAACTCAAGAGTATCTAATGAAATATGATCCCATGTAGGAACAAACTTACATGGAAAAAAGCCCACAAATATTTATCTCTAACATCTTTCCCTTCATAATGATCAAAATATCATATATTCATTTTTGTGTGTTTACTCTTTTTGTTTGTTTTCCCCATGAAATTAAAGTGCTATACATCCTGGCACAGTTTCTGGTCTGGTCACTAACAAAGACTCAGTCCTAGAGCAGAGCTGAAGCTCAGTAAAATATTTTAAGAGATAAACAGCTGCTTGATAGGAATTGAACAAAGAAATGCATCGTCTGTTTGTAAAAACAGAACAGAAACAACAGAACACGTTAGGTTATGCTGCAGTAACACATTAAACTGAGAACTCACAGTTGAACATAAGATCATAAAAATTTTATATCAGTTTCCTATGGCTGCTGTAACAAATGAGCACACTCCAGGGCCTTCAAACAACACACGTTGATTTTCCCACAGTTCTGAAGGCCAGTTGTTGGAAGTCAGTTTCACTGCGAAGGAACAAAAGTATCAGTCTTCAGAGTGTCCAGGGGAGACTCTGTCCCTTGTAGATCTTATCTCAGGTGGCTGCCTGCATTCCTGGCTTTATGCCCATCAGTCAATATCTGCCTTTGTGGTCCCATTACTTTCTCCTCCTATTTGTCTAACTTCCCGCTGCCTCTCCTTTTTTAATTTATGTGAAATTAGCATAATAAAATCAATTCACATTCAACTCAATTTAATTCAATAACAATTTAAAAAATAAAGTGTGCAACTCAGTAGTATTTGGCATATTCACAGTGTTCTGCAGCCATCACATCTATTTAATTCCAAAAGATTTTTTCACTCACCAAGAAGATCCTGTACCTCTGAAGGCCCCAGCCCCTGGGAACCAAAAATGTGTTTTCAACCTCTATGGATTCACCTATTATGGATAGGTGTAAACAGAATCATATAACATGCGATCTTTTATGTCTGACTTCTTATATTCAGTTTAATGTTTTGAAGTGGCTCATCTGTGTCACAGTATGTATCAATACTTCCTTTTTTATGGCTGACTAATATTCCATTGTATGTATATGCCACATTTTTCACCCATTCTCAACTGATATACGTTTTAATGGTTGTCACCTATTGGCAATTGTTAATAATGCAGCATAACTATTGGTATTTATGCACAAATATTGTTTGAGGACTTGTTCTCATTTTTGGTGATATCACTAGGAGCAGAATGGCTGGTTCATATGGTAAATGTATGTTTAACTTTTGAAGACCACCAATCTGTTTTTAATAGCAACTTTCCAATTTTACATTCCCACCAGCAATGCACAATGATTCCAATTTATCCACATTCTTGCCACAGCCTGTTAGCGCCATTTTTTTTTATAATAGCTGTCCTAAAGGGCATAAAATGGTATCGTGTAGTTTGGGTTTATTTCCCCCAAATGCCTAATGATTTTGAGCATAATTCCATGTGCTTATTGGCTTTTAATAAGTCTTCTCTTGAGAAATATCTGTTCAAATATCTTGCCCATTTTTCAACTGAGCTATTGGTTTTTCTGTTGTTGAATTGTTTGAGTTCTTTATATATCCTGTATATTATGTCCTTTTCAAAAATGTGATGGGCAAATTTTTTCCCATTCTGTAGATTTCCTTTTCACTTTCTTAAAGATGTACTTTGTGATACAAAGGTTTGAAGTCCAATTTATCTCTTTTTTCTTTTGTTGTTTATGTTTGGTGTAATCCGTGAAACACCATTGCCAGATCCAAAACCTGGACTTTCCCCACATTTTATGATAATTTCATGTTTTTAGCTCTTGTATTTTAGTAATCAACCATTTTGAATTGGTTTTTATATACAGTACGAGGAAGGGGTCTAACTTCATTCTTTTGCATTTGAGTATCTAGTAGTCCCAGTACCATTTGTTGATGACTTCTTTTCTAGCTAATTAGACTTGGCACCTTTGTAAAAAATCAATTGGTAATGGATATATCAGTTTATTTCTTGTGTGTCAATTCTATTCAATTGATCTATGTCTCTAACCTTAAGGCAATATCAAATTACTTTGATTATTTCAAGTTTGTATTAATTTTGAAATCAAGAAGTATGAGTCCTCCTACTTTGTTTTTCCTTCTCAATATTGTTTGGCTATTGATGGTCCCTGGAATTTTAGACTAACCCTTCTATTTCTGGTCATTGGGAATATGATAGGGATTGCATTAATCTTGTAGATCACTTTGGAAAATATTGCCATTAAACAATAGCATAACTTCCAATCCATGAACATAGAATGTCTTTTCATTTATTTAGACTTCCTTGAATTTCAACAATTTATTTTGTAGTTTTAGTATACAATCTTTCACCTCTTGGTTAAATGTATTCCTTGGTTAAAATTATTATAAAATACTTCTGTATTTTAACATAAATATGATGTGGTAAGTGGAATATTTCCATAAATTTTTTCTAAGATTGTTTATTGCTAGTGTATTCAAGCACAGCTTATTTTTGTTTGGTGATTAAGTTTATTAGCTAATAGTTTCTTGTACATTTAGGATTTTCTCTATATAAGATCATGTCATTTGAAAATCTTATGATTTTTCTTCTTTCTTTCAAATTTATATGCCTTGTAATTCTCATTTTTTATATATTCTTATTGGGGTTCGATTTGCCAACATATAGTATAACACCCAGTGCTCATCCCGTCAAGTGTCCCCCCTCAGTGCCCATCACCTAGTCACGCCTTCCCCCACCCACCTCCCCTTCCACTACGCCCTGTTCGTTTCCCAGAGTTAGGAGTCTCTCATGCTTGTAATTCTCATTTTCTTGGGTAATTGCTCTAGATAGAACTTTCAGTACAACTTTGTATAAAAGTGGTGAAAGCAGGCACACTTCTCTGGTATGTGATCTTACAGGAAAGGATTTCACTCTTTCACATTCAAGTGTGATGTTAGCTGTGGGTTTTTTATTAATGCTTTTTATAATTTTGTGGAAGTTCACTTCTATTCTTAGATTTCTGGTTGCTTTTATCATGACGGCATTGGATATTTTGTCAGATATTTTTCTGAATTAATAAATTAGATAATTATATGTTTTTTCTCCTCAATCTGGTTAATTATATTGGCCAATTTCAAATTTTGTTTTTTCTAGTTTTTTAAAAGGTATGATATATCATATTATATAAGTTTAAGATGTACGACGTAATTATTTGAAATGATTGCAACCCCCAATGTTTAATAGCAGCAATGTCCACAATAGACAAACTATGGAAAGACTCCAGATGTTCACTGATGATGAATGGGTAAAGACAATGTGTTATATCTGTGTGTGTGCGTGTGTGTGTGTGCGCACGCGCGCGTGTGTGTGTAATATTATCCAGCCATCAAAAAGAATGAATTTTTTTCAATTTGTAACATGGATGGAACCAGAGTGTATTATGCTAAGTGAAATAAGTCAGTCAGAGAAAGATAAATGCCATATGATTTCACTCTTCTGTGGAATTTAAGAAACAAAACTGATGAACATAGGGAAAGGGAAGGAAAAATAAAATAGGATAAAAACAGAGAAGGAGTCTAACCATAAGGGACTCTTAACTATAGAGAAAAAACTGAGGGTTGATGGAGTAGAGGGATTTGGGGTGATTGAGTTATGGGCATTAAAGACAGCACTTGATATAATAAGCACTGGGTGTTTTATGTAACTGATGAATCACTGAATTCCACCCCAAAATTAATAATATACTAAATGTTAGCTAACTTGAATTTAAGTAAAACCAAAAACAAAATAAAATATCACTGGAGAAAAAAAAAGAAATGATTGCAACAATATTTGGCTAACATCTATGACCACACATAGTTACAAATTTCTTTTCTTTAATAATAAATTTATTTTTTATTGGTGTTCAATTTGCCAACATACAGAGTAACACCCAGTGCTCATCCTGTCAGGTGCCCACCACCTGGTCACTCCCACCCCCCGCCCTCCTCCCCTTCCGCCACCCCTAGTTCGTTTCCCAGAGTTAGGAGTCTTCCATGTTCTGTCTCCCTTTCTGATATTTCCCACTTATTTTTTCTCCTTTCTCCTTTATTCCCTTTCACTATTATTTATATTCCCCAAATGAATGAGAGTTAAAAATAGATCTGCCCTACGACCCAGCAATTGCACTGCTGGGGATTTACCCCAAAGTTACAAATTTCTTATCTTTCGATAAGAACTTTTGAGATCTAATGTCTTAGGAACCTTTATATATATATATATAATGAGTATTGTTAATTATAGTTATCATGATGTACATCAAATCCCCAGAACTTATTTATCTTATAATTTGTACCTTTGACCACCTTTCTCTGTTTTCTTGACTCCCCAACTCCTACTTCTGGAGCCACATGAGTGCCTGGGGGATGTGGATAGAGCATTAGCTGCATCTGCCATGACAGGCAATTCAGGGTAGAAAAGAAGCCCATCTGTCTACAGACCATAATCAAATTTTTGAATGGACTTATAGTATTAAGGCTGAATTTGCTCTTTATATTTTTGGCCATTGTGTCATATTGTTGGTTTTTTGTAAACACAAGAAAAAAAATAGGGATTTCACATATCAGTCTCTTAAAAATCCAGTAGCCTACAATTTAATTATAACAAGTAAAAGAACGGAAAGGAGAATAAAGTGAAATAAAATAGATGGCAGACAGAAAAAACAAAATAAGTTTTTAGACTATGTTATTAATATCAATAATATTAAAAAGGTAAATGTGTCAAACCCACTCTTTATTGTATTGAATGGCAATAAAATTGAGGAAAGGAAAAAAATTATCACAAATGCATCTGTGTGCTAGTCAAAGGAAGAAACTATATATCACTGTATCTTGTTTAATTGCTTCTTCCCTAGATAGAAGTGATTGCCCTCACAGGCACCTATCCCCTAGGACTTTCAAGCCAACAAATTGTCTCCTGGTTCTCATTCATTAGGATCTGAAATCATATCCTGACTCCACCTGACAATATTTTAAAGGGACCAGACTCTGAGTAGACTCTTTCAGTCGCCCTTTATCCAAATGAATGCTAATGCTTTATAGTACACACACCAGTCTTTCCCCAAACTGAGTGTTGGCAAGGACTCAGCGACCACAGCCAGGAGAAACACCCTAAGATAATAATTATATTATTTTATGTTGAAATAAAAACCCTTACTAAGGTCTTTATAGACTCACCCTTGTTCACAGATAAAATCCTGTGAAATCATGAGAGAAGGAATTTTATTGTTTCTATACCATAAACAAGGAAACTGAACTCAGTGTAAGGTAAATGACATTTGTAATACACAGAAAAATCCAAAGTAGATGCAAGACTTGAACCTTGTCTTCCTAGCTCCATGTTCATGCTCCTTTTTCATCTTTCCATGTCTCAAGTACCTTGGAACATTTTGACCAATACCGGAGATATGCTCCAAAATTGTTTATACATTCTTGTAGGTCTGAATTTCTGATTTCAGACTCACAGTTCAGGATTGTCTTTTTCTTCTTTTCAAGAGCAAGGTAAGCTTCTATCTTTGATACATATTTTTTGTAAAAAAAAATGTAATTGATGCAGAAGCACTGGGGCAGCTACATCTTCCATGAGTTTTTTTTAGCTGATTTCTAGTTATCTGGACACTTTTCCTAAAACCTTGGCTTAAGTATGGGCATTCAAATGCAGAAACATTTTTATCAGCAGAGAGTATTATAGAATTTATGAAATTTCATGCTACTTTCCTTAAGAGGATAGTATAAACCTATTGTTTTGTGCTGGTCTCAGGCTATTGATAACCAGGGTTGTGGCTGGATGGATCTTTGTGGTTCTTATAATAACTGTAAGATGTGTTCAGCAATAACCCACCAGGAAACTCTGAAAGAGATAGGTTTATTACTCACAGGTCCTGGAAACCACATGGTACACCTTGGGTCACACAGCAAGGTCATGGATAGAGATAGAGAGCAGGCCTGGGTTCTGCTTTTATTGGTGTGGAGGGTAGGGGCCTAGAATATCCTGGTTTCACTCTTTAGTGATAAACCTAAAACACAGGAGAGGGAATTTAAAGCATAGAAAGAGAGAGAGAGAGAAAACAAAAACAAAAAACAAGTGGCCCAGATGGTAGGTTATCTAAATCAACCAGGATCTCTAAAACAAAGGAGTCTGGTGGTGGGGAGCTGGCTCTTTATCTGGTGGCTGGCAATGTGTATATCTGAGATAGATATCTTTGAAGTGGATGCCTCTGTGGATGTCTAGACATCAAATCATAAATCAGGCACTTGCATTAGAAAAAAAGAAAAACATTTTATTAGGGCTTACTCAGCAACTATGATAGATGGTACTCTGAGTTGGTGGTGAATTTCTCCTTGTTTACTATATGTTGACTTGTAATTGTAGGGATAACTAACCAAACAGGGTGAAATGACACTTCTTAAAACACCAGAACAAACTAGGGGTGGTGGAAGGGGAGGTGGGTGGGGAGTGGGGGTGACAGGGTGACGGGCACTGAGGGGGGCACTTGATGGGATGAGCGCTGGGTGTTATTCTATATGTTGGCAAATTGAACACCAATAAAAAATAAATAAATAAATAAATAAATAAATAAATAAATAAATAGTTTCTAAAAAAGACACCAGAAGGATCATCATGAAGTTACCAAGATCCTTAATCCATTTTTATTACTATTTCCCCATAACCTGCCCTTTTATTACTTGATCAAGAAAATCTGGCAATGCAATAACTAAGGCCACAGGCATTAAAATTAGTGAGAGATTAGTTTGTATCTTAAACATTTCACATTAGGTATAGAATTTTAAGAAGGCACATAATTTCTCAAATCCTTCATTTTCTTAACTGTAATTAGGTTATAAGTCTATGTGTGTGTTAGTGTGTGTGCATACACAATTCATATCCCTTCCTCTTTGTTATTCCCATCTATTCATCCATCTATCCATCCATCCCTCATGCAGCCATTTCCCAACTTCCTGTCTTTGATGTCTGTTTGCCTGCTTATTTGTCTGTATTTTCGATTTCTGTTTATCTATGAGATAAACTAGCACATAAGCACTGAATTAAAGCTGTTCCTTACACTCAGAAATCTGATTTGGGAATGGATTCATCCAAATATGTGACCCTGGAAGAGTTGATACCTCTTTCTATCCTTCTGCTGATTATTAATTTTTTTTTAATTTTTATTTATTTATGATAGTCACACAGAGAGAGAGAAAGTGAGAGAGGCAGAGACACAGGCAGAGGGAGAAGCAGGCTCCACGCACCGGGAGCCCGACGTGGGATTCAATCCCGGGTCTCCAGGATCGCGTCCTGGGCCAAAGGCAGGCTCCACACCTCTGCGCCACCCAGGGATCCCCCTTCTGTTGATTATTATACACAATCAGAAAGTTGGTCACGAGAATCATGAAGGTGTCTTAGTTTCAACAATTTCTAACTCTCTAGATAATTTACCTATTATATATTCTTTTCATCTCCATCGTGGCAGTTAGAATAATGCTCCACATATGCCCACACCCTAATCCCAGAATTTGTGATTACATTCTCTTCAGGGTAAAAGGTATTATGCACAAATGAGTAAGATAAGGATTTTGAGATAACAATTTTATACTGGATTATCCATGGAGATCCAATAAGAACATTCCAGTCATAATAAAACATAACAAATGCTAAATAAAAATTATAGCTTATACTGTTATTGAGTAATGGATTCACAAACATAAATACGGTAATTCCAGACATGTAACATGTGGAGGGGCCAGGAGGAATATGGTAGCAAACAGTAGTTACCAGGAAATAGGTGTACCTCCAAAGACTTCAAATACAAATAAAAAAATTTAAACATTGTGCTTGCCCAAGAATGATCTGCAGCACGAGAGTCAAACCCATAGACATAGATTTTCAACCCTCAATATTCATGAACCAGTAAATGTTGACACTAATGGCAGTAATAATGAATCTAAAATAAACTAAGAGTCTTTCAACTCAGGCTAACATGTGGATCAAAAGGAAGACATTAAGTAATAGAGGTCTACGTGAGGGTTCTTACACAGAATGGCTGGCAAAGCCACTAACATAAGAGACGTAGGAGAGAGTGAGAAATACTGGAAGAAACAAAAGATTTTAGTGGACATAGTGCATGAGAAAATACAACTCAGAGTACAGCTACCAGACATCAATTCACTCACACCTCGAAGCTCTGCATGTTGCCACTAATGTCCCTAAACCAACAGACATCATTGCTTCATCCTAATTGTAATATTACACATAGAATTCATCAGAATAATGCTGAACACCCACATTGTGTGAACTGTTTGTCATGATTACTTCACTTAACACTACAGGAACATGGAGGTATGTTCCAATACCACCTTCATTTTACTGATGGATAAAGTGAAGCTCAGGAAACGTAGTTTAAGACAACATCTCCTGGGTGATAAATAGGAGTTCTTCTGTGTGAATGCACATGCACATCAGCCTAGAGCCCAATATTTTGCACCCAATTCTGTATCTTCTTTAGCATTTGTTGACTGTTTCTGTCTCTAATGTTGCCTTTATCTCACTGCGTGCATACATGTGTACCTGTGGATTCCTGTACTGTGCAGCCCCAAGCATTGAACTTGGAAGAATGGATACATGATTAACTGTAAATTGAATAGGATTAAAATCAATTCCAATTCATTGATGACATTAAATTTGGGAACCAGTCTGAATGTGTCTAAAGCCTGGTCCTGTCAATACCATGTAAACTTGAATACTCAGTCTCTTTGTTGCCAAGTTACCTGTTATATATATATATATATATATATATATATATATATATATATATATATATATAATAACTAATCAATCTTATGGGGATAATGAAAGGGTTGAATGAACATATCGACGTGAAAGTTAGTAGTGGATCCAAAATATCTGATTTACGAGTTCAATCCATTCTAGTATGTGAGCTTGGGCAGCTCACTACCCCTTCCTATGACTCAATTTATTCATCTACAAAAATAAGTTGGGAAGATGTTATGTGATGAACCTTCCTCTATAAAAGTCTATTCTTGTATGGATAAACTATCACTAAATTGCATTGTCATTCTCATGCTTAGAAATGGAGAATATTCAAAAATAAATTATGGCAATAATAAAATATTACTAATGCATTTTGATTTCTGTGCAACTTCCCTTTATTGATCATTCTCTTCTCTTCTTGTTACCACAGAGCATCTTGTGATTCTCAAATAACATCCATGGAAAATAATACAGAGGTGTCTGATTTCATCCTGCTGGGACTAACCAATGCCCTAGAGCTGCAGATTCCTCTCTTTGTAATATTCATCCTCATTTACCTCATCACTCTGCTTGGGAACCTGGGGATGATCACACTGATCTTGCTGGACTCTCGTCTCCATACTCCTATGTACTTCTTCCTCAGTAATCTGTCTCTGGTAGACTTTTGTTACTCCTCAACAGTCACTCCCAAGGTCATGGCTGGGCTCCTTATAGGAGACAAGGTCATTTCCTACAATGCATGTGCTGCCCAGATGTTCTTTTTTGCAGTCTTTGCTACTGTGGAAAATTACCTCTTAGCATCAATGGCCTATGACCGCTATATAGCAGTGTGTAAATCCCTCCATTATGCCACCACCATGACGACAGGTGTGTGTGCTCATCTCACCATAGTCTCCTATGCCTGTGGAATCTTAAATGCCTCTGTAAATGTTGTAGATACCTTCAGTCTCTCTTTCTGTATGTCCAATGTTGTTCATCATATTTTCTGTGATATTCCAGCAGTCATGGCTCTGTCATGCTCTGATAAACACATCAGTGAGCTGATTCTCATTTTTATCTCAAGCTTTAATGTGTTTTTTGCACTTTTTGTTATCTTTATTTCCTATACATTCATATTTATTACCATTTTGAAGATACAGTCAGGTGAGGGATAACAGAAGGCTTTGTCTACCTGTGCTTCTCACCTTGTTACAGTTTCCTTATTTTATGGGACAGTCATCGTCATGTACTTACAGCCAAGTTCTCATCATTCCATGGACACAGACAAAATCGCATCTGTGTTCTATACTATGGTCATCCCCATGCTGAACCCTGTGGTCTACAGCTTGAGGAACAAAGAGGTCAAGAATGCATTCAAGAAGGTTGCTGAGAAGGCAAAATATTCTCTAGGTGTGGTCTATAAATGATGTAGATCCACAGCAAGTATTTTAACCCACTTAGATCTACTCCACACCAGAACTACATGTTAATGGACATTTGGGATATTAGAAAAAAATTTTGTCTAATATTATTTATTTCTTTAGGTGAGGAATAGTTCCAATCATCTAAAGTGCAGAAAAGATACAATAATGGTTTTTAATGAGGCTTATATAATGAAGTATGTGCTTTTGTTGACACATTCCATCCAGAGAATATCAATAATGATAGCATCTCAATAAATTAATGTTTTAGCCATTATTGAGTGATCTGGGGGGCAAAAAGCATATTCATGTGGAAGTTTCCAAAAGTAAATAATCACATTAAAATAAAAGGAGATGTGGTTACATTATTTTTACCTTAATCTTTTGAATACCATTCTTCACATTTTGCTTTTAAATTTGCATTAAAAAATAGTAAGGATAGTTGGCTTTCTTTGGTAATAAATGTTTTGAAATGGTTCATGTCACTTATTAGTTTATGCTCTAATTGAGCTACCCTTCATCTCACCTTGTATCACTGGTTACTGGCAATACTGGACAGTCCCCATCTCACCTTGTCCCAGCTTCTTTGTATTTGCTATTTCCACTGTATGAGCTATTTTTATACTTACTTCAGATTGCTTGTTAAATGATACCAATCCAGGGAGGCCAAAGACACCTGCCACAAGGAACTTTACAAAATAGTCACTCCCTTCCCATGAACTTTTTTCCCTAAGCCTATTCTATTCTTCACAGACACTATTGACACTCAGCTCTTGTATTTATGTTTTCAACTGTTCATCTGTTTCCCTAGACTTGCATGGAAGTCTCTTTAAGCAGTAGCTTAATAGGGTTATTTCAGTGAAAATAAAGCTTTGAGATTGACTTAAAAATCACTTTCTTGAATATCAAAATAACTCCAGAAACTCAAAATTATATGGGTGAAAGTGAGCTACAAAAAGTCTACATTTCAAGGGAACAATACCACCAATGTGAACCCACTAATGATCTTAACTCTTGCAGGAAATTAAGAGTCTCAAAAAACTCTCCACCTCTAACATTAAAAAATTCTTCATCTTTAAATTTTCCAAACTATTCACTTGCCCACTTGCAGCCAACCAATCAATGACAAATATACCAAAAGACAAGCTAGAACATCTCCCCCACTTCCAAAAACCATATCTTAATAAAACACCTGCCGATTTTACACTGACTCCGTATTTCTTCATTTTACTCAATGAACTTACTCTTTGCTAATATCATTGAATTTCTGTTGAAATAAAACTTACTGAAAATTGTTTCCTTTGTTTCAAGTTTATGAATAAACTGCCTTTGTTAATTTCGTGCACGAGATAGTTTTGTGTTTGATATGCTTCAGAAGTGGCAATAAAGAATAATGGATAAGGAAAAAAATTCAAGTGGCTGGAACAGGGGGCCAAAGAAAACAGTAGAAAACTGAAATATGCCTAGAGAAAAAAAATCCAGTCTCATAAAGGAATATTTCCCATCACCAGTGTTGAGGGGGCCTTTGTAATGTCAATTCAGCAAGATTTGTACACTATCCAGTGGGTCTTCCATTACTGTGTGTTATGAATGAGAGGAGTTTTTTTCTAATTGTCTTTACTTGGTCTAACAGTATTTGCTGGGTGTGACTATAGAATGAGCTAAGTTTTCTTTCTATTTCATAAGTTGTTAGGCCATAAGCAGCCATATCTAGACTAGATGGAGAGGCAATTTAATCTATTTGTTAGCCTGGCTGTGGAACTTGTATGGTGATTAGCTGGATTTTAGGCTGTCTTCCTGATGGGGGTACATAACATGTCCTCTGGATGAAGGAAATGTAAACTGGACATTTGCTGATCCAAATACTCATTCTAATGGAAAAGACAGTTTGTTTTCCCAGCTATTTCCTTTTCATTCCTGAGCACATAGCTAGCAGGCTAGATTTTTCAGCTTTCATGAAGTTGAGGCCTGGTGATTGTATTCTTGTGAATGAAATGTGAGCATAAATCATGTGCTATTCTCAAACCTATCTCACGAAAACTTCCATGTGATCTTTTGCTCATTCTCACTCTTTGTCATCAGCTCCATAGAGAGAATTCATACCACCAGAAATGATAAAACCACTGAGTAGAGAGACTCTAGGTCACTGAATCACAGTATGATTTCCCATAGAACACCTAATTGAACTGTATACAAAGAAGAAAAACCTCTATGACTATGGCACTGCAATGCTGGAGTTGGCCTGTATGGCAGCTAGCATTATTAGCACATGAACTAATACAGAAAGTCAATATCTTCTTTTTTTAAGATTTTATTTATTTATTCATGAGAGACACACAGAGAGAGGCAGAGACATAGCAGAGGGATAAGCAGAGGGAGAAGCAGGCTCCCTGCAGGGATCCCAGTGTGGGATTGGATCCCAGGACCCCGGGATCATGCTCTTAGCCGAAGGCAGATACTCAAACACTGAGCCACGCAGGTGCCCCCATAAGTCAATCTAGATGCTGTTGGGAGTAAATCAGAAGTAAGGGACTATCTAGTGAGGAAAACCATCAAACTTCTCTAACACAATTTAATTCCACAGTTGTTTACTTGCGATCCCTCACTTAATCCCCAAATCAATCTAAAATGGCTAGCACAAATAAAATTAGCACAGGTTTTAGAAACAGAAATAGCTCAACTTGAATTTCATTTCAACAAGTCTTTTAATACATGGCAAGTTTATCAAATGTTCTGAGCTTCAGTTGGGTAAAATATAGTGTCTGCCTCATAAAACTATATATACTGATTAAGCCAGAACACAACACAGCTCAGTGCCTTAAACAGAACAGATGCTCAAAAATTGTTGTTCTCCTTTCTTTTCCTTTCCATTCACTGCCTTTCTTTTACTTCCTCCTCTATATTGTCAATATCTCCATATAAGTATTGAGACACTTATTAATTATATTGTTTTGTATTTACAATTACTGACTTCTGTCTTTCCTTCTATTTATGTAATATATCACACATATTAATTTGTGTATGTTGAACCAACTTGGAATTCTAGGGATAAATCCCACTTGATTATGGTTTATGATCCTTTTACTGTGCTGTTGAATTAGGTTTACTTGTATTTTAATCAGAATTTTTGCATTTACCTTCATCAGAGATATTGACCTGTAGTTTTTGTTTTTGAAGAATGCATATTTTGAAGAATGCATCAGGATAATACGGGCCTGGTAAAATGAATATGAGGGTTCCCTCCTCTTCAGTTTTTGGGAAAAATCTGAGAAGCATGGGTATTCATTTTTCTTTAAATGTGTAGTAGATGGGTGCCTGGGTGGCATAGTGGGTTAAGCATCCAACTCTTGGCGCAGGTTGTAATCTCAGGGTCATGCAATCAAGACCTAAATTGGGCTCTGTTCTTAGCATGGAGTCTTCTTGAGATTCTCTTCCCCTCTCTCTGCCCCTCCTGCTTGTGCTTCCTATCTCTCTCTAAACTAAATAAGTAAATAAATAAATAGTTTAAAAAAATTTAGACAGAGGGCAAGATGGTGGAGGAGGACGGCCCTCACCTCACAGGCCCCACCAACTTACCTAGATTACTTTCAAATCATCCTGAAAATTTACTAATTCGACCTGAGACTCAAAGAGAGAACAGCGGGATCCCTGGGTGGCGCAGCGGTTTAGCGCCTGCCTTTGGCCCAGGGCGCGATCCTGGATACCCGGGATCGAATCCCACATCGGGCTCTCGGTGCATGGAGCCTGCTTCTCCCTCTGCCTATGTCTCTGCCTCTCTCTCTCTCTCTCTCTGTGTGTGTGTGTGTGTGACTATCATAAATAAATAAAAATAAAAAAAAACAAAGAGAGAACAGCTGGAATGCTAAGAGAGGAGGGTTTTTCACTTCTAACAAGGATCATCTGGGGTGAAATTTACTCAGGTTGTGGTTGATATTCTTGATGCACCCCCCTCATGCAGTCACTCTGCATTGAGAAAAATGACTAGAAGGAAGAACTCACTACAAAGGAAAGAATCAGAAACTACTCTCTGCCACAGAGTGACAGAATTTGAATTAAAATTTGATGTCAGAAAGCCAATTCAGAAGCACAATTATAAATCTACTGGTGGCTCTGGAAAAAAGCATAAAGGAATCAAGAGACTTAATGACTGCAGAATTTAGTTCTAATCAGGCCAAAATTAAAAATCAATTAAATGAGATGCAATCCAAACTGTAGGTCCTAGCGATGATAGTTAATGAGATAGAAGAAAGAGTGAGTGACATAGAAGAAAAGCTGATGGCCAGGAAAGAAGCTGAGGAAAAAAGAGAAAAACAATGAAAATACCAACAGGAAAGCTTAAGGGAAATAAATGACAGTCTCAGAAGGAAAAATCTACGTATAATTGGGGTTCCAGAGGGTGCCAAGAGGGACAGAGGACCAGAATATGTATTTGAACAAATCATAGCTGAGAACTTCCCCAATTTGGGGAGGGAAACAGGCATCCAGATCCAAGAGACAAAGAGGTCCCCCTCTAAAATCAATAAAAACTGTTCAACACATCATTTAATAGTGAAACTTACAAATTCCAAAGATAAAGAGAAAATCCTTAAAGCAGCAAGAGACAAGAGATCCCTAACTTATATAGGAAGAAATATTAGATTATCAGAAGACCTCTCCACAGAGACCTGGCAGGCCAGGAAGGTCTGGCAGGATATATTCAGGCTCCTAAATGAGAAGAACTTGCAGCCAAGAATACTATATCCAGCAAGGCTCTCATTCAGAATAGAAGAAGAGATAAAGGACTTCCAAGATAGAAACTGAAAGAATATGTGACCACCAAACCAGCTTTGCAAGAAATATTAGGAGGGACCCTGTAAAAGAAAGAGGAAGCCCAAAGAAATAATCCACAAGAAAAAATAAGTGGGAAATATAAGAAAGGGAGACAGAACAAGAAAGACTCCTAACTCTGGGAAACGAACTAGGGGTGGTGGAAGGGGAGGTGGGTGGGGGGTGGGGATGACTGGGTGGTGGGCACTGGGGTGGGCACCTGGCAGGATGAGCACTGGGTGTTATTCTGTATGTTGGCAAATTGAACACCAATAAAAAATAAATTTATTTTTTTAAAAAAGAAATAATCCACAAAAACAGGGACTGAATAGGTATCATGATGACACTAAATTCATATCTTTCGATAGTAACACCGAACATGAATGAGCTAAATGATTCTATCAAAAGATGCAGGGCTTAAGACTGGATAAAAAAGCAAGACACATCTATCTGCTGTCTACAAGAGACTCACTGGAGACCTAAGGACACCTACAGCCTGAAACTGAAAGGTTGGAGAACCATTTACCCTTCAAATGGTCCTCAAAAGAAAGCAGAGGTAGCAATCCTCATATCAGATAAATTAGAGTTTATCCCAAATACTACAGTAAGAGATGAAGAGGGACACTATATCATACTTAAAGGATCTATCCAACAAGAGGAACTAAAAATTATGAATATTTATGCTCCTAATGTGGGAGCTGCCAAGTATATCAATTAATTAATAACCAAAGTAAAGACATACTTAGATAATAATACACTTATACTTGGTGATTTCAATTTAGCGCTTTCTACACTCAATAGGTATTCTAAACACAATATCTCCAAAGAAACGAGAGCTTTAAATGATGCACCGGACCAGATGGATTTCACAGATATTTACAGAACTTTACATCCAAACGCAACTGAATACACATTCTTCTCAAGTGCACGTGGAACTTTCTCCAGAATAGACCACTTACTCGGTCACAAATCAGGTCTTAACAGATACCAAAAGATTGGGCTGTCCTCTGCATATTATCAGACCATAATGCTTTGAAACTAGAACTCAATCACAGGAAGAAATTTGGAAGAAATTCAAACATGTGGAGGTAAAGATCATCCTGCTAAAAGATGAAAGGGTCAACCAGGAAATTAAAGAAGAATTAAAAAGATTCATGGAAACTAATGATAATGAAGATACAACCGTTCAAAATCTTTGGTATATAGCAAAAGTAGTCCTGAGAGGGAAATACACCACAATACAAGCATCTCTGAAAAATCTGGAAAAAACTCAAACACACAAGCTAACCTCGAACCTTAAGGAACTGGATAAAGAACAGCAAATAAAACCTTCACCCAGCAGAAGAAGAGAGTTAATAAAGACTCGAGCAGAACTCAATGAAATAGAGACCAGAATAACTGTAGAACAGATTAAAAAACAAAACAAAACCAGGAGTTGGTTCTTTGAAAGAGTTAATAAGATAGATAAACCATTAGCCAACCTTATTAAAAAGAAAAGAGAAAAGACTCAAATTAATAGAATCATGAATGAAAGGGAGAGATCACCACCAATACCAAGGAAATACAAACGATTTTAAAAACTTATTATGAGCAGCTATACGCCAATAAATTAGGCAATCTAGAAGAAATGGATGCATTTCTGGAAAAAAAAAAACACAAACTACCAAAACTGGAACCGGAAGAAATAGAAAACCTGAACAGACTGATAACCAGGGAGGAAATTGAAGCAGTCATCAAAAACCTCCCAAGACACAAAAGTCCAGGGCCAGATGGCTTCCCAGGAGAATTCTATCAAACGTTTAAAGAAGAAACAATACTCATTCCACTAAAGTTGTTCCAAAAGATAAAAAGGTATGGAATACTTACAAACTCATTCAATGAGGCCAACATCACCTTAATTCCAAAACCAGACAAAGACCCCACCAAAAAGGAGAATTATAGAGCAATATCCCTGATGAACACATTGCAAACATTCTCAACAAGGTAGTAGCCAATAGGATCCAACAATACATTAAGAAGATTATTCACCTTGACCTAGTGGGATTTTTCCCCGGGGTGCAAGTCTGGTTCAACACTCGTAAAACAATCAATGTGACAGATCATATCAACAAGAGAAAAAACAAGAACCATATGATCCTCTCAATAGATGCAGAGAAAGCATTTGACAAAATACAGCATCCCTTCCTGATCAAAACTCTTCAGAATGTAGGGATAGAGGGACCATTCCTCAGCATCTTAAAAGTCATCTACAAAAAGCCCACAGCAAATATAATTCTCAATGGGGAAACACTGGGAGCCTTTCCCCTAAGACCAGGAACACGACAGGGATGTCCACTCTCACCACTGCTATTCAACATAGTACTAGAAGTCATAGCCTCAGCAATCAGGCAACAAAAAGGAATAAAAGGCATTCAAATTGGCAAAGAAGAAGTCAAACTTTCCCTCTTTGCAGATGACATGATCCTCTACATAGAAAACCCAAAAGACTTCACCCCAAGATTGCCAGAACTCATACAGTGTGGCAGGACACAAAATCAATGCCCAGAAATCAGTGGCATTTCTCTACACTAACAATGAGACTGAAGAAAGAGAAATTAAGGAGTCAATTCCATTTACAATTGCACCCAAAAGCATAAGATACCTAGGAATAAGCTTAACCAAAGAGATGGATCTATACCCTAAAAACTATTGAACACTTCTGAAAGAAATTGAGAAAGACACAAAGAGATGGAAAAATATTCCTTGCTCATGGATTGGAAGAATTAATATTGTGAAAATGTCAATGTTACCCAGGGCAATTTACACATTTAATGCAATCCCTATCAAAATACTATGGACTTTCTTCAGGGAGTTAGAACAAATCATCTTAAGAATTACAAAAGACCCCAAAGAGCCAGAGGAATATTGAAAAAGAAAACCAGAGCCGGGGGCATCACAATGCTGAATGTCAAGTTGTACTAGAAAGCTGTGATCATCAAGACAGTGTGGTGCTGGCACAAAAACAGACACATAGATCAATGGAACAGAATAGAGAACCCAGAAATGGGCCCTCAACTCTAAAGTCAACTAATATTAGACAAATCAGGGAAGACTATCCACTGGAAAAAGGACAGTCTTTAATAAATGGTGCTGGGAAAATTGGACAGCAATGTGCAGAAGAATGAAACTGGACCCATTCTCTTTCACCATACACAAAGATAAACTCAAAATGGATAAAGATGGAAGGAGCCTCGTGCACCATCGACAAGATGAATGGAGAAGAAAGAGTGGTCTATGTATACAATGGAAATCATTACTCAGCCATTAGAAACAACAAAATACCCACCATTTTGCATCCACGTGGGATGGAACTGAGGGTAATTATGCTGAGGAAAGAGAAAGAAGAGAGGAGAGAGCGAGAAGAAGAGAGTTCAGAGACACAGGCCGAGGGAGAACAGCTCCACCCAGAAGCCCGACTGGGACTCGATCCCGTGACTCCAGATCACGCCCTGGAGCCGAAGCAGGCGCTAAACCGCTGAGCCCCCCTGGGCCGCCCCAAAGACTGCTTTCGGTCGCACGTGGAGAAGCGATGCGGAGGCAGCGGTTTCGGGCGGGACACTTCAGGTGAAGTAAAGAGCAAAGCGAAGGTCCCGAGTGAGTGGCTCGTGCCTGCTTCGCGAGGAAGGTCCGGAAGCGCCTTGTTGGAATCCGACTGGAGGCACGATGAGGAAGCCGAGAGCTCTGTTCGGGACAGAATCCAACCGAGATGAGCCCGAGCACTGCCGAGGGTGGACTGGCGAGCAGCGCCCAAGGCTGGCCTATCTCCGAAGGGGCACTGCGGCGGGGGGGGGGGGGAGGCACTGGCGGGAATAGCTAAGGCCAAGCCCTATGCAGGTCTGACTCCAATACAAGGCTGGACAATGACCCACTCGTGTAGGCACTTCAGAAATACGTAACATTCTCAGAGTAAAAGATATGTTATAGCTCGGTAATTAAGACATATTATTAGTTCTTGATTTTTTCTTCTGACCACTCTGTGGCTTTAAACCAAATACACTCCATCAAATGCCAGAGGAAAAACTCTTTCTCAGGACAATCGATTCTATACTCAATAGTTCTTCCAGCCTGTAAAGCCCATCTCTCTGTAGCATAAAAATAAATAAAAGCAAATATGATGTGGTCACAAAAAAAAAAATGATGAAAGATCTAAATGTGAGTCAAGAATCCAGCAAAATCCTAGAGGAGAACACAGGCCAACACCCTTTTTGAACTGGCACAACAACATCTTGCAAGATACATCCATGAAGGCAAGAGAAACAAAAGCAAAAATGAACTATTGGGACTTCATCAAGATAAAAAGCTTCTTCACAGCAAAAGAAACAGTCAACAAAACTAAAAGACAACGTACAAAATGGGAGAAGATATTTGCAAATGACCTATCAGATAAAGGGCTAGTTTCCAAGATCTATGAAGAACTTATTAAGCTTAACTGAAAAGAAACAAACAATCTGGTCATGAAATAGGCAAAAGACATGAACGTAAATTTCACCAAAGAAGACATAGACATGGCCAACAAGCACATGAGAAAATGCTCTGCATCACTGGCCATCAGGGAAATACAAATCAAAACCACAATGAGATACCACCTCACACCAGTGAGAATGGGAAAAATGAACAAGACAGGAAACAACAAATGTTGGAGAGGATGTGGAGAAAGGGGAACCCTCTTGCACCATTGATGGGAATGTGAACTGGTACAGCCACTCTGGAAAACTGTTTGGAGGTTCCTGAAAGAGGTAAAAATATGACTACCCTATGACCTAGCAATTGCACTGCTGGGGATTTACCCAAAAAATACAGATGCAGTGAAATAGCAGGACACTTGCACCCCAATGTTTATAGCAGCAATGTCCAGAATAGCCAAACTGTGGAAAGAGCTTTGGTGTCCATTGAAAGATAAATGGATAAAGAAGCTGTGGTCTATGTATACAATAGAATATTACTCAGCCATTAGAAATGACAAATACCTACCATTTGCTTCAATGTGCAACTGGAGGGTATTATGCTGAGTGATGTAAGTCAATCAGAAAATGACAAACATTATATGGTTTCACTCATACAGGGAATGTAAAAAATAGTGAAAGCGAATAAAGGGGAAAGGAAAGAAAATGAATGGGAGATATCAGTGACGGAGACAGAACATGAGAGACACTTACCTCTGGGAAATGAACAAGGGGTAGTGTAAAGGGAGGGTGGGGGGGAATGGGGTGACAGGCACTGAGAGGGGCACTTGACAGAATGAGCACTGGGTGTTACTCTATATGTTAGCAAATCAAACTCCAATTTAAAAAAATACCAAAAAAAGGGGAAAACTTGGAGCCATACCACAAGGAGAACACCATGGGAAGATGAACACAGAGATCAGGATGACAGCAGAAGACAAGGAACACCAAAGATGGCCAACAAACCACCCAGCAGCTAAGAGAAAAACATGAAGCAGATGCGCCCTTACGGCTTTCAGAGGGACCCAACAGAACCACGTTGCCAGTTCCTTGATCTCAGACTTCTAGCTCCAGAAATATGAGACAATAAATTTCCATTATATAGGCCATTCAGTTTGTGGTACTTTGTTATGGCAGCTCTAGGAAATTAATACAGCTAACAGTATGGATGGGTCTCAGATGCACCATGCTAACTGGAAGAAGCCAGAGTCAAAAGGCTCCATGTGCTAAGATTCTGTTTAGGTGACCTTCTTGCAAAGACAAAACAATATAGACAGAAAATGGTTTAGTGGTCACCGTGGGCATTAGGTAAGAAAGGGGTTGATGACAAAGAAGCTCAGAGATTTTCTTTAGATGATGGAACTCTTCCACATCATGATTGTGTTAGTGGTTCCATGACCATAGAAATTTGACCACTTTGAACAGTTTTTCAAACTATAATGTAAACCTATTAAAAATTATTATCTGTAAATTACACTTTAATTACAAAGTATAGGGAAAACAAAACTATGTGTCCACCATTAACACATCCAACTAAGTCCCCATAGGCAATTTAATTTATTCTTTCCTCGGAAAATAAGAGCTACAAATGACCTCCTGGGGGACATGCCCAGAGAGCTCATTTCTCTGAAACTCCTTCCTGATGCCCATGAGTTAGTTTCTAAAACTCCCAAGATGACTCAGTGTGATCTTATTTGAGAAGGATCCAACATGTGCCCAGCCCTTCTGGCCATCATCTATTTGTCTGAAGGTTAGTGGCTGTTAGTACATACCATACTCTCCTCCCACCTTCAAATCCTGACCTGAGGATTTGTCATGAACCTCCAATCATGGCCAGAGAAAGTACCTCAAGATGAAAATTATATTCACCTCAGGCAGGTGTTTTATAGAGGATCCCTCATTTGCTATTCACAGAAACTACTGCTTGTATTGTATATAGGTGAGGTAATTTTCTGCTTTGTTTTAGAGATAAGAAGAATATAAGGGACTCCTCCAAGGGCACACAAAGAATGCATGGTGAATTTGACACTTGAACATGGGTTCCTGGCTTCATATTGTGTTCTTCCTCTCATTTACCTTAGAGATCTTGGAACTACTTTACCAGTGTCTGATAGAGACTACTTCTCACTTTATGTTTGCATCATCCCATAGCTGAATTTCTGATTCCAAACTCACTATTCAGGATTGACTGCTCCTTCTCTTCCAGTAGCAAGGTAAGCTTCTATATTCTATCTGCACTCTTAGTGAGAAATGTAATTCAAGCAAAACCAATAGGACATCTATACCTGCTACAGGTTATTTAAGCACAGAAATAAATTTCTAAAGCAGTGAGTTGAGGCTGGATATATGTATCAAAACTTCCATCTACAGGGAGTTTACTGATAATTGTGAAACATTATCATGCCATTCTTCTAAATGACATTAGTAAAAATAAGATAGATAGGTTATGTTCTGATTAAATAGGTCTTAATTTTATCTCAACCACTAACTCAAAAGAATTAAGGAGAACTGCAGTAAACCAATGATTGACAAGTGACAAATGACCTTCTAAAGTCTATCAAGTCAAATGTAAAGAAAAAAAACAAAATTCCTACATACAAGATTATATTCAAATAAAGTATATTAAGACATGCAATGGGCCCAAACACAGATCTACAAGCTAAAGATACCAGCAAACTAGAAACCTCCACCCATTGATCCCTGTGATTCAACTATGGGATAACCATAAAGAGATAATGAGTCTAAGAAAGGGGACACTTTTGGAGCTCCTGGGTGGTTCTGTGGGTTGAGTGTCTGCCTTTGGCTCAAGTCATGGTCTCAGGGTCCTGGGATCCAGCCCTGAGTCTGCTTCTCCCTTTCGCTCTGCCCCTCACTCTTGCTAATGCACATTCTCTTTCTCAAATAAAGAAAATCATTTTTAAAAAGGGGGTGGGGACACTGTCAACCCAAGCTAAAACATGGGTGTTCAGAAAGAAATCAAGCCAAACAATGACTCGCATGCAGGCGCTGGAACAGCCACTCAGGCAGGCAGAGGACAGACAGATTGAGCAACACTAAGGACACAGAAGGTCCCAGGGGACCAAGTATGCACTATAAGCCATACTGAAGATGGAGGCTAACCAAGCTTTGAACATCACCCCTGACATTTCTGAAACCACCAGAGAGGCTACCTTTCTATCCTAATACTGACATTATACCTTACACTGATCAGGCTGTGTTAAATACTTGGCATTGTGGTTACTGGTTTTATATATCATTTATTTCTTCTAATAATACCTTGAGTGAGGTCTCATTACTATTTCCATGTTGTAGATAAAGAAAAACAGGTTCTGGGAGTTAAGGTAGTACCAATGACTCTCCAGGAGAGAATGATAGGGCTGACATGCCCCTGGTCCCAGAGCCCAAGCTTTACTTTAGATGATGCCCACCCCTCAGACTGCCTCTGCTGGCTGTCTGAGACCCTGCTGCTGCCATATCCCAGCACATGGTCTATGCACATCTCTCCCTGTTACTTCACTGTGAAACTCTGAGTTCAGGACATGGGAGACATAGTGTGATTGTTAACTGAGTTAAATTCAATTTAATTTAAATTCAATTGAGATCAGTGGATATGGGAATCACTCTGCCTGGGTGCAAAATTTGACTTTGGCAGTAATAATTGTGCAAACTCAAAAATACAATATTCAAGCTCTGTACTTCATAAATTAAATGGGGATAACAAGTAATAAATCTCATGGATTTGTTGAGAGTAATAAATAAATATTCATATAATATGTCTGGAGCAGTTCCTGGCACATAAGAACCATAGATATAAGCACGTACTAGGTTCAGAAAAACTGAATTGACAGATATATTATTTCTAGATGATTCATCAAAATCAAGACATTACATTCTCTACACCTCTGTTTACAAATTTACAAAACTGAAAACTTAGAAAATAATCCATGAATATGTTTCAGCTTCAACAGTGTCAAACTCTACAGATAATTTGTGCCTTAACATTTATTGTCTATTCCATACTTTAGATATGGAGAATCTTGCAAGAACAAGTTCTTGCCATAATGAAATAGTGTATGTATATACAACACATGCACACAGAACACAAAATTGAATGAGTTTCACTTCACTATCTCATTTGTTTATAACTGTTCCTTTATTTCCTGTGGCTACAGGGCATCCTGTGATTCCCAACAATATGCATGAAGAACAACACAGAAGTGACTGAGTTCATCCTACTGGGACTAACCAATGCCCCAGAGCTACAGATCCCCCTCTTTATCATGTTCACCCTCATTTACCTCATCACTCTGGCTGGGAACCTGGGCATGATGATGCTGATTCTCTTGGACTCCCATCTCCACACTCCCATGTACTTTTTTCTCAGTAACCTGTCGCTGGTGGACTTTGGTTACTCTACAGCTGTCACTCCCAAGGTCATGGCTGGGTTACTTAGAGGAGACCAGGTCATCTCCTACAATGCATGTGCTGCTCAGATGTTCTTTTTTGTAGCCTTTGCCACTGTGGAAAATTATCTCTTGACCTCAATGGCCTATGACCGCTATGTGGCCGTGTGCAAACCCCTCCATTACACCACCACCATGACAACAGGGGTGTGTGCTTGGCTATCCATAGGCTGCTACTTCTGTGGATTTTTAAACACCTCAATCCATACTTGGAACATTTTTAGGCTCTCCTTCTGTAATTCCAATGTGATCCATCACTTTTTCTGTGATGTACCGGCAGTCCTGACTCTCTCTTGCTCTAATAGACATGTCAGTGAGCTAGTTCTTGTCTTTGTAGCAGTCTTCAACATATTTTTTGCTCTCCTCATTATCTTGATTTCCTACTTGTTCATTTTTATCACCATCCTGAAGATGCCCTCGGTGGAGGGATACCTAAAGGCCGTATCCACCTGCATCTCCCACCTCACTGCAGTGTCCATCTTCTATGGGTCATTCATCTTCATGTACATACAGCCCACCTCCAGCTACTCTGTGGACACAGACAAAATTGCATCTGTGTTCTATTCTATGATCATCCCCATGCTGAATCCCCTGGTCTATAGCCTGAGGAACAAAGAGGTCAAGAATGCTTTCAATAAAGTTGTTGAGAAGGTAAAACTGCCTTTAAGCTTCACCTCTTAGGGCTGTAGGATCCACAGTCACCTAGCTTCATCTTTGTCAGATTTTCATTATGCACAAACTCACAGTTTACAGCCCACAGTGCATTTAAATTACTGACATGATACTTTCCTCTTCAAAATTCTGTTACTAAAAAAAAAAGAATATGTCCAGTTGTGTAACATCTGGATGAGAATAGCCATGAGGACTTTAAATATTTAATGGTCATGCTTACCATGAACCTTATTAATTATAACTGATTTATTCATACTGTTCACATTTTCTCCACCACATGCTGATGCAAGCATATCTGTAAAACAGGGCTCAAGCCCATGAAAAGAAGTGCGTGCAAGGATCCATGTGTGCACAAATACACAAGAGTGGGAAATTTGTTAAAGGAGGGAGCTGAGGAATATTCCATAGTACACATAAACCAGCCATTAGAAATGACAAATACCCACCATTTGCTTCGATGTGGATGGAACTGGAGGGTATTATGCTTAGTGAAATAAGTCAATCGGAGAAGGACAAACATTATATGGTCTCATTTATTTGGAGAATATAAAAAATAGTGAAAGGGAATAAAGGGGAAAAGAGAAAAATAAGTGGGAAATATCAGAAAGGGAGACAGAACATGAGAGACTCCTAACTCTGGGAAACGAACCAGGGGTGGTGGAAGGGGAGGTGGGCGGGGGGTGGGGATGACTGGGTGATGGGCACTGAGGGTGTTATTCTATATGTTGGCTAATTGAACACCAATAAAAAATAAATTTATTTAAAAAAGAATTTGACTAAGAAGAATCAGTTTCTAAATGTGAAAGTGTAAAACAGTAATAGTTACATGTTACATGATATGTAATGTAAATATATCATTGCAGCTAATGAATAAATATCATGAGTACAAAAAAAAGGCGGGAGCTGAAACATGGCTAGCTTTTAATAAAAAGTGAAAATAATTAATTGTGGATCAGAGTATAAATTAAAATCTAGGATTTTTTATTTCTCTACTTAAAAAATTACTCCAAGAATCTAAATGAAGAACATGACATGGATTTTTAAATAAAGGTAGACCTGCACCCCAATGTTCATAGCAGCAATGTCCACAATAGCCAAACTGTGGAAAGAGTCAAGATGTCCTTCAACAGATGGATGGATAAAGAAGATGTGGTGTATGTATACAATGGAATATTATTTAGCAATCAGAAAGGATTTACACTGGTGTGGATGGAACTGGAGACTATTATGCTAAGTGAAATGAGTCAATCAGAGAAATGCAATCATTATATGGTCTCACTCATATGTGGAATATAAGAAATAGTGAAAGGGACCATAAGGGAAGGAGGGGAAACTGAATGGGAAAAAGTCAGAGAGGTAGGCAAACCATGAGAGACTCCTAATTCTGAGAAACAAACTGAGGGTTGCAGGAGGGGAGGGGAGTGGGGGGATGGGGGAACAGTGACGGGCATTAAGGAGGGGGCATGTGATGTGATGAGCACTGGGTGTTATATGCAACTGATGAATTATTGAAAACTGCTTCTGAAACTAATGATGTACTATATGTTGGCTAATTAAATTTAAATTTAAAAAAAGAATATTTTGGGACACGTGGGTGGATCAGCAGTTGAGTGTCTGCCTTCAGCCCAGGGTGTGATCCTGGAATCCCGAGATCGAGTCCCACATCGGGCTCCCTGCATGAACCCTGCTTCTCTCTCTGCTTATGTCTCTGCCTCTGTGTGTGTGTCTCTCATGAATATATAAATAAATAAAAATTCTTAAAACTTTTAAAATTAATAAATAATAAATAAATAAATAAATAAATAAATAAAAGAATATTTGGAAGGGAGCCTAGTATAATTAAACCATTGAAAAATAAAGAAATAAATAAAGGTAGATTTTGTTAGCCTCTATTTTTTCAGAGCTATAATATCCTAAAGGAGTGAATATTTGTCCTCAGCAAGTCGTTTGGTAGAAAAAGTAGGGTCACATGATAGCTTTCAAAAGCAAGAAGGTCAGAGAACAAGAAAAGGGGATCGATTGATAATAAAGCAATTTGTCAATTTTTCTATGGAGGACTACCAACTCTTCAACTGTATAAGATAAATGCCCTAAGTAATGATCGTGTTATCTATTTTTCCCTCTGGAAATTCTATGCGATGGCTAGTGACCTCATGCAGGGACACTTCAGTTTCAGATGAGCAACATCATGTCCTGCCACCCTTCTCCCTCCCTCCACTTCACTCCCACTGAATTCCCTGGTGTTTCTGGAAAAATCTCAGCTCCCTCCTACCTCAGGGCCTTTATATTTGCTATTGCCAATGCTCAGAAAGCTCCCTCACTTCCCTCAAGTCTTTGCTTAAATGTTATCAAATCCTCAGTGGACACCGTTCCCAACTTGTTCTATTCTTCACAGTCCCTATCAGTAGTCAACTATTATTATCATTGTATTTAGTCTGTTTGTTCATCTGTCCATCTTCTTCTCTACCTAGAACATACTGTACACAAGAAGCGTGACTTTGATACTTTACTGACGACTTCCCTTCCGATACATACTTTATCGTCAGGTTCACACTAATTTCTCAGTAAAGGTTTGTTAAATTTTCAATTAATCAATTAATTAAGCATAAGTCCAACAGCCAATATATTTGAAGCACTGATAAGATAGTTTATCACCTACTATACAGGTCTTTAGAAAAGAATTTAGATGGATGAAAGATTTAAATGTGAGACAAGACTCCATCAAAATCCTAGAGGAGAACACAGGCAACACCCTTTTTGAACTTGGCCACAGTAACTTCTTGCAAGATACATCCACGAAAACAAAAGAAACAAAAGCAAAAATGAACTATTGGGACTTCATCAAGATAAGAAGCTTTTGCACAGCAAAGGATACAGTCAACAAAACTCAAAGACAACCTACAGAATGGGAGAAGATAGTTGCAAATAACATATCAGATAAAGGGCTAGTTTCCAAAATCTATAAAGAACTTATTAAACTCAACACCAAAGAAACAAACAATCCAATCATGAAATGGGCAAAAGACATGAAGAGAAATCTCACAGAGGAAGACATAGACATGGCCAACATGCACATGAGAAAATGCTCTGCATCACTTGCCATCAGGGAAATACAAATCAAAACCACAATGAGATACCACCTCACACCAGTGAGAATGGGGAAAATTAATAAGGCAGGAAACAACAAATGTTGGAGAGGATGTGGAGAAAAGGGAACCCTCTTACACTGTTGGTGGGAATGTGACCTGGTGCAGCCACTCTGGAAAACTGTGTGGAGGTTCCTCAAAGAATTAAAAATAGACCTGCCCTACGACCCAGCAATTGCACTGTTGGGGATTTACCCCAAAGATTCAGATGCAATGAAACGCCGGGACACCTGCACCCCGATGTTTATAGCAGCAATGTCCACAGTAGCCAAACTGTGGAAGGAGCCTCGGTGTCCATCGAAAGATGAATGGATGAAGGAGATGTGGTCTATGTATACAATGGAATATTCCTCAGCCATTAGAAATGACAAATACCCACCATTTGCTTCAACGTGGATGGAACTGGAGGGTATTACGCTGAGTGAAATAAGTCAATCGGAGAAGGACAAACAGTGTATGTTCTCACTCATTTGGGGAATATGAATAATAGTGAAGGGGAATATAAGGGAAGGGAGAAGAAATGTGTGGCAAATATCAGAAAGGGAGACAGAAGATAAAGACTCCTAACTCTGGGAAACGAACTAGGGGTGGTGGAAGGGGAGGAGGGCGGGGGGTGGGGGTGAATGGGTGACGGGCACGGAAGGGGACACTTGACGGGATGAGCACTGGGTGTTATTCTGTATGTTGGTAAATTGAACACCAATAAAAATTAATTTATAAAAAAATAAAAATAAAAAAATAAAAAAAAAAGAAAAAGAAAAGAATTTAGAGCATTTACTATGATGCAACTAGGGTTTTTTTTCTATTTTCCACTCAGGAGTTGTAAAGCCCACATTTGAAAAGTTAGTCTGTTGAAAACCCACACTATCAAGTAGTTAACATGTAACCATCTTTTAAGTTAGGGGTTTTTCATTAAGTGGTAAATAACAAATCAACTGCATTCCATTTACTAAGGCAAAAAAAGACAAAGTACAAGACTATGAGAAGTTTTCTACTTGATTCAATTTTCAAAATTTCTTCATACATATTGATGATTTTATTTCTTTAACTGCAATGATTCTAGACAGTCATAAAAAATGTAAGCATGACAATACTTTCCTACACTAAATATAACATGCTCAATATGCTAACTTGATTTATAATAATTATGTATTTTATTTTGATCCTTCAGTGAGTTGTGATATGAAAAGTCCCCAAGGAGATTTGCACTCCTGAATTCTTCCCCATTACTATAAAATTAGAGACATTGGACATATCAAGGTTTATAAAACTGTGCCTGAGTGTCCTGAGAGGGTCATTTTAATGTTAGTGTGAGGAATGTGGTATAACACGAATATCCCTTTCTGGGCCTAACGCCTATGAAAGTGGTGATTTCTCCACTGAAACCAGTTTTAAGTAGTTACTTTAAATATATTATTAAATTTTAGAATAATTCTGGATATAAGAAAATTTTACTGTGACACAAGTCTCGCCTATTTTAACATTTTTTTTCCTATTTTTCCGTTTTCCCCTATTGTAATATCCTACTTTAATGGTGCCAGGGAGGCTCACTTATTTAAATGTCTGCCTTCAGCTCACATCATTATCTCAGGGTTCTGGAATCGAGCCCTATGTCAGGCTCTCTGCTCAGCAGAGAGTTGCTTCTCCCTCTCCGTCTGTGTACTCGCTCTCTCTTTCTCTCCCTCTCTCTCAAGTAAATAAATAAAATCTCTTAATAAAAAAGAAAAAAGTATCATTCTAGTTTATTGTGATACATCTGTCAAAACCGAGAAACTTGGTTACTCATTACTATTGCTACATTACTATTATCTAAACTTCAAATATTTTTTCAGATTTTATTATTTTTCAATTAATGTCCTTTTCCTCCTAAAAGTTCCAAGCCAGGATACAACACTGAATGGAGTCCTTATGCTCTGTAGTCTATGACAATTTCTCAGTCTTTATTTATTTTTCATTACCATAATAGCTTTGAGAAATACTGGTCAGGTATTTTGTCTAATGGTTTTTCAATTTGCCCTTGGTTTTTTTTTTTCCTCATGATTAGACAGGAGTTATAGATTTTGAGCAAGAATAAGAAATGTCTTTCTTGCCATGTCTTATCAGGGCATGTATGTTACCAATGTGACTTATCACTGAGGATGTTAACCTTGATCATTCCACCAAGATATTTTTGCTGCTGTATTCACTGTAAAGTTATTTGTTTTCCGTGTTGTATACTCCATTCTTTGTAACTTGGTAACAATGTCCAGTCCACACTCAAAGTGGCTGAGTAATAGACTCCCACTCTGGGGAGAGGGGGTACTAAATATATCATTTAGAATTCTTCTAAAACAAAGTCTCTTGTATTTTATTTTGTTTCTTTGTTGGTTTTCATAGGCATGGGTTCGTGCATCTTTGTTCTACACTCTGGTAATAATTCCATACTCTGTTATTTGTTTTATTACTCATCTTGCTCCATCATGGCCATGGAGGGCATCTTCCATGTGAGCTGTTTCCTTCGGACATGTCTCAATCCTTCTCTTTATGTTTTTGGTTTTGTTTTGCTTTTTTTTTTTTCTTTCTGTAAGGATCAGTTGCTCTAGGCTTAGCTTGTATTTTTCCTGTCTCAGCCCTAAAATCAGTGATTTGTACTATTTCTTTTAATTAGAGAATTATTATTAGGAAAAAAGATCTGAGGATTGGGTGTTCTTGTTACTACTGGGGAGTCACTTCTAGGCTGTCTAGGCAGATAGTTATCACATGTGTGTGTGTATATGCTCCTGTGTATACAAACAAATCTATCAAATCTACAGTTTTTGTATGTATAATATATATCAAGAGAGAGAGGAGAGAGTGAGAAACATGACTTCATAGGGATGTCTTTAATATAAGCCCTTTTATTTCAGCCTTTCTGCTTACTTCTCTGACAAATTCCAGTTTTTTTTTCAACTCTAGAATATATGTAAAGCCATTCAAAATTGTTAACTAGTGCCCCCGTGGGCAACAATTTACCAACTAGAGGGATCCCTGGGTGGCGCCCCGGTTTGGCACCTGCCTTTGGCCCAGGGCGCGATCCTGGAGACCCGGGATGGAGTCCCACGTCGGGCTCCCGGTGCATGGAGCCTGCTTCTCCCTCTGCCTATGTCTCTGCGCCTCTCTCTCTCTCTCTCTGTGACTATCATAAATAAATTAAAAAACAATTAAAAACAATTTACCAACTAGAGTACAATTTTTCTGGAATGTTCCTTCTATTTTTAGCCTGTGAAGTTGATAACTTCCAATCAACACATTATATCAACTATTTTTTCTTTCCCCTTCCTGTGCCTTATTTTGTAATAGTTTGCATTCTGGTCCACAGCCCTCTCACCTTCTAGTTGATATATATATTTTTTTACTTGTAAAGTTCGCTTGAAGTGATGTATAATTGTATAGGGCTTGACAAATCTGTACATTCATGTATCTGCCATCCCAATACCATGCAGGATAATTCTATCCCTCTAAAAACTCCCCTATCTGTCTTTTTGTGGACAACAACTTACTCTTCTCTTAACCCTGGATACAACTGAACTACCATTCATCCTTATAGGTTTTCCTTCTCCAGAATATCATATGCACAGAATTATATAACATGTGGTCTGATTCTTTTACTCTCTGATTTGGGTCTGAATCTTTCACTTAGTAAAATACACTTAAAATTATTTATTTTGGGGGCACCTGGGTGGTTCAGTCAGTTAAGCATCTACCTTTGACTCATGTCATGATCTCAGGGTCTTGGGATTGAGTCCTGCATTGGGCTCCCTGCTCAGCAGGAAGTCTGCTTCTCCCTCTCCCTCTGTCCCTCCCCTTGCTCATGCTCTCTGTCTCAAATAAATAGATAAATAAATAAATAAATAAATAAATAAATAAAATCCTTTAAAAGCCAATTATGTTGTTCTAAGAATCATCAGCTCATATCTTTTTATTACTGAATAGTATTCCATTTACCTACCACTCAACCAGTTTACTTAACCATTCACCTTTGGGAGTACATCTGGTTGCCTCCTAGTCTTGATGATTCTCCATGAAGCTGCTATAAACATTTGCAAGCAGCATTTTGGGGACATGCACTTTCAATTTAATGTGGTAAATACCTAAGGGTACAAGTGCTGGGTCATATACCAAGTCCATGTATAACTTGATAAGGAATTGCCAAATTGTTTTTCTTTTGAATTACCACAATGCAAAATGACTGATTATTCCTATGGCTCCAAATCTTTATAGTATTGGATACTGTCAGGCTTGGGTTTTGGGTTGGTTTTTTTTTTTTTTGACATTTTAATAGATGCATGGTGATAATCTTTGGGGTTTTAGTATATATTTTTCTAACACCAAATTTTATTGAGCATCTTTTCATTTGTATATTTCCCATTTCTATCTCTTCTGCTAAAAGTTCTGACCATTTGCACATTTTTTGGAGTTGTTTGTTTCTTATTGTTGTGTTTTAGGGGTACTCTAAATTTCTATAAAAGAATCTTTTATACAGTGACATCAGCAAATGGCAGAGTATGAGATACCAACTTCATCCTCCCAATAAAACAACAATTAGCTATCCATGAACAGAAATAGCCCTGGGAGGGCTTGAGAATCCACAGTAACACAGTGGAGTAAAGCACCGAGAATAACTGTGCTCAGACAGCTGAGACATTTGGAGCCCTGCCAGGAACAAAGATGTGGGTTCTCAGTGTCAGCCACACAGAGAGTGCTACCCTGGTCTCCAGTGCTACTAGGACTCCCCACAGCCTTGGCAGCGGAGGACCCCTGTGAGCCCCAATGCATTTGTTAGTGCAGACCCAAGAGCCTGCTCCACAGAGGACAACTGTGGCTTAAGCCACTGAGGTAACCAACAACCATTGCAGCTGTAGACTCTCTAGAGAGGGAGACAGTGCTGTGTGCCCCACCCCCAAGAAAGAGCCACATTTGTGCCCCCTTGGCTTTGGGCCGCTCCCCCACTAACAGTTCAGCATCCGGGGCTCAAGAGCCACATGGCTCAGGGCACCCCCGCTGTAGATGCCAGCTCCATGGTGGTTTTGCATGTGTCTGCCTTCTAGACTCTGCATCCACAGCCACTCTGCATGCCCCACCCTTCAGTCACCTGAACCACTGTCAATGCAGACTAGCCTGCTCCTGGAGTCCCAGGGTCACAGCAGCTCTGCACATGCCTCCCAGCTGCTCAGCCTCTCCACCAGTGTCTGCACCTACAATGCCCAAACCACCATTCCAACAGGCACGTCCACACACCAGACCCCAGTGCTGTGTCCACTATAGGCATGGCCCTTCTCCAGATACCAGCTCCATGTCTGCTCTGCAAACATTCAGACGTAAAGCACCAAGCTACAGGCACCAGGAGTGCTCATGACTCAGACCCTGAAGCTGCCGTACCTCTGACCTGTGCACTCTCTACACTCTGCTCCATAGAGCAAGAAAAGATCCCTAGTAGCTAAAGCAACTTGAGAAAGAACATCATACTTCCTGATTTCAAACCATATTAAAAATCTGTAGTAATTGAAACAGTATGACTGTTCCATAAAAACAGACCCATAGAACTATGGAACAGAAGACAGAGCCCAGAAATAAATCAACATACATACAGTCAATTGACCTTTAACAGAAGTGCCAAGAATAAAGAGCGAAGAGTGGGAAAAGAACAGTCTCTTCAATAAATGGTGGTGGGAAAACTGGATATCCACATGCAAAAGAATGAAATGGGACACTCATCTTAACCCAGATGCAAAAATGAATTCAATGGATTAAAGACTTAAACATAAGATCTGAAACCATAAAACACCTAGAAGAAAACACAAAAATAAATCTCCCTGACATTGGTCTTAACAATGAGTTTTTGGGTTTGACACCGAAAACACAGGCACAAAAGTAAAAATAAATAAACAAGACTATGCCAGGAGTGCCTGGGTAGCTCAGTTGGTTATACGTCTGCCTTTGGCTTGGGTCATGATCTCAGGGTCCTGGGATCGAGTCCTACATCATGGTCCCTGCTCTGCAAGGAGCCTACCTCTCCTTTGGCCTCTGCCTCTCTCTATCTATCTATCTTTCATGAATAAATAAATAAAATCTTTAAAAACAAAACACAAGACTATGCCAAACTAAAAAGTTTCTGGTGCAGCCACTCTGGAAAACTGTGTGGAGGTTCCTCAAAGAGTTAAAAATAGATCTGCCTTACGACCCAGCAATTGTACTGTTGGGGACTTACCCCAAAGATACAGATGCAATGAAACGCCGGGACACCTGCACTCCAAAGTTTATAGCAGCAATGTCCACAATAGCCAAACTGTGGAAGGAGCCTCCGTGTCCATCGAAAGATGAATGGATAAAGAAGATGTGGTCTATATATACAATGGAATATTCCTCAGCCATTAGAAACGACAAATACCCACCATTTGCTTTGACGTGGATGGAACTGGAGGGTATTATGCTGAGTGAAATAAGTCAATCGGAGAAGGAAAAAAATTATATGGTCTCATTCATTTGGGGAATATAAAAAATAGCGAAAGGGAATAAAGGGGAAAGGAGAAAAAATAAGTGGGAAATATCAGAAAGGGAGACAGAACATGAAAGACTCCTAACTCTGGGAAACAAACTAGGGGTGGTGGAAGGGGAGGTAAGCGGGGGGTGGGAGTGACTGGGTGGCGGGCACTGAGGGCGGCACTTGACGGGATGAGCACTGGGTGTTATTCTGTATGTTGACAAATTGAACACCAATTAACTGACTAATCTGTCAGTTTAAAAGAGCTTTAGAGTAAGTCATGAAATCAACTAAGAGGCATAATTCAACTTCTTCTATTTAAGTATTCTAGTAGTTTTGCCCCTTCATGTAAATTTTCAATCAGCTTGTCAGTATTCCCAAAATTCTTCCTCAGATATTGGTTGAGATTAAGTTGAATCTGTAAATCAGCACAAGGAAATTAATATATTAAAGTCTTCCAATCCATGAACATGATATACTTCTCCTGCTGTACAGCTTCTCCTTGATTCTTTTCATTGGTGTTTTTAGTTTTCTACTTTCCAGTATTGCACATATTAAGTTAGACTCTACTTCATTGCAAATTTATGACCAAGACATGATTATTGTCTTTAGGGTACACCAATGAACGCATGATGATCTCCAATGTCTATACCATTATATTAACCACAATAGTCACATATTTGCTATATGGGGTAACATTATACATTCCAGGCAATAGGATCAGATATTTACCCACATGAAATTAAACCTCCCTTTAAGAAAAAAAATTGACAACTGTTTAGATACACTTTAATTCCTAGGCATTAGAAACTACCCAGTGTCTCCCAAATGGGATTGGATAAACAATCTATAGTGTCCATATAATAAAATATAGCCAGCAATGAAAAACAAAATTTACTACTAACACATTATGGGTTGTATTGTGTCCCTGAAGCTTTATATGTTGAAGTCCTAACCCTCAGTATTTCAGAATGTCATATTGTTTGAAAGTAGGGTCATCTTAGTTATATTAGTTAACATGAGGTCCTACTGTAACAGAGTGGAATTCTGGGTCAATATCATTGATGTTTTCATAAAAAGGGAAAACTTGGAGACATAACACAAGGAGAACACCATGGGAAGATGAACACAGAGATCAGGATGAGGCAGCAGAAGACAAGGAACACCAAAGATGGCCAGCAAACCACCCAGCAGCTAAGAGAAAAACATGAAGCAGATGCGCCCTTACAGCTTTCAGAGGGACCCAACAGAACCACGTTGCCAGTTCCTTGATCTCAGACTTCTAGTTCCAGAAATGTGAGACAATAAATTTCCATTATATAGGCCATTCAGTTTGTGGTACTTTGTTATGGCAGCTCTAGGAAATTAATACAGCTAACAGTATGGATGGGTCTCAGATGCACCATGCTAACTGGAAGAAGCCAGAGTCAAAAAAGGCTCCATGTGTTAAATGACTTTAAATGACCTTCTTGGGCAGCCTGGGTGGCTCAGCACTGCCTTCACCCCAGGGCGTGATCCTGGAGACCCAGGATCGAGTCCCACGTCAAGTTCCCTGCATGGAACCTGCTTCTCCCTCTGCCTGTGTCTCTTCCTCTCTCTCTGTCTCTCTCATGAATAAATAAATAAAATATTTTTTAAAAATGACCTTCTTGCAAAGGCAAAGCAATATGAGCAGAAAATGGTTTAGTGGTCACCATGGGCATTAGGTAGGAAAGGTGTTGATGGCAAAGAAGCTCAGAGATTTTCTTTAGATGATGGAACTCTTCCACATTATGATTGTGTTAGTGATTCCATGACCATAGAAATTTGACCACTTTGAACAGTTGTTCAAACTATAATTTAAATAGACTAAAAAACTTACTGTTTATAAATTACACTTTAATTAGAAAGTAGGGGGAAAACAAAAACATGCATGCACTGTTAACACATACAACTAAGTCCCCATAGGCAATTTAATTTATTCTTTAGTAGGAAGATAAGAGCTACAAATGACCTCCTAGGGGACATCCCCAGAGAGTTCGTGTCTTTGGAACTCCCTCCTGATCCCTATGAGTTAGTCTCTAAAACTCCCAAGATGACTCAATGTGACCTCATTTGAGAAGGACCCAACATGTGCTGAGCCCCTCTGGCCTCCATCTATTTGTCTGAAGGTTAGGAGTTGTTAGTACATGCAGTACTCTCCTCTCACCCTCAAATTCTGACCTGAGGATTTGTCATGAACCTCCAATCATGGCCAGGGAAAACACCTCAGATTAAAATTATATTCATTGACTTTAGAATGACAACCTCTCAGGCAGGTGTTTTATAGAGGATCCCTCATTTGCTATTCACCAACACTATTCCTTGAATTGTGTAGGAGAAGTAATTTTCTGTTTTGTTTTAGAGATAAGATAAGGAACTTCTCCAAGGGTATACAAAGAATGCGTGGTGGATTCAACACTCGAACATGGGTTCCTGGCTCCATATTGTGCTCTTCCTGTTATTGATCTTAGAGATCTTGGAACTATTTGACCAGCAACAGGTAGAGAATACCTCTCACATTACGTTTGCATCATCCCATGGCTGAATTTCTGATGCCAAACTCACTCTTCAGGATTGACTGCCCCTTCTTTTCCAACAGCAAGGTAAGCTTCTGTGTTCTATCTGCACTTTTAGTGAGAAATGTAATTCAAGCAAAGGCAGTGGTAAAGTTATACATAACTGTACCTGCTATAAGTTATAATCAATTTTAAAATATTTTGATAAAACAGTTGAGTTGAGGCTGGACATAAACATCAAAATTTCCATCAGAAAGGAATTTAGTGATACCTCTGAAACATTATCATGTTTCTCTTCTGCAAGAAATTAGTAAAAACAATAGTAAATGGATAAATAGTAAATGGATGAATAGTTAATGGATAAATAGTAAATGGATAAAAAAACCCTAATCAGATTGAATAGGTTTAATTTAATTTTATCTTATTTACTGTATCTTGATTTCTCATTGAAGGTAAAAAAAAAGAAAGAAAAGATCAATGTGGTGAAATAAGCCTCCTTTAAACTATGAAAGGACTGTAATTGAATTAGTGAGGTCCATCTCCTTTTCCCCATAATCTCACTGTAATTATTACTAACACATCTATAAATACTTGCAGTGAAGTCACTAAACGCACAGCCTTTGACTTGATCACAGCGGGTTTGAATCTTAAATCTTGACTTTTCCTCACATGAACTGCAATTATAGAGCTTTACATAGCATCTCAGAGCTTCAGTTCCCTTCATGGTAAAATGAGAATAATAGTGCTTACGTTATGCAGACAGTGCCTGGCCTATGATGACTTGATTTTTATATGTTGACATTTCAATGGTGCAAAAGTGATATGCATTCAGGAGAAAGTGTACTTGGAATTTTGAATTTTGATCTTCCCCTCCTAGTGATATGCAGTATGATGCTGATTTGTGAAGCTGGGCAGCAGCAGTGAGTCTCAGCTGCCAGTCAATCCGTGGTCATGTGGGTAACTAACCAACACACAACCGTTCTGGGCCCATATGACCATTCTGTGTTTCACTTTCAGTACATTGCTCAATAAGCACATGACATATTCAATATTTTGTTATAAAATAGGCCTTGTGTGTGGTGATTTGGGCCACTGCAGACTAGTGTAAGTGTTCTGAGCGCTCGTAAAGTAGGCTAGGTGAAACTATGATATTTGATAGGTTAGGTGTATAACGTGCATTTTATACTTATGATATTTTCCATTTATGATGTGCTTATCTGTACTTAACCCTAGTGTAAGTCAAGGAAAATCTGTAATGTTATCATGAGGATTAAATGTAAAGGCCCCTGTGTGTATGTATGTAGGTATTACTGATTGTGGAACACAGCATACTTACAAGTGGTTGTGATCATCAGTGTTGGAAAGCACAAAGACTCCACAGGGGAGGCATGTCCAGTGAAGGTGTTAAAGAACTAAGGAGGCCTGCAGTAAACTGATAATTAGCAAGTGACAAGTGCCCTTCCAAGTCTTCCAAGTCAAATGCAAGTATTAAAAACAAGATTCTTACATACAAGATTACATTCAAATAAACTATATTAAGACACATAGTGGTCCCAAATACAGATCTACAAGCTAAAGACACCAGCAAGCTATATACTCCCACCCATTGATCCCTGTGATTCAACTGTGAGATAACCATAATGAGAGAAAGAATAAGTTTAAAGGGACACTTTTGGAGCTCCTGCATCGATCTGTTGGTTGGACATCTGCCTTCAACTCAAGTCAGGGTCTCAGGGTCCTGGGATCCACCCCTCAGTTGGGCTTCCTGCACAGCAGGGAGTCTGCTTCTCTCTCTCCTTCTGCCCTTCATCCCTGATCATGAGCATTCCCTGTTTCTGAAATAAATGCAGAAAATCTTTTTTTAAAAGGTGGGGACACTTTCAACACAAGCTAATTTCTTCAGAAAGAAATTAAGCAAAAACAATGACTCACATGCAGGCGCTGGAACAGCCACTCAGGCAGGCAGAGGACAGACAGATTGAGCAACACTGAGGACACAGAAGATCCCAAGGGACAAAGTGTGTGCTATAAGCCATACTGAAGACAGAGGCTAACCAAGCCTTGTACATCACCCCTGACATTTCTGAAACCACCAAAGAGGCCACCTTTCCATCCTAATACTGACATTATACCTTACACTGATCAGGCTGTGTTAAATACTTGGCATTTTGGTTACTGGCTTTTATGTATCATTTACTTCTAATAATACCTTGAGTGAGGTCTCATTACTATTTCCATGTTGTAGATGAAGAAAAACAGGTTCTGGGAGTTAAGGTAGTACCAATGACTCTTCAGGAGAGAATGGTAGGGCTGACATGACCCTGGTCCCAGAGCCCAAGCTTTACTCTAGATGATGCCCACCCCTCAGACTGCCTCTGCTGGTTGTCTGAGACCCTGCTGCTGCCATATCCCAGCACATGGTCTATGCACATCTCTCCCTGTTACTTCACTGTGAAACCTCAAACTCTGAGTTCAGGACATGGGAGACATAGCGTGATTGTTAACTGAGTTAAATTCAATTTGATTTAAATTCAGTTGAGATCAATGGGCTTGGGAATCACTCTGCCTAGGCAAAAGTTTCAGCTTGCCAGTAATAATTTTGTAAACTCCAGACGCCTGGTGGCTTAATAGTTGAGCATCTGCTTTTGCTCAGGTCATGAATCTGGGGTCCTGGAATCAAGTCCCACATCAGGCTCCCTACAGATAGCCCACTTCTCGCTCTGCCTGTGTCTCTGCCTTTCTCTGTGTTTCTCTTATGAATAAATAAATAAAATATTTTAAAAAATAATTTTGTAAACTCAAGCTCTGTGCCTCATAAGTTAAATGGGGATAACAAGTAATCAATATCATGGATTTGTTGAAAGTAATAAATGACTATTCAGATAAAGTATCTAGAGCAGTTCCTGGCCCATAAGAAGTGTAGATATAAGCATTTTCTTGATTCAGAGAACTGAACCGACAGATTCATTCAAGACCTCTCATAATCAAGATGTTATATTTTCTACATCTCAGCTTATGAATTTACAAAATTGAAAACTTGGAAAATAATCTGTGAAGATCTTTGACTTCAAAACATGAAACTCAACTGATAATTTGTGCCGTAAATTATTTTATCTAGTCCATATTTTGGATCTGGAGAATCTTGAAGTACAGATTATTACTATAATGAAATACTGTATATTTAAGGATTGTGTAAATGTATATGTATGAATTTCACTTCAGTCCCCAATTTATTTATGATTCTGTCCTTTTATTTCTCATCTCTATAAGGCACCTTGTGATTCCCAAACAACGTCCATGGAGAACAACACAAAAGTGACTGAGTTCATCCTACTGGGACTAACCAATGCCCCAGAGCTGCAGATCCCCCTCTTTATCATGTTCACCCTCATTTACCTCTTCACTCTGGCTGGGAACCTGGGCATGGTGGTGCTGATTCTCTTGGACTCCCATCTCCACACTCCCATGTACTTTTTTCTCAGTAACCTGTCTCTGGTGGACTTTGGTTACTCTACAGCTGTCAGTCCCAAGGTCATGGCTGGGTTACTTAGAGGAGACCAGGTCATCTCCTACAATGCATGTGCTGCTCAGATGTTCTTTTTTGCAGCCTTTGCCACTGTGGAAAGTTACCTCTTAGCTTCAATGGCCTATGACCGCTATGTGGCCGTGTGCAAACCCCTCCATTACACCACCACCATGACGACAGGTGTGTGTGCTCGTCTGGCCATAGGCTCCTATATGTCTGGTTTTCTGAATGCTTCTGTAGATGTTGGAGATACATTCCATCTCTCTTTCTGTAATTCCAATGTGATCCATCACTTTTTCTGTGATATTCCTGCAGTCATGGCTCTCTCTTGCTCTAATAGACATGTCAGTGAGCTAGTTCTTGTCTTAGTAGCAAGCTTCCACATCTTTCTTGCTCTCCTCATTATCTTGATTTCCTACTTGTTCATTTTTATCACTGTCCTGAAAATGCCCTCAGTGGAGGGATACCTGAAGGCCGTATCCACCTGCGCCTCCCACCTCACTGCAGTATCCATCTTCTATGGGACAGTCATCTTCATGTACTCCCAGCCCACCTCCAACCACTCTATGGACACAGACAAAATCGTATCTGTGTTCTATACTGTAATCATCCCCATGCTAAATCCCATAGTGTATAGCCTGAGGAACAAAGAGGTAAAGAATGCTTTCAAGAAGGTTGTTGAGAAGGTAAAACTGTGTCTAAGCTTCACCTATTAGGGCTGTAGAATCCACAGTGACCCGGTTTCATCTTTGTCAGATCTTCATCATGCACAAACTCACAGTTTACAGCCCAGCATTTAAATTACTGACATGGTATTTCCCTCTCTGAAGTTTGTCACTAAAAAAAAAAGCTAGCATGTCCAGTTGTGTAACATCTGGATGAGAATACTCATGAATACCTTAAAAATTTAATGTTCATGCTTATCATGCATTTTATGAATTATATTCAATTTATTCATATGTTCACTTTTTCCCCACCATATGCTAATGCAAGTATATTTGTAAAATAGGGCTCAAACCCATGAAGACAACTGCAAGGATCCATGTGTGCACATACACACAAAAGTGGGAACTTTGTTAAACAAATTAGCTGGAATATGGCTAGTTTTTAATAAAAGGTTAAAATAATTGATTGTGGATTACAGAATAAATTGATGTCTAGCATTTTTTAATTTTTTCTCCAAAAACTCCTCCAAGATTCAAAAATGAATAACATGATATGAATTTCTTAACAAAAATATGTACTTTTTGTTGGAACACTTTTTCCAGAGCTAAAATCCTGAAGCAGTTAATATTTGTGTCTTAAGTAGGTAGAAAGTCATTAGGTAGAAAAAGTATGGTCACATGATAATTTTCAAAGGAAGGCCAGAGAATGAGAAAAGGATATCAAGTGATAATAAAGAAATTTCTCAATTTTTCTATATAGGACTACTGACTCTTCAATTTTGTAAGATAAATGCATGGAGTAATAATGATGTCATCCTTTTTTCTCTCTGGAAATACTATGAGATGCTAGTGCCCTCATTCAAGGACATTTTCATTTCAGATGAGCTATGTCATGTCTTGCCATTCTCCTACTCATTCACTCTGCATCATTCACACTGAGTTCCCTGCTGTTCCTGGACAATCCTAGCTCCCTCCTGCCACAGGTCCTTTGTACTTGCTACTGCCAATGTTTGAAAAGCTCCCTCACTTCCCTCAGGTCTTTAAATGTTACTGTATCACACTCAATCTACTCTCCAGCCCCCACCGGCACTGTTCCGAACTTGCTTTATTCTTCATGGTTCTGATCACTCCTCAACTATTTTTATTTATCTTTTTGTTCATTTGTTTATCCATTTACCTATCTACCTAGAATGTACACTCTGTAAAAAAAATGATTTTGTCTTCTTTACTAACAACTTCATCCCCAGCATATAAAGTGTAGCCTAGTTCACACTAATTTCTCAGTAAACATTTGTTAAATTAATCAATTAATTAAGCTTTGAGTCCAACAGTTACTATATTTGAACTATGGATAATTTAGTTCATTACCTATTATATAATTCTTCAGAAAAGAATTTTAAAACATTTCATAGACACAACTAGTTTTCCTTCTATTTTCTCATTCACTACGTGTATTCTCCACTTTTAGAAAAATTGATCTTTTGAAAACTACAGTGCCAAATGGAAAATATAACCATCTTTTAAATTAAAATTTTCTCATTAAATGGCATATAACACATGAAACTAATTCTATTTAAGAAATCATACAAAGACAAAGTATTTACACTTACTGAATTGACAGAGCTTTAAAGTAAGTCATGAAATAAAGTAAGGAGCATATTTCAACTTTCTTCTTTTTTTAAGAACTACTTTAAGTATTCTAGTAGCTTTACCCCTTCATGTAAATTACTCAATCAATTTGTCAACATTTCTAAAATTCTTCCTCAGATTTTGATTGAGATTAAGTTGAATCTGTAAATAAGCATGAGGAAATTGACACATTAAAGTTTTCCGATCCATGAACATGATATATCTCTACTGCTGCATAGCTTCTCCTTGATTCTTTTCATTGGTGTTTTTGATTTTCTACTTCCCAGTACTGCACATATTAAGTTAGATTCTACCTAATTGCGAACTAATGACCAAAGAGGCTCTGCAAACAGTATGTCCCTCTAGAATGACATCATGTGGAACCATGTTGGGATTTCAGAGGCTAATGAATAAGAATGAGAAGGGACTTCTAAACACATGGATTTCTCAGGAGAATAGGACTCCTTTGAGGGCATCCAGGGTTCCTCATCCAACTTCCTTAAAGAAGAAACAGTTAAACTGTTTCTAGGGACTTTGCTTGATTTGTTAAATGAGCACACAGATACATTTGCCATATGTTGTCTTTCTTCTTTTCCTATTTTTGAAAGACATAAGTAATATAATATAAAGTTGTACTTTTCAGTTTGCTCATTCCTGAGAGTCTGTATAAATGTATATAGTACACCACCCAGATTCATATACAAAACAGTTCTATCCACCCAAAACTTCCTTCTGCTTCCTTTGTGGTTACACCCTCCCATCCTCCAGACCCTCATAATCTCTGATCTGCTGACCACCTCCACCCCTGCATAGAGTTTTCCTTTTCAGTTTATCATATAAGTGGAATGAAACAATATGCAGCTTCTAGAGTCTGGCTTCCTTCACTTAGCATAATGCAATTAAGATACATGAATTTCCTTGCTTGTAACAGTAGTAGGTTCCTGTTGTAAACACATATTCCATTTTTTGATATGTAATTCATATACCGTAAAAGTCACCAAAGTATACCATGCACTGGTGTTTAGTACACTTACAAATTTGTGCAATCATTACCCTAGTTAATTCTTGAATATTTCCATCACCTCAGAAAGACTCTACACATGCAACTAGCAGTCAATGTGTATCAAAGGGCATTATCAAGAATGTGAAAAGGCCACCCATAAAATGGGAGAAAATACTTGTTATGCACATATCTGATAAGGGACTAATATCCAGAATATATGAAGAACATTTACAAATCAATATTAAAAAGATAAATTACTCGATTTAAAAATGGGCATGCTATTTAAATAGTTCTTCAAATAGGGTACACTAGTGGCCAATAAGCACAGAAAAAGATGCTCAACATCATAGTCACTAGAGAAATGCAAATAAAAACCACAATATACCACTGTGTATCTTGTAGGATGACTATAAAAAGAAAATGAGAACAACAAATTTTGGAGAGGTTGTGGACAAATAACTCTAATTAATCTTATTGCTGAGAATGAAAAATGGTGTAGCTGCTATGGGAAAACATTTGATAATTCTCAAAAAGTTAAACATAGAGGTTCCTGGGTGGCTCAGTCAGCTAAGCATCCAACTCTTGTTTTTGGCTCAGGTCATGATCTCAGGGTTGTGAGATCAAGTCCCACATCAGGCTGTGCATGAGCATGGAGCCTGAGATTCTCTTTCTCCCTCTCCTTCTTCTCCTCCACTCATACTCTCTCTCTTTCTCAAAAAAAAAAAAAAGTTAAACATAGAGTTACCATATGACCCCATAATTTCACTTGTAGGTTTATGTCCAGAAGAATTGAAAATATACAGACACTTGTACAATAACACTCATAGAAGCATTTTTCACAATTGCCAAAAAGTTGAAAGATTCCAAATATCCATCAACTGATGAATCAAGTGTATCCTCAAAAAATTATGCTAAGTGAAAGAAACTGGACATAAAAGGACAAATATTGTTTGATTCCACTTTTATGAATTAGCTAAAATAGGTAAGCCAATAAAAACAAAAATTTTATTACTCATTGACAGGGGATTAGGGAATAGGAGGAATGAGAGTAACGCTAATGTATATTGGGTTTAATTTTACAGTGATGGAAGTGTTCAGGAATAAGATATATATGATAATTACAAAATATGAAAGGTGACTGATTGTAGACTTTGAAATGGTCTATCTTATGTGAATTATATCTCAATAAAAAATATTGCAAATAGTGGAAGGGGAGGTGGGCGGGGGGATGGAGTGACTGGGTGACGGGCACTGAGGGCGGCAATTGACAGGATGAGCACTGGTGTTATACTATATGTTGCCAAATCGAACTCCAATAAAAATATTTTTAATAAATAAATAAAAAGATAATATGTAAATGAACGGGTGTGGCTGTGTTCCAATAAAACTTTTTTTTAAAGATTTTATTTATTTGTTCATGAGAGACACAGAGAGAAAGGCAGAAACACCGGAAGAGGGAGAAGCAGGCTCCATGCAGGGAGCCCAATGTGGGACTCGATCCGGTTCCCCGGGATCACACCCTGGGCTGAAGGCAGTGCTAAACCGCTGAGCCACTAAGGCTGCCCCCAATAAAACAATTTAGTTAAAAAAAAAAAAGAAGGAAATAGAGGACCTTCTTCACACCACATACAAAAATCAACCCAAAATATAAACGTGAATATAAAAGTTACATCTCTAAGACTCTTGGGAGAAAATACAGGAATAAATCTTTGTAAACTTCGGTTGGGCAAAATCTTTTTACATATATAACCAAAAGCACAAGCAACAAGAGAAAAGATATGTATATTGGATTTCATCAAAATTAAAATATTTATACTTCAGAAAGCACCATCTAGAAAATGATAAGTCAATCTATCATTTGGCAAAAATGAAAGGAACTATTTGAAATCTTAGATAAAAATCTGACATAAAGGAATGGAGTATTGATATATGGTAAAAACTGGATAAACCTTGAAAATGTTATTCCAAATGCAAGAACCCACTCAGAGATAATCACATATTGTATGATTATATTTATATGAAATTTCCATACAAGGAAAATCTATGGAGATGGAATTAAATTTGTGGTTTCTTAGGGCTGGGGTGCAGGTGGAAGGCAATGGCACTGACAGCTAATCAGTACAGTTTCTTTCCCAGGTGATGAAAATGTTCTTAAATTGACTGTGGTGATGATTACACAACTCTGAATATGCTAAAAAATCATTGGATTATAAACTTTAACAGGTCAATTTTATTTTTTAAGATTTTATTTATTTATTTCTAGAGAGAGTATGTGCACAAGTTGAGGGAGAGGGCAGTGTTTCCTTAAGGACATCCTTCACTAGTTTTAATCACACATCAAAATAGGCAGAGGGAGAGAGAGATAATCTCAGATAGACTCCTTGCTAAGCATAGAGCCCAACATGGGGCTCTATCTCATGACCCGACATCATGACCTGAGCTGAAACCAAGAGTTGGATGCTCAACTGACTGAGCCACCCAGGGGGCCCAAGGGGTGAATTTTATAGTTTCTTAATTATCATAACAGTAAAGCTGTAATTTTAAAAAGACGTAATAATGATAAGGGGACCAGTACTCAAGGATTAAAAAAAAGACACAGACAACAAAACATGCATAGCTTATTATATGTGTATTAGGCATGAGAAACCATATCATTTGCAGTACCAAATAAGCCTCAAAGTCCAGGGATTTAACACAACAAAGGCTTATTTCTCACTTTTCTTACTACATGGGACTCACAGGTTATGCAGGAAAGATGAAGTCTTTCTGAGTATGTTCATTCAAACACAGCCCAATGGAGGTTTTGTCATCTGTAGCTACACTGTCTGGAAGAAGAAGCCTCCTCAGGTATCATGGCAGGGGAGAGGCATTGCATAGTTGGGCACTGTCTTTTCTATACTTCAACCCAGAAATGACACACATCACTTCTTTTTTGACCTATTATGCAGAACTGGTTCATGGCTCTACCTACTTGCTAGGGGACAAGGAAATGTGGAGAGCAGATGCAATGTTTGAGTGCCACTATTTCTGTTCCATGTCATTTTTACTGATGATAAAGTAGTATGACTTAAATTTATTGACCTCTTGATATGTGCTAGACATCTCATTTAATCTTTAGGATGCTCCTATGAGGGATATATAGTATTATCCTTCTTTTTATAGGTGATACTTTAAAAGTTTTGAGAGACTGAATAACTTGGCCAAGGCCATCCTGCAACGGATGGAAGAACCAGAATTTGAAGGCAGGCCCCATGACTGCACAGCCCAAACTTACAGCAGCAACACTGGAAGGCATTTATGAAGGAGATATAGTTCTGTCTGCTGCTTGTTTGTGGTCAAAGATGATTATGCAGAGAAAAGAATGGATCCATATTCTTAGTTCTAAAAATAGGGGGGCAGGAGTCCCCTAAATATCCCCAAACCAGCTCTTTAGCAGTAAGACAAGTGAGTATTTTGTTTTAAAAAACATTTCTGGAGGGGTGCTTGGTGGCTCAATCAGTTAAGCATCCCACTCTTGATTTCAACTCAGGTCATGATCTCAAGATTGTGAGATCAAGCCCCATGTCAGGCTCAGTAAGGCATCTGCTTGACTTGAGATTCTCTCTCTCCCTCTCCCTCCTGCTCCTCCACCCCATTCCTCTCAAATAAATAAATAAAATCTTTTTAAAAATTTTTAAATAAAAAACATTCCTAGGGACAACTGTAAGCCTTTAAGAAAGACATAGATTTGAGAAATCCAGCATGAGTTCCTGATATCACCTAAGCCAAGATTTTAGTGAGGTTTTTTTTTTGTTGCCCAGCATGGCTATGGCACTGCCTTGCTGATTGGAAGCTCCTCTCTCTAAGCTTCCATTTCCTCGTGTCTTCAAAAGCACTCTCAGACATTATTCTCTGAGAGCTCCTGTCATGTTCAGGGCAAGAGGACTAATCCTGGATCTGGAGCCTCCTGAGATATCCACTCACACAACACTAAATGTTCCCCTGAGATGTGTGGTGTGAAAAGATCACTGTCTCAGCCCTGATATCTGTAAGAGCGCAAGTTAGGTTCCACAACATAGTGCTCCACAGGTGGGGACGAGCTTCTCCGGCATTAAACTTTTCTGGATGTGGGCTTCTAGTCAACAGTGTGACCATGAAGGTTTTCCATACTCCTTGCCTTGTACTCTTCTTTGTTTGATCCTAGGACAGAAGTAAGTATCAAGAAAACACACAACTGTAACTTATTAGAAAGGAAAGGGTAGTTCTAGAAGGTCCAATCATGTCCATTTTACAAATGAGGAAAACAAAGCCAAATCAGCGAGATTGTAGACACCTTGCTAGCTGGTTATTCATTCCACCACTCTTTCCACTGATTGCAATCAGATATCTTCAATGAATGGTTGGAGTAACTGAGTCAAAAGGGGAGACTATGCCTTCTTGTTTCTTTTATTTAGAATATGCTAGAGGAATAGCAGTGCAAATATCATAGCTCCCTTTCTGAATCTCAGGGGTTGTAGAACTTTCAACATCTGTTTGGGTATCTCAATGTAAAGTCATTTTCTATGGTAATGTCAAAGTTTAGACTTTCAGTTTTATTGGCTGAATATCCTGCAGTAATCAAGAGATGAGATAGACCATGGAAAGTAATGGCTCGGATTGTTTAACTAAAATGTTAGCATCTTTTATGCTTTTCAAAGAATTTGCATATTTTCGTCACATCAGAGCAGGAGAGCAGCTTATGAGGGAGATAGACAGCACTTTTTCATCTTGTATATTAAGAAGATATGGCCAGCAGCAAGTCTATACCCAACTGGTTATAAGCAGAACTAGGATAGAATTGAGCTTGTATTTGTGGTACAATCATAGCCACACCCCTACACCTCAAGTTCCTGCATCAAAAGGAGCTGTTTTGTGTCCTAATGTAACTACAGACCATATAGATATGAAATTTGGTCAATATGTTGGCCATTCCTAGTACATCAGTGGAATAGAGATATTAACTTTTTTTTCAAAAATAAGTACAGTTGTATTTGCATGTTTGTGCATTTGGGCCAAATCTGGAAACTCTAGCAAGACATTAAAGAATCGAGGAATCATTAATGGAGGAGGAAGGAGGAAGTAACTTCATTGTCAATAAGGTATTCTGGCACATTCTGGGCACTTTCATGATCATTTTGTAATACTTTATACACACTTTTATAAAAGTACTTATCACTTTGGGAGAGTAATTTCTAAAGCCAGCTGACTCACCTCCTATAGAAAGTTGGGAATCTTGTTATTCATTTTGTAATACCAGCTGCTGAAACAGAGGTGGCTTATGTGCAAAGCCAGCTATGAGGAGAACAAGGAGGAATTAACACTGAATACATGCCATATGCCAGGCATCATATTAGTAGGGCTCCATAAATCATTTAATTTCATCTTTTCAGCTGTGTAAAATAGATATATTGGGCGTTACATGAATGAGGTGTTTCACAGACAATGAACTGAGGTTTGCAGAGTACAAGTAATGTTCCCAAGGTTATATCCCATCTAGGTTGCTAATCACGGAGTGATAATTATCTATACTTATATGCCGCTGTTATATGTGGCATAAATAGTCACCTTGGGCTCTTCTTCTAAAAGGTTGTATTTGTTCTATCACCAGATACATTTTTTCCACTCGTTCTTTTAGGATTCACACCTATCTCATTTCTACCAATTACTTTTGCACATCACTCCTTAATTGAGATTTTGATTAGTCCATGTATTTTACTAATAACTAATATGTATCTGCTTATAATTGCCTATTTATACAATTGTGCTGACAGGTCCATGCTTTTATCCATGATGCTTCTTCTGCCTGGTATAGTAATAGTGGTAGTAACAGCTTGAATTAGTTGAGTACCTGCTGTGTAATTGACATTATTTTAAGTGCTTTGCATGATCTAAGTTATTCTATTCATCTATTTCAAAAGATGAAAATTGTGATCACTCCCACTTGAAAAACCAGGAACCCGAACTACAGGAAAGATCATTACCTTGACCCACTATTTTGAGAAGGGTTGTTTATTTATTTAGAAATTTAATTTATTTATTTGACACACAGAGAGAGCACAAGCAAGGAGAGCGGCGAGCAGAGGGAGAGGGAGAAGCAGGCTCCCTGCTGAGCAGAGAGCCTGATGTGGGGCTCTATCCCAGGACCCCGGGACCATGACCCAAGCCGAAAGCAGACCCTTAACTGACCGAGCCCCTCAGGTGCCCCAAGAAGCTTATTTAATATTATGGAATTTAGACAATATTGACTGGGTTTGAATCTCAGTTCTACCACCAGATTTGCTACTTAGGCAAGTAACTTCCTTCAGCCTCAGTTCCATTTAAAGTAAAATGGGGGCAATAACATTATTTGCCTCCCAGAATTGCTAAATGAGTTAACATATGTAAACAGCTTAGAACAGTTTCTTAACACAAAGCAAGTACTAAGTATTTGTTACTATAATAACTAATAAGCGTTATTATATTTATTGAATTTCCAAAGCCACGACTCAGGAGTAATCATCTCCAGAGAGTTTTTCCTGAGTCCCTTTGTTGGGTTTATCATACATCCTTACTACTTCCAAAGCACCCGGGACATACATACCTCTAATACTTTAAGAATATATTAGAATGAACATATCTTTTGGATAATAGGTCTCTTTCACTTGGCTATTCTCTTTTTTAAGACTTTATTTATTTATTCATGAATAACACAGAGAGAGAGGCAAAGACATAGGCAGAGGGAGAAGCAGACTCCCTGCAGGAAGCCCAATGTAAGACTTGATCCCAGGACCCCGGGATCACAACCTGAGCCAAAGGCAGACACTCAACCACTAAGCCACCCAGGCACCCCTTTCACTAGGCTATTCTTTTTTTTTTTTTTAATATGGACCGCTTCAAGAATTTGCGTGTCATCCTTGCACAGGGGCCATGCTAATCTTCTCTGTATAGTTCCAATTTTAGTATATGTGCTGCCAAAGCAAGCACTCACTAGGCTATTCTTAAAGGCAGGGGTATATCATATCCTTCCTTCAGTATGAAGGATTTTTATTTTTTTTAAGATTTTATTTCTTTATTCATGAGAGACACAGAGAGAGAGAGAGGCAGAGACACAGAGGGAGAAGCAGGCTCCATGCAGGAAGTCATGTGTGGGACTCAATTCGGGGTCTCCAGGATCACGCCCTGGGCTGAAGGTGGCACTAAACCGCTGAGCCACCCAGGCTGCCCAGTATGAAGGATTTTTAATCCAGGAGAAATGAATGTGATAGATTTGAGTCAAAAGAGTCTCTCGGGTTGAGAGGGCTTCTCATATTTATTCTCATGAAACCCACAGTAAGCTGTTAGGTGAGCACAGCCAGATAGAGCAGATGACATGGATAGACATCCACAGCTTGGCGGAGAATGCAAAGTCTCAAGGTGAGAATGAAAGTGACTCTTCTGTCTCCCTCATTCTCTATCCTCATGAATAAATCAAAGACAAAGAGATAGAATACATCAGCCTGGGAGAAAAATAAAGACAGTGACAAAGATAAAACAACTAAAGTTTTGCTTCCACCTTTCAAAAAATCATTCCTTCTTTTTTAGAGTTACTGAAAGATGCCAAAATGTTGCTAAGAAAATGCCAGAAATCATAAAGCTTCCTTCAGGGTCCAATGGTTAAAATGGAGCACTTGATTAAGGGCCCTGGTGAATTAGAAAGAGCAGAGCTGGGTCCCAAATCACTGTATATCTTCAACTATTATGACAACTCAGTGAGGGTCCCTCAGAGACAGGAAATGTATTTGATGAAGCTTATCCTATCACATGCCAATGACTTTCTTTTCCTTTCTGTTGATTAAGCTTTCTACATACTTGTAATAAGAGTGCTTGTGAGATCCAGCAAGTAGTGTGAAGGAGTCCTGTTAGTTTAGTGTAATAAAGCATACCATACAGCAGGCAAGCTGAAATGTGCCTCCAGAGTCATAATATAGTCCCCTTGTGGCAGCACAGTCAGCAAGGACATTCCAGTGTCCTTCCACATCACTTCTAGATGATTGGCCTCGCTTACCCCACCCCTACCTGGTGTTCAGCCCAACTGGTTGCACACAGGATCCTGCCCTTGACAGGAAGCTGACACATGTGGGAAAAAGACCCTGTTCACAGTTAGTTCCCATGCTAGTGATCAAACAGCATTATCTTGTGTTTGCTCATCTTCTCATAGGTGCCTCTCATGATGACTCCTGAATGACTTTGATGGAGAACGTTTCAGAGGTGACTGAATTCATTCTTGTGGGGTTAACAGATGCCCTGGAGATGCAGGTCCCTTTATTTACAGTCTTCACTATCATTTACTTCATCATTCTGGTTGGGAATGTTGGGATGATCGTGTTGATTCTGCTGGATTCTCGTCTCCACACTCCCATGTACTTCTTCCTCAGCAACCTCTCCTTTGTGGACTGTGTTTATGCCTCAGCTGTCACTCCCAAGGTAATGGTGGGATTTCTCACAAAAGACAAGATCATCTCCTACAATGCATGTGCTGCTCAGATGTTCTTCTTTTCAGCCTTTGCCACAATTGAAAGTTTCCTTTTGGCCTCAATGGCTTTTGACCGCCATGCAGCAGTGTGTAAACCCCTGCATTACACCACCATCATGACAAGTTCTATGTATACCTCACTGGCCACTGGTTCCTACATCTCTGGACTCTTGCAGTCTTCCATACATGTTGCCCTCACCTTTCACCTCTCCTTCTGTCGTTCCAACATAATTAATCACTTTTTCTGTGACATTCCCGCACTGTTGGTTCTCTCTTGCTCTGATATCTACATGAATGAGATTGTGCTCTTCATATTGGCAGCATTCAATGTCCTTTTCACCCTCTTGGTTATCTTGAATTCTTATCTGTTCATTTTTATTGCTATCCTGGGAATGCACTCAGCTGAGGGACAGAAGAAGGCTTTCTCTACCTGTGCATCCCACCTGACCACTGTCTCCATCTTCTATGGGACAATCATCTTCATGTACTTACAGCCAACTTCTAGTCATTCCATGGATACAGACAAAATGGCATCCATATTCTACACCATGGTCATCCCCATGCTGAACCCTTTGATCTACAGTCTAAGGAACAAAGAGGTCAAGAGTGCATTTCAGAAAGTGGTTGGAAAAGCAAAGTCTTCACTGGGTTTAGCCTACTAATTAAAAATAGCAAGCAAACCATTGGACTTCTAGTATCTAAGAATTTTTTTAATTTTAATTCTTTCTCATCTTTAATTTATCTGAGAAGTTTCCTCCCAAATGAGGCTGGTTCTATTCATGCTTTGGGAATGTGACTGGGTAGGAAAGGTTTTAGAAATCTTTTTCCAGAAAGAGAATGTTGCTTCTATCTTAAAGTGAAGATTATAACCCTGGATACTATAAGATCTCACACCAAATTGTCTAAAGAGCTTTGCAGATGAATCTCATAAGTGTATGATACCAGAATTATATTTTTAATTACTAGAATTCAAAATAACTTTATGATTTTTGTACATGGTATAGAGGCATGATTCTCAGATATTCATGATCTTAAGAATTCCCTTGAGAGACATTGAAATGCAGAATTCCAGGAGCTATCCAGATAATATAATTTAGTTTATTTATGGTAGAGCCTAGAAATCTGTAGAATTATCCCCCACTATCCACATATACCTGGATCCTGAACTTAGCAAAGTGCCAGTGGTGAGTATAAATAATGAGGGATACTATGTGACCTTAATCTATTTAGTCCCTGAATTTCATAAAGAAAAATATAGTTCAGAGGGTGAACATATATCCCTACCTATTCCTTACCTCTCATAAAGTTCATATAAGAGCGTTTGGATAGGGAGGACTGCCTGCATTCTTAACAAGTTTCACCTATATTTCAGATGAGTCCAGTATGCAGATCACACTATGAGAATTATTTCCCTGGAGCAGTGGTTCAAAAGTATCATTGCAAGATCAGCAGCATCAGCTTCACCTGGAGTTATTTAGAAGTGCCAATTATAGAAACCCCCATCCTACACCTACAGGATCAGAAACTCCAGGAGTATGGTCTAGCTATTTGTGCCATAGCAAGCCCTCCTGGTGATTACAAAGCATGCTTGGGTTTGGAAACCACTGGACTCAGCCTAGAAACACTAACGTAGAACAGGGTTTCTCAACCTTGGCTGCACATAATAATAATCTAGAAGAGATTTTTTAAATGCTGCTGCCTGAATCCATCTCCAGAATATAGGGTTAAATAGATCTAGGGATAAGACCTGGCCACCAAGAGATTGTCAAATGCAGTCACTTCCCCAAAGCCTGAGACCAAAAAAAAGAGATAATATTTATTTACCATCCAATGTCTGCTCATTATTTGCATATGTGAACGCATTCAGATCCCACACTACCTCTGAGGGCATCGGCCATATAGAGATGAGGAAATGGCAGCTTAGACACAGGCAAATGGTGGCAAAGTGAGAATTTTGAACCCAAATCTGTGCGACTCCAAAGCACACCCTCTCCAGTTTAGTTCAGCTAACAATTGTTTAACACCATAATAGAATGTAGTGGGTATAAAGGATATAAAGATGAAGAATTTTTCTCTTTTGGAGCACCTGGGTGTCTCAGTTGGTTAAGCATCTAATTCATGATTTCCAGTCTAATCATGATCTCATGGTCATGGGATCAAGCCCTGTCTCCACACTCAGTGGGGAGTCTGTTTGGGATTCTATCTCTCCTCCCTCTGCCCTTCCCTCAGAAATAAAAATTAAAACTTTTTTGAAAAGAAGTTTTCTCTTTCATCAAGGACCACTAGTCTTCTCAGTATAACACGATTATCTTTGTAACTAAAGCACTAGGACACAAGGAGACATGAAAAATCACAATAATATTGATCTAACATCTCCTTGCAACTGCTTAAATCTCCTTCTGTGTTGACATTCTCAAGACCCCAAATCCCCATGCTCATCACAGCTCAGAGCAGGAGCACATTAAACAACATTAGTCTTTGAGGCCATCAGAGGTGTGTAAAGGGCACCAGAGCCCATGTGTTCTGTTCATGCATTGCTACTACTTACACTGAAGCCCTTGCTTTCTGGAAAGGCTTGTCATCCTTATCTTCTAGAAGTTTTGTGCTACGTACTCATTTAAATAAAGAAGCTTAGCTGGGAATCCTACATGCTCCAGTGAATATCTACTCTTACTAAGGTGGCAAACCATGAACCTGAACATCACTTGTGCTCGCCTTCACCAAATCCCAAATGTCTCATTGCCTCATTGGAAAGAAATAGGAAAAATAAAATAAAAGGCAAATGTGTGCCCAGAAAGCCTCCATGCCCTGACCTTCAAAGTCCTCATGGGCTGGTTATGGGGTATTAGTCACAAGGGCTGTGTCACACATTCAGCAGGCAGGTTTAGACACTGATTTAACCATGTCTAACACCAAGTCTAACACCCTGTCATGGACATCAATAAAGTAAGGTAGCAATTCATATCCTCTCAAAGATGCTTCTGTAACTTTTTAATGAAAGTGTGTAATAAATGTATGGAACTAAAAGCTTCTGTCGAATTATTTCTGGGAATGGGGCCTGCTGTAGACTGAATGTGTGCCCCCAACTTTCATACATTAAATCCTAACGCCCCATGTGATGGTAGGAGGAGATGGGTGTTTCAGAGGAGGCAGTTTAAGTGTCTGTTGAATGTGATTAATGCTCTTAAAAAAGAGATCCCAGGGGTACCTGGGTGGCTCAGTTGGTTAAGCATCTGCCTTTGGCTCAGGTCATGATCCCAGAATCCTGGGATTGAGCTCCGCATGGGACTCCCTGCTCAGTGGACAGCCTACTCCTCCCTTCCACTTGTGCTCCCTCTCACCATCTCTCTCTCAAATAAATAAAATCTCTAAAAAATTTTAATTAAAAAAGAGAGAGAGATCCAAGAGATGTCCCTTGCTCCTTCCACCATAGGCTGAAGTTTGCAAAAAAGCCATCTATGAATCAAATCAAGAAACAGGCTCTCATCAGACACAAAATCTTCCAGCGCCTTGAACTTGGACTTCTCAGCCTCCAAAACTGTGAGAAGAAATAAATTTATGTTGTTTATAAGTACCCAATCTATGATGTTTTGTTACAGTCATCTGAGTGAACTAAGATGGAAGCATTAGGAACAGCCAAATGAACTCAAGCCCTCCCTCAAACTAGTAACTGTGACTTTGATTTTAACAAGACACTGAACTTCAGATCAACTGTGAGGGAAAATCTTTTTAGTTGAGCCACAGAAGAATTAAATGATATCCTTAGCCAGTCAGGTTCAGTCAGGCCAAGAGAGAGTTTTCTACAAGTCAAAAGATAATCCCTGGACCTGGCATCTGATGGGAATTGTACACACGCCGGGGGGCTGCTATTAACTCATACATCCACTCTCTCATCTCTACCAGTCTTGATTTTTAATAGGAACCATTAAATGCTTATTCAGTGGAAAATTAAACTAATGAGTGAGGGAATGTGTGACTGGATGATTACACGAGCGGATAAATGAATGAGTGAATGAACTGAGGTTGAGTAAATGAGTCAGCAGCAAGCTGGATCCCTAATAGCTAATTACAGGACTCAGGATTTGCTCATTTTGTGTGCCCAAATAGAAGGCATCTCTCAGATCACCCTGCAATGTTCTTTCTTCCCTCATCCCATGGAAGTACAAACCATATTCCTTTTCACTAACTAAACCCAATGCTTATATGTTAGAATAGAGTCCACCTGTCACCCTGCAACCTTTTGAGACATTGCAGGTGATCATGAAATTCAAGAAATTAAAAATGATTAGTTTGAGTCTAACATAGAAATAATAAATAACAGGATGTACAACCCTTATGAGAGAACCTCTACAGGTAATTATGGAGTAGAAAAAAAAAGACCCAGGGTGCCTAGTTAAGTGGCTGACTCTTGATTTAAGCTCAAGTTGTGATCTCAGAATCCTGGCATCGAGCCCTGCATCTGGCCCTGCACTCAGTGAGGGGGTCTGCTTGAGTATTCTCTCTCCCTCTCCCTCTGCCCCTCCCTACACTTGTGCACTCTCTCTCTCGCTTTCTCTCTAAAATAAATAAATAAATCTTTTTAAAAAAATAATGACTCAATCTTTTCTACCCCCTGGCCTGATAGCCAGAAAGGAATGCAGAGGTGATAAGAACTAGCATCCATTGAAGGCTCTCACCATAATAGTGCGAGATATTCTCAAGTCTAGATGACAGTGAAAGTCTTTATTCCTTATGGAATCCTCATAGCTCAAGTCATCACTCCTTGAAAATCAGACTGCAAGGACAAGACTTTTTTTTTTCTCTCAGGAATTCTCATTAGAAAGACAAACATCCAGAAAAGGAAGCACTAACAGCCTTACAACCATAAGAAAAATTGTTTCATGAATTCTCTATTCTGAAGGAGTCTCTTGCTCTAGTAGTTGAGAAGAAAGAAAGAAGGAAAGAAGCAAGCAAGCAAGCATGAAAGAAAGAAAGAAAAAGGGAGGGATAGAGGAAAGAAAGAAGGAAGAGAGGGAAAGAGGAAGGAGTACTAATGCAATAGTTAAAAGCCTTTGATATGAGACAATCTGGATTCAAACCATGTTAATAGTGCCTCAGTTACTCTGCTTGCAGATGTGCATAATAATAGTCTACTTCTTAGAGCTGGGATAGGATTTAATGAGACAATACATTTTATATACTTAGTATAGCACTTGGCATACTGTCAAGAAATAAATTTTAAAATTATTTTTATTATACCTTTAGCAAAAGTAATAGAGGCAGAATTGGACCATGAATCTCTCTGCCCCATTCTCACTTCATAAGCACCTCACCTTACTTCTCTCTTGCAGGTTCTTGAAATCTCTGCCCCACACCTTTGTTTATATACTACCTCCACCTGAGGACATCTTCCTGGGGCCAAGGACCATACGGGGAAACCATAGCAAAGACCAAGTTCTCCATCTGACTTTGTTTAACCCACCCAGTGAAGATAGGCTTCATATTGTGATCTCTGTGAGTACTTCATAAAAGTAGCCATTTCTAATGTTCTAGCGAGAGAGAGCCAGGTGTGCTTTGCTGTAGCATGTGTGCATTTTACTGATGGCTTTCCCAAAGGAGTACTATTTGCTGAGAATGTGGGTGAAGGGTGAAAAGAAGAGGGAGGATGGGGCAGAGATGATGCTGAGTACATGTGGATGTGAGAGACTACTCCTGTCACATCCTGCTATGAAGAAGTTGCTTCTTCGAGTTGTTTGAAAACCCTTCCATATAGTTTTTGATGAATTCATCAAGAATCATTTATTCCAATTCCAAACTCTACCATGAGTGTGTCAACATCATTATACAAGCAAACACTTCTGAAATTCTTTTTTTTGTTTTGTTTTTATTTTTTTATTTTTTGTCTTTTGTATATATTTTTTTATTGGAGTTCTATTTGCCAACATATAGCATAACACCCAGTGCTCATCCCTTCAAGTTGAGATAAACCTTACTGATTCTAGGGTTAGAGCATTTGGAACCCATTGAAGGTAATCTGCAACATGGATAAGGTGCTGTTTGTACAAACTACTGCAGAACTGTGAGTATATCTCAATGACAAGACTGTTATGCCTGCATCAGGCTAAGTAAGCACTGTCCATCAATCAAGGAAGCTAGCTAGCATTTACTGAGTGAATATCCTTATCAATATTCTTCTTTTTGGATCGAGTGAAATTTCATCAGTAATTGTCCATTTGACATCTAAGAAGAAAGTAAGGAGAAAAATCTTCTTCCACTACTCTAAATACATAGAAACTGTATACCATGTATTTTAAAATACATGCTTTTGCTCAAATGTTATGACAGAACTTATAACCTGCTCATGATAGGCTGAAAGTGCTCTGGTAACTTAGTTGGGTGGATGCCAAAATAACATGCTTGCTCATGGCCAAGGTATTCAAATACACAATAGCTAAGTCAAGCCACCCATTGCTTGGGACATGAAATTATAAATATAAGCACAAACATGGTATCCATTGTAAATGTAATTTCCAAATTAATTATCATCACAGAAATGAATGGAAATGGGGCAGATTTCAGCCCCATTGTAGGATGGGATTGACAGGGGAAATGAGAAACCTACAAGTAAGAGATGGGACACAGTTCTTCCACATGTTCTGTATTCCTTGAGAAAGAAGTAGAAATTGTAGAGTTTTAAGGTGAGAGAGGACCATAAACATCATCTAGTCCAACCACTCATAATATAAATGAGAAAATTCAAATATAAAAATCTTTAAAATTTGCCTGAGGTAACTTAGCATTTGAGTAGCAAAGCTCAGCCTAAAATTCACATTCCCAATTGCCCAGGCAAGGATAGTTTTAATGCAGTCTACACCTTCTGGGAACCCTGAGCTGGCATGAAAATTTCCCACATATTGAATTTTCCAGGATACCTATCCATAAGTTCCTATGCATTGGATAGATAGGAAGGAGGACACAACCCTGAGGTTCCCAGATGACAGTTGTCTGTGATTATCATGTGAAGAGTTGCCCATTAACTTTGTCACAGCTGATCAACCCAGAAAATTTCCTCCCAGGTTTTTGTTTTTTTTTTTAGTTGGATTTGGTTTAAGAAAGGCCACTGGGGAAAATTCCTCCTCTTGGGGCCCATTATTTTAAAACATCCTATAGGGCACTAAAACATCTGGCTAAATCAGGCAAGAATGGCCTCTGAGTAAAGAGAAGAGTGCAAAAAAGGATCCTGGTCCTCCATACAGGACTCCAGCTTAGAATAATTCCAAAGTATCCCTACTTTCCTTGTATTCCTCTTCATCCTGCCCTATCCCGAGAATGGCTTTCTAAAACCCAACTCTTCCTGAACACCAGCACGTTCTTTACCATGCACATCTAGATGTTACAAAGACATCACCTACTGGTCACTTTTCATTTCTAGGGGATTATACACATCTGGATCCCATGTATCCTTATTTCGTTTCATCCTTAAAGAACAGAATACAGAGGGTCAGGAAGCATTCTGGGAGAGTTGCCTTAATCATCCATAGGCAGAAACAAAAAATTTGCCTTTATGAGTGTTCTTTGATGGCTAACAGAATGCAGTGAATTGCCAAGAGGTAAGGAAACATTTTCAGAGACTTCACTTTCTAAAAACGAATGATTGTTTTTTCCCTAATTGATGTTAACTTGCTGTGTGGAATACTTTAGAGCAAGGGTTGGCAAACTAGACTACAGACCAAATTCAGCCTCTTTTGGTACAGCCCTTGAGCTAAGAATGTATTTTGTACTTTAAGAGAAAAGAATGAAAGAAAGAGGGAGGAGGTGGGGAATGAGGGAAGCAGAAGAACAGAGAGAGGAAGGAAAGGAGGGAGGGAGGAAGGAAGGGAGGAGGGAGAGAGGGGAGGTAGAGAGGGAGAGAGAGAGGGAGGGAGGGACAGAGGAAGATACACAACACACAAAGAACCCATATAGACTACAATACCTAAAATATTTGCTATCTGGTTCTTTATAGAAAAAGCTTGCTAATCTCTACTTTAGAGTGAAGGGAGTAATTTCAACGTACATGTAAATAAATCAAATGGCTTAATGGAAAAAAATGGCTTAATGGTTTGGGTATAACTATCTGCACTTCCCAAATAAGTAAAATGAGGCTTAGGTTGTCCAATATGGTGTAACTGGGAAGTGGTGAAGCCAGGGCTCAAGCTTAGATCTTTCTTTTCTAGATCCAAAATGCTTGAGCTTGCATCACAACTCCACCATTAAACTAGCTGTTTAATCTCAGACTAATCTTTTGGGACCTTAGTTCTTCATCTGTAAAATAGGCATAACAAATTACCTGCCTCATGGTATAGTCATGAAGTGCATCTGAATTAATACATGCAAAGAATTTAGAAGAATACCTTCACCTTATGGCACAAGCTATTATTATTATGTTTGAATATGATTCCAATATGATTCTAAATACTTAAAAGAGTATTTCCCAAATTCTGTTAAATATCAAATCTCCTTTGCATGATTAAAAACACAGATCATTTTTTTCAACAGATTTTATTTACTTAAGAGAAGAAAGCATGAGCAGGGATGGGCAGAGGGAGAGGGAGAAGCAGACTCCCCATTGAGCAGGGAGCCCAACTCAGAGCTTGATCCCAGAACCCTGGGATCATGACCTGAGCCAAACACAGATGCTTAACTGAATGAGCCACCCAAGAACACTTATTTTTTTAATTTCTCACAATTATGGTCAAATAATAAATGTTTCATGAATGCTTTAACACAGATCATTTTTTAATATTTTTTCAAATTTTCCCCAGAGCTGAGACTAAGATTTCGGTAGACATTAGGCACCCAGTATATGCTAGCTAGCTTCCTTGATTGATTGACAGTGCTTACTTAGCCTGATGCAGGCATAACAGTCTTGCCATGGAGATATACTCACAGTTCTGCAGTAGTTCATACAAACAGCACCTTGTCCAGAAGTGCAGAAAGGATGAGAATCAGGAATGCTTCCTGGATAGTTGATTCCTGAGTAGGACCCTACAGAAAGTAACTAGGAAGAATGGAAGGAAAAGTCATCCAGGCTGAAGAGTTTTCCATGATTTTAGGAGATACAAGATAGTTCTAAAGTGATTGGAGAGAGTGAACAGTGGGAAGATATGAGCCCCTGTTTTAAAAGTAGACATACTAAGTGAAATAAACCAGTCACAAAGAGTCACACTATATGGTCCCCAGACCACTCATATGACATACCCAGAGTAGTCAAAATCATAGATGTAGAAAGTAGAATGGTGGTTGCCAGGAGGTGGGAAGAGGGGAGATGGTGAGTTATTTAATGGTAATAGAGCTTAACTTATGCAAGATGAAAAGCTTTCTGTCAATAATGGTGTTGATAGTTGCACAAAAATATGAACATACTTAATACCATTAAACTATACACTAAAAAATGGCTTAAATTGTAAATGTTGTATTATGTATATTTTACAGTAAGAAATGTTTGAGAGGCGGGAAGAGCTAGGCACAACACAAGGCACTCCGTGTGTATTTTTTTTTTTAAAGAGCAGGGAAGGGACAGAGGGAAAGAGGGACTCTTAAGCAGGTTCCATGCTCAGCACAGAGTCCTACTCCGGGCTCTATCTCAACCCTGACTGAGATCATGACCTGAGCTGAAGTCAAGATACTTACCCCACCCAGTCACCCTGCTCATGGGACCGTCTTGTATACATTTTTATTAGCAAGCATATGAACACTGCAGATTGTCAGCTAAGGAAATTGAGCTTTGTAGGCTCACTTATTGAGTAAGTAAATGTCCAAGGCCAGAGAGCTGGCATGTGGCATAGCCTGGATTCAAATGCAGGCGGAAGGACTTTAAAGCCTGTATGTTTTCTCAAAGGAATAATTAACTCAAGAATTTCCTTCACAGTGGTCAGTGGACAATATGACGGGGACAGTATGGGGCAGTAGAGATTTCCTTAGGCTTCTCACATCACCCTGTGTAGATTTCCTCCCTCTCCAACATGCATAGATCCAGACAGAGTTTGATATTTGTATCAGATGCTCCAACAGAATTGTTCTGGCTAATCTATCTTTTCTGTGTAGGTCTTTGCAATGTCTTGGACTAAATTACAAAGCAGTTGATACAAGCTAAAAGAGCAAAATCCAAGAACCAAAAAGTATAGGGTAGATTCTACTTTCTAATAGCCAACCTAGCAGAGTCAAAGTCTTCATTTTGTTCTTAACTGTATGCTCTTCTAATTCCTTTACAATTTCACTTTTGAAGAATATGCTTTTTGGCTATTCAAATCAACTTCAGTATAGGGTCAAGAAATTAATGTTAAAATGAACATTTGTCCATTATTCTATACTGTAGTTATCTGAAAAATCATAAGAGTTAACACTTATTGAATGTTTATAGGGACTAGCACCATATCAAGTGCTTTTAATGCATTTTCATTATATAGTCACAGAAACCCTATAGAGTAAGTGCATTCATTATCACTCCCATGTTATAGATTTAAAAATTGAGGTATACAGATTTTATGTAAAATGTCCATGGTTACTTCAAACTCAATCAGTCTGATGGCAAAAAATATGCTCTTAACCATTCTGCTATGCTGCCTTGTATCATGTATTGGAGACTCATATATTTATGGGTATTTTCTGTTTTATGAACTCTCTATTCCTGCACTGATTTTTTAATTGATATAATTTTGATATATGACATCTTATAATTTATGGTACAATTTAATATTTTTTAAAGATTTTATTTGTTTATTCATGAGAGAGACACAGAGAGAGAGAGAGAGAGAGAGAGAGAGAGAGAGAGAATGGCAGAAACACAGGCAGAGGAAGAAGCAGGCTCCATGCAGGGAGCCCAACGTGGGACTCAATCCTGGGTCTCCAGGATCACTCCCTGGGCTGAAGACGGCACTAAACTGCTGAGCCACCGGGCTGCCCTACAATTTAATATTTAAAGCAAGCCTCAACCTTGTTCTTTTTTTTTTTATTTTTTTTTATTTTTATTATTTTTTTTCTCAACCTTGTTCTTTTATGAACATCTACTTATTCTCATTTGGCTGTTCTTCCAAATAAACTTTAAATTCACATTATGAAGCACATGCACATGCACACACAAGCTCACACAAATGCACACTCAAATTATCTTGGGATTTTTATCAGATTCATACCTACTATATGCGTTATTTTTAAGATACATATTTCTAAAATATTGAATTTTCTCATCAAAAACAACTGTAAACAGTTGCTTTAAATTTGTCTTACAATTACATTTATTGACATTTTATATTTGTGTGTGTATGCTATTGGGATTAGAATGTACTTAGTTATTGCTGATACGGAGAAAACTTTTGTGTTTTATGTAAAGTAAAAGCCCTACAGCAAAGCAATCAGAGTGCCGAATCAGTTCATTGAAAAGTAGTTACCAAAAAATTAATTTTAAATTTATTTATTCCTTACAATTTTTAACATATAATTCCATAAACACATACAAAACATATTATTGCATTTTTTTACCCCAGCCAAACCATTTCTGTGTTTGCTTTTGGTTGGCTGATTATTGAAAACTGCAGTGTTTTCTTACCTAAACCACCATTAGTCATCATTTGTAATTTTCAAGTCAGAAAAAGACAAGTATCATATGATTTAATGCATTAAAAAAATCTTTTTCATGTTCATAGTTCAACATTTTGTACACTATTTTATTAATTTGAACAATATCAAATGTACTTGGCTTATTACAGTTGGAAACAAAAACAGTGGACTTGATAAGCAAAAACCTCAACTGGAGGGAATGTAAATACTCAGATGTATGGAAATGAAGACTACTCACCTAGAATTAACTCAGTGTGCTGTGAAAACTCAACATGATATTTTACATACAGAAAGGAGATCAAGGTGGTTAAGTACAAATCAGTTAACTACTAGCCATCGTAAAACCTTTCCTTATACGTCCTAACAACTTCTCAGTTGGCCACATTGGGGTTTTCATAGAGACAATCAGATGCCTGTCATGTCTTTTGGTTGGGGATTGTGGTTTATTTCATGTTTTGGAATTTCCAGAACATTTTCAGATAAAAAGAGTGGTAGTTTTTATGTGACACTGTATTTTTGCCTCTTAAAAATATTTTGTTTCTTAACTAAATCTGAACATCTTTATGTTTTAATACAGTATAATGCCCATCTGTATCTATTGTCCTAATTGATAATGTGTCACCCTGCATCTGACAACATTGCTTAAAAGATTTTTGTTCTATGGAATTCTGCTTCCATTTTGTCCTTCTTTTTCTTTTGAATGATACCTTTCTTCTTTCATTTTTCTCTTCAATTTTGGGTAAAGACATATATATTTATATTATATATATGTAGAAAAATAGTCTTTTGTGCTTAACAGTAAAGCAATTAGTATTAAATTGTTAAAGAATAAAGAATAAACTTTTCTCTAATCATCCTTTCCTCTCTCTCCTTTCCCTTCCCCATTTCTTATATTTTTTTATATCAGTTGAGAGGCTTTAGATCTGGATTGCTATTAAACCTTATTTTTCATAATGAATGTCTTAAGAATTATACCTGAAATTTCTGTTCTTTATAATACAATATTTGAAAGAATTATTTAGATACAATAGTGTTTTACTCCTCACGACTTTTATATCACAAAATACCCAACACTTAGTTTTTATTTTAATTTTTTAACATACTAGATTATTTGAGTAATTGAGCTATTGTTTCTGCACAAAACAAATCTTGCGATCCTTTATTTTACTCAAGCAATAAAGCAACTTGGCAGAGGGAGATTCAGCACTTCCCCACTCTTCCTTTGCAGGAGACATGTTCGCTAGGAGCCCTGTCCTCAACCAATCCGGCCCCACTGAGTTCTTCTTCCGCGTGTTGACCACCGTCCCAGAATTCCAGGCCCTGCTCTTCCTCCTCTTCCTCCTCCTCTACTTGATGATCCTCTGTGGCAACACAGCCATCATCTGGGTGGTGTGCACGCACAGCTCCCTCCGCACCCCCATGTACTTCTTCCTCTGCAACCTGGCCTTTGTAGAGATCAGCTACACCACGGTGGTGGTGCCTCTGATGCTTTCCAACATTTGGGGGGCCCCGAAGCCCATCCCCCTGGCTGGCTGTGGGGCCCAGATGTTCTTTTTTCTCACTCTTGGTGGTGCTGACTGCTTTCTCTTGGCAATCATGGCATACGATCGCTACGTGGCCATCTGCCACCCGCTGCACTACACCCTCATCATGACCCAGAAGCTGTGCGCCCAGATGGTGGCGTGCGCGGTGGGCCTGGCCCTGGTCCTCTCCCTGCAGCTCACGTCCTTAATCTTCACCCTGCCCTTCTGCGGGCACCGCCGGGAGATCAACCACTTCCTGTGCGATGTGCCCCCGGTCCTGCGGCTGGCCTGCGCCGACATCCGCGTGCACCAGGCCGTCCTCTACGTGGTGGGCATCCTCGTGCTGACCGTCCCCTTCCTGCTCATCTGTGTGTCCTATGTGTTCATCGCCTCGGCCATCCTGCGCATCCGCTCCGCCGAGGGCCGCCGCCGGGCCTTCTCCACCTGCTCCTCGCACCTCACCGTGGTCCTGCTGCAGTACGGCTTCTGTGCCGTGGTCTACCTGCGGCCCCAGTCTACCTCCTCGGTGGATGAGGACCGCCAGTTTGCCCTAGTCTACACCTTCGTCACCCCCCTCCTCAACCCGCTGATTTACACCCTCAGAAACAAGGATGTCAAAGGTGCTTTGAAAAAGGCCATCAGTAGCAAAGCAGCATCTGAAGCTCTCTGAGGTTTTATTTTTTTTTCTTTTTACTAGATACAACTTTATTGTTTTGACAGAATTATATTTCACTTTAATCTTGCATGGCACAAGATATTATTATTGTATTGTAGTACACATGTCAACAGGCGCATAAATTGTTTCTATTATTATACATAAAGATTTCATTGACCAGTTTTGTCAATATGGATGCAAATATTAAAGGGCAATATTTTTTAGCTCTCACTTTGGTTATTGAAAAAATTTTAAGGTTGTATGGAACAATTGGGAATTTAATGCATATTTTATACTTACAGCACAGATGCTGAGTTCACATTGGAAACATCGTCTATATTTTATGTTTCATTTAATTCCCAATTGTCTCTGAGGTTTTAGAGGGACTTGAAGGAGGTACTTGAGCATGTGGCAACAGGGGAACTCTTACATACAAATGCCAGATATACATTTAATTCTCCAAAGTTTGGATTTTCATTAACTCTGTTCCTGACATGTTTGGTTGCTACACTTCATTTTCATTTTTTTTTTAAGTTCTCTGAAACCTTAAAACTCTGAAAACTGGACAGGGATACTGTAGGCTATTATTCAATTAGCCACAAATTAAAAGTCTACATTTCCTTTGAAGCAACATCATTATCTTTGAAGCCTTTCCTCTTGAGAAACAATGGTCTTCATTGATTCCTTGAAAAAAATTCATAAGGAAATTTCACCTAATATGCCTTATTCTTGTGTTTGTCTTTAAAGTATGATAAGTAAATGCCTGGTCAATTTACCCATTTCCTTTATAAGCCTCTTTCACATGTTACAAGGTCCCTGTTGGTGGGTCTAATCTATGTTCCTACATTTCAATCCAGGAATGTACAAGTAGATTAGGAAAGGTGGAGCAGAGCCAGTTTGCTCTGAGAATTAACATGTGTTGAGAGTGAACTGCCAGATTTCCAACATAAGACCCTAAATTGTGGGAAAACAAGAGTGGATCATCAAGCGTCACAAACTCTCTAGTGGTCATCCTCTGTATTGGTCAGCATGATTTGGAGAAACAGGATCAATAGGATAGAGAGAGGTGTTTTTAAGCAGTTGGCTCATGTGATTGTGGAGTTTGGCAAATCCAAAATGTTCAGCCCAGGCCAGCAGGTTGGAAGTTCCAGCAGGTCTCTTTGTTGCCATCTTGAGTTTGAAGGCAATGGAAGAAGAATCCCTTCCTTTTCTAGGTATCTCAGTCTTTTATCTCAAGACCTAAGTGATTAGATAAGACCCATCCACATTATAGAGGGTAAGCTGCTCTGCACAAAGTCTACTTATTTACATGTTAATCACATCTAAAAAAACACCTTCACAGCAGCATCTTGATTGGTGTTTGACTAAATGACTGAGTACTATGGCCTAGCCAAGTACTACCCCTTGTCAGTTTGGCACTCAGACTCATCTCCTTAAACCATACTTGATCTCATAAAGACAAGAACAAAGTCATGCATCTGCTCACCTGATATAATTATCCTGCATATAACCAAATATTGCTAGCCCTTTCCCCAGAAAAGAATGCAAAGTCCTTGGGTGATGTTCACCTTTCTCCTTTTTACTCTGTAACTTAAACACTATTATGTAAAGTTAATACATTTTATGTTAAATTGCAACAGGATGAGAGAGGGAAAAAATACACACATACATGCACACAAACATATTCATTAAAAATATAGAAAAATACACTCAACTATTACAGTCCTCATTTCTGCAAATGGTATGTGTTCAAAACTGGTATTTATAAATCCCTTCTTCCAATACCCATTCCATATTCCTTTTTTCCTCAGAAAGTATCACAGCTTGTTATGGTTCTTTGCCTAGTGGAGTGACCAAAATTTTCCTTCCTGAAAGCTCTGGGACTTTAGCAGGACTTTAGCAGTCCTGCTTGAATTGGGTATTATAGTGGTCCATTAATTTTAACCACAGGGCATTGTAGTGCTAAGAAATACCTGAAGGGATCTCCTGTATTAAAGGCATACTCTTCATTACCTCCACTGTGGAGCAGCAATGAATTCCCCCTTCATAATCAGGATCAAGTACCCAAGTCATGTGTATTTACTGTTGATACAGGGTCATGAGGAGCCCAAAATGGCCAGGTGACAGCCAGTTCAATAGAATCATTTTTGCATCTCCTGGTGGAATCATTCCTCCTACTAGTACAAAGACCTGACAAAGACCTGTTGACCGGGCAGCCCAGGTGGCTCAGAGGTTTAGCACTGCCTTCGGCCCAGGGCATGATCCTGAGGACCTGGGATTGAGTCCCACGTTGGGCTCCCTGCATGGAGCCTGCTTCTCCCTCTGCCTGTGTCTCTTTCTCTCTCTCTCTCTCTCTCTCTCTCTCTGTCTCTCATGAATAAATAAAGAAAACAAATCTTTAAAAAAATCAAAGACCTGTTGACCAGGAGAACTTAAAGTCATGGGGGCAGAAAGCAATAATTTTGCAAGTGGATAACCAGAGTGCCACTCCCATTTCCACCCATTGATTTGTAAGGCCTCGTTATGGAAGGACTAGCTGGCGCTGTAACTAAATCTTTAAAAGGTCATTCACTTCACGAAGCCAGATGCTTCAGAATGGTGCAGAACATGGTAAGACCATGAACATGGACCCATTTATGTGATTCATTTACTATAAAGTAAGTTCCTTAAGAAAAAAAAATGTATGGAACACCATGACTGTAAATGAAACACTCTGTAAGTATGTAGTTTTGGTAGAAGCATTATGTGCAGGGAAGACAAGCTCATATCCAGAGTAAGTGCCAGTATGCTTCCCAAACTAGGAGAAAACCACAGGATAGGATAAGGGACCCACTGGACACACTGTGTGATAAATTTGGGTTTAAAAATCCATTAATCAAGTGGCATCCAGAAGCACCTACTCTGACTAGGGATTCCAGCAACTTCTGGTTTTCCTGGAGCTAGTGTCATTCACTGCTGGGGTATAGCGGTCCTAAAAATTCTGATTATTTTCTTCCTCACAACGTAGTCATTTTGCTAAAGGTCTATAGGTCTGTTTGGAGAATTCAGGGGAAAAGCTTAATGGTATAAATTTTGGCAGCACACTGAGATCCTTCCTCATGAGGACTTAGTCTCCCCTTCATTCCAGGGGTTCTAGGTCTGTACACTAACTTAAGTCTGGGAATTGATTCTCTGTTTTATGATTCCAGTTAGACTTTTGTTTACTTGACCTGAAACTACTCCACATATACAGATCAAGTAAGAATGTAGTTGACTTCTCAACCATTTCACTTCTAGGAACACTGTGATCCACTAGCCAAGGCCATAGGTCTCTGTAATTAGACAATTCTGACCACTGCTTTGGCTTTCTGTGCATTATGGCAACCACACCCACCTTGCCTTTCACAATTATGTACTATCACTTGGTTCTCACCACCCTGGGATCCAACTATTTTTACTGTACATTTCCCAATTTAGTGGCAGCAGATCTTACTGTACTTTCTTTCTCTTAGGATTTTATTTATTTATTTAAAATAGAGAGAGTGCTTACACACATGTGCATAAGCAGAGGGAAGGGCATAGGGAGAAGCAAGCTCTCTGCTGAGCAGGGAGCTGGACATGATACTCCATCCCAGGACTCTGGGATCATGACCTGATCCAAAGACAGGTCAACTGATTGAACCACCCAGGCAACTATCAAGGTTTTCTGACAGAGGAAAAAGCAATCACTCAGCTCTTGAAAAATACTGGGGCTCCCCTTACAAATTTTTTTCTCACTATCATTATGAAAGGTGTGCCTTCTGGACTCTCCTGGGGTAGATAAGCAGGTTTTAAATGACAAATCCACTCTCATATCTTATCTTCTGAAGCCTTTGAATTATTTTCTCTATGGTATACCAAGACAGGGCTGGTATTTCAACTCATTTTGGTGTAGACCACCTAACAATCAAATTGTTAGAGCCCTTTCTAATACCCCAAGCTGTAAAATTAATCTAGAATCCATGCTTTGATGGGCCCATGTCATTAAGCTCAGCCTGATTCAGCATTGTGTACCTACCATCATTAACCCACATATGTAATATCCATTTCTACACATATTCCCACAGATATTTGTGTAAATTGTAAAAAATTATGTAGCTCTTTTACAGTGCAATGTACCTGTTCATAATAGGTTAGACCTTGTATCTCACTGGGTACTTGAGACTAGTTATAGGTCTAGAAGTAAAGAAGAATTGTGGGAATGAGTCCTATGGAAAACCAGCAGTGTCTCACAAGGCAAATCCCTCAGAGGAGACCATTACAGACAAGTGTAGGATTAATCTCCTCAGTGGGAGTAGTATGGCTCATTCTGTTGGCAAAGAAAACTCAGAATTTAGAGGTTCTATGCCCCAGATTCATCAGCATTATCCCCTATATCCCGATTCCAACTTTCAAGATCCCATTCCTTCCCAATTATTTTTTTCAGTTTTTTTAAAACTTAAATTCAACTTGCCAACATATAACACCCAGTTCTCATCTCATCAAGTTTCCTCTTCAGTGCCTGTCACTCAGCTACCCCATCCACCCACCCACCCACCTCCCCCTCCCCTTTGGCAACCCTTTGTTTCCTGGAGTTAGTCTTTCATGATTTGTTTCCCTCTCTAATTTTTCCCACTCAGTTCCCCTCCTTTCCCTTAAATGGCCAGCGACTTAGTCATGGACCAAACCCAGGGGTGGAGGCGGAAGAGGCCTAGAAGCCCCACACTGCTCTGACTAGTGATTCTCATCCCTCAGCCCATCCCCCAGCATGCCCTTTCCTGGAAAAGGCAACGTCTGCACTGAAACTACCTCTGCCGCCTAGCTTCACTTCACAATCTGGCCTGGGGAACTTGATGGAATATTCTCTACAAGTGAGCAGAAGAATATAAAGGTCTTCAAAAAAAAAATGGCAAATTGAATTTTATAAAGGACTATAAAGGGACTATTTCTTATATTCTATGTAGGAGTAAAACCATATGATGATTATCCTTCTCCAATTGACTTATTTCACTCAACCTAATACCCTTCAGTTCCATCCACATCATTCCTTCCCAATTAATGCCTTTGGGTTTCAGGAGGAAACCCTGTGAGGTTGGGAATCTCATTTGCATTGCAAATCAGCCATTCACAGAATGAGATTCTGGGTTTGGTTTTCAGAAACCTCAGCTCTGCAACTATAGGACACACTGGTCTCTCAGGGCAGACATGGAAGTTTTCAGGTCATTTATGCAACAGTTGAGAATCAGGATTCTCCAGGAAGCAGAATCAATAGGTTGTATGAGGAGAAAGAGGAGGGAAAAAAGAAAAATTTATTTTATGGAATTGGCTCAGGAAACTGTGGGTCTAGTGAGTTCAAAATTTGCAGGGTAGGCCAGCAGGCTGAAGACCCAGGGAAGAGTTGATGTTACAACTTGAATGTGAAGTTAGTCTAGAGGCAGAATTCCCTTTTCCTCAGGAGAGCCCAGTTTTTTTTTCTCTTAAGGCTATCAACTAATTAAATGAGATCCATCCACATAACAGATGGTACTGTGCTTTACTCAAATCCTCCTGATTTAATGGTTAATCTACCTTATAAATACCTTCAGGAAAATAAGACAAACCATGAGAGTCTCCTAACTCTAGGAAACAAACAAAGGGTTGCAGAAGGGGAGGTGGAGGGGGGGACGGGGTAACTGGGTGACAGGCATTAAGGAGGCCCCATGATGAGATTACCACTGGGTTAGTTATACTATATGTTGGCAAATTGAATTTAATTTTTAAAAAGTACCTTCACAAGTAATATCCAGACTGGCATTTGATCAAATATTTAGGGACTGTGTCCCAGCCAAGTTAACACATAAAATTGACTACTGAAGCCCAGGAAATGACAAAAAAGGATCTGATATAACTTCAAATCACAGTGGTATTATTTATGTTTCTATATTATAAAACTGTGAGGAAATGCCTTTAACAGCATTTTATTCACTAGGAACTCATAAAGTATTACTTCAAAATATGCAGTCATCTAGGTCTTAGAACTATATTGAATTTCAAAAAATTCTCACTCCGATTAGTTTTAATCTTCAGAAAAAGATTAAAGCTTTAGTCTAAGTTGTTGAAAGCAGTGTGACATTCTTTTAAAAATAGATAATCTTTCTCTACTCAATTCCCTTGGGATCCTGAGCCACTGAGTTTTCATGCTCAATATTCAGTGGACATTATTAGATGAAATCACAAGAACCAAGTTAGTTCTATTTTTTGCCACCGACTTGTTGGATGCTATACAAATCAGGTCACTTCTCTGCATCTTATTTTCTTAATGAAGGTCCCTGGATGATAGGATATCCAAAATCCTCATGCCTGGATATGCTTAAATTTCACTATTTTTTATTTTAGGAATGCTGGGTTTGTTTTTTGTTTGTTTATTTTTCAGTTCTGAGTTCTTTATTACTTCCATTGCATTTCTCTCTGTTTGAATTGCTTTCTTCCCAAGATTTCATGGCTAACTTCTTATCATATATGTTTCAGGTCAAGTGTCACCTCCTCAAAAAAAGGTTTTTGATGACCTTCCTCCTCTAATCATTATCTATCTCTTTAACTTGTTATATTTTCTTCATGGTAATCATCACTATCTGATAATATCTAACTGACTTATTTACCGTGTTTATTGCCTGTTTCACTAGCAACAATGTAAGCTCCTTGAAAGCAGGAATCTTGCTTGTCTTATCTGTCTTTGTTCCCAGACTCAACAGTGATGGGCACATCATATTACATAAATACTTGTTTAATCAATCAATCAATGATGAACCAAACTCTAAACGAGTGTTCCCTAAGTCTGTGTAATTATTAACTATCAAAAAGACTGTATCCACTGTGTGTTCCATTGTGAAAGATCTAACAGACTAATGGAGGCAAGGGAAAGAGAAATGCAATAAAGGTAAAGATATTAAAAATTTGCAAGTTTAGTATAGCAAAGTAATATCTGAGCAGAGACATGATCGAAGCTAGAAAATCTGTATGGTACATCAAGTGAAAATATATGGTTTATTCAAATTCTGGAAGACCACACTAAGGGAGTTATTCAAAAAGTAACAGGAAAGCTAAATATCTGCCCAGTATCCCCCTCAATTCATTCGTTATGTTCAACCAATGTTACTAGGGCCCTTTTTTCCATTTAAAATATAAAGTACAGTCTTAGTTCCCCAGGGTGATAATAATTTGGGACTTGGGCTGGCCCAGCTATGACAATATGATGAGAGTCAATTCCCTGAAGCAGGAGGCACAAATGACCTTGATTAGCAACCTTCCTATTTCTCAGGAAATTATACTGGATGCTAAGAATGTTGATAAAGGGTTTAATACTGGTCTTCACTTTGACAAGCATACAGCAGCTCTTCCATTGACAGGAGATCCCAAGTGCAGGGACAGTTTTGATTTGGACTCATTATCTAGTAACAAGGGAGATCAACAACCATCCAACTACCTCCTGGGAGATGGAACTTATAGGACAAGACTAAATAGTAGAGCAATTTACTCCTCCCACAGCTTTTGGCTCTCCAGGCTCACAGTCCTCCTCTCTCTCTCTTCACCAAAGCAGTCAGACCTCACCTGCTGGTTTCCATCCCTTATGGACATAACCAAGGAGACTGGCTTGGTACACTCCTTTCTCTTCTCACGATGAAGGTAAGAGGAAGTCTTTTTCTGCCTCCTTCTAGAGTCACTATAATCCAGGCACTCGGTGACACCAGGCTAGAAAATAAGTAATGTTTACATATAGGGATTCTAGGATTTCAGAGCTCCTTCAGCCAACAGCTTACAACACTTCTCTGAATTCACTTGGAAGGCCTGTTCTTCTGATTAAAATGGTAATAACTAATCTTAGCCTAAAAAATATTGAATGAATAGCTAACGTAAATTTGGAAAAGGTTTCAGGATTAATAAAAACGCTTTTCTTAAAAAGCACTTCATTTAATCCTCTGCTATGAAGCAGGTATTATTAATATCATTCCTTTAAAAGATTCAAAGAAAAGAGAGAAAAATTAACATTTATTATGCAACTTAATAGGTTTCACACATCAAACCCAGTGTTACTAAGTATTTTATCCCATTTAATGTCACCACAGCTCCATTAGGTGGAATATTATTACTTACATCTTCTAAATATAAGGAAACAGAAATTAATATGAGTTGATCTTCCCCAGTGACATTGCTATTAATAGTAGATTGAGCTTCTACCTCAACCTCGTATTGCCAAATCCACCAACCCCCTTGTTTTACACAATGCAAACTTGATATCAAGAGCCACTCTAGTGTAGACTCCCTGTATTTCCAGAATGCACATGGACAAGGTTTCCCACGACACTCTTGCCACCTGGGGCTGGACTCGCTGGAGAGGTAAGAAGGAAAATGCAGATACAGATGTGGGATGTGACTTGGAGACATTGAGGCAGGTGTGAATTCATGAACAGATGCCAGCCTAGACAGATTTCTGGAGATGATGCTAAAGTGCTTTTATTTCACATCTGCCCTAGGCAACATGTTTAGTAACAACTTGGAATAACAAGTTGATGATATGTGGATTTAATAACCTTCACTCTCTTTGAGCCACAAAATCTACTATTTCATCTGTCTAGAATATAGACCCTATTACTGTGCCTACCTCTCTCCTTCTAGTTAATTCCTGCTTTTCAGATGTAAGCTTAAATATTACTTCTTCTAGAAAGCCATTTCAGAATTTCCTAATCACAAACTATGCCAGAGCCACATGGTGTATAATCTTATAACACATTGCTCCTTTACAGCATTTAATCACAGATATATATATATATAAATTATATATATATAATATATATATAAAATAGCAAACATATAAGATATATGTAATATATTTCAATCACAGATACAAATATAAATACAGCAGATTCTTTAACAGCCTCTCTGTTTAGGATATACAACTTCTTGGCACAACTGTGCCATTTTGATTACCATTGTTATGTGGGGCTTAGCACTTAATCAATACAAAATAAAAATGAGGGATTGCAGGAAGGATAGGTAAGGATAGTTAAGTCACAAATTGTAGAATTTTTTTAAATGTCAATTTCAGGGATGCCTGGGTGGCTCAGCAGTTGAGCGTCTGCCTTCCTTTGGCTCAGGGCCTGATCCTGGAGTTCCAGTGTCATCATAAAATTCTCCAAAGTCATCATTAGCACACAGATTCCAAAGCCCTCTATCAAATATAAGTGGAAAACTAGCCCTAGATGTGTTTGTTGTAACTTTCTACATGTTATGTTCCTGAATGGCAGCATTTTTTCCACAATGCAGCCTAATGTTGGTTACCATGTTGTTTTCCATGAGGCTCTTAAATAGGTGATTTGATTATTAAATCATCTCAAAAGTAAAGGGGAAAATGAAAAAAAAAATATATGTACATTAGGCTTGGTGATATGGGAGATGAAAATGTAGTTCAGGGAAGATAGCTGCCCTTGAACTTACAAAAAATAGTAATCTGTTATTAGGCTGCTTTTGCTATTGCAGTAGATACTTTACATAATGATCTCTTTTACTCCAAACAACAGCCCCAGAACTAAGCATAAATACTATCCCTATTTCTCAAATAAAGAAACTAAGACCTAGAGAAATTAGATATTGCCTAGCATCACAGAGCCAGGACTTGGGATTATACAAGCCACATCATTTAATTTCAAAACTCATCTCACACACTGATGCACTCCCCCTACTCCTCATGTTTTAATAAAATGTTGAATATGACAGATGATGTTAGAAATCATTTGGAACATGATTGAAGTTCAAAAAAGGAAAAGAGAATGAATAGCTTTTCATGCCCTGGGTGTTCTGAATATTTGTGACAGTCTAATTACTTTTCCCCCTATGCTTGTGACACAGAGCTGGGTCTATTTGGATGATTTGTCCTGGAGTGGTGCTTCTGGATTAAGATTTTTCTTCAAAGCTCATCATAATTAATGTTGAAAATAGGCAAATTGAAACAATATCACACTTTTTCCTTCTTGAAATGAGGTCATCTTGGGAAAACAGTGGAATGGATGCCCTATGAGAGTCATGTCTGTTTATCTCAAAGTCTTTAAGGAAACAACAAATCCAAGAAGGAAGCTGGATTTCCCTTTAGCTCCTTAGAAGAGAAGAAAAATAGAGGGAGACTGAGTGTCTTTCCTATTCACCCTCACACTCAGGGGGAGGATTCTTAGATCTCCAACAGCTTATGTTCACACATTTCCCTATACTGCCACAAGTCAGGAGGAGCCCTATGATAAATCTCCCTGTTTCCTTCAAGTCCTGCACTTCTGATTGGATATGGATAGAGAAACCAGGAAGAGGGAAGGCTTTGTATTCCGAGGTTCATCTCTGATACATCTATCTCAGACCTATGTGAACTCTTTGTCCATGGGCATCTTTTTCTTTCTTAATTTTCCATCATTAGACTAGCTTTTCAGTGTTACATCTATATACATGTGTCAATACCTCAGGAGGCATTGTGTGTAAATAAATGTATGAATGAACAAGTGAATGAATGAATAGCTTCCTGCCCTCATCTTAATGACCCCCGTTTTCAAGAATTCTTGACACTTGTGAATTTACTGAAAGAATTAACTTTCACTGCCCTTCCACTAAAAATCATTTTGAAGACCATAAACTTACTTTGCCTCTTCTTCTCAAAAAATTCTTACACAACTCTTGGGACTTAGAAATTAGGTTGTAGATAGTTATGTCAGGAGATTTCATGAAAGAGGAAGAAAAGAAAGAATTAGCTCTAATAATTCTAAGTTTCTAACTCCAGACCTATTAGATTAGAATATGGCTCAGAGTGTGAACTAATATATTATTGGTCTGATTTTTCTTCCTGTCTTTATAACTCTTGGCAGAAAACACTCTGTTAATTCAATGACCTGGGGAAATCACTCACTGTTGATGGAATTTGAGTTCCTGGCCTATCCCTCCCACCCAGAGCTCCGTGTCTTGTCCTTCGTTGGAGTCAGCCTAGTTTATACCTTGATTATCAGTGGGAATGTCCTAATTGTAGTGGCCATCCAGACAGAAGCCCGCCTACACACACCCATGTACTATTTCTTGGGAAGCCTCTCAGGAATAGAAATATGCTACACTGCTGTGGTGGTGCCCCACATCTTGGCCAACATCCTACGGCCAGAGAAGACCATCACCGTCCTGGGCTGTGCCACACAGATGATCTTCTTCATAGGGCTCGGCAGTGCCGATTGCTTCCTCTTGGCTGCCATGGCCTATGACCGGTATGTTGCTATTTGCCACCCTTTGCAGTACCCTCTCACCATGACTTTAACTCTCTGTGTCCGCTTGGTCATGGCCTCTGTGGTCATTGGCTTGTTCCTGTCCACACAACTGGTGGCTTTCATCTTCGCTCTGCCATTCTGCCGGGCTCGGAGTATCGAGCATTTCTTTTGTGATGTCCCACCAGTGATGCGTCTTGTTTGTGCCAACAGCCATGTCCATGAGCAGTCAGTGCTGGTGGCAGCCACACTGGCCATTGCCATGCCTTTCTTCCTCATTGCCACTTCCTACACCTTCATTGTGGCCGCTGTGCTCAAGATTCACTCAACAGCTGGGCGTCACCGGGCCTTCTCCACCTGCTCTTCCCACCTCTCTGTGGTCCTGCTGCAGTATGGCTGTTGCGCCTTCATGTACCTGCGCCCCAACTCCAGCTACTATCCCAAGCAAGATCAGTTCATCTCACTGGTATACACATTGGGAACCCCACTGCTCAACCCACTTATCTACACCCTGAGGAACAGTGAAATGAAGGGGACCTTGGGGAGAGTTCTTACCAGGAATTGCCTTTCCCAGAACAACTAGGGGAGGGTACAACCTTCAGGAAAGAGTTTGGTTCCAACTGGTGCAAATCTCCATGCCACTGGGATTTCTCCCAGACAATGTTAAAAGTAATCTTTAAAAAATGGTATAAACTATCTGGATACCATCTAGCTATGTGTGCCAGAGACCTTTAAAATGCTTCTACTATTTTACTCAGTAATTCTGTTCTAGAAAGGAAATTAACAAATGAGCATAACAATAGGAAGTGACAAGTATAACACTGCATCTCAGGTATCATCTGGAAAGAGATAGCTCAGTCAATAAATTCTGACTGAAATAAAATAATAAAAGGATTATATAGAGAAGTATGAGTAAAGGAACCAACATGGATGGCAACACACTTACATACTAGCCATAGCAGGAAGTCATGATCACTCTTAGACCTCAGGCACATAAGAGCATACAGTATTATCAGAGATCAGTAAGAGCTAGATTTATTGAGAGAAAACATTTGGAAGGAACTGTGGCTTTAGGCGGGAAAAGTAACAATTGACAGAACTACAGGCATGCAAGTAGAAAGTAGGAAGATAAATACCCCAACATCTCCCTGCTCATACCATCCTAAACCTTTATCCTGTCTCCCATTGGCCAAACCCAACTGGAAGCAAGGGGGCAGTGTTGACCAAATGTTCAGTTCTCAGAAATTAGCCTATTGGAGCAAGACAGTGCAGAAAAGGACGTTGAGAATTAGAGGCAAGCAGAAAATAACCAGAAAAATATTATTATGTAGTATTTTATGTAGAAAAGAAAATATGTTAATAATCCCATAATAAAGTATTGGCTAAACAATTAATGTATGTAACAATATTGTTCAGACCCTCTGCCCTCTGATGCATGTCCTCCAACCAACTCTTATTTTCCAGGAAGAGTAAAAGTAGCTTCCATACTACATTACTGAATTCTTGTTTTCCCATCACTTATATGTGGCAATACTTTGTTATCTTGTCAGTGTTTGGGGTTTTTAAGGAGATGATTTTTTTGTGTCTTTTTTTAATATTCTCTATGTCATCTAGCATTTTAGGTAGCAATTGACTACCTAAAAGCATTTAGGTAGTAAGTTCATTTATCAGTGATATTCTATAGTCAATAATCTCTAGTTATATAATTAAAGTAGTGGTTTTCATGCAAGTTTACAGATAGGCAATGAAAAAAGATTTGTGGCACAGCACAAACCTTAAAACCACACTATCTGGGTTTGTATCTTTCTACCTATGTGACAAGGGAAAAATCACTTAAACTCGCAATACTTCGATTTTATTTTCAATCAAATGGAAATTACAATAAATCTATCACTAAAGGATCAAATGAATACAGGTTTTATAATAAGCCCTATATCCATGATATCAATTATTATTACTATCATTTGGGGGGGTACAGAGAGGTAAAACAAAGGAAGAGAATTGGAGAGAATATTTTCACAGGTGATGTTATGAGAGGTTCCCCAACCATCTTCTCTATATTCCCTCAGAATGTTCTGCTGAGTTCATCAAATAGAGTTTAGTTCTACACCATTTTCAGGCTTGAGGGTGTTAGCAATAATAATGAAAGGTAAATTTACCTGAGATAATTCCTTATTTGGGGGATTTACCAAAAATTTAAGCCGTTTGAGATACTTTGAGGTGAAAGAATTGTATTTTAATTGTAATTTTTTAAGTAGTAATGAATGTAATGACTTTTTAATTTTTTATTTAAATTCAATTAGCCAACATACAGTACATCATTAGTTTCAGATGTAGACTTCTGTTATTCATCAGTTGCATATAACACCCAGTGCTCATTACATCAAGTGCCCTCCTTAATGCCCATCACCCAGTTACCCCATCCCCATACTCATTTCCCCTCCAGTAATCCTGTTTGTTTCCTATAGTTGAGTCTCTTACAGTTTGTTTTCCTCTCTGATTTTGTCTGATTTTATTTTTCCCTCCCTTCCCCTATGATCCTCTGTTTTGTTTCTTAAGTTCCACGTGAGTGAAACCATATGATCATTGTCTTTCTCAATTAACTTATGTCATTCAGCATAATACCCTCCAGTTCCATCCACATCAAAGGAAATGGAACTTTCATCCTTTTTGATGGCTGAGTGATATTCTATTGTGTATATACATTACTTCTTCATCAAGTCATCTGTTGATGAACACCTAGGTTGTTTCCACAGTTGGCTAGATATAGTGATTTTAAAGGAAACCTTTCTCATTCTACCTAAATCTATTGAAATGATTAACAAAATACATATGTTTTAGTCAATTTGGGCTGCTATAACAGCATACTACAAATTGGGGTGCTGAAACAGTAGAAATTTAATCCTTACATTCTGGAGGCTAGGAAGTCCAAAATCAATGTGCCAGCAGATCCAGTGTCTGGTGAAGACACTATTCCTGGTTTGCAGACAGCTGTCTTCTTATTGTCACTTCATATTGTGGGGAAAGAAAGAATTCCAGTCTCTTTCTCTTCTCATATGGACACTAATCCATTCATTATGGCTCCACCCTCATGAGCTAGTTATCTATCAAAGACTCCATCTCCAAATACTACAGCAGTGGGGATTAGGCTTCAACATTTAAACAGAGAGGTGGGGGTGGGAACACAAACAAAACAAAACAAAACAAAAACAACAACAAAAAACAATGGTAGAAGACATAACCAGGGATCAAACCCAGGAAATATGGCATCAGAGTCCATACACTTAATCAATATGCTCTATTGCTCTTCCCAGAACAGCTTAGTGTCCAGTGCCCAGTGAACCAAACAGCAAGGAGGCAGTGTTACTTGAGACACAGGGTGAAGCAGAGAGCAACAGAGACTGGTATGGTAGGAGATAAGATAAAATATGGCAGAAGACAAGATAAGAGATTACAGAAAGTCAAAATCATGGAGCAATTTATAGATCATAGTAAGAACTTTGATTTTACCCAAAGTAAGGTGCAAGGCCACCGAAGAGATTTGAGCAGAGTAGAAGCATTATTAGGCTTACATTTTAAGTGATTCACTCTGCCTGCAGAGTAGAAAATATGCTATTAAAGAGGAAAGAGGGGATCAGAGTCTTGTTAGGCATCTATTGTAACAATCTAGGCAAGTAATCATATTTTGGATATCTTTGAAGGCAAAGCCAATAGGATTTTAAACAGACTGGACATGGGATGTGAGTAGAAGAGGGGAGTCAAAGATGACTCCAAAATTTTATGACCTGTAGAAGTGGAATAATGAGACGCTATTTACTAAAATTGAGAATCCTATGAGAAAATAAAATTTAGTGCAGAAAATAAAGAATTGTTCAAGAATTTTGGGTATGTTGCATTTGAAATATGCTTTGGATATCTAGATCAGAAAAAAAGAAGGCTGGTACCATCACAAATTCACAATGATCAATACCAAGCTTACATGGATTAAGCTTCCCTGTTCTTATTTTCATCCTCCTCACACTCCTTGGCTGGATTCTTTATTGTCCTGACACCCAAATGTTGGTGCACCCCATGCCTCAGTCCTTGGTCTTTTTCTTTCTGACTTCACTCACTTCTTAAAGTAATTTCTCTTGATGCCATAGTTTTAATATATTTGTATATTTATATATACTTAAAATTCCTGCAATTGGCTGGCATACAGTAATCATTCAGAAAATATTAGCAATGTTATAAGCTATTCCCTCTGCACTGGAGCCAGGGACCTCACAGAAGATTTCATGATACTAAACTTGGACCAGTGTCATTGCAATTACTGAGGAGCATGCTTGATTATGTGGTATTGAATTTGTTGAGGCTGATTCTACTGAATTCCAAAACCTGGAACTTTATCAAGGAGTCCTCATGAAAGGCAAATAAGTCTATAAAGATCATTGATATGTATTTACTATAATTGAGTTAATTAGATACCATTGTTGGCAAATACCATAAATGATTTCTATAGAACTTTTCCTGATGTTTTAAAAATACCCTTGCTGTACTTTAAAAAGATTTATTGCGGTTCTAAAAAAAATTTATTGTGGCAAGAACACAACATGAAATTTATCCTATGAAATGTGAAGTGTATACTATATCATAATTACCTTCTAAATCATTCAAAAATGTCCCTGTAAACTAAGTATAGGGGCAATAAGTAAGTGTTTCAGATGATTAAAGGAATCAATCTAAATTAGCTACGTATTTATCTGAAATACTGAAAAATAAAAACCACTAAATGTCCAATATTAGGGAATAGTTTAATAAATTGTGGAATATCAATACTACTTATTAGTCGTAAAAACTGTAAGTGTGAACATGATATTTAAAAAGGAAGACGTTCAGGGCACCTGGGTGGCTCAGTGGTTGAGCATCTGCCTTTGGCTCAAGTCGTGATCCCCAGGTCCTGGGATGGAGTCCCACATCAGGCTCCCCATAGGGAGCCTGCTTCTCCTTCTGCCTATGTCTCTGCCTCTCCATCTGTTCTCTCATGAATAAATAAATAAATTTTTAAAATTAATTAATAAAATAATAAAATAAAAATAAAAGGGAAGACATTTAGAAGCACCTGGGTTGCTCAGTCAGTTGATCATCCAACTCGTGATTTTGGCTCAAGTCACAATCTCAGGGTCCTAGGATCAAGCTGCATCAGGCTCTGCATGGGGCAGGGATGTCTGCTTGAGGATTCTCTCCCTCCCTCTCCTTCTGGCCCTCCCTCCACATTCTCACTCTCTCTGCATATGTGTGTGTGTGTGTGTGTGTGTGTGTCTTTCATTAAAATAAATAAATCTTTTAAGATAGAAAGAATGAAAGAGAAGGAAGGAAGAAAAGAAGGAAGGGAAGGAGGGAGGGGGCATATTGTTACATGGAAACTATTGCAAGAGTGTAAAATGTTTGTAGGAATGAGGTCATCTGAACAAGTAAATGTATCTGTGTGGGAGAAAAAAGGAAAAACATCTGAATGCAACCTCCCTATGCACTTGCCCACTCCCTCAGTTATAAGAACTGGCATAGACTTACATGTCCATTGTCATGAATATAAAAAGGCAAACTGTCTTCATTCACATGGACTTTAGATATTTTGGAGCTTTATGGATAAGTTTGATTTGCTTATTTTGACTTTAGAGGAGATCTTTTCATGTGAAGTTGCCTGTACCCTAAGTTTTCCCTTCTTTCCCCTGGCTGGTACGTCATTTCATAGATTAATTGAATGCCTGGCAGAGGCCTTCTCAGGACACAGGGTAAGTAACCCTTGTATACCACTTGTCTACAACATCACTCTCTTCCACTGTCTCTCCCATTGCCCTTACCTTCTTCTGCTTCTTTTCTATAGCACCCATCCCTCCAGCACATTATTAAATGAGCTTATTCTTATTTATTGCTTATGATCTGTCTTCCTCCCTCCAAGAACATAATCTCTATGAGGATAAAATCATTGTCTGTTTGGTATTCTGAAGGATCCCAAGGATCAGAAATAGGGCCTGGATGACCACAGGAATTCAATAAATATTTGTTAGATATTGAATAAAAACTCATCTTTGATAATGGACATGAAACAAGGAGGCTGAACATGGCTAAAAATTAATGGCAGCAATGATAAGAAAGTATGTGATTTAAGCCCATGAAGTCTGGAGGAAGGTGGAAAAGGAAGAAACAGAGAAGAAAAACATGGTAAGGCAGAGTTGGAAATATCACTATAACAACAACAACAACAACACCTTTTAATGAGTAGGAAAGTATCCACAGGAGTAAAAACTTGATCAAGAAACAAAAATAAGTAAGACAAAAGAAAATGAAGCCAAAGATCAGAAGGAATGATTATGGGAAAATCCTTCATAAATTTTCTGCTTCTCAAGAAAAAGGTACCCACTGTTCACATAACTTTAGAGCTATAAGGATCCATGACATCCATTTAATACCATACCTCACATCCCAAATCAGGAGCCCACATGAGAGCTTCAGAACTTGCCTGAGGTCAAAGTACCACACAGCAGAGCACTAACTGGACTCCAGATCACCAGATGCCTAGGCTAGGGCTGAATTAGTGCATCACACATGGGCCATGAGCTCAGGCTGAAATGAATGTGTACATTCAACAACGCTCACTGGGTGGTTGTCTGGAATACAACATTGAAAAATTCCCCAGTGTGTGCAGGTAAGGAATGAGGATACCCTCATGGAATTCCCAGATAGTAATTGTCTATAGTGACCACTTAGAAGACTTGTCCAGTAATCTGGTTTAGTTGATCAACTTGGGAAATTTTCCTCGAATTCTTTCTACTTGGGTTCAGTTGAAGGGAAAACCACGGGGGAAATTCCTCCTCTTTGGGGACCCATTAATTTTAAAGACATTTCATAAAGGACACTAAACAATCTGATTAAATCAGGCAAGACTGGACTCTGAGTGGATGTATCAGAATCTATTTTCTATCACTAAGAAAGAGACAGCTCTCTGTCTCTTCAGAATTTGAATTAGGATTATTCCATAGTATCATCCTTCCAAAGGATAGGTCTCTCACTCAGCTCCACCTTGATCATAAATTTATAAGAGATGTCTCTTCTCTTGGCTTTTAGTATGTAAAGGACACTTCTCTGTTTTTATCTGTCCATTACAGAGGTATCATATACATCTACTTGTCCTCTCCAGGAGATACTGTGCAACACAAAGTCCATGGATCTTCATTCTGTTTTACCCTAAAAAAGTCAGTGGGCTCTCCTTATTTTCCATGGCAAGAACTCAACGTCTCAGCAAAAGAGTTAACCTTCTCTTTAGTGAATTTCCTTAGGTGGCTGATGGATTGAAGTAAATCTCAAAGCGGTAAGGGAGCATCTCAAGAGATTTCATTCCTTTGATTGATTTGATTTTGATTTGATTTGATTTTTAAAAATGGTAATAAGACTGGGACGCATGGGTGACTCAGCAGTTGAGCCTCTGTCTTTGGCTGGGGCGTGATCCCAGACCCGGGATGGAGTCCCACATCGGGCTCCCTATTGGGAGCCTGCTTTCCTCTCTGCCTGTGTCTCATCCTTTCTCTCTGTGTCTCTCATGAATAAATAAATAAAACCTTTAAGAAATAAAAATAAAAATGGTAATAAGAGACACAAATTCCTCTAAGGTTTTACTACTGGAGAAAAACATTCCTATATATCAATATTGAATTGTGGAAAACCAATGAGTTATCAGAGTGGCTGTTACTATCCACTTGTGCAGATATAGAAAAGATAACTCTGATAAGTGGTTGATTTTCTCAGTATCATATAGCTAGTAAGTGTAAAGCCATAATAAAATAGGTCTTTTACCTTTTCTTTCACTATTTCTTCCATGGGACCACCCTAGGGAGTATAGCATGATATTCACTTTTTTCAAGTAGCATTATTAAACCCTAAGCATTATTAAACCATTCAATGGTGCTATGTGAGGGGGAAATAGTCCATGGTCAAAAGAGTTGGAAATTTTTCAAGTAAAACAAACCTGTTTGCTCTACAATAGGACCTCAGAGAACTTTGTTGTGCTAATATTCATTGGAAATCTTGAGAGGAAGTGACAATGTTTTCAATTTTCTCATGAAAACTCATTTCTGAAACATCGTGAAGAGCTCATGTTCTAAGGAATACAGTTTAAGAATTAGTTCCTCAAAGGATGTTTCAATTCTTTTTTTTTTTAAGATTTTATTTTATTCGTGAGAGACACAGAATGAGAGAAAGGTGGAGACACAGGCAGAGGGAGAAGCAGGCTCCATGCAGGAAGCCCAATGTGGAACTCGATACCAGGACCCCAGATCACCCCCTGAGCCAAAGGCAGGTGTTCAACCACTGAGCCACCCAGGTGTCCCAAATGTTTAAATTCTTTTGTTATGTGCCCTGTTTCCTTATGAGGCTGAAGTTGGCAATTATGTCATAATTTTCCTATGTCTATCCACATAGCTGAGTCCAAGACTTTAGTTCATAATGGGCACTCAATAAATATTTGCTTGATTCATTTATGTGTAGGGCACAGTACCTTAGAGTTGGGGTGAGGAGGAGGTTCTCTGGAGGTTCATAGAAGGTGCACCTATCTCTAGATTTGGGGGAAAATGACAATCAGGGAAAGCTTTCTGGGGGAGATGTCACCTGAGGTGAGCTCCAAAAGGATATATCTAGGGAGTGTGAAGGGATACTCTTGTACAAAGTAGCCAGAACAGATACTGTGAAGTCCCCAGAACAAGACCATGGAAAGGAACTGAAAGTGTTCTTTAGAGCCGAGGTAGAAAGAGCAGTAAAGAGAATGGGAAAAGAGCAACTCTTAGAAATTGGGCAGAACATTTAATGCACACTACTGTTAATTCTCACCGTAGCTCCAAAAGGTAACTAAAGCGTAGTTAGAATTCTGAGATTACTAGTCTATCGCAGAACCAGAACACTCACTCTTGTTGGGAGATCTCCTAAAAGTGTAATTAACTTGATAATGGTGTGGTGGGCACCATTACGGGAAAGACCTTGGGGCAGGAGATGTACTGAAGAGTTCTCAAAATATTCAATAAAAGCTGTTTCTTCCCTTACCGATGTGCACAGTGCTCACCTGAGTCTGGACATGCTTTTCAGTAGCAGTACCAGACTCACACTAACTATCCTTTCTGCCTGGATGTTTGCACCCTCTAAGTTAAGTAGCCTTTGATGTAAATGAAAAAGTGAGCTATAGAGATATATATGGAGTCCAGTCTCTGCTAACTAATACACTGAATGTGGATGCTGGCCTCAGGTATGTCCATCACCAACCATATGCCTTTGGACAGGCTTAGTCTTGGTGGGCCTCGGGTTTTGCATGTAGGATACAAAAGGATAGAACTGGTCACTCTTGAGTCCCCTTACAATTCCCAGATACAGATTTGACTTTCTGTATGTTTTATAAATGAGCACACATTTAACCTATGACTAGACCTTGCTGTGGGTTTCGTGGTTCCTTGAATTTCCCAACATTATCAAACTTATTGGTTCAACAAGTACATCAAGAGTTTAATTACTATCCTTCCCACCATTCATTTGTCAACTGAATCTATACTACCCAAGCCCTTCAACATGTAGTGGATAAATAACCATTGGCTTGAGAAAGCCTCAGTCTATGTGGAGCTGAAGTAATTGCAGGATAACTGGGCTGTAGAAGGAGCCACTGAGTGTTGGCTCTGAAAGGAAGTTTAAAGGGCATGACATTTAACTACAAAAGAATTCAATTTAGTTCAAATCAAATCAATCATGACAGGGATATACTGGTAAACAAGACAGATGTTCTTGCCCTTGTAGAGCCTAAATATGGCCCTGACTGATAGGTTTCTCAGACTGGTGCTGCCAGAGTGGAGTGCTTAAACATCAAATCCCCAAGGAAGGAATACAAGCACCCCAAATTGAGTGAATTCACAGGTAGCGATGGTAACAGGGTTGGGAGGTTCTCAGAATAGTAGAGTGAAAAACCTTTGAAAGTGAACGCTGGAGAGGAAAATCCTAATTTGTAAATACAAATTCTGATGTGTTTGGTTTTTCAATAGGCTATAGTCTCACCTTGGATATGTGTGTGAGTTTGTCCTTGAAATCACTCTGTAGTCACTTGTCCTAGCAGACATCACTCTCAAAATACTACATGTCTTGCTTTATCTCCAAATTATGTTTTGCACCAAATGTTGTATGTTCGTATTTAGGTACCATGTTGCTCATTTGAGGTTCATGTCTTACTAAGATAGAATCATCTTTAAATGTTTTCCTGAATCCAGATCTAGCTTATTTGGTTTTCATCATATATAATTAAAATTATTTCACTAAAATCTCTTTTCTTTTTTGTTTTATTTTCTCTGTTGCTCATTTTATTATTCACAGTTTAGCAGAGCAACTGAAAGGCCTGGAGGGACTCAGCTCTAGAAGAATCTCACTATCCATTCTGGAAAAGATAAGAACCAAAGGGTAAATATCTAGGGGAAACTCACCATCCTGAAAAAAAGAGGGGAGGGCACTTACATTCATTGGACACTTGTTATGTCCCGGACACATTATATATTTGAAATATTTAATCTTCACAAATTCCGTATAAGGCTCCATATTCACATCCCCAATCACACATCAAAGAACCAAGGCTTACCAAGCAACACAATTAGCATAAAATTAAATGAGCAAAAAAAATTAAATTAGCAAATAAGGGGAATAGATTTCAACTCCATATCTAATTGAGTCCAAAAATCCATGTGATTGACACCCTACCAGCTTTCCTTCCCAACACCATGTTGAAATACCAATGAATAAAGGAAACCTGCTAATTTACTATATATTTGCCAAGTTGCACGTGTTCGTTGTAAAATTTGTAAATGCAGAAAAATGTGTCATAAACAAAAAGATTCGCAATCCAACTCATTCTGCAATATCCATTATTAATATTTTCAAAAATGTTCTTTTGTATTTTTATGAACAGATATCATTATTTTTAATGGAATCATGATGTAATGCTTTTTTATAACCTGCTTTTCATGAACCATCCTCATCTTATTAAGTATATTTCTGCAGCATCATTTTCAAATGATTGCTTGTACTATCACATGGAGAGGCCACAATTAATTTAAGGTTTTTCCTATTACTGGTATTTTGGTTGATAGTTTTCACCACAATATAGAACAGTGGAATAATTTTATGCACAGACTCATGGTTAGTTTATTAGAATAAATTCCTTAAAATAATATTGCTGAAGCAAAGCATATGCATCTCTTTAAGTCTTTTATTACATATCACCAAATTGCACTTCACAAATTTTTCTAGCACCTTATACTTCCACTAGCAATATTTGGGGATGTGTCTCTCCTTGCAACTTTAACAACAGCAGATACTATTTTTTTTTCCCACTGTCAGTTTGTAAGTAGAAAATAGTATCTGATTCTGCTTCATTGTATGTTTATTTGAATATTAATGAGGTTGACTTTGCATGTTTGTATTTGTGTTTTCATATTTCTTTTTTGAATTGCCTATTCAGATCCTCTATTCCTTTTTTCTAATGAGGGATTTATTTTTGCCAGATTATATAAAATTTCATCTTCTACTCAGTTTGCTTATTGTATTTTTGACCCACATATCTTTTAAATTTTTATTCTGTCAAAATATCAACATTTTTGTGGATTCTGCTTATTTGCTTGCAAATCATTTGTAGTCTTAGGTCTGAAAAAAGTTCATCTACATTATCTTGTGGTTTTCTTCCTGTTTTTTAAATATTTGAATCTCAAGTCCACCAGAAATAAATTTTGATGCATAACGCATTAGGGAGTTCTTTTTTTTTTTTTTTAATGATTCACTCATTGCCCTAAGTCCATATTAGGAAATTGATCCTCTCTAACCGATTTGAATAGTGACAATAGTGAATATACATTGACTGTGTACTCTATGCCTTGACTGTTCTAAGTGCTTTTACAAAATAATTCGAGTCTCACAACAACCTGAGAAATAGGTACATTTATTTTCAGATCCATTTTACAGATGATAAAACTGATGCAAAAAATAGAGGAAATATAATGCAGTGATTAAGACAAGAGACTCTGGAGCCAGCCCATGTTTTTTTCTTTGTTTTGTTTTGTTTTGTTTTGTTTTTTCCAGCCCATGTTTAAATTAAATGTTAAAATCCAACACTTGCTAGCTGTGTGACATTGGGTAAGTCATTTACCCTCTCTGTGCATTAATTTTCTCATATGTAAAGCAAGTGTAAGAACCCCTTTCTAGAGGACCATTGTGAAATAAATTAAGAAATGGAAAGTGCCCAAATTAATGCCTGACCCAAAGAGTACTATAGAACACTTGGCTACTATCAATGCTTCTTTCTGTTCTAGTGTGCTGGAGCTCTAGTGCTCTGCAGATACCATTTTGATTTATGATATAACATGGGATATATTTTATAACATATGATTGTGATATGTTTTAATGTCTCATGATGCAAATTTTGTTGTTTTGGCACTTTTTTTTAACATTCTCTTGTTCATTCTTCCAGGAAGTTTGATAGAATTATATAGAAGTCACACATTACTTCAGAGCCAATTAACACCAAAATATTGGGTTTTCCGTACAGGCAATATATATATATATATATATATATATATATATATATATATATATATATACAAAGCTTAGCAGTTTTCTTCAAGTAGTTCCTGCTTGTTAGTTTTTAGGTTGATTCACTGGCCTATATATTATTCACCTATTCATTTTGGTGGTTGTTTGAGGGAAGGGCATTTTCTAACTAACATTGATAGAAAACAGAAAGTCCTATGATCCAAAGCATGGACTACATACTTAATCATTTTACTTTAACTTAAAATATTCCAATGGGCATTTATTTATCAACCTTTTGATATAAAGCCAGGGGCTTTGAGTTTGTATCACCTAAAATCAAAGCCTTCCTTCTCAGACATTATCTACTAATTCCAGTGTTAGCTTTTGTAACAACAGAGTGAACATTTAGACTCACATTCAATATAAATATTAAGTTATTCCAAATTTCCCTCTAAGTCTTTTATTGTGGTCCAGCTCATATGTTATTCCACAAAAATTTTTGGCAACTCATAATTATCAAGCACTCAACTCTTAGATTTTGTAATACTTGAGAAAATTACATAATTACAACACAAATACAAGTAGTATAAGTTGGTTTGGGAAAAATCCAACTGCCATGTATGCAATTCAGACATAGTAAAATAGCAACAGGTCTCTTGTATTCAGTATATCATGGTCATCATTTAGTATGTTGAATAGATGTAATGAACAGTGTGATTAATCTGAAACAGCAGTTCAGTGAAGATTATTAGTTAAGAGATCCTCTGCTACATGTCATTTGGATCTAGCCACTCCAATGAATATTTTATTAGTCCAAATTTTTCAGTTGGTTCTGTTGTGTTTTCAGCTAGATAGTCAAATCTAACTCCTGCCTAACTTTGTCTCCTTCCATTGATTAGATCACAGAACACACAACGCTAAACTAAAGCAATGCTAGCCTTCCTTTGTCACTGTATGTGCACCTGGCGGATTATATAAATATGAAATTCCATCTTTAATAGACCACAAACTTCATTTAAACTTATTTTCAGAAGTTAAATATTTACTTTTCTTATTTAAGCTATTTTATCTTATATGCTTGCTCACATTTTCTTTGTTTGAGCCTTCTGTTCCCTGTACTATCTTTACTTTTTAAATCAGATCATTTGGAATGGATATGCTGAGTTTTATTCTACTGATGATCCTTGTTCAGAAATATGTTTGAATAGGTATTTCTCTGCTTAGTCACATCTAAATGAAATATCTCTTGAGTCCTTCCTTATATAGGCTGTGGAAATTATTTCAGGATTATTTTATTTCCCCCATCCTTCCCTATCAATTTTCTAATGCTACAGTTCATGGTTTTAAATGTGCAGGGTTGTTTTAATTTTTGCATTTTACATTACGAATATTTTCAAGAACTATCCTCCGAATTTTTTAACTATTTTTTGCATCAAATATTTGGTGTTAAATATATATTTGACTCTTTGATTTCTCAAATCCAATTTTTACATTACAACTTCTCCAGTCCTGGATTATGTGTTCTGATTAATCCCCCAGCAATCAGGAGTCTTTGTTGAGGAATTGTTTTCATTGTATTTAGAATGGCATACATCCTAAACCCTTGTAAGTCTGAGAAAGTCTGTCCGTTGCTTTTAAACATAAGTCACTAAAACCTGGGTACAGAATTCTTTCACACCAATTTGTTTTTCTTAGAACTATAGATACTACTTTATCATCTCTTGGGTTATTACATTGAAAAGTTGTAGTTATTTTTTTGTATATTTTTTTTTGGAGTTCAATTGAACTGAAGTTGCTTAGTCTATAGGTACTTTTCCCTTCCCAGATGCTTTTAAAGCTCTTTTCTTATTCACCTGTGTGTTCTTATGTCTATTTCAATTCTGTTATTGTGTTTTTCATTTCATTATTATCTTTTCTTATCTTGGGCAGCCGGCAACTTAATTATTCCTTAGTCCCTACAGTCCCCTACTGTGTGCATCTGTCCAAGTCCAAAAGTTTAGGTTCATGACTGGAAATTTAGAAAAAAAAATAAGCAAACAAAAGGATTTATATTAAAAGTGCATATTGGGGGGTGCCGGGGTGGCTCAGTTGGTTAGGCATCTGCCTTCAGCTTGGGTCAAGATCCTGGGGTCCTGGGATTGAGCCCTGCATTGGGGGTCGGGGTCGGGGGGTCCCAGCACAGCAAGGAGTCTGCTTCTCCCTCTCCTCTCCGCTGCTGTTCTCTCTATCTCTGTTGCTATCTCTGTACCTCTCAAATAAATAAAATCTTTTAAAAATAAATAAATAAAATAAAAGTGTATATCGGAAGGATTGGAATAAAAAGGGTTTGCCCAGTTTTATATGAGTCAAAATAACTGGATGAGAAGTGAACTCATGAATAAATTATAGCCCAGCCATAAAATGGGATATTATAAAACAACAGAAAGCAAAGTCTTGGTACTCAGAACACCAAGTATAAAATAACTTTTGTAGACACAGTGTTGCAGCCAGTTAAGATATGATACATACTCTATAATTACACATATGAATTGAAACAGAAACTGATCTGCAGTGACAAGAGTCAAAGAATAATTCACCTTTGTGAGGTAGAAAGACAGGAGATGAAAGGGCATTGAGGGGGACACTTGATGGAATGAGCACTGGATGTTATGCTATATGTTGGCAAATCAAACTCCAGTAAAAAAAAAATATACAAAAAAAAAAAAAAGAAAAGATGCTTGTAGGGTTCCTGGAATTGTTCAGTTTGTTCATGTTGGTGATGGTTATACTAGTGTAGTTACTATGCTAAAAAAAAAAAAAAAACTGTACCTTACAATTCATGAACTTCTCTGTATATTTCAATAAGAATGTTTACCAAAAAAGTGAGCAATACATCCATTTGTCTAATTTTGAAAATATCTGCAACTACACAACTCTTCTATTAAACACAAGCAAAGAATTAGCCCTTGTCGATGAGATGTAAAATATCAGAGCAAAAAAAAAAAAAAAAGACATTTCACCAAGAATAGCTACACGTCTTTGACATCAGAAAGTTCTACAGAGGAGTAGCTATGTCATTTATGGAGATTTCCATGGAAAAAGATTCCATACTCTCTAGTGGGAATCACCTCAAGTGCTGAAATCAGAAAGTAGATACTAAATGCTAAATCAAAGATCAGATTTACAATTCTGCTTTTCTTCCCACAACAAAACAGTTTGGCAGAGGGAGATTCAGCACTTCCCCACTCTTCCTTTGCAGGAGACATGTTCACTAGGAGCCGTCCTCAACCAATCCGCCCCCGCTGAGTTCTTCTTCCGCGTGTTGACCACCGTCCCAGAATTCCAGGCCCTGCTCTTCCTCCTCTTCCTCCTCCTCTACTTGATGATCCTCTGTGGCAACACAGCCATCATCTGGGTGGTGTGCACGCACAGCTCCCTCCGCACCCCCATGTACTTCTTCCTCTGCAACCTGGCCTTCCTGGAAATCTGCTACACCACGGTGGTGGTGCCTTTGATGCTTTCCAACATTTGGGGGGGCCCGAAGCCCATCCCCCTGGCTGGCTGTGGGGCCCAGATGTTCTTTTTTGTCACCCTCGGCAGCACTGACTGCTTTCTCTTGGCAATCATGGCATACGATCGCTACGTGGCCATCTGCCACCCGCTGCACTACACCCTCATCATGACCCAGAAGCTGTGCGCCCAGATGGTGGCGTGCGCGGTGGGCCTGGCCCTGGTCCTCTCCCTGCAGCTCACGTCCTTAATCTTCACCCTGCCCTTCTGCGGGCACCGCCGGGAGATCAACCACTTCCTGTGCGATGTGCCCCCGGTCCTGCGGCTGGCCTGCGCCGACATCCGCGTGCACCAGGCCGTCCTCTACGTGGTGGGCATCCTCGTGCTGACCGTCCCCTTCCTGCTCATCTGTGTGTCCTATGTGTTCATCGCCTCGGCCATCCTGCGCATCCGCTCCGCCGAGGGCCGCCGCCGGGCCTTCTCCACCTGCTCCTCGCACCTCACCGTGGTCCTGCTGCAGTACGGCTGTTGCAGCCTCGTCTACCTGCGGCCCCGCTCCAGCTCCTCGGTGGACGAGGACCGCCAGATCGCCCTGGTCTACACCTTCGTCACCCCCCTCCTCAACCCGCTGATTTACACCCTCAGGAACAAGGATGTCAAAGGTGCCCTGAGGAATGCCGTCCTCCATAAAGCAGCCTCTGGTGCCAGTTGAAGCTCCAGGGGCCTGGGGAGGCTGTCAGTTGCCATGACGATGAACTCTGAGCAACAAATATGGAATTAGAGTACTTACTTTCCCACACTTTGAGTTGCTCGTTCTTTTGCCATATTTGTCCCCATGTCTCCATTCTGCACTTAGTTCCTTGAAGCGCTCTGAATAAGACTGGAAATTTTAGGCAAAACTTTCAATGCGGGACCTCGAGTCTGCTGGCCCTACAGTTTTTTTTTTAAAGTTTTTATTTATTTATTCATGAGAGATAGATAGATAGATAGATAGAGGAAGAGAGAGTGAGAGGCAGAGACATAGGCAGAGGGAGAAGCAGGCTCCATGCAGGAACCTGATGTGGAACTGGATCCCAGGTCTCCAGGATCATGCCCCAGCTGAAGGCAGGCACTAAAACACTGAGCCACCCAGGGATCCCGTGCTGGCCCTACTTTAAAGGTTCACGGCTCAATCATGGCAATTGCTCTATCAAGACCCCTACCCCCACCCCATGCATGCTATGAATAAAGCCTGGTACCTTCTGATGCCCTGCCTCCTATGAGGGCGAGGTTGCTAAGATCTATTCACAGACACATATATCTTACTAAAAGAAATATATTTAATTATTGTTTTAGATTAAAAGGGAAGTGTATTTTTTTAAGATTTTACTTATTTATTCATGAGAGATACAGAGAGAGAGAGAGGCAGAGACATAGGCAGAGGGAGAAGCAGGCTCCGTGCAGGGAGCCTGATGCAGGACTGAATCCCAGGACCCCAAGATCATGACCTGAGCCAAAGGCAGACGCTCAACTACTGGGCCACCCAGGTGCCCGAAACAGGAGCATATTTAATGCACCAATTTCCTTCCTTCCATACATCCCTGCTGGTGCTCTTCCTTGTCTTTCATTCCTGGGTGTCAGGAAGTGGTCAGACTTGGCATCCATTGACTAAGCACGTACAGGGAGCCACTCATGCTGTGGTGTGGAAGCTGCATCTGCTCGATGTCTGTATAAGCCATCTGTACTGCTGGCCTTCACAGGGCTGTGCTCTTCTTCCTCACCTCTATCCGTGCTTTCTGAATGGTTGTTGTTTGCAGACCCACTCAGCAGGTGGCGCCACTGGTCCTGCCACCGCAGCATGTCCTGCTGGCAGGTGGTGGTTCCCTGCTCCTGGACCTGTGCCTGGACCACAAACAACCCTCTGTAGAATTGGCCTCTTCTGTGCTTTGCACAGCGGACCTCACGCTGCCCAACCTTCTCATTTACCCTGCGGAACAATGAGGTAAAGAGGGCTCCAAGGACAGTTCTTAACCAGAAATGACCTGTTCCAAAACAGCTTGGGGCCTGTCAGGAAAGGGTCTGGATCCAGCCCACAAAGTGACTTTAGTTAGCAATCCCAGGAAGAGCGAGAGTGTCCTCCAGTGAGTACTATAATTAATGTCAGGACTTGGTATGACCTTCTTAAATGCCATAGGGCTAATTATACCAAAGCCCTAAACACGTTCCTTTTCATTGATTCAATAATTCTTGTTCTGAAATCATAACCCCCAAAAATTAAGTCAAAAACTAAAACTATAAGGCTGACATTTATAAAATGAAAAGACATTAAAATCTCACTCCCAGTGTTGGACACATGACTACAACATACTTATCATTGTATATACATTGATGTTTTATAATAAGGGACAATACTTATCATTATAATAGTAAGTGATAAGAGCTAGGTATAAAACTGCATTTACACGAGCCCAGCTTTGGGCACCCCCAGTGGCGCAGCGGTTTAGCGCCACCTGCAGCCCGGGGTCTGATCCTGGAGACCCAGGATCGAGTCCCGCGACAGGCTCCCTGCATGGAGCCTGCTTCTCCCTCTGCCTGTGTCTCTGCCTCTCAGTCTCTCTCTCTCTGAATAAATAAATTTTAAAAAATGCTTTAAAAAATACTTTAAAAAAAAACAAGAGCCCAGTTTTGTAAAAATATAGGTACAGAATAATGAACAGAAGAACAACAGAAAGTTAATGGTTCTCATCTGTGATCTGTAGAATTATAGATAATAGTTTCTTCTTTATTAATTTATTTATTTTTCCATGTTTTGTAAAATGAGGCTGTATTACTCTCATAAGCAGAAAAATGATAATTTCTGAAAGGAATCCAAGGCTAATATAGATTTATTTTGACACAGAACTCAGAGCATGATCCTCCACCTTTCATATTTTTCCTAGGCTAGCACTTTTTGTTTCAGTTACTTCTCTTTGAAACTACTGTTTTTGATGTTTTTAGGTTTTTTTTAAGATTTTATTTATTTAAAAGAAAAAGAAAGCACAAGCAGGGGGAGGAGCAAAGGGAGAGGGACAAGAAGACTTCCCATTGGACTCAGAGCTCCATGTGGGGCTCAATCCTTAGACCCCAAGATCATGACCTGAGCTGAAATCAGATGCTTAACTGACTGAGCCATATAGACACCATGATGCTTTTAATTTTTTACATGATAACACATGGGAATAAGGAGAAGGACTACACAGTGTTAATTATTCTGGGAACTGTCATGGGTTTTAACAATGTATTAGAAATGCCTTTGCTTCTACCTGAACGCTAGAGAAGAGGAAAAAAACTCCTTGGTTGGCAGGTTGCTTATCAACCCACGCAGGCCAAGCCACATCAGGACAGAATGAATCATTAAATGTACACACTGTGCGAGGCATTGTTGGAAAAGCAAACACAAGGAAAGTTTCCAACTGTGTTTCCATGCCTCCTTTCATTTTTATCTAATGTCACAAATCATATAGAAAATTAACTTGGAACCCAAAAAGAAGATGAACTGTTACTCTATCAGGAAGAAGGCTCTAAAGCAATGATCAGTCCTTTCAGCTGAAATCCTAGGCTGCTGTCCCAGTTACCTTGTTCTACAGTTTTTAGCTGAATTAAAGTTCTTTTTTTCCTTTTTCTTTTTAAATTAAACACCACATTACATGCAGTACAATATGAGAATCACTTCCATTCCCTGAAATGACAGTGTTTACAAATAACTTCTTCTTCTTTTTTTTTTTTTGTAGTTTTTCTTATTGGAGTTCAACTTGCCAGCATATAGAATAATCATGTCTTCTTAAACTTTTTATCGCTGGTATCTTGACATGCTGAATTTCTCCAGCTCCTTTCTTATGATTCAATCAGTACATGAAAGGAAGGGTTAGCCACAGTGGTGGGAGTAGGGTTTTCACGTGGGAATTTCTTCCCTGCATTTCTCAAAAACAATTATTTATTTTCAAACCCAAATTCTCAGAAAAGGTAGATGGGAAATTTGGAAAACTGGAAAAGGTATTATAACTCTCCTGCAAGAATTAAAGTATAGTAAGCAACACAGAGAGGCTACTGGTTTAGAGGAATCCACTCTAGTTGAGGGCAAAACAAGAGCAGGAAACATGACACTCAGAGTCAAAGGTTAAATTTATGTTTCAGCAATGAGGACAAGAAGCATTGGGTGAGAAAGAGTCACAACTGGATCAGTCTTGCTGGTAGCTGTTTCCATGTGTGAGTTCATGGCCCTGTCTGCTGCTAACAGTGAATCATCCTCACAAATAAAATAAACATTCATAAGTGTATATGCCTAGGAAACTTTATACAAATCCTATGAGTGATATTCCAAGAAATACAACATTTTGGAAGCAAATAAGTCCTTAGATTGGTGGTTTTGACATGTGATTCTGCACAGTACTGTTAATGTTAAAGGGAGATCTGAATGTTTCTTTATACAAATACCACCCAGTAATGTTCATGGGAATTTTCCAGCATTTGAGTATTTTCTGCAGTCTGCAGTACTTGGTAAATACCAATACACCTAATATTTGTAATTATTAAATTTTAAATACCTATAATAATGAGTAAAGAGGAGAAAGGATGGCGAGAATCTTTTTACATGGCTTAATTTTTTGCATTCCTGAAAATCTCTAGGAATTCCAATTTCTCCTTCCCTTATGTTGAAGACCAAGGAAACCATATAAGGAGTGTATGTTTGTGCATGTGTGTATTGTCCAGTTACAGCTAATGAGTGCAGATGGAGAGATGGCTACATAAGAGAAGGATGGAATGAAAGAGATGAAGCAACAACACATCTTGGGCAGAATGTTTGCTTTGTGGGTATTATATGCATCAGAAATAAACTACAGTATCACACCATCAAGCATTGCAACAGACATTTTCATAATGACGATCACATTCCCATTCCTCACCCCCTCTCTCCCTCTCCTTTTCCCTCTCCTAGTAGTTACTTTGAAAACCACATTATAAAATTATGGATTCTAATGAAAATAATTAGAAGCTTGAAATATGGTGGTATTGCCTGAGCCTCTCTTTGCCCACCAGCTCCAATCTGAGAATTGTTCTAGTTGCTTCTTCTTGATTTCAGTCCAGCTCTCATAAGCAGGAAAAAGCATGGTGATCATAGCATTGGGAAAAAGAAGCTACTCAACAGAGATGGTGTACAATGTTGTGTAACCATCCCTAGAGACCACAGATCATATACTTGGTGATCTTTATGAAACTATTTTAGAAAGACACTTTGATGCCATAATATAATTGCTTCAATAAATATTTATCGTGGGCATTCATTTACTCATTTTTAAACAAATATTTAGAGACAATCTACTATTTGCCAAAGTTTCTGACTCCATGGATCTAATGTTCATGAGGGGGGAAAAAGACAATACATAAATAGACAAATGCTATGAAAATAAGGAGAAAAGGGCAGGGATTTGGGATAAAGAAGAAGAGTGTTGAAAGATGGTGACTTGGAGGGATCCCTGGGTGGTGCAGCGGTTTGGTGCCTGCCTTTGGCCCAGGGCGCGATCCTGGAAACCCGGGATCGAATCCCACATCGGGCTCCCGGTGCATGGAGCCTGCTTCTCCCTCTGCCTGTGTCTCTGCCTCTCTCTCTCTCTCTCTCTCTCTGTGACTATCATAAATAAATAAAAATTAAAAAAAAAAAAAGATGGTGACTTGGGGATGATAAAGAGCCTATATTATGTACCTGGTACTGGGCTATATGCTTGAATTCATAGACAAAACATAAGATACCTGCTTTCAAGGAGGCTACCAACTATGGGGAACAGAAACACACAATTATAAGTCAATCTTTTTTTTTTCTAAAGTGGAGAAGAATAATATATACAAGAAGCCCATGGTATAAGATATGACCATGTCTTCCTCAATGCAAGTTTTGGTAAGTTCTTGCATGTGTTCTCAAAGAAAGGTTTATATCATTTTCCATGACCAAGGAGCTCTTAGAAACACTGACTCCAAAATGTCTAAGATTCCCTCCACTTGCACATATGAGACCACAAGCCTCCAGCAAATCCCTGTAAGTATATGTAAGTGTCCACTGGCTTGTTATACCTTGACTTTTTTTATTTCTGAGAAACTGCCACATATCTGGTCTCCTCTCTTGTCTAGTGTGAACTAACTTCCTATTAGACCATCTTGGAGGATGATAGCTTCTCTCTGAATGTTACTATAAGTAAGAGCATCCTTGGCTTCACACTGCCTCCTAGCTTCTGTTTCCAAAAATCCCACCAAAGATTTAATATCTCATCCTTTGCTTATCTGGGAGAAAAGACAAGGCAAAAAAAGATTTTTCCATGAACTCCAATGTGAACGTAATTCAAATTTCACTTTAAGCAAAAAGGAAAATGTAGTGAGCTTAACTTTGTTTTTATTATATTTCAATCAAAATGTAAATAACATACAATAAAATACATAGATTTCGAATGGTTCAGTTTGACGTAATTGGGCAATAGATTTCAAATGGTTCAGTTTGACGTATTTGGGCAATTGTATTCAATAATAAAATCTTTCCATCACCCTGGAAATTTGTCTTGTTCCTCTTTCCAATCAATTCCTCTCCCTGCCGATCGACCACTGTTCTGACTTCTATCCCCAAAGACAAGTGTGCCCATTCAGGAATTTCATATGAGTGGAACTCATATAGTAAGTATTCTTTTGCATCTGGCTTCTGTCACTTAACATGATGTTTTTGAGACTTGTACAGGTGGCTGTGTATTTCAGCAATTTGTTCTATTTAATACCTGAATCGTATTCCATTGTATGAATATACCACAATTTGTTAATACAATTTCTTTACCCACTGTAAGCTTGATTCTAATGTCTCCTCTGCACTCCTGTTTCTGAATCTCTTATGCTTGACACATGAAATGGGCACTTATCATTGGATAATACTCTGACCCCCATAATCCAGATCTTCTGCATTCCCATGCTCCACAGGCCAGAGCCTAACACACGTGTCTCAACCAGGCCTTTCTGGAGATATTTTGTTATCTGAGCTGTTGGTGATTTTTATCAGTGTTTATCTCAGACCAGCTGAAAGAGGAGGCTGGGAGTGTGGAGCTCTTAAGATATACTCCCAAGGCTGCTGACACCTCAGAACAAACAAAAGAGAAGGGCCTAGTGTCTGTAGAGCTGCTAAGTAGGTTCCAGGGACCATAATCACCAGTTTTTTGGTATGCAAATAGGGGATCTTATAAGTTAAGTGACATGCCTAAGGTCACACACCCATTAGGTGGCAGAGCTAGAGGTCAAAGCCAGGTCTGTTTCACTTCAAAGTCCCTGCTGCTTCTACTACCTCTGCATCAAAGAGCATAACCAGAAAACACTGGATTGGAAACCACTTCATGTGGTTCTACTTTTGGTTCTAAGCCAAAACTAATCAACTGACATTAACAAGTCATCCACCCCTCAATTTACTCATTAGTACAATGAGTGATGCCTTAGTTGAGCTTTGCAGTGCCCTCCAGCTCTAGATTCCATGACTGTGGAATAACTTCACACTGCGGAATTTATAAGTGACTAGAAATGATTAGTAAGGAAATGGTAAATGCAAAAGCAGCACCTTTCCCCGTCATTAAAAGCGTGCCAGGATCAGGTTCCAAGTTACACCTTTTCAACTTTACTCTTCTTTTTAGAAGCCTCCATATTAGCAACATTGGTCTCTTTACTGAACCCAGATCATGGCATACATGGTCCTACAGCCTGGCCTCTGCTCATACCATCCTCCAGCTTCAGACTCCCTCTCTGTGTCTTCCCACTTATATAAACCCTACCTGTGTTAAAAGAATGCCTCTAGTTTATGTCCACCATGAAATATTTACTTATTACCCCAGTCTACAGATAGTTCTCTCTCTGAATTCCTGCAGCATTTTCCCTACTGTGCTTGGTATCTGACAGCAAACACTGTATTTGTCTCCACCTGCCACTGGTAACTTTAAGCTCTTACTTTTTCATCACATCTTCTATCTGCAAGTCCACTATAGACTCCTGGAAGGTAGAACCTGAGTGTTAGCCCTCAGACTTCCCCATAATACTTAGGCCAGAACAAGAACAGGATATGGAGAAAAGCCCAAATAATGTTTTATTAATAAACTTTGAACAGATCAAATATCGTTGGAAGCTTAGGAGATTTTCCTAAGTCCTTTTTTGAGAGGGCTAACCCTCAGTTTCTACCTTCACAATTTCACAGCATGGCAGAAAAAAGGGACTCCCAGTTCCTGAAACCTTGAATCAGGATAAATCTGAACTCTGGAGGAAAGACTGTAATGAACAATCACAACAACCAGAACCTGAAAGGTCAGGACCACTAAGTATTCATACCCCTCAGGGGAACAGAAGACAACAGAGATCAGCCAAAATGTGAGCCAAGAGCTAGGGAATCTAATGAAAGATGAAGAAGAGAGATGAAGAATCTCAGTCAGAGCCTTTAGGGCCAGCTACAGGCAGGAGGACTGTGACTTGTTTTTGCTAACACTCTTGCTGCAATTTTCCAAGAGAACAAGACTGACCACCTTCTTGCAGGGATCTCCACAGGGACTTTATCACCCCCACGTGGGCAAAAATTAGTACTCGGAGCTGAAAAAAGAATCTTAGATTTTTTTTTTTTTTTTTTTTTTAGTGGGGGTTGAGAAGCAAAGGGAAAGGAAGAGAGAGAATCTTAAACAGGCTCCACGCCCAGTACAGAACCCAGTGCAGGACTAGATCTCATAACCCAGAGATCATGAAGTGGGTCAAAATCAAGAGTCAGACACTTAACCAACTGAGCTACCCAGGCACCCCAAAAATCTTAAATATTTTATCCATTTGTGGCTCTCCAAAGCTCATCCCTATCTGACAAAATCTTATTCTGTAGTATTTAATTTCATAGGAGCTGGACAGGATTGAAGATAAAAGATTTAAAGGGTCTTTAAGAGAATACTAATGGAGGATAGTCAGAAGAAAGGCAGGATAGGGGCCCTATCCTAAGAGGAAATTACCCTTAAATGGAAAAAGATCCCATCTTGTTATTCCACACCACCCTGAAAGGAGCCGAGTAAACAACTACCTGATGGGTAGATGAGCATGTGAACAAAAACTTGATTGGGTGACAGGTGCATGGAGGGTTAATCAGATTAAAACAGCTCACCAACAATCTCATAAAATCCCTAGACTTAGAAACTCCAACAACAACCCCTCAGGTCCTCTCCCTCTTTGGGAGCTTTGTACTATCGTCCAGTAAACTTTGCTTTGCTACCCACCACTCTTCATCTGCCTACCTCTTCCTCTCCAAGAACCCCATGCACTGAAGGAAAAGAAATCCTGAACCAGTACCTGGGCAATAATGAATACAAGATTGGGAAATGCTGCTCTTGACTGACAGAGCTTATATGTCCCTTCTCGGAGTATTTTTACTCTCTTGGAAAAATGGAGGCCCCACAGTGTGGTATGAAATGTAGAGATGAAAGCAGCATGAGTACATCTGAGTAGCACAGAGGTGGGTGAATTAGACACAACCCTATAAATACTGTCTTATTTCTAAGGACACTGCTTGCCTCCCAAACTCTCTTTCCAAGGCCTCTGAGCCAGCAGACATCCACAAGAACCCAAATACCAAACCTGCTAACACAAAGCTCCCCTCGTCTTCTGGACTCAGATTACTAGCCATGTTTCAGAACATGGTTCCTGACTTCCTGTGGGGCCTGTAGAAACATAAATCCAGGCCAACAGCTTTTGGAGTCACTTGCCCCAAGACTTCATTGCAGTTTCAACATCTCCAGGAGTGGAATTTTAAACCAATCTTGGATTATCTGATCAGCAGCAATGAGGTCATCCATGAGGTGGGTTCTCTTCCCCCATGAGAAGATGAGGTGAACTATACAATAAGATCTCCAGCCCTTCCTCCTAAGGGAATATGGCCTTGACTTGAAACAATCCTTTTCTTTTATTAAGAACTTCCTTGTCTCTCCCCCTACTTTCTTTAAAAACCTTCCATTTTGTACAGCTCCTCAGAATTCTCCTCTACTTGCTAGTGCAATGGCACTCAATTCATGAATCCCTTAGTAAAGCAAATCAGATTTTCAAATGTACTTGGTTGAATTTTGTCTTTTAACACCATGAAGGGCCTAATTGGATGACTAGAAGTTCAGAAGAGTCAAGTCCCCATGGTCAACAAGAAGCAAGAGATGACAAGGAACAAGGTTCAGGAGAATCTCTTCCTTTTCTCCTCCCTGAACTCCTGGCTGTGGTATCTCCTTGGAGTGGAGTCCCACATGCTGAGTGAACACGTCTGCTAACTGATTTTGGTCCCTTCGTGCTTATGTGCAATCTCCCTGCAGTAAAGCATTTTGCCATGTTGTTTGCATCTAGCCTTGCCTCCTCCCTCTGATGTCCTCACCTCCCTATCTTCCAAACAGAATGTCAAGATCTAAATTCTTGCTCCCGGGTCTGCTTTCTAGAGGACCCATGCTGAGATAGTAGTTGTCTTAGTCATTTCAGGCTACTATAACAAATTATCATAAATGAGGTGGCTTATGACAACAGAGCTTTATTTCTCACACTTCTGAACGTCGGAAGTCTGAGATGAAGGTATGGGCAGATTCATTGTCTGGTGGGAGCTCACTTCTTAGCTCATAGATGGTTGTCTTCTCCATGGCAGAAAGGGAGAGGGGACTCTCTGGGGTCTCTGTTCTAAGGGCACTAATCTCATTCAAGAGAGACCCCTCATGACCTAATCACCTCCAAAAGACACCTCCCCAACCTCCTACTACCACCATTCCAGGGGTTAGGTCTCAACATATGAATCTAAGGGGGACACAAACATTCAGACCATAGCAGTAGTAGAAGAAGGAACTCATAATTATGTCTCATGGGCAAGGTGCAGAAATAAATGCTATGGTTCCACCCACATTTCCTACTTAGCTCTGACCAGATGGATAGACAATAGAATAGCTCGCCCTCTCTTTCTTCTCCATTACCCAGTTATTTTAAGTATTACCAGTGAATAACTATACAGTTAGTCTATAGGACAAATCATTTCCTGTTGAGGAGGGAGGGAGTGTTCCTGGTTTGGGCAAGAAATACCTGCACTATGTTAGGAGGCACATGTAAGCATTAAAAGGGATGTATTGATTTAGGCCCTATCTCTGGCTATATAGCATTCCTTGCTCCTGCCCATATCAGGGTTTACCCATTTCAGTATATCTGTGAACCACCCCAAATCATGTCAGTATTTTTTTTAAGATTTTATTTATTTATTCATGAGAAACACACAGAGAGAGGCAGAGACACAGTTGGAGGGAGAAGCAGGCTCCACGCAGGGAGCCTGATGTGGGACTCAATCCCAGGACCAGAGGATCACAAACTGAGCCAAAGGCAGACACCCAACCACTGAGTCACCCAGGTGCCTCCAGTATGTTTCTTTTCAATATTAAAACCCAGAGTTTATTTCATTGATTAGTCACAGCTAAGAGCCCTGACTGTTGAATTCCTGAATCCCGGGATTCCCTTCCAACACTACCATCCATTTAAGGGGTACAAAGGCATCTCCCCTTCCACTACAGATGGCATCTGTTTGGAGTCATAACCCCTACTGCAGGAATTTCACTCAACTCTTGAGGTATTTACTAAGTGCTCCTCCTCTACTAGGCATTACATAGGAAACAGAAGCTCAAAATATTTACCATCTCTGAGAACACAAGATACACAGCAAACAATTCACTTGCTCCAAAGAGCAGCAACAAGGAAAGCACAAGTGGAAAAAGACACCTGAAAACAAAAAAACAAAAAAGCAGAGCTGCCCAGCTATTCCCCATTTACATCACTGAGGCTGGGATTTGAAAACAAAGGTCTGTTTGAGGAAAATACTTCAGGGATATGATCCCCAGAGACATCAAAAGAGCTAAATGTCCCCCGAGAGCCCAGCACCAGGACTTGTACTTGGGAAAAGAGTTTGGTTCTGAAAAATACATAAGAGCAGCTCTCAGGCTCTCCCCGGCTACCCTGTCAACAATCAGTTAAGCTATTGGGTCTAGATTACAGTAACTTCCTGAGATCTTACCATCCTTCAGAGGTGGGCCTTTTTAGACATTAGTGCTGCTCTTCACCAGATAGACAAGTGCCTCAGGGACTCAAAACAATTAGTGTGGGACTGGGGGACAGTGGGAGAGACAGTGGAGGAAGGTGAAATTAGAGATTGTCACTCAAAACTATACATGTTGCCTTTTGCCATTTTAGTCGAGCCCAAACCCAGGGCTCAGTGAACACAGGATCCTCTAAGGCAGATCTGTGTCTTGTCCTGAGATTTAGATATAGACGTATGCCAGTTCATCTCATTGTAGCTTTGGGTGGGAGTCTCCCCTCTGTAGGTAAGTTTCCTCTCTCAGATTTGTAAGCCAAGCTTCTCAGGGACAAGGAGACCTGCTCAGATCTACTCTCAGTATCCACTGCCCTTTGGTTTTCCAGAATCCCAGAGGAGGAGGATTCCTGGGTTTTGGCTTCCTCGTGGAAGGAAAAGTCATTTGGGGTTGTGGCTATCCCTAACTTTTCAGAGATTAGTGAAGAAACAGGAAGAGGCTGTTTCTTCAGAGGAGAGGTGGCAATACAAGGAGAGCAGAAAGATGGGAAGGAACCCAACGCTCTGACTCTGGGGCCACTGTTCTTTTCAGTTGGCCACAGAGAAACCAGACTGGGTCCAGTCTCCCTTCCCTGGCTCCGGGATACACCTTGGGTGGTCGTTCTAGCTTCCTGGTCAATTTTAGTTTTAAAGATAACTTCTACTTTGGTACTAAAGACCCACTTCCAGCTATTCAAAAGCCTAGCCCAATTTCAAACTTCAATTTCACATGCTTCAAATCATGGGTCCTACCCCCGGAGCTCAGGTAGCCTGAGTATGCGTAGTGGGAAGGAAGAATGGGAGTGGGTACTAGGATTAAAGTCTTCAAGTCTGCTACCATGGAAGACTGGCAGTGGGTGAGTTTAATGTGGCAGGCATGCTCTGTCATGACACTATTTGGGGTTCGCCAGAGGCCTCCTTTCCCAGACAACTGCTTCAGGGCAATGAATTTTCTCCCTGATTTTTTTATGATCCCCCTTTCACAAAAGAGCCATTCCATGACCTCACTGCTACAGCTTCCTCTCCTCTGTCAGGTACTTTTTTGGCTGGAGTCCCAACAGCAACCGACAGCACTTACTTGACCTGTGGGAAACTCACCCATTCATGCCATGTCGTGGTGAGGGTGCAGAATTGCCCCCACCCCTGCCACAAGGGCCTAATCCAGTGAGCCTCTCACCTTTAGATGTGGGACACGAACACAAGTCTTCAGGTTCTTAAGAAGCCCCTTAAACTTTCTCCGTTCTTCACCTAACATCTAGCCACCAGTGAAGCAAATGTCTGGCTTCCCTTCCTGCACACATTGTCCAAGAGCAGCTCTTCTGGCGGCCTCCCCTTAACGGGAGTGTGCAGGAGCACCCACATGGCGGTGTATTTCAGTAAGCACTCCTAACTCCCACCTCATGTCTCCTTCCCAAAAGCTTCACTCAATGACTCTTCCCATTTGTGTCTTCTTAGATTTCAAGATGAAAGTGAATGCTGAGGAAGGGTATAGGGCCATTCTGTTCATTTTTAAGTAATTCCTTTCAGGGATATCTAGCATCTTTAGAATATGGAGTACATCTCGTCTGTTATCCTTGGTTTAAGACATTTAACTACATTTAACTACATTTAACATAACCATCACTCTCAGAGACATGCTCAAATTTAAAATGTGTTCATGGAGAAGTGTCTATGGTGATGACTGTCTTTCCTTTCTAGGGCATTTCCTGAGTGTCTGCACTGCTGACATAGTTCCTTATTAAGTAGTCTCTTGAAAGTTTGTTTTGCCAAAAACAAACTCCACCTCCTTGCAATGGCCATAGCCAAATGGTACCATACTGGTTTTTCTTTGGGGGCATGAAGACCTTGTGTTTCTTTCTCCAGATCAGCAGATATATGCATCAAGGAAATCGAACCACCATCTCTGGGTTCCTCCTTCTGGGACTCTCCAGGCAGCCTGAGCACCAGAAGCTTCTCTTTGTGCTTTTCCTAGGTATGTACCTGGTCACTGTGGTCGGGAATGGGCTCATCATTCTGGCCATTGGCTTGGATTCTTACCTTCACACTCCCATGTATCTCTTCCTTGCCAATCTGTCCTTTGCTGATATTTCCTCCATATCCACTTCAGTCCCCAAGATGCTGATGAATATTCAGACCAAAACTCAATCTATCTCCTATGAAAGCTGCATCACACAGATGTACTTTTCTATTGTGTTTGTTGTTATTGACAATTTCCTCTTGGGAGTCATGGCCTATGACCGCTTTGTGGCTATCTGCCACCCTCTGAACTATGTGACCCTCATGCAACCCAGAATCTGCGTTTTGCTCACAGTCATTCCGTGGGTCCTCAGTAACGTGGTTGCCCTAACACACACCCTTCTGCTCATTCCATTGCTCTTCTGTGACAGCAACATTCTTCCACACTTCTTCTGTGACTTGGCTCCTCTGCTCAAACTGTCCTGCTCAGACACAAGGATCAATGAACTCATGTTGTTTGTCGTGGGCTCATCAGTTGTCACCTTCCCCTTTGCCTTAATTCTCTTCTCCTACATCTGCATTGTCAAGGCTATCCTGAGAATCTCATCCATGGAGGGAAAGCAGAAAGCCTTCACCACCTGTGGCTCTCATCTGACTGTTGTATTACTCTTCTATGGGACCATTATAGGGGTTTACTTCTTCCCCTCATCCACTCAACCCGATGACAGAGATAAGATTGGTGCAGTGCTCTTCACTGTGGTGACACCCATGATAAACCCCTTCATCTATAGCCTGAGGAACAAGGACATGAAAGGTGCCCTAAGAAAGCTCATTAATAGAAAACATTCCTGCCTTTGATGCCCTGGACATCTGAATTCTTTTTATCCTCATAACCATTTGGATGATTCTGCCCAGAGTTTGTGGCATTGATGTGACAGTTCAGTTTTAGACCTGCCTCCTATTCCAACCCTTGAGGGGTTGGGACTTTTCCACATAGCTCTGGTCTTGGAAACGAAGCCCTAACCCCCTTGGTAAGTCACAAGCATAATGCATACCTTGATTCGAATCTATGTTACTACAAATGGGTGCAAATTGCTTATATCTCAGACAATATCAACTGAAGGTAATACATACAGTCTCTGTTTTACAGCTTTGAAAACAGTTGCTACTAATTCCTTTATTCAATATAGATTTTTCTAGGTCAACTTTTCTCAAAGTTTGTTTTGTCAAAACCACTATCCAGTAATATGTTCATAGAAAGGTCCCACATCCAAATAATTTGGGGGCAACCCTAAGCTCAATGAAGCAAAATGTCTTCTCGGAGACATTTGGTACTTCTCAGAGCCTTTGGTATAGTATACAGTACCAGGAGGATAGTATGGCATGCAGCAATTCTCAAAACTAAACTTAAGCATATATAACCTGATTCATCACAAAGTAGTTGATAGGACCAGTATGCAAAGCACATTTGGGAAAATGCATTCAATGAAAAATCAGAGAGCATACATATAGAAGGCATCAGGTCTAGTCCTGACTCTTCCCTGAGTAGTTATGAGATGTAAGGCATGTCAACTCACTTTCTTCAGCCTATTTTCTCATCTATAAAATAAGGCCATTGGTTCCAGTTGTTTCCCACTGAGGGTATATGTTAGAATTATCTAGAGGAAATTTCCTAAAAGAATTCACATTCTCAGACCTTGCAGGTGCCTTCTCTGCTCAACCAGCTGCAGTGGTCCTGGGTTCAGTTTGGCAATTAAACTCACAATATATACCAATTGTCAAGCTTTGAGAAAACTGTAAGGGTACAGGACAGCCACACAACATACACGATGACATGACAGTAGAGGTCTCATGATTCCCAGGCACAGCTTCTAAATATCTTGGTCTTTCCAAACTTGGAATGTTCATGGTCATGAGAGAGAGAGTACTCAGTGGGTGTGGACCACCTAGGTTCAGGAAAACTTCAGCTCTGGGGTTCCTTAGGCATTATGCCTTCTTTCTTGACAGTCCCCTTAAGGGTATATGACTATCCCTGTTCTGGTGCAGCTGCATCTCAGCAAATGTAAGTTTCTCATCAAATACGGACTCTTCCACAACCATTTTAAAAAAACAGATAAAAGTGGTCAAACGCTTCAAAACCATTACAGCAGAGCTGACCTGCCTCTTGGATCCAGCATACATGTAGACAGTTTTGGAACTTATTGCAAGAGGGATTAGACCAACAGTCAAACCTCAGACTTCTTTGAGGCTGAGAAAGGCTACAAAGTTTTACTGTTTGCTTTCCAAAGTTCACCCTGCACCTACTAACCCAGACCTCAGCGAAGGAATCAGGCTCTTATTTTCTGGAAACGTCTCTCAGGTGACCTAAAACATTATTGAACCACATGAATTCTGAGTTCCACTCCTGCTCTGGGATTTCTGTGAATCTGGATGCCAACTGGTTGATGGAGATGTCTGCTGGAGATATCTCTACCTCAAATATACTCTAGAGCTTCCCAGAAGAGCGTGGTCTTTTTCTCTGTCCGATTCTTTTAAAAAATATTTTCAGCTTTGGAGCAAACTATTACTAGTTATTTAATCTAATTCCTCTAACAATTGCATTGTAGTATGAGAAGATTTGGTTCTAAATCCTGGTTTTTCAGGAAGTTGTGATTCAACTGCGTGATCCAAGGAAAATCATTTAATTTACTTAAGCTGTTTGTGGCTAAATGGACATGTATGTCAGGCAACTACCATAGTTCTTAGTATATCATGAACACTCGGGGAAAAAAAAAAGTATTCCTCTTTTGTAACTGTCCCCTGGCTCCCAATCTCAATCCACTTGCCCTATCAAACTATGTTTATTTATCCCCAATCTAATAAGACTTCTCTTCTTCTCTAAACTTATAAAAATCTAACCTCTTTAAGAGGAAATATATAATCAGCCACCCACCTTTCTCTCTGGCATCTCAAACTTTTATGCTTAATTTGAGTCTTCATTATAAATTTAAAATCCACTTGCTTTTATATGAGTTACCAAACTAGCCTCTTAGTCCTTCCTCAAATACCTCAGAATCCACCCAGTTCCACCTACAGCTCCCACATGAACCCTGGCTTCACTACTACACAGAAAGCAGTAGAGAGTCCTAGATTTGTAATCAGGAAACTTGGAGTCTGTAGCTAACTTACTGTGTGACAAGCCATGTTACCAACTTCAGTTTCTTTCTCTGTAATATAACAAGTGGTCTAATATGAACAAAGAAGATACTACAACAGCATTATCATGAAAACCCATTTATGTAGAATAGCATATGCAGAAAGAGATGCCTAGGAAAAGAGTCAACAGAATATTGACAGTGGTTGTTTCAGATCATGTTTTCCGATAATGGTCACAAGCATATTTCCATCCTTGAAGAACTTTGCCACATCCTCATCAAAAAATGGGAGTCTGTGTCTCTCTCCTTGAACCTGGAGAACTTTGGGGCTGTTTTGACTAATAGAGCACCCTATAAGTTGTCCTGCATGATTTCTAAAACTCTTAGAAAAGCCAGTACAGCCTCCATCTTCCAGCTTCTCAGGACAGCACCTCTGGAGTTCTGAGTTTCCCTGTAAAAAGTCCCACTACTCTGAAGCCACCATGCTGGAGAGACCATGTGGAAAGGTCTCAGAGAGTCAGAGAGAGATGCCCAAGGAGCTCCAGCTGTTTCAGCCTTTGAGTCTCTGGGTGACTCCCATCAGTCTCCATCATGGGAGGAGAGAACATTTAGCTGATCCAGTGTCCACATGGGCTGTCAGCACCAGAGACCCCAAGTGAAAACTGCCTGGCTGAGTCCTGTCAACTCCTAGAACTGTGAGAGGTAACAGTAAAATGACTGTCCTTGTTTTAAGTCCCTACATTTTGGGGTGGTTTGTTATACAACAGTACGTAACAAAAATAGTGGGTTTTGTCTCAAAAAATGCAGGGAGTTACATAACACTTATTGCTTTAACATTTTACACTGTCACTCTAGGAAGAAAAATATTTTTTTTTATTTTAAGAAAGATAAACTATCTTGCCTCTTACACCGTCATGCTTAACATGGTTCCAGAATCTTCTCAGTTGCAGAAACATCAATTGGGCAGATCTGTAATTTTCTCTCTTCTGGTTTCATCCAGCCCACTATGTGATAGAATAACAACCAGCAGGGTTAGAACCAGGTAATATGGTTTGAATTGGTCATCATCCTTGTGGGCCAGCCCTCCATTTCCTCCAGCTCCTAGGCTCCAAACCTTATCCAATCTAAGACACAGCTCCATTCTCAGTGAGTAACAGGGAAGCTAATTTGGTAGGGATGGATTTGGATGCAAGTTGGGATTTTGCTTGAGGAAGTGAATTAGGATTAAGTTTAAAACACAAAAGACAAATGATTAAGAAAATAAAGAACTGCAAAGTTTTATGAAAACCTTGACAAGTTTTCACAGAAAAGAGGCATACATCTGGACCTAGATGCCCGAATTCCCGTAAAAGATTCTTGCATTTGTCATCTCAACAAACATCTATGATAAGCCTTCTATTTACCAGGCTCTGGTTCTGGCCCTGGGACTAAAAGGATGGGTAATTCACAGTCTGTGCCCTCAGTGCATTCACAAACCAGAGAGAGAAACTGACACAAAAATAATTTTAAGTGATTTGTAAGACTGGATAAACAAAGACAATATTTAGCCAAAAATTAATGTCATTAGATTTTAGAATACATAAAGATTTTGCACAAAGCACAGTCAACTGAACTTTATACTATTCTTGTGCTTTTGTGTTAGCCGTACCTGAAAAAAGCCAATTTGTGGCCTTATGAATAAATTAACAGAAACCCCTGCCACCTAAATGGAGGTAACACAAATGCAAGAGAAATGTTTAGAAAAATAAACTGAAAAAAAAAAAATCCATACATGGTGGTAGGAATGACTTGTAAAACCTGATTCAGGGAGGAAGCTGGTGGGATGGGGTAATTGGGTGACAGACACTAAGGAAGGCATTGATGGGATGAGCACTGAGTGTTATACTATATGTTGGCAAATTGAATTTAAATAAAACATTTTTAAAATAAAAAATAAAATAAAGATGCCTAGGCTTTTAAGAGACCTTTACCATAATTCATAAAGATGGAAATGTAGATAACTATCTACAATACAAAATAGAAAAATTAATTGCTCTAATAAACATAAGCACATACAAAAAACCTAATGCATAAAGTGTCAGCAAATATGCATTAATTTATTTACTAAACAAATAAGTTCTGAGTACCTAGTGAGAGTCAAAAGCAAAACAGGACAGTGTCATTGCTTTCCTGGCTTTTCCTTCACAGAGGAGGCGACAGACAGGGAATGTATGAATAAATAAATGATGGCCATACTATGATGTAGTAAGAAGGCCTGTGATAAAAAGCGAAGGAGGGTCAGAGGGTAGACGGTGACCCTGCATGGACTAGCTAGCTATTTGAGATAGAGAGGAGAGGAGTTGGGGAAGGCCTTTCTTAGGAATCTGAGCAGAGAACTGAAGAAAATAAGAGAGTGAGCCATGAGAAGATCTGGGTAAACACAGTCCAGGAAAAGGGAAGAGTAGGCGAGAAAGATCCTGCTGCAGGAACAGGGTGGCACCCTCACAGAACAGTGAGCCAGGTGGACTAGGGAGGAGGGGGAGGTAAACAGTCATGATGGTAGCTCGGGACCCAACTTGGCTGAACCGTTTCAGGTCATGGAGAAGATTTTGGGTTTTTTTGTTTTTGTTTTTTAATTTAAATTCAATTTGCCAACATATAGTATAACACTCAGTGCTCATCCCATCAAGTGCCCTCCTTAGTGCCTGTCACCCAGTCACGCCATCCCCCACCCAACTCCCCTTCTGCAACCATTTGTTTTGCTTCCCAGAGTTAGGAGTTAGGAGTCTAACTCCTAATGGTTTGTCTTCCTCTCTGATTTTTCCCAACTCAGTTTCCCCTCCTTTCCTTATGGCCTCTTGCACTATTTCTTATATTCCATATATGAGTGGGACCATATGATGATTGTCTTTCTCTGCTTGAGTTATTTCACTCAGCATAATACCCTCCAGTTCCATCCACGTGGATGTAAATGATAAGTATTCATCCTTTCTGTTGGCTGAGAAGACTTTGAATTTTATTTAAATATTCTCTGTATTTGATCCATGGAACTGGGTGAAATTACCTAGGGGCGACTACAGAGAGACAGAGAAAGACCTATGACCAAGCCCTGCATGACTCTAACATTTAGAAATATGGATCCAACACAGAAGTCAGAGAAGCAGGGGCTGGGGAGGCAGGAAACTAGAATAAAGTCAAGTCAGGAAGACTGAGGAAGAAAGTGAAAATTCTTCCAAGAAAAAAGAGGGATCAGCTGTTTCAAATATCACAGAAGCCAAACCATCACCCATTTGATCTTCCTTTGTGATCTGCTCATCACCCCGGGGCAGCAGTCATCCCCAGCAACCTGTCTACCAGTCCCACAACCTCAGAATCCAATCCACATGGACTCCTAACTCTGGGAAACGAACAAGGGGTAGTGGAAGGGGAGGTGGGCAGGGGGATGGATTGACTGGGTGACGGGCACTGAGGAGGGCACTTGACGGGATGAGCACTGGTGTTATACTATATGTTGGCAAATCAAACTCCAATAAAAAAAAAAAGAAGAACAATCCACATGGAAACCACCGTCCGCACAACACTTTCCCAGAAGATGAAAACATCTCAAATTTCTTCTTTGTTCCCATTTTCCTTCCACTGCTTATGCCTTTCTCTCTTTATTCTCCTTTTAATAGAGGAATTTAGATGACTCAGAAGTACAATCTCCTTTTAAAACTGGCATATGGCTTTAGGCAATACCATCTGTGATCTTTTTAACCAACCAAGAATGCTCAGGAACATCTTCTACTTTTTTTTTTATAATAAAAGCAATACTATATTGTAACCAAGTACAGTTTATCCTAAAAATAGAAGAATCGCCTAACATTCCAAAAGCAATCAATGTAATCTACCTATTAATAAGCACAAAATAGGGGCTCCTGGGTGGCTTAGTGGTTGAGCGTCTGTCTTTGGCTCGGGTCATAATCCCAGGGTCCTCGCAGGGAGCCTGCTTCTCCCTCTGCCTGTGTCTCTGCCTATCTCTCTGTGTCTCTCATTAATAAGTAATTAAAAATCTTTTTTAAAAAAAGCACAGAATCAAACTATATGACCATCCTAGTGAATGAAAAAAATCTTCTGACAAAATTCAAAATCCATTAATAATTAAAAAAAGAAACAAACTCTCACAAACTAGGAATCCAAGGGAACTCCCTTAAGCTGACAAAAGTATCTATGAAAACCCTACATAGTGATTGGTGAAAGTTTCCCCTATGATCAACAACAGGAGAGGAACGTGCCATCTCATAATTTCTATTCAACACTGTATTGGAAAGGAAATAAGTCAGGCAGAGAAAGACAAACACTGTATGATCTCACTTGTATGTGGAATCTAAGAAAACCAAACACAGAAGCAGAGATTGGATTTGATAGATGACAGATAGATGATAGATGATAGATAGATTAGATAGAGAGATAGATAGATAGATCAAAATAATTAAATGCATATTAAATGGTAAGAAATAATAATTGGTCAGTGTTTGAAAAGAAATATTGAATTCTTAAGCCATTACTGAAGATTGACAAGGAAGACATGAAGGCAAAGTCGGTGACTGCTTGGAGGCACCATACTGAGGAACTACGAACTACGTATTGGAAGCAACAGAAATCCAGATGCTTCTGAAATGATTTTCTCCAACCTGAGAATTGGAGCCTGGGAGGGACAGAAGGGGAAATTCCCAAAGAATATCATCTGGGAGCACACCCTTTGGAGTGAGACTTGAGATAATGTACTCTCTGGTCAGCTGCTCCTTGCTGCAGAACTTGGGCAGGTTGTATCACCTGTTTGGCTTCTGTATCCTCCTTTTTGCTAAATGAGATCAATCAGAATGACTTTCCATTCAAGTTGTTAGGACTAAAGTAAATCATTCACATAAAGCTTTTAGCATAGTGCCCAGCATTAATTTATGTATTTAAGTGTATGTTCCTTTAAGAGCCAAGTTAAAAAAAAAATTTAGTGAACTCCACTTCTGGAGGTGTCTGGACGCAAGGCTGATCTCAGCCCAGAAGAGAGGTTCCAGAGAGCTCTGAAATGAAGAGGCCCGCAGATGCCCACTGGGCTGTAAACCCTGGGACAATCACCATAATCACACTAATTAATGTTTACAGAACTTCACCCAGCACCTTCCTGTTGCCCACATGCACCGAGTTGCCATGAGAATAAATGTGATACACATAAAACCTGGCTCAGAGTAAATGCTCAATAAGTTTTATTTCACAGTTGAGAAAACAGACTGACAGGCCCTCACTAATCTGAAGTCATACAGCTGTGAAGTGACAGCCTGGACACTTTGGTGCCAAACCCTGAGATCTCCTACAACACAAACGCCTCTATCCCTTGCCACAGAATCTGAGGTGTCAGAGGAACATTTGCATGGCAGTTAATGTTGGAAAAACAGCCCCCAAGATGCACTCTGTGGGGTTGTTTTACCCATTCTGCAGCTTCTAAGTGATTTGTGCAAAAACACATACAAAGACTGGCGTGTAAACTCAAATCTCTTGGCTCCCAGGGCAATTTTTCCTCTATATCTTGTCCTAAACATGCCCAGCCAACTCTTTTCTAAAAGTTTTGTCCTGTAGGTCCTTAAAATGAAAATTCCTAAAGCTCAGAAGCTGCCATTTATTTAACGTACACACGTCATTTGCTCATATATGACAACAGGCGCACGCACACACACACATACAGACACCTGCTCTCACATTATGCAATACTAGCACATCAGGGCTGCAAAATAAATGTGTTGACTGCCTGATACCTTTACATATTGGACTTGCATCTTTTCTTTTCATGATAAAAGAAAAAATAAATATGCAATAACAATAAATTCCAGATTGAATGACTGAAGATTGTAGAAGCAGACCGTGTATGGCAAGTAAGAGCTCAGGCTCCACTGGGCTGGAAGCCCCATTCAACCGCTTGCTTCCTGTCCTGGGGAAAATTGCTCAGCCTCTCTGAATCTCTGGTGCCTCCTCTCCCTACAAAGCAGAGCTAAGCCTCCCCATGTCGTGGTGAGAGGTCAGATAATTCCTGCAGCACACATCACAATTCCTAGAAGGTGGTAACTGTCTGAAAAATGTTGTTACTATCTATAATTTTTTATTATTAGCCAAAATCCACAGAAACATTAAGAAGGAAACAATGAAAGAATAAATGATGGGATTTGGAAAAATCCCTTTGGATCAAAACAGAAGTTGCCTTTGTAGACAGCTTTTGGATTTGCCAAATATTTTTACTTCACTCATTAAGTAAATGCTGTGTACAGCATTCAACAGATATTAGCAAATAAGACAGACATGGTCCATGCATTGGATCCTCAAGAATCTAGTCCTATAAAGTAGGTAAACACACTTGGCAGATAAAAACAAACAAACAAACTGAGAACTAAGGAAGTTGGACACAAATGTTGATTCTGGAACCTGAGAGTCATGTATTTATTCAACACATATTTACTGGGTGCCTTTTATGTGCTTATTAGGTGCTGTGCTAGGTGCAGTGCTAGGTGCTTGGCTAGGCACTGCACACCACAGAAATGAATCTCACAGATAAAAATGCTTCGCCCCATGTAGTCTACTTTTTAATTGTTGAGATTGAGACAACGTCGAATATGCAGCATATAGTATATCAGATGGTGGCAAGTATTTCATAGAATAATAAGTCAGGAAGTGGAGAGGGGAAGTTCGGGTGCAATTTTAAGTAGGGTTGCCTGGGAAAGTTTCCCCAAGTAGGTGCTACTTGAGGATAGGATGGAGAAACGAAGGAAGAACATATTTGGCAAGAGTCCATCTAGGGCCTTCCAGAAGCCTTTGGCCTGTTCAGAGCTTTCCTAAGGGCCTCCTTCACTTCCTTATTCCTCAGACTATAGATGAAGGGGTTCAGCAGAGGGGTCACCACTGTGTAGAGCACTGACACCACTCGGTCTCCCTTGGAGGGCTGGTCCTCGTTACCTCGCAGGTACATGAAGATGAGGGTGCCGAAGAAGAGGGACACAGCCGTGAGGTGAGAGGCGCAGGTGGAGAAGGTCTTGGCCCGGCCCCCCGCAGAGGGGATCCTCATAATGGCCACAACAATAAACAGGTAGGACACCAAGATCGCCACCACACAAATAGGCATGACAAAGATGGCAAACACAACAATGACCACCTCCTGGGTGTAGCTGTCCCCACAGGTCAGCTTTAACAGAGGGGGAAGGTCACAGAAAATAAAGTCAATCTCGTTGTCCCCGCAGAAGGAGAGGGAGAAGGCTGTGACTGTTCGAACAAAGGCGCTGGAGAAACCAGCCCCATAAGCCCCAGCCACGAAGCCCCAGCGCGCCTTCTCGGTCATGATGGTGACATACAGCAGGGGCCTGCACACGGCCACGTAGCGGTCATAGGCCATGAGGGCCAGCAGGTAGCAGTCGATGGAAGCAAAGAAGGTGAAGAGGAAGAACTGAGCAGCGCAGCAGGTGTAGGACAGCGCTGCCCCCCGCTGCAGCAGCACCGCCAGCATCTGCGGCACGATGGTGGATGAGTAGCAGATGTCCACGAAGGACAGGTGGCCGAGGAGGAAGTACATCGGGGTGTGCAGCCGGCCATCCACTCGGATCAGAAGGACCATCCCCGCATTCCCCAACAAGGTGATGACATAAAACCCCAAAAACAGCAGGAAGAGAGGAAGCCCCCACTCAGGACGCTCGCTGAATGCAGTGAGGAAGAACTCGGTCACGATGGTGTGGTTCCTCCTGGCCATGTGCCTGCGGAGGACTGACAGGAGAGCCAGGTGAGGGGGCTGGAGGCAAGTGCAAGTCATCGCAAGTAAGAAAGCTTTAACCAGGGTATCTGAGGGGAGGCACTGGACTCGAACCAAGTTTGGGGTCTAACTGGAAATGGACAAACACAGAGCTCACTATAAGGTAAGATAAAAAGTTGGGCACCTGGGTGGCTCAGTATGTGAGGCATCCAACTCTTGGTTTTGGCTCAGGTCACGATCTCAGCGGCAAGAGCTCAGGCCCCACGTCCTCTGGGCTTGGTTCTGGTAGGTGGGGGGGAGTGGAGTCTGCTTAAGATTCTCTCTCTCCCTCTGCTCCTCCCCCACTTCTCTTCCTCTCTAAAAAACAATAAAATAAAAGTGATGAATGCTTCAATTACACTAAGAATGGACAGCAAGTGATTCCCTGACTTACAAGTCAGCTCTTATATTTGCAACCCTGTCCCCAATTAGCTGTTTGATCTTAAACAAGGCACTTAACCTCTCTGAACCTCAATTTCCTCTTCTGCCAGAGGGGGATCATAATATCTGCCCTACTTACCAGATGAGGTTAATGCAAAAATGCATTGGAAAGCTAAAAGCACTGCATGTATATATGGTAGCTATTTAAAATTTTAAATGAATGTTTTAAGGAAGGAAAATTTATATTCTACGAACAAAGGAGCATGAACCAAAAAAAAAAAAGTTTAAAAAGCCCATTAGCAATCAGCAATGGGCTCCACTTGTAGGAATATTTCTATTCTCAGTCTAAAAGCAGGCATGTTTAACAAATAGCTATTATCCTAATTAGGGGTGGCTGGCTTATTAAGGGTTTTTCATTTGTTGTTTTTGTAAGTACTAGCAATAACCTTGGAAGCAAAACAACCACCATAAGCTCCTTTCAGCACCTAACAAAACATAGTAAGCACTATTTGGTTGTTCTCACCATCCTGGAAAACAGCAGTAGTGTGATAACAGCATCCAAATTTGAAAGCAGAAATATTTCTGCACTCTGGTGTCTTAGGCTTGTTAGAGGATTCTCGGCTAATGGATGTGAAGTCCTTATAGGGTTCTAGAACAGGGATGTAAAGGAGGACTTTGATTCTATTTGATTACCTGATGCACCAGCGGCCAGGCCAATATGGAGCAGAGCCATTAGCAAAAATAGCAAAGGAAAGAAGTTAGATCTGGAAGCTGCTGGCTGGGCATGGACCATCATCACCTGAATCTCTCTTTGTTAATGCCTTCCTCCTTCATGTAGCATTTCCTCTGCCGGTAACCCACCGATCCAGAGGAAACCTGTGTTCTAGATCACCCACACAAGATGTGTGACCCTAGGCAAGTCACTTTTCCTTTCTGAACTTCATTTACCTTGTCTGTGTCCCCTCTCAATAAACAATGATACAGCATGAGTCAATAATCATAGCAACCAAGGTGAGGTGAGGTGGCTTCCAGACCTCTCTATCTGTCCTCACTTCATGGAGTCTCTCTCTTTCCTCTCACCTTTGGCAAAATAGTAAATCCCTGACACTAGAGCTTCCTGGGACTTTGTCAGACTCAGACAACATAACAGGTCTAGAGGGGCTAGCCTTTCTTGCTGAGCTTCTGATCCAGGAGTAGACCTTGCTGGCGGTGCTTCCTATATTCACTGCCCCAGCATCATGCCTGAATTGGTCCCTGAGGGGAGTCTCCAGGGAAAGGCAATTTATCCTCATGTGACTTCTAGCAAGGTGTCTAAGATCTTTGAGGATGTCTCTCTAATTTCCAACTCCAAAAGCCTCATCCCACGTCCTGCTGTCACTCAGCAGCATCCAATGGGGCTGGTTCCTGGTCTTGCCACATTTCTGCTTTGTGCCAAAAGGAATGTGCTCTTTTGAAGTTTTCCTATATCTCAGTTGGGAATTTTGTCAAGGGATTTGCCCACTGCCACTCTAGCCAGCTCTGACTTGATCCCAAAAGGAGACTGTTTTTTAAGTGTAAGCTTTTACTTTCCATCACCAAGAATTGGTGACTCTGAAAGTTCACCGTTTGGCAGAAACAGAATCATGCAAATGTGGAGTCACGAGAAAAATTGTTGGGGAGGCAGATGTGTGAGTGGTAAACAAACTTCTACCAGGCAAACAGCAAATTCTTTATGGTGATTGAGCTCTCCTCCATAGTACTGGTTCTCAAACTGGTTCTCCTGGTGCATAAGAATTGCCCAGGGAATTTATTTAAAACATGAATACTATCATCCCACCTCCAGAAATTCTGATAGAGTGCCTCTGCTGCCACGGGGCGCAGACTTCTACATTGTTAACAGGCATCCCAGGTGGTTCCAGGGAGGAAAATACGTTTACTGTTCTCACAGGTTTGAAAATCCCTGCAGACTGTATCGCCCATGTGGAAATTCATATAGCATAGCAGCATATTAAATGATCCATGAGGTCCTATAATTAAGAAACTTTGCCAACGCAGGGCACCTGGGGGGCTAGTCAGTTAAGCATCTGACTCTTGGTTTCGGCTCAGGTCTTGTTCTTGTGGGTTGCGAGATTGGCCCCACCTTGTGTTCTGTGCTCAGTGCTCAGCAGGAAGTCTGCTTGGGGGTTCTCTCCCTCTGCTCCCCGCATGCACACATGTGCCCTCTCTCTCTGGAATGAATAAATAAATATTTATTTTAAAAAGGAGAAGAAACCTTGCCAACATTCTTAACCCACTGTTTCCCAAAAATATTTGACCACAGAGCCTTGTTTTCACTGAGAGCAGGTTAGCAACTTTGCAGAATTTGAGTTCCTTATGCATTACAGCTCTGAAAAAGTTCAGCAGTTGACCAAATGCCAAACAGCAAAGCCATAATCATTCCAAGAAAAGGCATCTCCTGATGACTCATCATCTTGAAATCTGGCTCCATTAAGTCTCTGCAGACTGGCTGCCCCAAAAGCAATGGCTCCTACTGTGAAAGACTTTGGGAGGGGGTCAGGCAGGCAGTAGCATCCTTCCAGACAAATTCCTCAGGAGCTTTTTAAAAAAGACTTATCTTTCAGTTCTGAAGAGGGTCCCATGGCTGATCTCCTGCAGCCACTTCTTCCCCAGGAGAAATAGGCTGCTGAGACCATCAGAACCCTACTTTCAGGAAGCTATGGTACAATTTTAAACTACCATCAGATAATTAGTAAGACTTTAGTCACCATGAGGCCAGCCTCAAAGCAGAATGGACCTCAAAGATTGTAGACCCAAATGTCACACTTGTGAATATTGGGGTCTATATAATACAGTAAGGGAAGTTTAGAGGTATGTTGCTGAGAACTACAGATATGACCAACTTGTCTCCTGATTTAGAAATTCAGGGCTTGGTGGTAGCTGAACCAAAATGTGAAAGGGAAATCCAGTAGAATAATAATAGCCCAATAAAAGACCATGTAAGTGGCTTACTATAAGCCAGCTGACTCTTCTAAGATGATAAATGATGATGATGATGATGATGATGATGATGATGAAGATAGATAGATAGATAGATAGATAGATAGATAGATGATAGATAATTAGGTAAAAAGAAAGATAGATGGATTAGCTGATTGAATCCATGCAACAACTCCATGAGTTAGGTACTGTTACAATCCTCATTTTAAGGGGATAAGAACATGTAGGCAGACAGTTGAAGCAGATCATCAATACTGCCAAAGTGAGGGGCAGAGCCAGAGTTTGAATCCAAGCAGTCTGGCTCCAGAATGCCTACTCTTAACCTCTATACGTTATTGCAAACCCTCATGAGGATGTCTCTGAACCCCATATTTGGGGTCTTTATATTCTTTCTAGCCTTTTAGAAAAGAAGGACTGGCCCTAGAATGGGACCTATATTGCAGAGTATGCAGATTATCATAGAAAATTCTGAGAGTACTTGGCCAGGCAGTATAACAGCCCCAGAGAAAGGATGGACTCAGCATTGCCCTCAACCCCATATGACCTCACCCTTCTAAGGGCAGATGATTGGATGAGGAGAAAACCTGACCTGAGCTGATCGCAGGAATAATCCTTTCTTCCTCCAAAAGGCTCTTTTCTTGAACTACTTTAAGTGGGTATCTGTTTCTTGTGGCTAAGGAGTCACATCTCACAATCTGCAGGAGGAGTTAAGAAGATAAGTTTGGGTGTAAGGAGGACATGTCTTCAGTATTTACCCTGGGATCCATCTCTGTTATCTTCCACCACCCATGGTGGATCTCATGCCAGTAATTCAAGGTTGAGGACTGCTGTGGGCCCATAAATTTACTTTGGAAGCACTTATCCTGATGTGACAGTTCATCATTGTTTTCCCCACCCTCGCTTTACGTATTGTGGAACTGCTGGATTTTTAGAGGATCCCATAAGATCTAGAACTACAGGGGACATTAGAAGTTAAATGGCCTGAGCTTTCCAATTCATAGGCAAACAGGCTGCAGTCCCCAAATGGGAAGATAGTCAGTGGTTGGATCAGTTCATTTGATTTCCAACCATAACTTTTCAAGGCCGAACTGGATAACTGGCACCTTACCCAGTGCCTCCTTACTTCTCCCAAATACAGAAAAGGCCCCAAATAAAGATGACCAGATAATCAAGTGAGTTTTTCATGATTCAGTTCTAATTCTTAAAAATGCATTATCTGCCCTTCCTAAACCCTGGTACAAGTCTCTGCCACTGCTTCCTTGATAGTTGTCTCAAAGTTTTCTTGGAGCTTCTATATCTGAACTTCCCAAAATGGTGGAGTTAGAACTTTAGGGATCTAGTCGAGCTCCTCATAAATGTGGAGAATGAGATCCTAAAAGTCATTCTGGGCTTCTCGATGAAGTCTTTCTTCTCAGTTGTAAGCCACAGAAGCCCAGCACCTAACATGCCTGAAACACACAAATGAATTCACTTCAAGACTCTTAAAACCTTGGGAAGTGCAGAGGAGGGTGCAGTTAAACATTAGGAACAACTGGGACTGGTAACTCTCATGAAAAAAAAAATTTCTCTAGTGTCCATAATGGTCTCTATCAGCTTTAGTTTTTCCCAACCCAACTTCTTCCACAAAGTAGAAAAAAAAAAATGGCCAATGGTTATGTCCACCCCTCACATGCCCCAGCTTTTCCACCACAGAAAAGATGAAAATCACTTTTTCTGGTGCCAAGTTAAAAAAAAAAATTCTAAGGAAGGCCTCAGACGTCATATGGCCAAGGGACAAGGTACCAGGATTGGCCTAATGTTGGTCAGGTGCCTACCTCAGGGCCAGTCAGTGGAATCCAGAAAGATGGGCTCTACAGAGAAGCAGAAGTGCTCATGTGAACTCAGATTCCCAGATAAGAGGGGATGCTAGTCTGCTTCTAAGCACCAACTTGGGGAAGCAAGAGGCATTAGAGCTGGAAGTAGATGTGTCGCTGTTGTTTAAACAGTTCATGTTTATATCCTCCCGACAGATCTAACTACCATCAACAGAGCATTGGAAAGACAATTGCTGTTTGATGATGTCTTTAAGCTTTATGCCTGACCACCTAAGGCCCATGCAAAGTGTGCAGAGTTCATCTCTGGCCACTCCACCTTCCTTGGTTTGAGGCCCAGTCCCACACTTCTCCATTACATAGGTTCAGGTGCTCACTCATCCTAACCTTTGCTCAGGGAGGGCTCCCTATCAAACAAAGTGGGTGGTGATGCATTATGTGGGTCCTCTCCTCAAATACTTTATACTTTAATAGGGTTAGAGGCCGGATATATAGAATGTCAGACCACAGAGGGGCTCTTAGAATTCTCATATTCCAGCCTCTCCCCAATTTTTCAGGTGGAGAAATTGAGGTACAGAATTGGGAATTCCCTTATGGAAGGACACAGAGCTAGTTAGTGACAGTCACCACCCAGCATTCTTTCTATCAGCCTCTGGTCTCCAGAAAAGAAAGCCACACAAGCTGATTTTAAGCAAAGGAATGGAAAGCAAAGAAAGGGGATCAAGAGGGAATCATGCCCCTTCTTGATTTCTTGCAAATTATGCCTTATTGCTCATGTCTACTGCAATCAATGTATGGTAATATCTACTAACTGGGGCTGCCCCTAGAAGAGCTATGGTTTTTCTTTCTCCACCTCTTGGACCAAGCAGTGTGGTCCCCAGGACCTCTCTTTCAGGTCTGAAGCAAAAAAGGCTGGGAAACTCTCCTGAAGCCACCAGAGAGCCCATGATACCAATAAGTCCCTTCTTTGAGAGCTCCTGGAGGACCTGGCTTCCTTCCTTCTGGCAGGCACTTGAGGAGGGGTAGGGGAGGCAGCCAGCTGAGTTCCAGGCAGGAGACCAGGAGAGTGTGGGTAGAGTATTATACTCACCATCCCCTTATTGAGCTGGATATCCAACATCTCTCCAGAAGACCTTTTTTATTACCCTTTTAGGTATTATAGCCACATTCAGAACCTTCCCACAGATGGTATTTTCTGGTCTGAATAGCATAGTATGCTTTATGCAGATTTTTGAATGATTTAATCAACTATATATTTTCTATTAAAACAGGATTTTTAAAGTTAAAATATCTCAACAAAAAGAATCACAGTTTGTTTTATTTGAATGACTTCAACACAAGATGTAGCAAGATGTAAGAAAATACCAACACCTATTTACAACCAGGTAACCTTCAGGTTATCAACTACTCTTTTTTTTCATTTTTATTTATTTATGATAGTCACACAGAGAGAGAGAGAGGCAGAGACATAGGCAGAGGGAGAAGCAGGCTCCATGCACTGGGAGCCCAACGTGGGATTCGATCCCGGGTCTCTAGGATCACGCCCTGGGCCAAAGGCAGGCGCTAAACTGCTGTGCCACCCAGGGATCCCCAACTACTCTTTTAAAATATCTAATGTAGGGGTGCCCAGGTGGCTCAGTTAGTGAACCATCTGACTCTTGATCTCAGCTCAGGTCTTGAGCTCAGGATCAGGGGTTCAAGCCCCTCATTGGGCTCCACACTGGGAAGGGAGTCTACTTTTAAAAAATAAATAAACAAAATAAAAATACCTAGTTTAACTCTGTCTGTACTTCTATACATATGTGGATACCTCAGGATATTTTTCTTTTTTTAATTTAAATTCAATTAGCCAACATATAGTACATTAGTTTTAGAGGTAGAGGTCAGTGATTCATTAGTTGCATATAACACCCAGTGCTCATCACATCACGTGTCATCCTTAATGCCCATCACCCAGTTACATTTGTCTTGACCATCCCTGAGCTCTCTATATAGAGTAAAAGTGTATGACATCCCCTATAGAACACTGGGGCTTTATGGCCACTAGTTCCTACAGACAGTTCAGTTGGCCCCTTCCTCTTAGACAGCAGCCTTCAACTACCTGCTTAGAATTCCCCCTGCTTAGAAGGAGTTGTCTCCTTAGGCCTGGAAGCTCATTCTCTTAGCATTTACTTTCAATTCATGGTGTGCTCCATGCCTTCCAGAAGATTCCAAGAGAGCAGATAGCTATTTGGCATACTGCTCTTATTCATACAGATCCCATGTTGTCTTTTCAATCAGGAGGAAACTTCGCATAACTGATCTGAGCTTTCTAAGCCCTTCCTTAACTTTTGCCACCACGTATAACACAGTTGACATGGAAGCAATCTATCAACCATCCCTCTTGTAGAGCTGTGGATTTTCAACCTGGGCTTTCATAACCAGACAAACCACCATTAAATGGATCGAGTATTTCTTGTGACAATTATAATATATATTTTAAATCATCCTGTCCTCTAGAAATACACATAACATCTTTGAAGATTTTAATGTGTTTTATTTTACTGCAGGTGATCTTAAATTGAGTATCCTTTGTACAAGTTCACCCTGGATCTTCAACTTTTCATTTAGCTGCTTCTTCCAATTTAAAATCCTGCTACTGGTATTCTCTGCTTTTCAAAAGTTCACGTTGCCCCCCTTTGCTTTTACAAAAGACCTGTTTTTGGCTAACTGAAAGAAATCCAAAGAGCATTTTCCCTCTTACAAAAAATGACAAAAGGCTAAAATAATGTTCAGCAGACACCCCGAAGAGCCAGAGCAGCCCCACTAAGCTTCCTCCCCAGGAACTACACTCAGCTGCTCAGCATCAAGCCACCATAACTCTGAACTGTGTCTGTGAGCATCTGTGCTTTATCTCAACTTATTCTGCATATCTATTAGCAAGATATGTCCTAAGGTATCAGAAAAGCCTAGGAGAGGTTATTTTGGTGATCTGGAAATGCTCAAAAAATTTTTCATATAAACTAGTGGTAATTGCTTCTTTGCTTTATGCCAATTTTGGCTTAAGAAAGGTTTCATAACAAAAAAAAAAAAGAAAGAAAGGTTTCATAGGAGGCCCTACTTTCAGATACCACAGCAGAGCTATACTGGAATCCCAGGTATGACACTGCATTTTTGGCTGGTTGAGTTTGGAATCATCCCTCGTTTGCAAGATACCGTCACCTCCCTTTTCTCTTCCATGATGGTTTGCATCATTCATATGCCTGGGATCTTGTCTTTTGATATCCAAGGGACAGGGAGAAAAGGAGTTTGACTTCCAGGAATAAGAATCAATATAATAACAGAAAATGAGATGTGAGTGGCCTGTTCCTCTTAGTGCCTTGATTGAGCACCTGTGAGTTAGAGAAGTGAAGATCAAGACCAACAGACTCTGAAAGCCTTCAGACACGGGTTGAGCTATTACAGACACAGGCATCCGATGCAGGATAACCCCTTCCAGCCCACCTGTGAGTGGAATGCAGCAGTGCTCTGCCTCTCTGAGATCAAAAACTGTAAGGACGTATAGTCTATATTGATGATACACACACTGCAGATACTCTTGTGGGCAGTGGGAATGGTATCAATTCACAAAGTGGATTCTCAGCAAATAATATGACATGTGGGGGCTGGAACAGGTGGGGAAGAAGGAAGAACAGGATATACTTCCAGTGGTGATCAGAATTGACAGGCATGTCATCCTAGGAAATTTTTTGGTGATTCCTGTCAGGCACTCCTATAAACTACTGCAAGAGTCTGAAGAATACTTTGAGCAGGGTCAGCTTTATTAACTGGACCATCGAACTACTACTTTAATCATTAAACATGAATGCAATCTAAATGTTGAATCCTAATTGATGACATAATTCTGAAGTGTATCGGAGTGAAGAGTACTGATACTGATATCAGCAACTCACTGTGAAATGCACTTTTAAAATAAGATGAATTGGAAGACGAATTAGTGGATGGGTAAATGAATATCTGTGATAAAGCAAATATAACAATATACTGGCAACAGCAGAATCTAAGTATTGTGTATAAAGAGTTCACTATGCATTATTTTCAACATTTCTATATGATGGAGATCTTTCATAGGAAAGTCTGCAACAACTGCCATCTTGTTTTATAGTCACAGACCTGTCATGTGCCACATCTGGATTACCCAAGATTTAACTGCACATCCATTTGTCATTTGGCCTGGAAGTTAGAGCTCTTCTCCCAATCTTCTTGCGGGTAGCCTCATCCTTTTCTTCTCTTTTCTCTCTGGAACTAAAAGTTCTGGTTCCTTTTTATACCTTGTACCATGACACATCTATTTAAACATTGAGCGTGCCATGAATAATGAACGTCCAGAACACTGGCACTGTAGAAGACATGATTCTCAGGATTTTCCAAGTTGGAAATGATCAGTACAACTCAGCTCTTTCGAGAACTTTCCTCAGGGACTCCTTCACTTCCTTATTCCTCATGCTATAAATGAGGGGGTTCAACATGGGGATCACTGTTGTGTAGAACACAGACACCACCCGATCCTCCTGTGAAGAGTGGCCAGAGTTATCTCTGAGGTACATGAAGATGAGGGTGCCGAAGAAGAGGGACACAGTCATGAGGTGAGAGGCACAGGTAGAGAAGGTCTTGGCCCGGCCCCCCGCAGAGGGGATCCTCATGATGGCTACAACAATAAACAGGTAGGACACCAAGATCGCCACCATGCAGGCAGGGATGACAAAGATGGCAAACACAACAATGACCACCTCCTGGGTGTAGCTGTCCCCACAGGTCAGCTTTAACAGAGGGGGAAGGTCACAGAAAATAAAGTCAATCTTGTTCCCACAGAAGGAGAGGGAGAAGGCTGTGACTGTTCGAACAAAGGCACTGAAGAAACCAGCCCCATAAGCCCCAGCCACGAAGCCCCAGCGCGCCTTCTCGGTCATGATGGTGACATACAGCAGGGGCCTGCACACGGCCACGTAGCGGTCATAGGCCATGAGGGCCAGCAGGTAGCAGTCGATGGAGCCAAAGAAGGTGAAGAGGAAGAACTGAGCAGCGCAACAGGTGTAGGACAGCGCTGCCCCCCGCTGCAGCAGCACCGCCAGCATCTGCGGCACGATGGTGGACGAGTAGCAGATGTCCACGAAGGACAGGTGGCCGAGGAGGAAGTACATCGGGGTGTGCAGCCGGCCATCCACTCGGATCAGAAGGACCATCCCCGCGTTCCCCAGCAGGCTGATGACATAAATGGATAGAAACAGGAGGAAGAGAGGAAGTCCCCACTCAGGACAGTCGGTAAATGCAATAAGGAGGAATTCACTCACCAAGGTGACATTCTTCTCTGCCATGGAGCTGGAGGTACCTGATGCGGCTAAGGACAAGAAGCCAGGTCAGAAGCTGTAAATAGGACTGACCTGATTTCTAGCTTATGTTCATTTAGCCAGTGCTATGGGCGAAATGTGCCACCTGCTGTGTGGGACTTCAGAGATGACTGGTCTTGGCTCCTGCCTTCAAGGGGATTCTGAGAGACAGAGTCATCATATATGTCAAGAAAGCCATGCATGTGAACATTTCAGAAGAGGATTGCACATTCTCCCACCTTTATTGCTAGTTAGCTGTGAGCTCCTGTGAGTCAAATGACCATTTTAAAAATCTTTTAAAATATTTTATTTAAATTCAATTTGCCAACATATAGTATAATACCCAGTGCTCATCTCATCAAGTGTCCGCCTTAGTATCACCCAGTGACCCGCTCCCCCATCCACCTCCCCTTCTGCAACCCTTTATTTGTTTCCCAGAGTTAGGAGTCTCTCATGGTTTGTCTCCCTCTCTAATTTTTCCCCATTCAGTTTCCCTCGTTTCCCTTATGGTCCCTTTCACTATTTCTTATATTCCACATATGAGTGAAACCATATGATGATTGTCCTTCTCCGATTGACTTATTTCACTCAGCATAATACTGTCCTTAACCAAAATTTCCTGGTCACTCCAATAGGGGCTGATACATCCTGTCTACCAGGAGAATATCTATCTCAGGGCTTTGTTGCTTTTTCTCTAAGACCACAGTTCTTCTCTTAGTTCAAACCCTCGTCATCTCTTGCCTGGATCAAAACCACAGCAGTGCAACTAACAGCTCTCTCTGCCTTCAGACACACTCCTTGCCAAATCTTGCTCTTCATTGCAGCCAGAGTAATCTTTTAAGATTTTAATTAGATCACACCTTATTCCCCTGTTAAAATCCAGCTCTGGTAGCCCATCGCAGGTAGTACAGGATGTTCTGCAGACCCCTCAGCATGTCAGGGAAAACCCTCCACAGGGTCCTCCCTCCCTACTTCCCTGGGCCCCTTGCTTACCTCTTACAGCTCACACCTGGGGCCACACCCCATTCTCTCACACGACTCTTCTGCCACACTGGATCATTTACAGCTTCTCTAATCCCCATGTTCTCTCTCATCCTTGTGCCTTCTACAGGCCACCCCTTCTGGCAAAACACCTTATATTTCCCATCCCCAGGGTCGGATCATACGTCTCACAAAAAAAAGTCTCTCTTGAGTCTGTCTTCATTGGGTCTAATATGCCTTTGTAGAATAAATGAAGTTGTCAAATAAGATACAAAGTACCTTGCAAAGGGAAAGGCTCTATACAAATGTTCAAGTGATTATTTTCATTTTCTGAAAATGTTTAAAAGCAAAAAAAAAAAAATGTCGTGAAAACCAATCAACATTCACAGAGATCTTAAGCCATGCTTAGGCTTCATCTTCCATTCTCAATCTAACAAGGAGCTTCCTTAACAGAAAGCCACTGACTTAATTAGAGCCTCTTAGTTTGCCAAAAATTTATTTTATAAGAACTGATATTGTCCTTAATAATAGAAACACAGAGATAGAAACTATTCTAAATGGGGGCACCTGGATGGCTCAGTTGTTAAGTGTCTGACTCATGATTTTGGCTAGGGTCATGATTTCGGTCAGGGTCATGGGATCGAACCCCACATGGGATGCCCCACTCAGCAAGGATTCTGCTTGAGATTCTCTCTCCCTCTCCTTCTGCCTCTCCTCTCTCTCTCTCTCTCTCAAATAAAAAAATACATATTTTTTTAAAAATGAAAGAATTATTCTAAATTATTTCAGTATTAACTCATCTAATCCCCATGACCACTTTCCAAAGTAGGAACTTTTATTATCCTCATCTTACAGATGAATCTGGAAACAGACCGAAGGAGATGATGTCACATGCCCAACACTGCACAGCCAGTAAATAAAACTGTCATTAAGAAGAACGCTGAACACAGAAACACTATGTGTATCATTACTGGGCTTTGCACACATTACATGTCTGCTCCTCTGGCCCAACTGGACATGCCATGATAGCTGCGCAGCAGTCAACTCCTTTCTGAAAGCTGATGGGGACTTTTTGTGCTAACGGACAGAAAGTCCTTGGCAGAGTTGCAATGCAGCAAGATAAAGAAGATATTTGATCATCTTTAAAGCATTAGATCTTGGCAGCTAGTTGAACTGATGTACTGGGGCGGGGGGAGGGGAGTGTGGGGGGAATTATAAATAAAAGAAATTGGATCTGGGGATCTGAACTGAGCATGAACCAAGAAAACTGGATCCGTTCTCTCCCTTGAATCTCACTCCACCTTTACCTGGCCAGCCTTCTTCTCTCTGCATCCTAAGACGTCATTAGTCTTCCACGGCTCATAGCATCCTACAGGTATAGGGGAAAGACTACCACTCTGGGCAGCAGGAGGCCTGAGTGGTTCCTGCCCTCCCATACCTGCTCATCTATGATGATGAACAGGTGACTTAATCTCTTAGGGCCTCAGTGTCCTTTCCCCTCCCCCCACACTCCACTCACACACAAAACATAGTGAATCAACCTAGGAACAATCATGTCGTAGCTATTTGAATGCCAGTGCCTCATCTTCAACCGCCTTGCAAGTTCTGATCTGTCAAGAACTCTCTTCTCTCTGCCCTCAACCTGTTTTCTTGATCTGGGAAATCTGGTTACAAGGAATATCTCACCCTGGTTTTTGTTCAGTTGCAGGCTGGGATAGAAGAAGCTGGAGACCAGCCTCTTTCTATGGGCTCTTGGCTCTAACACAATCCCCTTTAGGGGAAGACACTAATAGTTGGTATAAAAGCTCTAAAGTCCCCAGTCGGTGGCTAAAGTGGTGTCTAAGGAAAGGCAATTATTGCTCACGTGGATTTTTAATGAGGCTCCTGGTCCCAGTTCCAGCCCCCAAAGCCTTGTGACATGCCCACTGCATGAGGGATAAAAGTCCTGAATCCTGGTTCTGCACAGTGCCCTGAGGAGTGAGACGCCTCTAGTCTAACTTCTCCAGTCAGAACCATGTCAGAAATCATGCCCATTGCTACCCTTGTCATAGTGGCCATATCCTACAAGAAGGGTGTTTTTAAACAGAAGGTTTTCATCTGCATAATCCAGAAGCACAAGCCCAGGAAGACCTCAGAAGACATGTTGTGTCTTCTAAATTTGCCCTCCCTAGGGGTGGAATGTTTCATTAAGTGTCAGGCTCTCACTCTCCCTCTTACTCACTCTCTCTCTTAAAAGCAAATAAAACTATGGGGAAAAACAACAGCCTAGTATATTGCCCAGAGGAGAAACTGGCAAGTTCTTTCTGTTGGCATGGCCAGCAATCTGCATCTTTGACACTGTAATATTGTTTAAACCCCAAATTCATAAGCATTTTGCCAAGTCACTGAATTTCAACACATTTTAGTTCAGAAAAAGAAATAAGAGTAGCGGGAGGGAGCAAAATAATTGTTCTCTTTGACAGTTAGGAGAAGAGAAAGAAAATCACACCACATAGTTCATTAACCCATTACTGTGCTAAGAATTCTTTAAAAGAGCATGAGATACAAAGTGAAACAGACCTAAAAGAGAAAACACATGCTTCTCCACAAGGAATGTGCAATCTAACAGATAATCATCCATCTGACAAGGTTACAAGCACTAAACTCTTAATCAAGGGGATGTACACAAGGTGTCATGGGGATTCAGTATAAATCAAGATTACTTATAGGGGGAACAGATCAGGGAGGACTTCCCAGAGGAGGCAATAGTTTGGACAGAGGTAGGGGGGCAGGGATGATTGGCAAAACTCTTCAGGAAAGGGAGCCAATGTGAGGAAATTTCCAGGGTCAGGACAGCCTGGGATAATGGGGTGGTACAAGGCAGGTCCAGGACTCAGGTGAGGTGAGTAAGGCACTCATCTTGTATGCAAAAGTTAAGGTGGTACTGAAAACAGTAAACAAGGTATACAATAATGTAAGATAATTAAAAAGTCAAAATTAACGCAAAAAAAAATCTAGGGGGAGCAAAATATCAAGCTTTCAAATAAAGACAGCAGTATCATTGATTGTCCTTCTGCCTCCATCTCTAACGGCTTAGCCCAGCAATGGGACTAGGAGGTGAGCTTGAAAAAGAAGGGCAAGACCAAGAGCTTCCAGGAACAGGTTTAACAAGTGCTTTTTAATCATCTGGATGTATTCCACTTCTTTTCTCTCTGCCCTCCACTTAGGAAAAGAACATGAAGGGAGGTCAATTTAATTAAGATCTAATCCTTGCAGAGACAATCCTCATTTCAAAGCCTTCTCTTTATCTCTCCTCACTAGAGCCCATGGATTGAGAGATAATTCCTCATTTGTATCAATGAGGAAAAAAGGACAAGAGGAGTCCAAGGTCATTAGTTAAGTGGCGAGCGGACTAGAAATTTGGTCTGGCCCATGCATACTGGTTGTTAATGGTCTCTGCCCAGACCACAGCCTGAACTGCCCAAGAGGACATTGTTTTATGACACTTCCCCGCCCAACACACACACATGCACATATACACCAAAGTTCATTAGGTGAAAAGGTGAATCCTCTGGGCTACGCTGTATTAACAAATTACCTTAAAATCACAGTGGCTTTGCACACCATCTGTTTATGTTTTCCCATAGAAAATCCAGGTTAGGTAAGTTGTCCTCCATCTGATAGCTATGATGTTTGAAAGAGGTAGGCACCTGGGGGGGGGGGGGCTCAGTCAGTTAAGCATCTAGGACTCTTGATTTCAGCTCAGCTCATGATCCCAGGGTCATGACATCAAGCACTCAGTTGGGCTCTCTGCTCAGTGTGGAGTCTGCTTGAGATCCTCTCCCTCTGCCCCATCCCCACTTGTGCTGTCTCTCCCAATCTGAAAAAAAAAAAAAAAAAAAGAATGTTAATGCAGGGGATGAGCAGAGAAATGTCATCATACAGGATATCACTAAAAACCAGGCCCCTGGAAGTGGTCTGCCTCACTCCCCTCCACATCCCCAGGGACCAGAATCCAGTCATCCAGTCACATGGCTTCTGCAGGGGATGCTAGATATGCGCAGAAACACATAGATATTTGTGCAAACAAATGTATGGGTTAAAATCTCTGCCATGTCCTACGTTTTTTTTGTGCAGAACAAACTCTAGAACTATCCCCCCCCACCATGTTTCCAAGGACACTCAAGGGCTCACTATTGCCCTCTGTTTTCCTGCATCCACTAAAGCATTGTTGACATGCATGCCCACTTCAATGATTGTTCACCCTTCCCAGGGCCACATCACACCAAGCATAGAGCTTGGCCTTTTTCCTTATTCCTTCATTCTCTAAAGCAAAATTAACATGATGTTTATTTGGGCAACTGGCTGACTTTTAATAAAGATGTTGTAGAAAATGTAAGAGGTTCCTGGTACTAGACAGAAGGGGGAGGGGGATTCCTCAGACATTCCCATCACAGGGAATTTATCACTGGCTGCTCCTCACCGTTGCCTTAAGGCTACCTGTTCCCAAAAAGACCCAAAGATTTCTCTGCTCAGATAATCTATTATTTATATTTCTCTTCTCCTGTTCCTCAGTCTTCCAAATTCCTACCCAACCCAGTCCACTGGAAGAAGACTCAAAATTGTTGAGCCCCACATCGGGGTCCCTGTGCAATGGGAAGCCTGCTTCTCCCTCTCCCACTTGAGCTCTCTGTCACTCTCTCACTCTCTCAAATAAATAAATGAAATCTTTTTTTAAAATTCCAGTTAGTTAACATATAGTGTGATATCAGTTTTAGGTGTACAGTGTAGTGATTCATCACTTACATACAACACCCAGTTCTTATAACAAGTCCCCTCCTTAATGCCCATCACCCACTTAACCCATCCCCCACCCACCACCTCTCCAATAATCCTCAGTGTGTTCTCTATAGTTAAGTGTCTTTTTTGTGGTTTGCCTTTCCTTTCCCCCATGTTCATATGTTTTTGTTTTGTTTTTTAAATTCCACAAGAGTGAAATTATATGGTAGTTGTCTTTTTCTGACTTTTTTCACTTTACATAATACTCTCTAGCTTCATCTACATCATTGCAAATGACAAGATTTCATTATTTTGATGGCTGAGTAATATTCCGATGGATATATACATATATATATATATATATATATATATATATATATATATATATCCCATGTCTTCTTTATCCATTTATCAGACAATGGACATTTGGGCTCTTTCCATAGTTTAGCTATTGTTGATAAAGCCACTATAAACATTCAAGGTGCATGTGTCCCTTTGAATCAGTATTTTTGTATCTTTTGGGTAAATACCTAGTAGGGCAATTGCTGGATTGTAGGAGAGCTCTATTTTTAACTTTCTGAGGAACTTCCACCCTGTTTTCCAGAGTGGCTGCACCAGTTTGCATTCCCACCAGCAGCGCAAGAGGGTTTCCCTCTCTCTGCATCCTCACCAACATCTGCTGTTTCCTGAGTTGTTAATTTTAGCTATTATAACAGGTATAAGGTGGAATTTTATTGAAGTTTTGATTTGTTAATACCTTCAATTTCAATCATACATTAGAGATTCTTAAATTTCTTAATCAAAATGCTCTTTAGGTGTTTTTCTCAACAGAGAGAATTTCGCTTTTTAGGAAAAGAAAATTAGATCAAACCCCAGCTAACATTTAAATTTTTTTCTTACTTTTAGCACACCAAAAAAAGGATTCAGGGCTCAAAGATGTCTGGAAAACTAGGTTATATGAAGCTAAACAATTGTCTTTACTAAAAGATTTCTCAGAGACCTCAGTATAATAATACACTTCACAAATCTCTGAAATGAAGTATATATTATGCAGCACTTCTCAAAAGTATTTGACCATGGAATATTTATTTGGCTACTGTGGTGTGACAAACAACCACAAATTCCGCCGTACATGACAACAAGCATTTATTCTCAAACTCTTTAGTCTATGGATCAGCCAGGATTTGGCTTTCTCAACTTGGCTTTCCTAGCTTGGCCAAGCTAGAGCTTGGCTCTCAATTTGTTTCACATGTTTCTCATCATCTATGGGACAGCAAGCTACCCAGTACATGTTCTTCTTCCAACAACAGCAGAAGTGCAAGTGGGAAAAGCCATATTACCAGAGCACATTTCAAGTCTTTGCTTGCATCAGGGATGCTAATGTCCATCAACCAAGGAAAGTCACTCCTTCGAGTTAAGCATCCTAGAGCAGGGGAGTAAATTCTACTCACAGTGGAAGATGAATAAAGCAAATATTTTCTCAACAATAATCCAGTCTTCCCTATTGTCCATAAACATTCATGTTCTGCCCATCAATCAAATGCCACATACACTTACCACCTCCCTGCAAGCTTAAAAAAAACTACATGATTTGGATCAAAGTTTAGATTGTGTGATCTCTACCAGGTCCAGATGCAGCTTGTCTTGGTCCAGAAAACTATGAACTAAAAAAACAAGTTTTCTACCTGCTCCACAAACACTCAACCTACATTGGTGAGCCAGACAGGATCACCACAGTAAATACACTCATTAGAAAAGGAAAGAATGGGAAGCACGTGGCAGTTACTGGTCCATAGCAATTCTGAAATCCTACTAGGCAGAGATCACCATGTTCCCCTCACCCTGAGGTAAGAAATATGCCTCATGAGAATGTGAATCTCCTGCCTGGTGGTGGGTGGGGGAGTGGGTATTTCTCATGGACGTTAGAGCTTTTTCATATCCCAAAGTGCCTTAATCCTAAATGCAGATAGCCTTTCCTCCTTTTTTAAAAAAGATTTTTTATTTATTTATAAAAGTAAAAGTGAGAGCAAGAGGGAGAGAGCATGAATGGTGGGGAGGGGCAAAGAGAAAGGGAGAAGTGGAATCCATGATGAGCAGGGGCTCAATCCCAGGACATCGTGGGACTCAATCCCAGGACCCTGAGATCACAACCTGAGCCAAAGGTAGCCACCTCACTGACTGAAATACCCAGGAGCTCACCTTTCCTCTTTCAGTTAGGATTCTCTAACCCCTTAGAGTTTACAAGAAAAAAGACATAAATTTTGGTCAGGAGTATGGATCCTAGTATCCAATGGCCTGGACTGGAATCCTGGTTCCATTATTTTCTAGCTGTTTAGTCTTGGAAAATATTCATAATCTCTCTGTATTTCCTGTATATTGAGAATTTTAGTACCAACATCATAAAGTTCTGGAGAAAAAATCAACAAAAAAAGCAATGGATGAGAGAATATAAAGCTACTCTTCAGTAAGATACCTTGTACTTCACCATCAGCAGGCTCATTCCCAGACCACTTCCCAAATTCCACCTTTCTTACGATTTCCTATCTAAATCTCTATACATTCACTGATGTTGTAGAGTTCACACCAACTCATTAAGAGAGCAGTAAACCTTTCTATGCATTTTAATGAATATAGAACCAATTAACTATACTTGAATACTTGTGATAACCACAAAAATAGCTACTGGGTGTCCACTATGTGCTGGGCATCATACTAAGCACTTTACATGTAACTTATCACTTAAAAATTTTTAAATGTATTTTTTAAGTTTTTATTTAAATTCCAGTTAGTTAACACAGTGTACTATTAGTTTCAGACATACAGTATAGTGATTCAACACTTCCATACAACAGCTAGTGCTCCTCCCAACAAGTGTACTTCTTCATCCCCCCAAAATAAAATTTTAAATCACTTAAACAAAACATAGCATTCTCACTCCCACAAGGAAATATTCTCACAAGTGATAAGGCCCTCTTTCTTTGGATGATAGTTCTCACAAATCCATTATGCAATTCCATCCCATCATCTCCCTGACTCATTTTGGTCTTCTCTACGTCAATATTAATGTTACTGCTGATATCAACCCTCCCTGTTGTTGTTATTACATAATTTAATTTAAAATACTTAGCAACATTTCTGCCCATTAAATATGGGATTTCTATGTTGATATTCTGCCCCCGTTTTCCATCACTTCCCCTGGAGGCAAGCTTCATGGGAAACTCCTTACTGGAAGATTCTCTACCTCTGAAGGCCTGGTTCCATGCTTTGTATGCTGTGAACGCTTACAAACAATAATGAAAGCCCAGATGGTTACTTAAACAGAAGACGCTTTTCATGAGCATTTTGCAGAGCTCTGATGATAATGAGTACCCAACTTGGCTTTATTAATAACTTTCCTGGGATTCCTGGGTAGCTCAGCAGTTGAGCATCTGCCTTTGGCTCAGGGTGTGATCCCGATCCGGGAATCGAATCCCACATCGGGCTCCCCGTGGGGATCCTGCTTCTCTCTCTGCCTGTGTCTCTGCTTCTCTCTCGGTGTCTCTCATGAATAAATAAATAAAAATTATTTTTTAAAAAAAGAACTTTCCTCAGGGCTTCCCTCACTTCCTCATTCCTCAAGCTATAAAATCAAAAGTTCAGCCTGGAGCTCACTACTCTGTAGAATGTGATCACAGCCTTTTCCCCTTCCAGGAACTTGTCTAAATCATTGCATACATCAAGAAAAGCTTGAGTCACAAAGGTCGCCCCAACTGTGGTTATATATAAGGCAAAGGTAGAGCAGGGTTTGGATGACAACCTAATTTGCAAATGTTTAGATATCCTGATAGATGAAAAGGTAAATGAACAGGATCAAGCTAGTCTGGTCAGAACTGTAGAGAGTAAATCACATATAGTAGCAGAAATCACATAAGGAGAAATCAAATATAGCAGCTCCCTGCCCCCAGGTCAGTGCCAGCAACAGTGGGAGGTCACAGAAAATGAAACCAATTGATGAGGGCGACAGAAGGAGAGGGATATGTGATATGCATAGATAAGATTACATTTGTCAAATGCTCTAAAATATGCAGCCAGACTTTGGCAGCTTCTGCCAGACATCTTGGGAGTCATGCCGGTGGCATAAAGCAGGGGTGACAATGGCTACAAAATAGTCATAGACACATCTGAAAATCCAACCAGTATTTCCAAAGATGAGACCCTAATTTCAGTCAAGTAATATTTGAGATTTTAAGCACTGGCTTTCCACCCCTGCCATCAATTCCCACTACCCAATGCCCTCAGCTCCTTATAGCCTTGTTTTACCTCTATGATTCAGGAAGCACCCATTACTTGTCATTCACTTTTCCTTCAAGAGCAGACCTGATATTTCCTGGACTAAAGGAAACAATTAAATATCTAAATAGATTTTTAAATGTTTTTTAAATAGTCTTGACACTAAAGCTTTTAATTGCAAAAGAAATGGTTTTGAAAAATAAGATTTTCCTTGATATTCCCTAAAAAGGATCTTTTAATTTAATTAGCAATCCTGGAAGACAGGAAGCAGAGAGTTTATATCTTGAGCCTAAAATTCACACTATGATAGAGTAGACTCATTTCTTACTTAAAAAAGGAAAGAAAAGATGTTATCAGCAGGTGGGAGAGGAGAAAATCAGAGTATCCTGGTTAGATTACAGACATATAGCTAGATTATGTATAGATAGATTATAGATGTTAAGAAGGGGTTAATGCCCCAACACCCTCCAACCCAACATGATTCCCAAAGGAGGTCAGTAGGTGATGTAAACCCCCATTTCATTTTGTAGAAGTCTGGAAGAGAGGATACCTGTGCTTTACTTTCTCAGGTGGTGGTAAGCCTACTAGGGAGACTCTGTATCCAACATGGCAGCAGAGCCACATACCAACAATGGTTGATGAATGTGTTTAGACAGAGGGACTAAGAACATTTTCACAGAATACTGATACCTCACTATAAAAAACTGATGAAAAGGATTGGAACACCAAAGGAGCATTACAGTCGTACAAAAAGAATGCAGAGTATAAGTTTTAAGAGAGAAGCCATGATGAGGACAGCAGCCCATATGATCATATGACAAGAGGAACCAGAAACAATTGGCTCCCTCTGAGGAGGATAGTGAGAACAGAGGAATTAATTGTACTAAAAGTCCTACTCCCAATGCCAAGATGATACATTAATCTTCTGGGAATTTAGATTACTCCCAAGAGAAAGAAGGGAAAAAGGAGGAGGGAGAATTTTGAACTGATTTTGAACCCTAAATAAGCCATGTTTAAAACTGAGTTTCCTTGGGGTGCCTGGCCAGTTCAGTCTATAGAGCATCTGATTCTTGATCTTGGGGTCATGAGTTCAAAGCCCCAAATTGGATGTAGAGATTACTTTTTTAAAAAGGAATAGAAGGGGTGCCTGGGTGATTCAGTCAATTGAGCATCTGCCTTTGCCTCAAGTCATGATCTCAGGGCCCTGAGATCAAGCCCCACATTGGGCTCCCTGCTCTGTGGGGAGTCTGCTTCTCCCTCTCCCTCTGCCCCTCCCCCTTGCTTGTTCTCTCTCTCTCTCTTTCTCTCTCTCTCTCTCTCTCTCTCTCTCAGGTAAATAAAGAAAATCTATAAATAAATAAATAGGGATAAAAAACTTTTAAAAAGGACAGTAAACTATAACAAATTTTTTAAAGAAGTCTAAAAAAATTTTTAAAGTAAAACAGAATTACTCTGGGTTGGGAAAGATTCTTTTCCTTTCTTTCTTTCTTTCGCCTTCAGTGGGAAAAAGATTGAGTTCAGTTAAAATAAAATTTTAAGACGTTATTTTTGTTGCCCGCCTATACTGCGACTATAAATTTTATAACTATTATACCTATTGGAATATAGAGCAAAATGTCAGCAAGAGAAACAAGAATCATGAAAAAAATTACAAGGCACAAAAAAAAATACTTATCTGTTTAATAAAAGCTCAAGGAGAATATACAAAGAGAATGATAAAACTTAAGAAATAATTGAAGGAAGTTCCCTTGAGCTAAAAACAAAACAAAATAAAACAAAACAAAAAACGTAAGCCTTTAGACCCAAAGAGCTCACCAAGATCCTGATACCAATATTGAAAATAAGCATACTTCTAGACTCAAGAATAGAACAAGTAGAGGGGCCTGGTTGGGTCAGTTGGTAGAGCATTTAACTCTTAACCTTGAGGCTATGAGTTCAAGCCCCACATTGCAAGTAGTGTTTACTTAATAAAAAAAAAGAATATTTTAAAGAATACAATGAATATACCATACATTTATGTAAAAGAAAAAATAAAACAAAACAAAGTGATCTATAAAGGAACAAGAAATAGACTACCATCAAATTTTTATCTACTATATCAAATGCCAGAAGTCAAAGGAAAGAAAATGTCTATAAAGATTACGGAAACTGATTTTGATCTAGAATTTAATTCCCAACTATTCTCTCATCACAATGTAGGGCACAAAGAAATTACCAAAGGTCTAGCCAAAAAGAACACCAACTATTTTGACATATCAGAAGAGCCTGTTCAGTTACACTGGAGACAAAATGGAACTCATACTGAAATTTCAAGTTATTTAGAAATAACTGATTAGTATATATTAAAATCTATGAACAATCAAAAAGGAGAAAGACTAGACTTGTAAATGCATTCATTAGAAGATACAGAAAATGAAATAAACTAGGTGTGTTGCAAGTAAATACTAACACACATACAGATACACACACACTCATGAACAAAAGAAGCCAGAAGGAAGTAAAACAGGGAAAGAGAGGAGAAAAAGTAAAAGCTACAATATATAAGACAAATCGTTTAGTGCACTTGATAAATAAAACCAGGAGCTGGCTCTTTGAAATGATCAGTACAATAGAAAACATATTGTCAGTCCACTCAAAAGAGACAGACAACAAAACAAGTGAACGCCATTAGGACTGAAAAATGAAAAAAAAATACAGTCCATAGAGGTCATTTTAAATTATGAGAAAGAATAGATCATATATACCAGATCCATAAAAAATTAAATATGACCCGGAGCCATGTGTGTCAATAGGGATAAAAATGAAATCAGAGATGGAATCATAAGGTTTCAAAAATATCATTATACTTCTATCTTTTTTAAGATTATTTATTTATTTATTTATTTATTTATTTATTTATTTATTTGAATACACACAGAGAGAGAGAAAGGCAGAGATACAAGCAGAGAGAGAGAAGCAGGCTCCATGCAGGGAACCCGATGCGAGGTTTGCCAACTATTAACATTTTACTATGTTTATCTAATATTTTAAAAGATAAAAGTGGGGCAGCCCGGGTGGCTGAGAGGTTTAGTGCCGCCTGTAGCCCAGGATGCAATCCTGGAGTCCCGGGATCGAGTCCCATGTTGGGTTTCCTGCATGGAGCCTGCTTCTCCCTCTGCCTGTATCTTTGCCTCTGTGTGTGTGTCTCTCTCTTGAATAAATAAGTTTTTTTAAAAAAATTCTTTTTATTTATATTCTTTATATTTTTTGGGATAATTAAGATATTACATAATAAAAATTAAAGTAGGATACCCTATATAATTTTTTTAACATTACATTTGGAAATCTAAATGTCATCCTTTATTTCTCTGGAAATAAAATTTCTCTGGAAAAGATAAATTATTAAATTAGTACAGAAGAAATAGAGAGCTAAGTACATCATCAAAGTCGAAAAGCAATTAACCCCACTTGCATCAAAGGCATCTGAATAAGATAGCTTTTATGGTGATATTCTTTGGAACCTGCAAAAAATAGTTCCTGACATATTTAAACACCAAGTATATAACAGATATAACAACACTAGTAGTAAAACCAGAAGCACTGAGGGGGGCACTTGACGGGATGAGCACAGGGTGTTATGCTGTGTGTTAGCAAATCGAACTCCAATTTTAAAAATACCAAAAAAAGAATATATATAATAAAATAAATATAAAAATAAAATAAATATAAATATACCAAAAAAGAATATACACACACACAGACACACACACACACACACACAAATAAAAGTGAACATTAATCTCACTTAACTCAATTACAAAATTTTGGAATAAAAAGTTAGCAAAGTGAGTCAGTCTATTGGTGTAAAAAAATAAACCTTTAAGGATCCTTCTTCTGAAGAAGCAAGGATAGTCCAACATTAGAAAGTCTCTTAATGTTAAAAAAAAAAAGTCTCTTAATGCGATTTATTTTTAGCATATGCTAAAAGAAAATTTCAAATGGCCATAGTGATATATGCCCCCCCAAAAAGTGCTTGATAAAATTTAACACTTATTCTATACTTCAAAATATAGACAACAAAAAAAACAAGTTTGAAAATCAGGAATAGACTTATTTATGTTGATAAGGGAGGTTGTATTCCAGAAATCAGCAGTGGACACCATACTTAATGGTGACACACTAAAAGCATTTCCATTGGGATGCCTGGGTGGCTCAGCGGTTGAATGTCTGCCTTAGGCTCAGGGCCTGATTACAGGATCAAGTCCCACAGCAGGCTCCCTGAAGGGAGCCTGCTTCTCCCTCTGCCTATGTCTCTGCCTTTCTCTCTGTGTCTCTCATGAATAAATAAATAAAATCTTTTAAATAAATTAATTAATTAAATAAAAGCATTTCCACTGACATCATGTCTGGAGCAAAACAGCTGCCCTTCACAGTATTTATTTAACAAGTCTTTAGAAGTTATAACCAATGCAACAGATTTTTTATATAAAATAAACTGTTAAAAATTCAAGTGGAAGTGGAAAATTGTTATAATTTATGTATTATATATATTGCTATGGAGAAAACTAGAAAACAAACTGAAAAATCATCATAAGTTCATAAGAGATTTCTGTGTGACATCTACATGCACGAAAAACATTTTTAAAAATTAATAGCTATAATTGCCATGCTGGTAGCAGCAGCCATATGTGACTATTAAGCTCTGGATATGAAGCTAGTCAGAATTAAGATGTATTCTCACATAAACACTGGATTTTAAGGATTTAATATGGAAAAATAAAGTAAAATATCTTATTAATAATGTTTATAAGTTATACATTGAAATGATAGTATTTTAGATACATTGTGTCAAATAAAATATGCTATGAAAAATTAATTTCACCTATTAATATTTAATGTGACTGTAAGAAAATCTTAACTGTATTTGTAATTCATACTATATTTCTATTGAACAGTGTTGGATTAGACAATGAAACAAAAGAGAGATTTTAATTCATACCATAACACAAAGTACAATCACTATTTAAGAAGCAACTTAATAAGTATCATTCTATATAAAGAAAATTATAAAATCCATAATTATAAAATCCATAAAGGACATAATTTTATAAAATTACAGAAATGGAAGACACAGCGTGCCTGGGTGGTGCATTTGGTTTAGTGCCCAACTCTTGGTTTCAGCTCAGGTAGTGATCTCAGGGTCGTGAGATGAGTCCCATGTCAGATCTGTGTTCAGCAGAGTCCACATGGGATTTTTTCTCCCTACGCTTCTGCCCTTCCAGCTCCTGCTCTCTCCCTCTCTCTCTCTCTCTCTCTCTCTCATTCTCTCTCTCTCTCTTTCAAATAAATACATGAGGGGCACCTTTGTGGCTAAGTGGTTGAGCGTCTGCCTTTGGCTCAGGTGGTGATCCCAGGATCCTGGGATTGAGTCCTGCATTGGGCTCCCCACAGGCAGCCTGCTTCTCCCTCTGGCCATGTCTCTGCCTCTCTCTTTGTGAATAAATAAATAAAATCTTTAAAAAAAATAAGTAGGTGGATCTTTAAAAGAAAAAAAAAAACAGAAGACATGTATAAGTGGGAAGAGATTGCAATTTTGTTAGAAGGGAAGGCTCATTAATAATGTAAGAATGTCAGTTCTCATAGAATTAGATCTATTATTTCAATGCAAGTCCAATCCAATGAGCTTTTTGTTTATGCTGTTTGATTGCTCGTGAGGATTGTATCGATGACTCCTACAAAGGGCCACTCTTTCGCATGTCTTTTGCAGTGTGATTGAAGCTTTGAGAAAGAGTGTGGCCCTTGACTGGGGTCATAGAGAGTGAGTCAATTTCCCCACCCTTTGAATATTTGCCTGCCTGTTTTATGACTGTATTCAGCAGAATGCAGCCGAAGAGACGGCATTCTAAGTTCTGAGGCTCAGCCTTCACAGACCTTGCACACGTCTGCTCTGATTCTGAGTCCCTGCCACTGCTGTGTGCACAAGCTTGAGCTAGCCTGTTGGAGGATGAGGCACCGCTGGGAGGAGAGCCCAGTGGTCCCAGCCAAGGACTGCCTCCAGCCAGCTAAAACCCCAAATATGTGGGAGAACTAGCCAAGCTATGACCCAATCCAAAGTTGACCACAGATATATGAGCCTCCCCAGCTAAAATCAGAAACACTATCTAGCTAACCCATAGACTCATGAGCAATAACAAAAGCTTTTGTCTTAAGCCAATGAGTTATTATGACAATGGGTAACTGACACATTGATAAAGCATTGACAAGTTGATCTTAAAGTTTATCTAGAACTTTGGATGCATCACCAAAGACTGAAATATCTTGCCCTAACAGACAGCAAAATACATTCCAAACCTTCAAAAATTAAAAACACTACATTAAACACTACTATAGGGTTAAAATATATCTGGGAGTGGGGGGAATAAGTACTGAAAACAAACTCAAGAACATGTGGAATAAGATATGAAAATGAAGTGTCAGATTAATGGATAAATAAACTAATAAATAGTATCCAATTAGCTTATCACATCAAAAAACAATTTATGAATGAAAATTATCCACAAAAATACAAGAGACTACTTTTATAAACTTTAGGTAGAGAAGGACAGCAGGGAAGCTGGCATCCTTTATCATGAAACTTAAACATTGCACCTTGCCCAGTGTTGGAGAAGCTTTGGGGGGCACCTGGCAGGAGCTGATATGGCAACAGTCTGGGCAGGGTGCCACAGCAACTAGGTGAACCAGAAAGAAAGAGACCAAATACCTAAAATCATAAATCATGGGAATCAATAAAACACTAACAAAAATATTTGAGAATCCCAGGCTCTGCACTCAATGCATTTAACCAGATATCATATATTAGGATAAAGGAAGTTAGTAACTATTATTATTGTTGCTATTATTATTATTATTACTATTACTATTATTATTTGGTTAGCTCAAGGAGGCTTTTTGGTGACACACCATTTCTGCCTCTTTCTTGCAAGTTGAAAGGCTTAAGAGAAGCAATTTTTAAATAAGAAGTCTGGGGAGTATGTTGTAATTTTCTTGCACTGAATAAACAGCAGAATTCCCATGTTCAACCCTGGAGCCCCAGGAGGTGCATAATCTTGTACAGGTTGGATCTTCCGATGGAATTTCCCTAAAGATGTGTGCACTGAGGTACCTGAGGGGAGGGGTTTCCCTAAAGCATTACTCACTGGGGTGCGTGAGGTCAAGGAACATATTTACTCTCTCTCTCTGCCACTGTTGACAATACCTGGCCCCCTCAGTCAACAAATACTCATCCACTGTCTACCAGGTGCCAGGCAGGGTCCTGGAAGTGCTGGGAACTCAGCAGGGAGGCTCACATGTGCCGCCCCACCAGAAAGCCTGTTGGGAAAAAAAAAAAAAAACAGACATTATTAAGTGGTTTGTGTATTTCAAAAGCAAGCCCAAGGGTGCCACAGGAGCAAGCCACCAGCAAACAGTCTCTCTGGGGGATCAGGGAAAGCTCCATAATGTGGCAAAACTTAATTTGAGAGCCCAGAACATGGGAGATACCGTTGGTAAAACAGTCCCTTCACAAAAGCAACCATGAAGTCATGAAGCCACGGGTGGTAAGAGCAAATGATCAGGAGAGTTTTAAATGAAACCCTTGGAAGAAACAAAGGTGGTCTTCTCTCATTCCATACACAGCCTGTGTTACGTGCTAGGAGCTATGATAAACGGGTCCAGCCTGGAGGAATGCATTCTCTTAGCCATCATTTGTTCCACAAATATTTACTGTGTGTTACCAAATGCCAGGAGCTGCTTTAGCCACTGAGGACACAGCAGAGAACCCTGCCCTTATGAACTTACATAGTTGTGAGGGGACAAAATAAAATACAAAAGGAAAACCCGTAGTATTGTTAGAGGATTGCTGTCCCCCTAGGACCCACAGTTCCTGCTCATGCCACTCCAAAGAATGAAGAAGGAGACCAGACCAAGACCAGCAAAGCAAAGTTTATTGAGCAAGAGTGTAAAGTTCCGGGAGAGGGAGGGGACCTGAGACGGTTGCTGTTTTGGCATTCAAATCTAGGGGCTTTTTTTTTTTAAGATTTTATTTATTTGTTTGTCTGTTTATGAGAGACACACAGAGGGAGGCAGACACAGGCAGAGGGAGAAGCAGGCTCCCTGCTGGAAGCCCGATACAGGACTCGATCCCAGGACCCCAGGATCACGACCTGAGCCAAAGGCAGATGCTCAACATCTAAGCCACTCAGGTGTCCCTCTAGGGGCTTTTATAAGCTCTTTAGGGGAACAATCTTAAGCATCCTGAGTGTGGGCCCCTTGGGATTGGCTGCTAAGGTGTGCCAATAATGGCTTTGATCATACACCTGTTTACCTACCAGGTTATTGTTCAAGTGTTGTTAGTCTTTTGGGCTGACATCTAGAGACTAGCTGCTCCCACTTGTGATAGCGACCAATGTTTTACGGTTACTTGTTTTGTTTCAGGATGTTTTGCAAAAGTCACTTTTGCAGAGACTGCTAGACAGGATGCTATTGTGGTCTTGTCTAAGCTGTAAAACAGGATGCTAGTGCAATTTTGTCTTAGCTGTCTAGGCTTTTTTGCTTTTTTGTTGGGGACCCTGGCCCTGACTACCTAAGTGTCCAATGAATTCCTAACAGTATGTCAGATGGGGTAAGTGCTATGCAGAAAAATACAGCAGAAAAGCATGTCATTGGGGTGCCTGGGTGGCTCTGTGCTGTTGAGCATGGAGCCTGCTTAAGATTCTCTCTCCCTAAAATAAATAAATAAATAAATAAATAAATAAATAAATAAATAAATAAATAAATAAATAAATTCTCCCCTCTTTCTGCCCCTCCCCCACCCCCACCCCATCCCACCTCCCCTGCTCACATGTTCTCTTCTCTCAAAAAAAAAAAAAAAAAAACAGAACACCTGGATGGCTCAGTGGTTGAGTGTCTGCCTTCTGCTCAGATCGTGATCCTGGGGTTCTGGGATGGAGTTGCACATCAGGCTCCCCAGAGGGAGCCTGCTTCTCTCTTTGCCTATATCTCTGCCTTTCTCTGTGTGTCTCTCATAAATAAATAAGTAAAATCTGTTCTAAAAATTTTATAATTAAAAAATAAAAGAGAAAGAGAAGGATGCTAGGGAGATTGTTTGCAATTTCAAATAGGGTGCTTGGAGGCTGCATGAGGTGATATCTGAGCAAAGATTCAAAGGAATCAAGGGAGCAAATTATAACAGTATCTGGAGAAAACATTACAGCAGGGGGAATAGCAAATGCAAAGATCCTGAGGTGAGATCACTGCTGGTGTGTTCAAGGGTTCACAAGGAGTTCAGAGGTTCAAAGTCTATCAGAAGAAACAGTAAGTATTACATGGCCAACAAGTAGATGAGAAAATGCTCCGCATCACTGGCCATCAGGGAAATACAAATCAAAACCACAATGAGATACCACCTCACACCAGCGACAATGGGGAAAATGAACAAGACAGGAAACAACAAATGTTGGAGAGGATGTGGAGAAAGGGAACCCTCCTGCACTGTTGGTGGGAATGTGAACTGGTGCAGCCACTCTGGAAAACTGTGGAGGTTCCTCATAGAGTTAAAAATAGATCTGCCCCACAACCCAGCAATTGCACTGCTGAGTATTTACCCCAAAGATACAGATGCAATGAAACGCTGGGACACCTGCACCCCGATGTTTATAGCAGCAATGTCCACAATAGCCACAGTGTGGAAGGAGCCTCGGTGTCCATGGAAAGGTGAATGGATAAAGAAGATGTGGTTTATGTATACAATGGAATATTCCTCAGCCATTAGAAACGATGAATACCCACCATTTGCTTCAACATGGATGGAATTGGAAGGTATTATGCTGAGTGAAATAAGTCAATTGGAAAAGGACAAACATTATATGGTCTCACTTATATGAGGAATATAAAAAATAGTGAAAGGGATCATAGGGGAAAGGAGGGGAACTGAGTGGGAAATATCAAAGAGGAATACAAAGCATGAGAGTCTCCTAACTCGGGGAAACCAACAAGGGGTAGTGGAAGGGGAGGTGGGTGGGGGTATGGGGTGACTGGGTGACGGGCACTGAGGGGGGCACTTGACAGTATGAGCACCGGGTGCTATGCTATATGTTGGCAAATCAAACTTCAATAAATATATATACATATATATATATACATACATATATATACATACATATATATACACATATATTTATACACATACATATATATATATATATGTATATATGAAGGAAGTATTTTAAAACTACCATGACAACAGATGATGCCACGTCGTTTTGCTAATGAATGAAGGGAGAACATGGTAGACTTCTGGTGCTGGGCAGCAGAGAGAATGTTGGCTATTGCTAGAAGAACCTGGGCAGCAAGGTCAGTGTACACTGAACCACTTTGCACATGACAGGTGGGAAAAAACTGATTTGGCAGCATGGGAATGGGTGCGGACAAGGCCAACCCAATCATTCTCACCTGAAACCCACCTCACCTTCCCCGAACAGTATTTTTCCACCTCTGTACATTGTTCTTTTTTTGCTCATGACCTGCTCTTCTACGATTATAATCTCAGTCTGAGGGTGTAGAAAACACTGCCGTGTGCTGCAGCAGGACCCCTGGGTCTTCCTCCCCGTCCCCTGCCCCTTCCCTGACTGGCTGTGTGATCCTGGGAAAGCCTCTCCATCTCTCTGCTTCCACTTCCTCAGTTGTTTTATTATCCCACCTCCCCACCTCTAGTTGAGGACAAGAATCTGGACAAACTGTAATATCATGATTATCTCTTCTTTCTCTTTCCCACTCCACCAGTTCTTACGTGTGGTTACAGGTAGGGTGGGACACGTCCTCGGTCAGTGGGCTCTGGCCTCCCACAACACTCGGCAAGTGTGCTCTGCCCCCGCACCGTTGTGGCCAATCAATGGCTGACCCGCGTCCCCAAGGAGAGGTTATTGCTGATCTTGGGGTTCCTTGCACCTTCTCTCCCATCCGCATTGGTAAAAGCATTTGCCCTGTTGGGCCATCCCTAACAATGGTTAAGGGAGCCCCAGTTCTAGTTCTGACTTGTCCTGTGAGGAGTCACTGGTCTTGCAGAGTCCAGTTTCCTCTGTCTAAATAATGAGGATCATAGGCTCTGCCCCCCTCACTAGCTGTGACCTGGGAAAAAGTCATTTTGTAAGTACAGGGCTCACTCCACACTCTGCCCAGAGGTAATGGGAACCTATTCACCCAGGGAAAGACAGGGCCCATTGTAGCCACCAGTCTGTCCCCCTGGGATCGGCTACTTCATCAACTTTCTCCCTTTAATCTTCAACACAAGAGAAACCTTAGGGAAAAGAAGTAGGACAAGCACAGTGCCCGGAGAAGCAATTGGCACAGTCTGCAGGTTGGCATGACCTTTGCCAGCTCTCAGTGGTTGAGAAATGGTGGCAATTATTCTTAGCATCTGATGCACAAGCATTTTATGAGTCTCAAAATGTCCAGGCAAAAAAAAAAAAAAAAAAGAAAGAAAGAAAGAAAAGAAAAGAAAGGAAAGGAAAGGAAAGGAAAAAAGAAAAGGAACAAGGTCAGGGAAACACTCCTGTGATAAAGGGGGTACCGGGGAGGGTCAGGTGAGAACCACCTGCAAATTCAGTCAGGGTCTCGTTTTTCACTGTGAAAGGTACTCTAGATTCCCCAGGCTGAAACTCACACAAACACACACAGACACACTGTTAGCCTTAAAAATAGAACTGCCAGTTATTTCACCAGCAAACAATGGGCTTATTTGGGAATAGCAGAGATGTGCTATCGGGACAAACAAGCTGCAGCGAAAGGACAGGCAAGTCCAACAAGAGAGAGGAATATGCTTTTAGGGAAAAGGAGAAGGAGGGAGCTGGGAGGGATAATTTTAAACAAAAGCCCATTGGAGAGAGGCAAGAGTTCAGGGTGATGCTCCTCTCCTTGGCTGAGTAGCAGGGGTAGCTGATTCCTGTAGGAAATGCAATGTACACATTTCCCTGTTGGGGCCTGTACTTGATCGTGTTTTCCTGCGGCAGTTGCTCAGCCAAGGGGTCTGTGAGTGATCATTCCTCCTGCAGCTGACACTGAGTAGGAGCCTCCGCCTCCCCTTCTAGCATTCTGAGTCCACTTTCATGAGGTTTCCTTTTATTATAACTTCCCACAATACATACACCCATTTCCTGCCTTCAAGAATTACATAAGCTACCACAAGAGGTAGATCATATATGTAATCAATCATTTCCAAACCAGGATAGAAATCCAAGGGAGATAATATCTAAGGAAGTGGCATTTGAGCTAAAACCTGACACACAATTGCAAATTCTCTATTCACCTTGCCTTGCCTTATTTTTCTCTGTAGGAATTATCTAAAATAACATTTAATTCAGTTATTATATTTCTGGTCTATTGTCCTCACCGCTACGTAAACTCTGACCACGGCTTCTCCTTCGCTTTTTTCCCACCGTATTCCTTCTAGTAGAGAAAAAAGCAAAGAGATAAAAACTGATGAGCTCTTATATTTGCCAAGTACCTTAGACCTTTCAGAATAACGTCCCCTTCATTTTATCCTCAGAAGAGCTCTATGAAGAACTGAGGTCCTTTGACTCTCCCCATTCTATTTAAGCAGTAACATAGGCAGAGGGTAGGGGAAGGCGATGGAGGGTTGCTCAAGGTCATTCACCTAACACCCGCCAACCGTACAGAGGTATCTTAGAATCTTTCCTGGCATTTAGGAGGCACTTGAACTACAGAAATTATTATTTCATTTTTCTTATACCATATTTTTCAGAAAAAAAAGTATTAAACTACTTTTTTAATGCTATCAGCTGGCACTGTGAATATTTTTCTGACTCCTTTGACTTTCTTGCTTCCTTACAGTGCCAGAAAATAATTACCCTTCACTTTAGCACCCTTGTTTCACTGGGACCCGGGAAGGTATTTTTCCCTCTACCAGAGGGTGGCATAGATAGTTTGGCTAATGCAAGGCTCCTGCCTGTCCCTTGCTGCTTAATAGCATGTGTTCACGAATCATATCATTAGTACAGTTGCAGGTTACAGAGTCTGAGTTCTACAACCCTGACAACCCATTATTACAATGATACTCCTTCTATGTATCATTATGAAAAACCCATTTAAACAAAATGCAATATTTCTAAAAGATGAAAAATTATTTTCTCCAAGATGTTGGGACATTTTTACTGATTATGACTTCTCATTACTGGTAACAGATGACACTAATGGCATGTGAGTGTGTTACACAGTTACAAAGGGAGGTTAGAATAACTGTCAGGAGCTTTCCTGAAGGGCTTCTTCATTTTTTGTTTCCCCAGGATTGAAATCAAAGCATTCCCTGTAGGAGCCCAAAATCCACAAGGTTTTTCACGAATGCCCCCCAGCTGCTGCCTACAATACGATTTGTTGCAGGCTGAGTGGAGGATGGTGGGATCTGTTAAAGATTCCTCAATTCCTCCAAGCTATCATCAATCTAACAATAAATTTTTTGATCTGGACACTGGAATATCAGCTATGTGGGTTCTGTATATTTTCCTGGGGGACATCTGGACAAGAATGTGCTTCTATTTTGTTGCTCTCTACCAAAGGCTGTGAGAAGCAACAAATATTCTAGTATCCTGATATTTGGTCAACAAGGCCCCTGACATCCCCATTTCTGTGGGCCTGTAGTCTGAGTCCCAGGTGATGATAGGTGATAGTCCTTCCTTTGCCAGCATATACCAGGAAATGTCAATTTCTCATCCTACGACAGGGAGGGAAGTCCCCACGGTGTCACACGTGATACCACATGTTTTCTCAGAGTCTGGTTTTACACATGTTACTCCTGATATCCCCTGATTTTTGTACTAGTTAAGATATTTAGAATCAAGTATCAGAAACCAACTCAAATGAACTGAAGATTTTTAAAAAAGGATTTATTGGGAGGACTGAAGGGATTCTTACAGAACACACAGGCAAGCACAAAGCCACTTAGAGAGCACATCTCCTGACAAGCTACCAGGAACAGGAGCTACCAAGCAGTGTAGCTCCTTGGTACCAGGAGCTACCAAGCAGTGTGTCTTTCTCTTTTTTTTTTTAATTCTTTTACGTTTTATTGAAGTATAGTTGACACACAATGATACATTTGTTCAGTTGTATACATAGTGATTTGACAAGTCACAACCTTCTTAAAATTACAGTAGGAGCACATGTTGTAGTAGTAAAAACAAAACAAAACAAGAAAATCAATAACAAAAAGAGCATTGATGATTTGGTTGGGCATAAAGAGAAAGGTAAAAATCACCTTTTCCACCCCACTCAGAGTCACCATGCAGAGACAACCACAGGAACTAGGGCAACATCTGCTCTGAGGTCTGGCTTCTTCCTCTACCTAATTGCTGAATCTTTTTGAGCCTTAGTTTACCCAACTGTAAAATGGGAAGAAGAATAACAGTTGCTTTGTAGGGCTTTTGCAACAACTAAATGGGCAGCGTTTCTTCACCTCTCATCTCTGTTTCTCTACACATCAACTTCCTCTTTCTCTTCCCCTGAAGAATTGCTTCCTTTGTAATTCAGTCCTCATGACAGCATTCGGCCAAGCACTGCTCCCAGTGATACATACCGCAGGTCCAGCTCCCTAGAACAATTCGTCTTTCATGGTTGCAATTTCCAATTCCTGCAGAAGGGTCTTCCAATCGCCCACCTTGAGTCAGGTGGCCTCTCCTGTTCCAGTGAACTGTGGTCATGAAGGTTGGGCTACCTTGGTTATTGAGCACCCATTTCTGTCCTTTTGGCCATGGTGTCTCCAACGCTGGGAATGAGAGTAAAAGCATTCAATGGCTCTATTATGAGCCTTGGCAGTCTCCAAAGGCATGTGATACAGCAAGAACCTGGATTCTTAATGCAACTGTGTAATACTCATGACTCTGGACTGCTACCTACAGACATAATCTGCTCATTTCATTTAAAATGGTTACTAAGAAACTTACCTAAAGCACAGCAGACCTAGGAAGCCATGTTTCTATCATATGACCCAAACTTCATGTGAATGTCCAAGGGACAACCTACCCAATAGTGTGTGGACCAGTTGATCCATATTCTTTCCCTAGAGAATTCCAACCAAGAAATACAGATAGTGTGATCAGTTTCATTGTAAAACCTTGACCCGATTCATCATGTATATTTGAGGACTAGTGGCCATGTTGAGTCCTTTACAAACAGCAGAAGTTTATAAAAAGAAGGACACAGGTCAGGGTGAAGTAGAGAGAAATCAGACCACGCAACCCTGAGACACAAGAACATAGTTTTGGTTGCCAGTGCTTCTGGAGTCTATTTCCTATGAGGTCTGGTCAAAGCTTGGCCTCATGTCCATGAAATTGCCTATTTTGTCTTTACAGTAAAATCTCCCACTTCTACTGAGCTAGCTTGGGTAGAGTTCCATTTGCCACAACCAACAATCCTATGAGAGCACAGGAGCCCAGGTTGGGTGAGGAGTGAGCCCTGAAGGGTAGGAGATCGTCTCCTTGGCCAGTTAGCCATAGAACTCCAAAGAGAATCAGGTCATACCCATACCTACTCACATCTGCCTCTTCTGTTTTCATAAAATAAAGTTCTCAGAGTTCTTTAAACACCACCAACCTGTTTTCCAAACCTTATCAGGACTTGCTGGTGAGAGGTTACTGGGCACTGAAACACCAATGCAGTTTTTCCTGGGCAAGATGTGCTATGCTCACCTGGCTGACAGGTGATGGTCAGCAGAACTTTCAAGTCTGACATAGGGCATGAAGCAGTTGCTCCTGCAACCATTTCATAATCTCCTTCCTTCTTTCCCTCCATCCCTCAGTCCCTCCTTCCCCTTCTCTCTCTTCCTCTCTCTCTCCCTTCCTTCCTCTCAACCATTATCTTTGTTACTAGAGGAAAAGAATGCAGTAATGGGTGAAAAGAGACACAGCCCCCGCCCTGGAGGGGTTTATAATCCAGCTGGGAAAATAGACAGTGATTAAATATTAATATACCACTCCAAAATGTAAAATCACACTTGTGTCAAGAACTACAAAGGAGATATATAAGCAGCTGTGAGAAAGGACCAGAAATTCATATTATTCCCATCAGAGGAGTCCTGGGAGGCCTCCTGCAAAAGTGAGCCGAGATCTGAATGTCAATAGGAATAGGTAAGTAGTGTGTAGAAGAAGCACAGGGGATGACCTGGGCAGGTCCTGGACTGGAATTAGCCAAGGTCATATATTTGAGAGACTAGAAGGAGCCAGTGTGACCAAGGCTCAGATGAGGGGAGCATGGTGCATAATAAGCAAAGGAGTTGGGGAAAGCCAAAGTATGTAGGGTCTTGCAAGCCATGTTCAGGGTTTGGTCTTCATCCTCAGAGCAACTGAAACCATATGTTTCAAAGCATCAGGTTGACTTGCAGGTTATTGGAGGCAGTGCCTCTATCCCGTAGGGAGTTCAACCTTTCCTGTTCTCCCTCATCCACAGCCTTCCCCTAATCCTCACAATAGTCTCATAGGCTATTCTGTACCTGGAACCATCAGGCATTGACTTTACAACTACAGAGGGCTCTGCTATGCAGGTCATTAACTAAAAATTACCAAATGAACATTATATATACATAATATATATATATACACTTTATATATACAGATACAGATATATGTACTTGATAGATACTACATACAGATTATGTCTATATATCTTTATATCTGTCTATAAAAGCATATAGATAGGAAAATAGCTGGAATGCTATTTGAGAGAAGGATTTTAGCTTCTAACAAGTATCATCTAGGGTGAAATTTTCTTAGGTCGTGGTTGATATTCTGGACTCAGCCCGCTCATACAGCCACTCTGCACTGAGCAAAATGACTAGAAAGAAGAACTCACCACAAAAGTAAGAATCAGAAACAGTATTCTCTGACACAGAGTTACAGAATTTGGATTACAATTCACTGTCAGAAAGACAATTCAGAAGCACAATTATAAAGCTCCTGATGGCTCCAGAAAAAAAGCAGAAAGGATTCAAGAGACTTCAAGACTGCAGAATTTAGATCTAATCAGGCCAAAATTAAAAAGCAATTAAATGAGATGCAATCCAAACTGGAGGTCCTAATGATGATGGGTAACGAGGTGGAAGAAAGAGTGAGTGACATAGAAGACTAGTTGATGGCAAGGAAGGAAGCTGAGGAAAAAAGAGAAAAACAAAAGAGCATGAGGAAAGGTTAAGAGAAATTAATGACAGCCTCAGAAGGAAAAATCTATGTATAATTGGGGTTCCAGAGAGCGCTGAGAGGAACAGAGGGCCAGAAAGCATATTTGAACAAATTATAGCTGATAACTTCCCTAATCTGGGTGGGGGGCAGGAACGCGGCACTCAGATCCAGGATATAGAGAGGTTCCCCCCACTAAAATCAATAAAAACCATTCAACATCTTGACATTTAATAGTGAAACCTGCAAATTCCAAAGATAAAGAGAAAACCCTTAAAACAGTGAGAAACAAGAGATCCCTAACTTATATGAGGAGAAATATTAGATTAATAGCAGACCTCTCCACAGAGACCCCACAGACCAGAAAGGGCTGACAGGATATAGTCAGGGACTCAATGAGAAGAACATGCAGCCAAGAATACTTTATCCAGCAAGGCTCTCATTCAGAAAAGAAGGAGAGATAAAGAGCTTCCAAGATAGGCAGAAACTGAAAGAATATGTGACCTCCAAACCAGCTCTGCAAGAAGTATTAAGGGAGATCCTGTAAAAGAAAGACAAAGCCCAAAGAAATAATCCACAAAAACAGGGACTGAATAGGTATTACAATGGCACTAAATTCATATCTTTCAATAGTAACACTGAACGTGAATGGGCTAAATGACCCCATCAAAAGATGCAGGGTTTCAGACTGGATAAAAAAGCAAGAATGAACAAGGGGTGATAGAAAGGGAGGTGGGCAGGAGGTGGGGGTGACTGGGTGACAGGCACTGAGGGGGGCACTTGATGGGATGAGCACTGGGTGTTATGCTATATGTTGGCAAATTGAACTCCAATAATAAATAAATAAATATAAATAAATAAATAAATAAATAAATAAATAAATAAATAAGCAAGACCCATCTATTTGTTGTTTACAAGAGACTCATTTGAGACCTAAGGACACTTCCAGCCTGAAAAAGAAAGGTTGGAGAACCACGTACCATTCCAATGGTCCTCAAAAGAAAGCTGGGGTAGCAATCCTCATACCAGATAAATTAAAATTTATCCCAAAGACTGTAGTAAGAAATGAAGAGGGACACTATATCATACTTAAAGGATCTATCCCAACAAGAGGACCTAACAATCATGAATATTTATGCCCCTAATGTGGGAGCTGCCAAGTATATCAATCGATTAATAACCAAAGTAAATACATACTTAGATAATACACTAATAGTAGGAGAACTTCAACACAGCACTTTCTGGAAATGACAGATATTCCAGGCACAACATCACCAAAGAAACAAGAGCTTTAAATGATACACTGGATCAGATAGATTTCACAGATTTTACAGAACTTTGCATCTGAACGCAGCTGAATACGTATTCTTCTCAAGTGCACATGGAACTTTCTCCAGAATAGACCACATACTGGGTCACAAATCAGGTCTCAACTGATACCAAAACATTGGGATTGTCCCCTGCATATTTTCAGACCACAATGCTTTGAAACTTGAACTCAATCACAAGAAATTTGGAAGAAATTCAAACACGTGGAGGTTAAAGAGCATCTTGCTAAGAGATGAATGGGTCAACCAGAAAATTAGAGAAGAATTAAAAAGATTCATGTAAACTAATGAAAATGAAATACAATCATTCAAAATCTTTGGGATACAGCAAAAGCAGTCCTAAGAGGAAATACATCACAATATAAGCATCCCTCAAAAAATTGGAAAAAACTCAAATACACAAGCTAACCTCGAACCTTAAGGAACTGGATAAAGAACAGCAAATAAAACTTACACCCAGCAGAAGAGAGTTAATAAAGATTTGAGCAGAACTCAATGAAATAGAGACGAAAAGAACTGTAGAACAGATAAAAAAAAAAACAGGAGTTGGTTCTTTGAAAGAATTAATAATATAGATAAAACATTAGCCAGCCTTATAAAAAAGAAAAGACAAAGGACTCAAATTAATAGAATCATGAATGAAAGAGGAGAGATCACAACCAATACCAAGGGAATACAAATGATCTTAAAAATGTATTATGAGCAGTTATACACCAATAAATTAGTCAATCTAGAAGAAATGGATGCATTTCCAAAAAACCACAAATTACCAAAACTGAAACAAGAGGAAATATAAAACCTGAACAGGCCAATAACCAGGGAGGAAATTGAAGCAGTCATCAAAAACCTCCCAAGACACAAAAGTCCAGGGCCAGATGGCTACCCTGGGGAATTCCATCAAACATTTATTGAAGAAACCATACCTATTCTACTAAAGCTGTTCCAAAAGATAGAAAGGGATGGAATACTTCCAAACTCATTTTATGAGGCCAGCATCACCTTAATTCCAAAACCAGACAAAGACCGCACCAAAAAGGAGAATTATAAACCAATATCCCTGATGAACATGGATGCAAAAATTCTCAACAAGATACTAGCCAGTAGGATCCAACAGTACATTAAGAAGATTATTCACCATGATCAAGTGGGATTTATCCCTGGTATACAAGGTTAGTTCAACACTCAAAACAATCAACGTGATTGATCATATCAACAAGAGAAAAAATAAGAACCATATGATCCTCTCGATAGATGCAGAGAAAGCATTTGACAAAATACATCATCCGTTCCTGATCAAAACTCTTTAGAGTGTAGGGATAGAGGGAACATTCTTCGACATCTTAAAAGCCATCTACGAAAAGCCCACAGCAAATATCATTCTCAATGGGGAAATATTGAGTGCCTTTCCCCTAAGATCAGGAACATGACAGGGATGTCCACTCTCACCACTGCTACTCAACATAATACTAGAAGTCCTAGCCTCAGCAATCAGACAGCAAAAAGAAATAAAAGGCATTCAAATTGGCAAAGAAGAAGTCAAACTCTCCCTCTTTGTAGATGACATGATACTGTACTTAGAAAACCCAAAAGCCTCCACCCCAAGGTTGCTACAACTCATACAGCAATTCGGCAGTGTGGCAGGATACAAAATCAATGCCCAGAAATCTGGCATTTCTATACCCTGACAATGAGACTGAAGAAAGAGAAATTAAGGAGTCAATCCCATTTACAATTGCACCCAAAAGCATAAGATACCTAGGAATAAACCTAACCAAAGAGGTAAAGGATCTATACCCTAAAAACTACAGAGCACTTCTGAAAGAAATTGAGAAAAACACAAAGAGATGGAAAAATATTCCATGCTCATGGATTGGAAGAATTAATATTGTGAAAATGCCAGTGCTACCCAGGGCAATTTACACATTCAATGCAATCTCTATCAAAATACCATGAACTTTCTTCAGAGAGCTGGAACAAATCATCTTAAGATTTGTGTGGAATCACAAAAGATGCTGAAGAGCCAGCAGAATATTTTTTTTTATTTTTTTTTATTTATTTATGATAGTCACAGAGAGAGAGAGAGAGAGAGAGGCAGAGACACAGGCAGAGGGAGAAGCAGGCTCCATGCACCGGGAGCCCGACGTGGGATTCGATCCCGGATCTCCAGGATCGCGCCCTGGGCCAAAGGCAGGCGCCAAACCGCTGCACCACCCAGGGATCCCGAGCCAGCAGAATATTGAAAAAGAATACCATAGCCAGGGTCATAACAATGCCAGATTTCAGGTTATACTACAAAGCTGTGGTCATCAAGACAGTGTGGTACTGGCACAAAAACAGACACATAGATCAATGGAACAGAATAGAGAACACAGAAATGGGCCCTCAACTCTATGGTCAACTAATATTCGACAAAGCAGGAAAGACTATCCACTGGAAAAAGGACAGTCTCTTCAATAAATGGTGCTGGGAAAATTGGACAGCCACATGCAGAAAAATGAAACTAGACCATTCTCTTACACCAGACACAAAGATAAACTCAAAATGGATGAAAGATCTAAATGTGAGACAAGAATCCATCAAAATCCTAGAGGAGAACACAGGCAACACCCTTTTTTAATTTGGCCACAGCAACTTCTAGCAAGATACATCCATGAAGGCAAGGGAAACAAAAGCAAAAATGAACAATTGGGACTTCATCAAGTATAGTTTCACTCATACGGGGAATATAAAAAATAGTGAAAAGGAATAAAGGGGAAAGGGGAGGCAATGAGTGGGAAATATCAGAGAGGGTGACAGAACATGAGAGACTCCTAACTCTGGGAAATGAACAAGGGGTAGTGGAAGGGGAGGTGGGCGGGGGATGGCGTGACTGCGGGACGGGCATTGAGGGGGGCACTTGACGGGATGAGCCCTGGGTGTTATGCTATATGTTGGCAAATCGAACTCCAATTAAAAAAATATACAAAAAAATATAGATAGATACATACAGAATAAGGGAAAGACAGAAAGACAGACATACAAAGAGAGAGGCAGACAGAGGGACTATGGATTGACACAGTGGAAATCTCAGAATTTTCCCTGTCTCCAAAATATTTGCTATCACGACATTATTACATTTGTTAAGTTCTTTATTTACAATTTAAACTAAAATACATATTTAAGCCACATGGCCATTAGTAACATACCTTTAATATAGCAGAGACACTAGACGTATTTTTTGTTAGTATCACAAGATGTCACTCACCAAGAAGACCAATTTGAATCAAAGAAAAGACTAAATTACAGCTTTATACTTGAACTAATTGCTAACAAAGTCATTCTGAAGAATGTTTTAACGATTGAATGTTAAGACTGCTCTGCCCAATGTCACAGCTGATCACAACGGATCTCCAGACCCTACCTCATGGGTCTCCATCTCCTCCCCTCTGTGCAGGACTCAAGGCCATGATCATGACTATTCTGTGAAGTTTCCAAAATAGTGAATACAGAATAGGGTGATGGTAAATGCTTATTTTAAGAATAAAGTGCAGGAGCACCTGGGTGGCTCAGTGGTTGAGCATCTGCTTTCAGCTCAGGTCTTTACTCCAGGGTCCTGGAATCGAGTCCCACATCAGGCTCACTGCAGGGAGCCTGCTTCCCCCTCTGCCTTTGTCTCTGCATCTCTCTCTGTGTGTCTCATGAATAAATAAATAAAATCTTTTTTAAAAAAGAATAAATTGGAATCTTTTTCAATAATCACAATTCCTTATAAAGAAAACAGGCTAATACACTAATCAGGCTAAAAACTAATCAAAGGCTTTTCTTAAATCTATCTTCTTGATGAGGCTATTAATTTGCAGCCGTCTATAATGCCAATATCATTTTTTTTCCCTTGGCAGTAGGGGCAATGTTGTTTTGAAACAGTCAGTCTAAATGAACAGACATCCCTGTGTATTTCCTCCAGAACTTCACTTTGCCAAACCTGAGCACGCCCTGCAGGGAATTCCTCTTTATGCAGCGGTGCCACTGGCATCAAAATGAAATTTAAGATCACTCGTTCTGTTTTTCCAGTAAAGAATTCCGGTTCTATTTACAGAAGCCAAATGTTAACCATTTTTGTGAATACTCAGAAGTTTTCTTTGCCTCAAGCTCTGTGTCTAGATCAGTCTGCTGAGGCTGCCATAACAAAATACCACAGACTGGATGGCTTAAACTGTATGGATTCATTTTCTCACTTTTCTAGAAGCTGAAAGCCCAAGATCAGAGCGTCTGTGTGGTCAGATTCTGATGAGTGCTCTCTTCCTGATTTGCAGATGGCCACCTTCTTACTGTGTCCTCACATGGTACAGACAGCAAGCTCTCTGGGGTCTCTTGTTACAAGGACACTGAGCCTATCAGATTAGGGCCCCATCCTTATGATTTCAATTAATCTTTCTTACTTTCTTACTTCAGTTACTTTCTTACTTCAAATACTACCACACTGGGATTTAGGGCTTTAACATACAAATGGGGAAGGAGTGGAAAAAATTCAGTGCATTGCAGCAGTCGATACCCATAGGCAGACCCTACCTGCATGGAAAAATTGAAATCATAATATAGTAAAATTTGAATAATCCCGAGGATTTGGAGAGACTTACCCTTAGCAGGGCTTGAAATTAAGAAGCTTAAATAGAGGGACCTCTTAGAGAACTTTTTTTACCCTTGAATAAACATCATCCCCACCTTCATTTATGTTCTTGATTGCACAATTATGCCTGCATACACGTGTTTGTGTATAACATATAATACACATCATGTTATACACATCATATTATACACATATAATACACATCACATAATCAAGTTAACAAAGTCTTGGTTCAAGAAACCTTTCTAAAAGGAAGAACCACTGGAGATTACAGATGAGTGTTATATATTGATAACATATTGTATACTGAGAACAAAAGCCTCTCCCTCAAGAAACCATCACTAAATGAATGTCAAAGGCTTCTGCCTTTACTCCTAACTGACCACTTCTGACACCCAGTAGAACTGTAACAAATGTTTAATTCAGGGGCTGAGTGGCTCAGTCAGTTGATTTCTACTCAGGTCATGATCTCAGGGTTATGAGATCAAGCCCAGAATCAGGCTCCACACTCAGCGGGGAACCTAATGGAGATTCTCTCTCCCTCTGCCTCTCCCCCCACATTATACATGCACGTACACACGCTGTCTCTCTTAAATAAATAAATAAATCTTTTTAAAATTTAAATTCATTTAACCAACACATAGTACATCATTCATTTCAGATGTAGTGTTCAATAATTCAACAGTTGTGTATAACACCTAGTAATAAATCTTTTTTAAAAAAAAAAGGGTTAATCAATTGAATCATAAGAGTTTTGAACTACTGATCAAATACCACCATCAGGAAAGAGACCAGGATGTCACAAGGGCACAGAGGCTGGTGGAAGTTCCTACAGAAGTGTGGAGAAAGCAAAGTTAACTCCAATTAATAAATATGTTAATCGAGTACTTACTACATGCAGAGATTGTGTTAAAAGAGGATCAGTCCAGCCAAGAAGACAGGCACGTTTTGAAAAATACTATGGGCCAAAATGGTGGAATGAATGGAGACCCACTGGGAACAGAGAAAGAAGGAAGAGGTCCTGCTGAGCCTTGGTGGAGACTGCGGTGGTTCAAGGAGGGAAGGGCAAGGAGCCCATGCACTGGGAAGACTGAATGGAATTTCCTGAGTTGGAGGAAAAGAAGTGGCAGGGGTGGATAACAGGCCGAGAGAGAAAGTGCTGGGAAAGCTTCCCTAGAGCAAGTGACAGCTGGGCTAGACATGATTGATAAGGGGAGTGCACTGAATAGAAAGCCAAAGTAATGACATTCCCAAACCCAGACCAGCTTGGACAAGGCCCCAGAGGGTATGAGAGTGTGGTTGCTTTGGGACCCAGCAGATAGACCCCTGTGCCTTTTTGCCATTTCCCCACATCCTGAGTCTGAAAACCCAGATGTGACTCTCTCAAAGTATCCAGCAGTTGCCCACTGCACCGCCCCACCCTGCCTCCACAATCGCTGGTCTTCCCTTCTGGAAATATCTTGAGATCCATGTAATGATGTTCCCCAGCTGTCACCACCACCTTTTATCGAAACCTCCCTGTCCTTGTTTGGGTTGATAAAGGCTTTCTGTTCTCCTTAGGGACTATGTAAAGGTATTACTCTTGCCTGTAAAGACATCACTGGCTCAGAGTTTTATTCTCTCTCGAAAACAAGTGAATGTCAGCCAAGGTCCTTGTGGCTTTGCTCAAAGGACTAAGTGGTTCTGTGAGAATTCCAGGCACCAAGACATAGCAAATGGGACAAATATTTGGAGATAGTACAGCTGTCCTCCAACCATACTGATCATAAAAATAGCTTCTCAAGGCTTATAATTATTTTACATTTCTCTGCTATTTATATGTAGTTAAGAGACCCAGTAGTTCTCCCTTCTGTTTGTTCTGGGGCACTTAACTACACATAAATAGCTGAGAAATGTAAAATAATTATAAGCACCTTGAGAAACTGTTTTTACAGTCAGTATGGTTGGAGAGTTATAAGAAAAATAGTTCCTAAGTTCTGGGCAGAGAGAAGAGAAACTAAGGAGTCTGGGTTGAAACTAAAGTTGATCCTGTAGCTAAGACGAATGTCGGGCATAGCTGACAGCAGGAAAGGGGAGAGGTGACATACAGAAGAATTTCTAGGGCTTGCTCCTCAAGACTAGGCATCCAATGATGCAAAAATAAAGGTAAAACTTGTCTGTTTCATGTCCTCAAATTATAACAAATGCTTAAAAAATAATTCCTCTGTTATAATAAAAAGATCTTGCCATAACAAATGCTGTTCTTTTCCCTCCTTATGCCCAAGTCAATACAGTGTTCTCACTGTATCCCTGGAAAGCAAGTGTTGTTATTATCCCCATTCCACAGCTGAGGAAACAGGCTTGGAATGATGAAGGCAAGGTTCAAACCCTGGTCTGTCTGACTCCCCAACCACACTATTGTAAAAAAAAAAAAAAAAAGGCCCAGCTTTAAGACACAATCTTTACTCCTTCATGGACAGCAGGGCCAGGGCCCAGGTGAGGCCAGTGAGGTGCCCAGAGCACAAAATTTAAGGAAGGCTCATTCTCACGTTCAGGCACTGACCCTGCACTTGCATGACCCTGAGAGTGGTTGCTGTGTCACACCATCTTCAAAGGACCTATAATGGTCAGTTTTAATTGTTAACTGGCTCGGCTATGGCACCAGCAGCTTACTCAAACACCAGCCTAAAAATTGCTGTGAAGGTGTTTTATTTTTAAGTGTGATTAACATTTAAATCAGTAGACATTGAGTACAGCAGATGACCCTCCATAACGGGGGGAGGACCTTGTCTAATCAGTTGAAGGCCTGAAGAGAAAAAATAGTTTTCGCAAAAGAGAAGCTCTCCCCCAGACTTCCTTTAGACTGAGGACACATCAGTTCTTCCCTGGGTCTCCAGCCTCCAGGCCTGCTTTGGAGACTCAGACACACTCCCCACAATCATGTGAGCCAATTCCTTAAAAAAAAAAAAAAGGCAGATAGATAGATGATAGATAGATAGATAGATATAGATATAGATATAGATAGATGATAGATAGATAGATGATAGATAGATGATAGAGACGATAGAGATGATAGATATGACAGACAAATCATGATGGATAGAGATTCTATTGTTTGTGTTTCTTTGGGGAACACTGACTAATACAAGACCTGAAAATCACCATCATCTAAGCAATTTAAAACAGGCACGTAACAGTTCACCTAATAGAAGAATTCAGTGTGGTGGGAAGTGAGCCTCATCACAGGTAAAAATGTGGATCAGAAAACAGACTGTCAATGTTCAATTCTAGCCTCACTACTGGCTATCTGTGTGGCTTTGGGCAACTTTCTTAACATCCCTGGGCTGCCACCTCCTCATCCATAAATGAGAAATAATATCAGTCTTTACCTCAAAGGGCTGCTGTGGAGATTCCATGGGATGATGCATGTAGAATGCTCAGGATGACCCTTGGGCCAATAACTGGTCTCGAGAGAAGTCAATGTGCATCCGTTTGCTAGGGCTTCTGTAACCAAGTACCCCAAACTGAATGGCTTAAACAACAGGAGGTTATTGCCTCACAGCTCGGGAGGCAAGGAGTCCAAAAACAAGGCGTCAGTGGGTTGGTTCCTTCTGAGACCTGCGAGGAAGGGGCTGTCCCAGGTCTCTGCCCCAGGCTCCTGGACAGTCATGTTCTCTCTATCTCTCTTCTAATCACCTTCCCTCCTTTATGTGTGTCTTTGGGGCCAGATTTCCCCTTTTCACAAGGACATCAGCCATATTGGGCTAGAGCTCCCTCTAAGGACCTCATTTTAACTTGATTTCTTCTGTAAAGACCTGTCTTCAAATAAAGTCACACTCTGAGATCCTGGGAGTTTGGATTTCAGCAGATGAGTTTGGCAGCGGACAGAATTCAACAATTTACACCAGAATTATAATGCCATTGGATTCACCCAGACAACAAGTTCCTCGCTGCCTGTGGTAGATTGTGTTTCCCCTAAACCAGACCCTGAGACAGAGGTTTTCAGGCCAGTGGTTTATGTGGGAGGTGATTTAGGAAGTATAGGTAGAGAAGTGGGGAGGAGAGGCCATGTCCATGAGCAGCTTCCTGACACAGTTCCCTGAGGCTCAGACCTGCTGGGACCTCTGGGAGGTAGCATGGAGCACACCTCAGAGCTGGCCTACCCCAGGAACAAGAGGTCTGGGAATTTACCTATAAGAGTCCCATCTCTCCTTCCCTGAGGACAGCTCCTAGGCCCTTAACCCCCTGGCCAGTGTTTACATGGGCCATGTGGCTGGGCCCATCAGGGCTGGGAGGGTAGGAGACGGTCCCTGACGTAGCCGAGGGTCACATCAGGATGTAGTAGACTTCACACCACACGGAGGGTGTGTGGAAGGTCTCCCTTCTCTGCCAGAATGCTTTTTTCACAGGCTCCAGGAAGGAGGGTTAGGAGTTCCAGTGAGGAAATCCTCTCACCAGCCACAGGTGCCAGTTCTCCCTGGACGTGCATTTTCTGAATATCACAATAATGGATAAAAAGGTGCATTGTAATCGTATTGGATTGGGAGGTAGTATCCATTCCCATTCCTTTTAGACTCTCTCAGTGTCATCACAGAACAACAACAAAAAAATCCATAGCATTGATTTTTATCACAAAGCCAAAACACTCTACCTTATTAGTGATTGATACAGCCTGCAGAAGACCTTCGGTGTTCAGGCCCCTGGGCTGAGTATGGAGACCAGATCTTACTTTCCCTTTGTGCACATGGGAGTTTTTGTCCCAAGCTGCTTTCCCTCCTCCATGCTCTCTGTCTTTCTGTCTCTCTGTCTCTCTATCTCTGCCTCTGTCTGTCTCTCTTCCTCTTTCTCCACTGCCTTGTCACTTCCAATAATTCTGGCTCTTTTGGTCCTCTTCAGACTTGCTTATGTAACTTCCTCATCCTCTATTATTACCAGCAATTAATATTTATTGCCATGAAATGATGAGAGGTTGTACATAACAGATTAATTCCAGAGACCCCCTTCTTTCCATCAAATCCTAATCCTTCCTTCATCCTATCTGCTCTTCTCAAATGCTGAGTCATATTCTAGCGATATAGTGGCACTATTAATAATCCTTCACATTTTTATAGCTCAGGAAGTCAACCAAGGTTAGAAAAGTTTTGAAAGGGCCTTCTAGTGCAGAAGCTGTGCTACTAACTGTATATAATCCCCCTTTTCTCTAGGACAGGAGTGGCGAATTGGTGGGCCATAAGAGAAAGCCAACAGATGGGCTTTGTTTGCTACATGAAGGATTTCAAAAATGAAGGAATTTCCCATTTAAACCATTCAATTGCAAATTTCTTGGAAAAAAAAATGTTGCAACACAAGTAATGCTTGGTTAGAGCTGAGAGGAGGTTGCTCCTTTGACAGGACAGGGCCCCTCCCATTCACAAGTCCCCACTCTAATTCTCTTCAGCCCATAGCTCTCTGTTGCTTAGCTCTTGACAGCTGAATCTTCTACAACAATCCCCAAGAATCCCATAAGTGTATGGTTGAGCACCCCGAGGGAAAAAGATGCTCACCACCTGCAATCACAACCCACTTCTTCCCTGAACTGGTCACTCCAGAGCCTCTCCTCAAACTCTGGAAGTCAAAGCACCCACCTCTGACCCTAGCCCATCTCCTCAACACTAAACAAAGGAAGAGTTCTCCACTGAGTTTTCTCCAGAGTAGCCCTGAACTACTCCCCAGTTCCTGGTCTAGCTTGTTTGCCAACTAGATTTTTATTTTCTGGACACGATCTACTCTGTTTTTGTTCCCTTGAAAGTATAAAATCCAAAAATGAAGGTTTTCCCTCTTGATAGATTCAGCTTCAACACTTTATCTTTGAGAATTCCATCCATGCACTAATTAAAGAAGTGTTTACTAAAACACTTACCAGGTGCCAGGCACTGTGCCAGGCGCTGGTATCACATTGGCAAGCAGCGAAAGTTCAGTGCCTGCCTTCCTGAAGCTCACACTCCAGTGGGGAGACAGCATTACTCTGAAATCTCCCAAAGACACATAAACTTACACTTTGAGGTAGGCAAAAGAAATTCCAGATGATTCCAAGAACAGAGTCATAAAAATAAAATGAAATTTTAACAAATCTAGGGAAAAACATGGGTGAATAATGTGATTATCTTAAAGAGGCTTTTCTAATCACAACAGGAAACCTCCAGGCTACAAAGGAAAAATGGATAGATCCAACTACATCAAATTTTAACATTTTTGGAACCTAAAAGCACCATAAACATACTCAAAAGACAGACTTGGGAAAATAATTGCAACACCAATGACAAACAAAGGACTGATTTCCCCAATATGCAAATTACTCTTACAAATCAATTGAGAAAGCACATAAAAAATTTACAAAAGAAATACCAATGAGTCAAACAAATGAGACAATTCTGAGCCTCATGAATAATGAAAGAAATACAAATTAAAATAATGAGATATTTTCTAAGTAAATATTGGCCATGATATTTTAGGAGTGATACTCCCTGGAGCTGTCAACGTGAAGGGAAGCTGGCGTGCTTGTTCACTGCGCATTGAAATGGCCCTTCTATAGGAAACTCAGTCATTAGCTCATTTTAAGTGTTCTGATTCTGTTATTTTAATTGTTCTTATTCTTTATTCTTTCATCCAACCTATCCCCCGTCACATCATGGCTTCCTGACCTAGCTTACATCTGCACCTTCTGGGACCCTCATACCAACCCTGTGGATTCTACTCAGTCTGTAATTTGGGGGACTCAGAACCCTGTGCTCCTGGCCTACAGGGTTTTCACACAGCCCATCCCCGTTGTCTTAGCTCTCCTAGGAAATTTGACAATGGCCTGGTTAACTCCACAGTGTCCCTGCCAAGGATCCTGATAAATAGAAAATCTGAACTGTCCAGGAGTGTCTTCCTACTCCAACTCCCTCACCTATAGTAGATGATGATTCGAACTGGAAGAAACACATAAAGACCTGAAGATCCTGGTGAAACTGAGTAACATCAGAACCAGGACAGTGGAGGTGATGCTAGAGGCAGTTCCACACAATGTAAAGAAATGGAAACTAGGGGCACCTGGGTGGCTCAGTGGTTGAGTGTCTGCCTTTAGTTCGGGTCGTGATGGGTCCCGGCATCAAGTGCCTTATCAGGTTTCCCACAGGGAGCCTGCTTCTCTGGCTATGTCTCTGCCTTTCTGTGTGTCTATCATGAATAAATAAATAAAATCTTTTAAAAAGAAAGAAAGGAATAAAGGAAAACTAAATTTAATTCACTGACCTCATCATCTAGAAGCATCTGTTCTCAGCAGAGACTGGTTGTGTCTGCATGGTTTTCATGAGATAATAATACCCCTAGATCTCTGTTCCCCTAGCATGTGTCATTCACACCCCTTATGCAATGCTTGCACTCTAATGTCTGTGCAGCCCCACAAACCATAAACAGGAGAGACATACCTTATGCCATTTGTATTGTGAAAGCAATACTCATGCTGAAAACAGTTTTCCAAATTGTCCTTCACTCTCCTGCAGGTTTGGACCTTCTTTCCTTCCTTGAGGAGCATCTCCTCCCCCAGATAAACTGTGAAAGTGAATAATGCAACACCACCCTCTCTGTGGCAACTTTAAAACACAGATGCTGTTTAACCAGGGATCAATTAACCATTCCTGGCTTAATTTGCCAGGAGGAGCCAACAATATATAAGAAGGCAGAAGGGTGGATCTGAAGATGAATTGAAAACCCTTTTCTGTCAATCCTATGAATTTTTATACCATATCTTCTCTCATTATATTAAGGATTTCAGCAAATGATAGTTGAGTGCCTCTTTTTAGTAAATGGTGCTGGGGAAACTGGATATTCACATGCAAAAGAATGAAGTTAGACCCTTATCTTACACCATATACAAAAAATTAACTCAAGATGAATCACAGATGTAAGCATAAGAGCTAAAACTACAAACTAAGAGAAGAAAACTTAGGGGGTCTTCATGACGTTGGATTTGGCAATGATTTCTTAGATGTGACACCAAGAAGACAAGTGACAAAGAAAAAAAAACAGGCAAATGGGACTTCATCACATTAAAAATTTTCAGATATGAAAGGACACAATCAAGAGTGAAGAAGCAATCCTTAGGATGAGCAAAAATATTTGCAAATCATATATCTGATAAGATATTAGTGTCCAGAATATATAAAGAACATGTGCAATTTTAAAATGAGCAAAGGACTTGAATGAACATTTCTCCAAAGAAAATACACAAATGGCCTAAAAGATATTCAACATCATTAATCATAAGAGTCAGCCTGGTGGCGCAGCAGTTTAGTGCCGCCTGCAGGCCGGGGTGTGATCCTGGAGACCCGGGATCAAGTCCCACATCGGGGTCCCTGCATGGGGCCTGCTTCTCCCTCTCCCTGTGTCTCTGCCTCTCTCTCTCTCTCTCTCTCTCTCTCTCTCTCTCTCTCTCTCGCTCTGTGTCTCAAATAAATAAATAAATAAATAAATAAATAAATAAATAAATAAATATTTAAAAAAATCATTAGAGTCATCCAAATCAAAACCATGATGAAATACCACTTCATACCCATTAGGATGGACATAAAAACATAAAAACAGAAGTGACAATAACAAGTGTTGGCATAGATGTGGAAAAAATGAAACCCTTCTGCATTATTGGTGAGGATGTAGACAGTGCAGCTACTGTGAAAAGCAAGAAGTGATTTCTCAAAAAGTAAACATATATTTGCCATATGATCCAGCAATTCCACTCCTAGATGTTTACCCAAAAGAGTTGAAACAGGGGCTTAAACGAATGTTCATACATCAATATTCATAACAGCATTGTTCACAAGAGCCAAGATATGGAAACAATTTAAATGTCTATCCATAGATAAATGGATAGAAAAAATGTGGTATCTACATACAATAGAATATTATTCAGCCTTAAAAAAAAAACGAAGTCCTGCCACCTGCAACAACATGGGTAAAACTAGAGGATATTATGCTGAGTGAAATAAGCCAGTTGTGGAAGGACAAATACTGCATAATTCCATGTATATGATGAGGTATCTAACACTGTCAAACTCATAGCAGCAGAGATTACAATAGCAATTTCCAGAGGAGCTGGGAAATAGGAGAAATGGGAAGCTATTTTTGGTGGATATATTTGAAATTATATTCATACTAGAAAGGAAACAATCACCTCTCAGCTTTCTGTCCAGTATCTCTGACACAGGGAATTATGTTATAAAAATCCATGTCTCCAGTGTTTTCCATAGCACTCAGTACATTTTAACATACCATTTTACTTACTATATTATTTACTTACTTCTCATGTTTGAAATTTATTGTCTATCTCCTCAATTAGTATGTAAGCTCCACAGAAGGGAAAACATTTTGCCTATCTCCTTCATGGATAGAGCTTCCAAACCACTAGAGCAGTGCCCGGCATACAATAGTCTCCCAATAAATAATTTATTGAATTAATGAAAAATATTTTAGATTATGCCTATAGTAAAAATATAAAGCAACAAGTGGGGGCACCTGGATAACTTAGTCAGTTAAGTGACTGGCTCTTGATTTCAACTCAGGTCATGATCTCAAGGTCGTGGGATTGACCATACTGAGCAGAGTCTGCTTAAAGTTCTCTTTTCCTCTCCCTCTGCCCTTCCCTCTTCTCTGTCTCTCTCTCTCAAATAAATAAACAAACAAACAAACAAAAACAAAATCTTTTTAAAAAAACAGATTTAAACAGGTTATTTTTATAATACCCTTTTTGGGAGTTTTAAAATCCAAAAAACCAAATTTCCTAAAAGATTCAAATTACAGGGATGCCTGAATGGCTCAGTGGTTGAGTGCCTGCCTTTGGCCCAGGGCATGATCCTAGAGTCCCAGGATCGAATCCCACATCAGACTCCCTGCATGGAGCCTGCTTCTCCCTCTGCCTGTGCCTCTGCCTCTCTCTGTGTGTCTCTCATGAATAAATAAATAAAATCTTTTTTAAAAAGTGGAAAAAAAAAGATTCAAATTAGGAAGAGTTCAAATATTCACCCCATTAGAGGGGGGAAAATGCACTTTTGTTATTTCTGTTGATGTCTTTTTTTTTTTTTGTCTTTGCACTATTATGCTTTAAATAAGGATAAAGTTATGTTGAGAAAAAGAAAAAGACACAATGTTCTTTTCCACAATTTCCAGTGTAGTTCATGGTTTTTGAAGAAGAGATGAGTGCAAACAGCTGAGACCGTCTTTCCCAACAGGATTAAACAGATGAATTGTACAGTGTCCATGAACCATCTTGGTCTCCACAAACCACCTGGCAGATGCACCACAGGGAAGCAGGCAGGCTACTTTCCTTTCAACTTCTATCAGCTTTCCCCAATTTCTCGGGTGATTTATCCTCCTCATCCTGTATCTAAGTAAGGTTCAGGAGAAAATATTCTTTGAGGTTTGAATTCAGCATCAGGAAAAATGAGATTCAGAGCCTAGAGCTGTTTTACCTTCTTTGAACTCTATTACCAGTAAAACCTTTTAGCCAAAATGCTTCATCCTTTTTTTGCCCTCTACCCCTCTTGTTGCTAAAAAGAATGAGAGACCCATGGGGAGTGGCGATGTTGGGGCTCAAGCCACTCTGTTCTTGTGGTCACTTGCATATGGCTGTGTTGAAAGTATTTTCCCTTTCTTGAAGGTTAAACCAATAGGATGTGAGCATGGGGACAGAGAAAAAAATCTGAAAAGTATTTTATCTGTCCTACTGATCTTCATGCCAAAAAAAAATCTTTTTTTTGTGGTAGTTGGTGATCTTATCTGAAGTGACGACATCCACACCCATACACAAAAGTAAACATATAAATGTACACTCAAACCAAAGGATCAGGATTATGTGCTGGATTGGTTATACTCCACAATTCTACCCTATACTCACACCCTTATGTGCTAACCTAGTTTATTTGGCTTTGGATCTACATTTCAAATTAATAGATGTGAAAAATGGAAATCACAATTAAAATATTGGTATTGTCTCTCCCCTAGGTTTTATGGAGAAATAATTGGCATATAATGTTGGGTAAGTTTAAGATGTGCAATGTGATGATTTCACACACATATGTGCTGTGAAATGTTTACCACAATGAAGTTAGTTAACACATTCTTCACTTCACATAACCACCATTTTGTCTTTGCTGTTGTTGTTGTTGTTGTTGTTTTGGTACAAACATTTAAGATTTACTCTCATGGCAATTTTCATGCATATGATACAGTACTGTTAACTATAGTCACCATGCTGTTCATCAAACCCAAAGCTTATTCATCTTATGTTGGGAAGTTTGTACACTTTGACCAACATCTCCCTATTTCCCCAATCCTCAGGCTCTGGTAACCATCAATCTACTCTCTGTTTCCATGAGTTTGACTTTTTAGATTCCCCATAAAAGTGAGGTCATACAGTATTTGTCTTTCCTTGTATGACTTCTTTCACTTAGCCTAAAACCCTCTAGGTCCATCCATCTCACTTTGTTACAAAAAGTGAGATTTTTCCCTTTTTATGACTGAATAATATTCCCATGTGGGTGCGCCACATTTTCTTTATCCATAGACACTTAGGTTGCTTCCATGTTTTGGATATCATGAATAATTTTGCAAGAAACATAGGAATGTAGATATCTCTTAAATATCCCAATTTCATTTTATTTGAATAAAATACTTAGAAGTGGGATTGCTCGTTCACATGATAGTCCTATTTCTAATCTTTTGGGAACCTCCCTACTGTTTTCCATTGTGGTTACACCTATTTATATTCCCACCAACAGTGCACAAGAATTCTCTTTTCTCCACAGCCTTACCAATGTTTGTTAGTTCTTGCCTTTTTGAGAGTAGCCATTCTAACAAATGTGAAGCAGTGACTCATGATGGTTTTTATTTGCATTTCCCTATGATTAGCAATGCTGAGTATCACTATGTATCCGTTTTCATGTACCTGTTATCCATTTGTATGTTTTCTTTGGGAAAATACCTATTCAGGTCCTCTACGCATTTTTAATTTGTTTGTTTTATTGCTGTTGAGTTGTATGAGTTCTTTATATATTTTAGATACTAATCCGTTATCAGACACATAGTTCGCCCATATTTTCTCCCACTCATAGGTTGCCTTTTCATTTTACTGATCGTTTCTTTTGTTGTGCAGAAGCTTTTTAGTCTGATGTAGGCTCACTTGTTGATTTTTGTTTGTTGCCTTTGCTGCTGGTGTCAAAAGGCCCTGGCTGTCATCATGCGCCCTCAGGGCTACAGGGCTTTCCGTAGACATATGCACAATAGTGAATGCTGCTGACAAGAGTCAGGTTCTAAGCATGTCAGTGCACAGGTGGAAAGCCTAGCCCTGAGTGCACACAAGGCAGTGAAGTTCAGTTGTGGGAGTCTAAGCTGGAATTTTGCACTCACACAGCCACAGAGACCTGGACTGGCCACTGGTACAGAAGGGACAGTGGTAAAGAAGTGGGAGGGACTCAGGTGGCTGGCATCTGCACACACAGAAATCCATGGGGTGAAAACCAGTGAAATCTGGATGGGGTCCACAACTATGCTGGCTGTTGGTTTCTTCAGTGGTGAAAACTTCTGTGTTCCTTTGCAGAGCAGGTCACTGGGAACCATGGTCACTTTCACTGTGCAGCTGATACTGGCAGCTCCTGCTCTTCCTCTTTGTTTGTAGCCATGTCTTGGTGGGGAAAACTAAGTGAGTCCTCTGTACATTGCCCTGAAAGGTGAGAACCCTGGTCATTCACTGCAATCTCCCATTTCTTGATGAAGGAAACTGTTTCTAGGTGGGGAGTTCCCTCTTGGCACTAAGCAGCGCCAGCATGGGGAATGGAATTAATGCAGGCAAAAAGAAACTGTTTTTCCTTCCCTATTTGTAGGATTATTCTCCAATTTTTTTTTGTTCCACTGTGTTGTTGAAATTTCTCAAGTGGATTGATGAGCTCTCCCAGGGCTGTTTTATTCATATATAGTTGCATAATTATGGGTATTTGTGGGGTCTCCTACACTGGCATCTTAATGACACCATTTTTTGAGATACTAAGTGTTGAGATGAATATATCACTTTGTCTCTATATCACTATAGTTAAACAGATCCATTCAAAGTCTGAAGGTCTACTTTCTTCATCTATTCTGTATCATTTTTCATAGATTAAGACCAAAGTATTACAGCTGAAAACTTATTCCAAAAACAAGTGCCTAAGGATACAAAATCAATGCCCAGAAGTCAGTGGCATTTCTTTACACTAACAATGAGACTGAAGAAAGAGAAATTAAGGAATCAATCCCATTTACAATTGTACCAAAAAGCATAAGATACCTAGGAATACACCTAACCAGAGAGGTAAAGGATCTATACCCTAAAAACTACAGAGCACTTCTGAAAGAAATTGAGGAAGACACAAAGAGATGGAAAAATATTCCATGCTCATGGATTGGAAGAATTAACATTGTGAAAATATTAATGCTACCCGGGGCAATCTACACATTCAATGCAATCTCTATCAAAATACCATGTACTTTCTTCAGAGAGCTGGAACAAATCATCTTAAGATTTGTGTGGAATCAGAAAAGACCCCGAATATTGCAAAAGAAAACCAGAGCCAAGGGGCATCACAATGCTGGATTTCAAGTTATATTGCAAAGCTGTGATCATCAAGACAGTGTGGTACTAGCACAAAAACAGACACATAGATCAATGGAACACAACAGAGAACCCAGAAGTGGGCCCTCAACTCTATGATCAACTAATATTCGACAAAGCAGGAAAGATCATCCAAAGAAAAAGGACCGTGTCTTCAATAAATGGTGTTGGGAAAATTGACAGCCACGTGCGGAAGAATGAAACTGGACCATTCTCTTACACCATACACAAAGATAAACTCAAAATAGATGAAAGATCTAAATGTGAGAAAAAATCCATCAAAATTCTAGAGGAGAACACAGGCAACACTTTTTTCAAACTTGGCCACAGCAACTTCTTGCAAGATACATCTATGAAGGAAAGGGAAACAAACACAAAAATGAACTACTGAGACTTCATCAAGATAAAAAGCTTCTGCACAGCAAAAGAACAGTCAACAAAACTAAAAGACAACCTACAGAATGGGAGAAGATATTTGCAAATGACCTATCAGATAAAGGGCTAGTATCCAAGATCTATAAAGAACTTATTAAACTCAACAGCAAACAAACAAACAATCCAATCATGAAATGGGCAAAAGACATGAACAGAAACCTCACAGAGGAAGACATAGACAATAAGCACATGAGAAAATGTTTTGCATCACTTGCCATCAGGGAAATACAAATCAAAACCACAATGAGATACCACCTCACACCAGTGAGAATGGGGAAAATTAATAAGACAGGAAACAACAAATGTTGGAGAGGATGTGGAGAAAGGGGAACACTCTTGCCCTGTTGGTGGGAATGTGAACTGGGGCAGCCACTCTGGAAAACTGTGTGAAGGTTCCTCAAAGAGTTAAAAATAGACCTGCCCTATGACCCAGCAATTGCACTACTGGGGATTTACTCCAAAGATACAGATACAGTGAAAAGCTGAGACACCTGCACCCCAATGTTTATAACAGCAATGTCCACAATAGCCAAACTGTGGAAGGAGCCTCAGTGTCCATTGAAAGATGAATGGATAAAGAAGATGTGGTACCAAAGAAGATGTGGTAATGGAATATTGCTCAGCAATTAGAAATGACAAATAGGGATCCCTGGGTGGCGCAGCGGTTTGGCGCCTGCCTTTGGCCCAGGGCGTGATCCTGGAGACCCGGGATCGAATCCCACGTCGCGCTCCCGGTGCATGGAGTCTGCTTCTCCCTCTGCCTGTGTCTCTGCCTCTCTCTCTCTCTCTCTCTCTCTCTCTCTCTCTCTCTCTCTCTGTGACTATCATAAATTAATAAAAATTTAAAAATAATAATAATAAAGAAATGACAAATACCCACCATTTGTTTCAACATGGATAGAACTGGAGGGTATATGCTAAGTGAAGTAAGTCAATTGGAGAAGGACAATCATTATATGGTTTCACTCATATGGGAAATATAAAAAAAATAGTGAAAGGGATTATAAGGGAAAAGAGAGAAAATAAGTTGGAAAAATCAGAGAGGGTGACAAAACATGAGACATTCTTAACTCCGGGAAACGAACAAGGGGTAGTGGAAGGGGAGGTGGGCGGGGGTATGGGGTGACTGGGTAACGGGCACTGAGGGGGGCACTTGACGGGATGAGCACTGTGTGTTATACTATATGTTAGCAAATCGAACCCCAATTAAAAAATATACAAAAAAATAGACATCACCTAAAAAAACAACAACAACAACAACTAGTGCCTAAAAAAAAAAAAATACACACCTAGAAGCTGAAGGGGATAAAAATAAAAAGATGCCTATGTTACCAACTGGATTTTCTTAGGGTTCTCTAGAGATCCCAACCAACAGGATACACACACACACACACACACACACACACACACATATGGATATATATATATCATATATGGATATATATGGAGATTTTTCTTAAGCCACTTCATGGTGGTTTGTGGTGGTGAAACTATCACCACAATCTATATTGTATATTTTGAAATGTGTTAAAAGAGTTGATCTTATGTTAATTATTCTTATCACAAAATAACAATAAATAAGGAAGGTGATAGGCAACTTTTGGAGGTAGTCTGTTGACGACATAGGAAACTTATCATAAATAATTGGCTCACTCAGATCCTTTTATGAAGGCTAAAATCCAAGAGACCCAGGAAAGCAGTGGTGTAATTCAGTCTGAAACCTGAGAACCAGCAAAGCCAAAGGTGTGAATCCCAGTCCAAGTACAGAAGAAAACTGATATCCAAGTTCAGACAATGAGGCAGAGAAGGGGGAATGAATTCTTCTGTCCTCTACCTATTGTTCTATTCAAGCCTTCAATGGATTGGATCATGCCCACCCATTTGAGGATGGCAACCTGATTTACAAAGTCCACAGATTCAAATGCAAATATCTTCTAGAAGCATCCTCACAGATACACCAGAAATAATGTTTAGCCAAATATCCAGGCACCCCGTGACCAGTCAAAATTGACACATAAAATCAACCATCAGAAGATTCTATTTCCTAAAAGATTATGTGTAGAGTCCATTTCCAGAATGAGACCTATCAAGAACAAGAAAAGGATGTTCATTCTGGCCACTTTTTTAAAAAAGATTTTATTTATTTATTCATGAGAGACAGACAAAGAGAGGCAGAGACATAGGCAGAGGGAGAAGCAGGCTTCACGCAGGAAGCCCGATGTGGGACTCGATCCCGGGACTCCGGGATCACACCCTGAGCCAAAGGCAGATGCTCAGCCACTAAGCCACCCAGGCATCCCAATTCTGGCCACTTTTATTCAGCTTAGTACTGGAAGTCCTAGCCCAGACAAGAAAAAGAAATAAAAGGCATCCAAAGTGGTCAAGCAGAAGTAACATGGTAACTATCTGTGAATGACATGATACTGTATAGAGAAAACTAAAGATTCCACACATACACATACACACACAAAAACAAATTAGAACCAATAAAGAAGTTCAATAAAGTTGCAGAATACAAAATTAATATACAGATATCTGTTGTTTCTATACACTAATAACGAAGGAGCATAAAGAATGCTCTTTTTGTTTAAGAAAACAATCCCATTTATAATTGCAACAAATATAATAAAATACCTAGGAATAAATTTGGCCAAGACGAAAGACCTAGGCTCTGAAAATTATAAGACATTGGTGAAAGAGACTGAAGACAATACAAACAAATGGAAAGATATGCCGTGTTTGTGTATTGGAAGAATTAATATTATTAAAAAGTCCACACTACTCAAAGCAATTTACAGATTTAATGCAACCCCTATCAAAATACCAATAACATTTCTCACAGAAATAGAACAAATAATACTAAAATTTGAACCTCAAAAGACCCCAAATAGCCAAAGCAATCTTGAGAAAGAACAAAGCTGGAGGTATCAAAAACCTAGATTTCAAGATATATTACAAAGTTGTGGTAGTCAAAACTGTATGGTGGTGGCACAAAAATAGATACATAATTAATTGGAAAGATAAAAAACCCAGAAGTAAAACTACACTTTATGGTTAATCTATAATAAAGGAGGCAAGAATATACAATGGAGAAAAGATATCTCTTAAACAAATAGTGTTGGGAAAACTGGCCAGCCTCGTGAAAAGAATGAAACTGGACCACTTTCTTAGACCATGAACAAAATGAGTTAAATGAATTAAATGGATTAAATGGATTAAAAACCTAAATGTGAGACATGAAACCAAACGTGAGACTAGAAAAAAACATAGGCAGTAAATTACTTGACATCAGCCATGGAAAAAATTTTTTAGATATGTTTCCTCAAGCAAGTGAAACAAAAGCAAAAAAAAACCTATTGGAACTACACCAAAATAAACAGCTTTTGCACAGCCACGGAAACCATCAGCAAAACAAAAAGGCAACTACTAAATGGGAGAAGATATTTGCAAATGATATATCCAATAAGAGATTAATATCCAAAATATATGAAGAATTTATGCACTCAAAAAAAAAGAACTTATGCACTCAACACACATACACAAATAATCTGATTAAAATGGGCAGAGGACCTGAATAGACATTTTTCCAAATAAGACATACAGATGGTCAACAAACACATGAAAATATGCTCCACATCACTCATCATTATGGAAATGCAAATCAAAGACACAGATATCACCTCACACCTCACACCTATCCTAGTCAGAATAGCTAGATCAAAAAGACAAGAAATAACAAGTGTTGACAAGGATGTGGAGAAAAAGGAACCCTCATTCACTGTTGGCGTAAATGTAAATTGGTGCAGCCACTGTGAAAACAGTATGGAGGTTCCTTGAAAAATTAAAAATAGAAGTACCATATGATCTAATAATTCCACTTCTGGGTATTTACCCAGAGAAAATGAACACAGTAATTTGGAAAGATATTTGCACCCCTATGTTTATTGCAGAATTATTTACAATAGCCAAGATATGAAAGGAATCCAAGCATCCATCGGTAGATGAATGAATAAAAAAGTGGTATATATACACCATGGAGTTTTAGCCATTCAGCCATTAAAAAAAATGAAATTTTGCCATTTGTGACAACGTGAGAGGACTTAGAGGGCATTATGTTAAGTGAAATAAGTCAGGGAAAGACAAATGCCTCATGACTTCACTTATATGTGGAATCTAAAAAACAAAACAAAAAACAGATTCAAATACAGAGAACAAATTGGTGGTTATCAGAAGGGTAGGGGGTGATACAGATAAAGGTGATTAAGAGGTACAAACTTCCAGTTATAAATTAAAGAAGTCACAGAGATGAAAAGTACAACATGGAGAATATAGTCAATAATATTGTAATAATGTCGTACTGTGATAGGAAGTGGCTATACTTATCACAGTGAGCACTGAGTAATGTACAGAATTGTCAAATCACTGTGTCATTACACCTGAAAATAATATAACATTGTATGTCACCTATATTTCAATAATAAAAATAAAAAATAAAAAGAATGAGATCTATGAGATAAGTAAAAACTCTTGGCACAGAATCCTGTATCCATTAGGTAATTTAATAAATGTTTTCACTCATTTATTCATATATGCAAGCAGAAATTGGCCATAAATGGCCATTTCTTCCAGTGCCTTCTCACATTAATCAGAGAATTATCCACTAAAACATCATTTTATTTGTACCCACTTGGTGCATCCCTGAAGCAACTGTATTTACATCAAATACTGTACATGAACCAAAAGTCATTCATTTATGGACTATTTGTTGCAACTCACCAAGCAGAAGGTGGGAAGAATGTTGGCAGCTCCCACCACTACCAAAATAGCACACTCGCTATCTTTTTCTCTATTTATGTATTTTTAAGTTGAAGGCTATTCCTGATTTTAAGCATGTAAGAAGCCCTGCAAGGGGCTATTTGATTTCTTCAACCTACTGGCACAATCTGGCATACAGCAGGAGTTAATGAAAATGTGTTGCCCTCTTGAGAGGGTGAAGTTGATAGCCATTATGATGTATACCTAAGGGAGGTCACATGCAGGGAAAGAAAGGTATACCAATGAAAAAGCAATGCCTCCAAAAATATACTGCCCCAATTTCACCATTTTGCTAAGAATCAGTCCTATACCAACATCATGGCCATACACTTGCAAGCTTTCTCTGACCTGATACGTATTTTAGAATGAAGCACACAGTCTGGTGTGGAAACCAACCCATGTCCTGGATGTACCATCTGTTGCTTCTTCTTTTTTTAAGATTTATTTATTTATTTATTCATGAGAGACAGAGAGAGAGAGAGAGAGGCAGAGACACAGGCAGAGGGAGAAGCAGTCTCCACGCAGGGAGCCTGACATGGGACTCGATCCCTGGTCCCCAGGATCAGGCCCTGGGCTGAAGGCAGCGCTAAACCGCTGAACCACCCAGGCTGCCCCCATCTGTTGCTTCTTAGATGAAATGGGCATGCATCCCTCCCTCTCAACCACCACAGGCCACAAGCCACCATTCCCACCCATCACACTGCAGCCAACAGGATCTTTTTCAAATTCAGATCTGATTATTTCATGCCTCCCTCTTGGAGTAAAGTCCACAAGTCCTTAAGTGAGCCCACAAGGCTCTCTGTGACCCAGTTGTTCCTGAATTCTCAGGCTGCCTCTAACACTCAACCCCTCTCCTTATGTTGCAGCCACTCTGGCTTCCCTCAGCTCCCTAACCCATGACTATGACATACTTACTCTTTAAGCTTCAGTATAAATGTTAGTTCCTCAGGGAAGTCTTTTCTTACCACACCAAACTAGGTCAGAATCCTACTATACAGTGTAACAATATCCTGTGCTGTTTTTTTCTCACTTTCCAAAGTCATATGAAAAAAAAATCAATTAACAGCAATGGTTTGTATCTGTCTATGCCCCAAATTCTAATCCCCGTGAAGGAGAAGCCATGTCTATCTTATTTATTTCTATATCCTGAACCTAGTATTATGTCCAATAAATAGTAGATAGTCAGTAAACATTTGCTGGATTGATGAAAAAGATTGTGTCATCTCCATGGAGACATCTTCCAAGTAATATTTCTAGCAGATGTGGAGATCATTAAAAGGTGGCAGTCAGGAATCCCTGGATGGCTCAGCGGTTTAGTGCCTGCCTTCAGCCCAGGGCGTGGTCCTGGAGTCCCGGGATCGAGTCCCACATCAGGCTCCCCGCATGGAGCCTGCTTCTCTCTCTGCCTCTCTCATGAATAAATAAATAAAATCTTAAAAAAAAAAAGGTGGCAGTCAGATTCGTGGTCATCTGTCTTCTGACAATAAAGTAAATGTCCTACAGGAGATGGAAGTAGATAATGATTTTCATTATTGGAGAATAGAAAACAGCTTGAGATGGTCCTTGAAAAAAATTCTTCAGAAATAAACTAGAACTTCTGCCCTTTGGTGATCAATAAATATTTCAAAATTATATAGGGAATTCAGTTCAGCTCTTCATCAGAACAAATTATTTCCAATAATTAATGCAAATCATTGCATCTTTCTTTTATTCTACAGGGTCTTGGTCCTTCATGCTCTCTTGGGAAATAAGCTACCATATTCTAGGTGAACGTATTCTAGGTGAACACTTCCCAGGTTACATCTCCTTTCTCTCCCCTCCATTTATCCTTTCCTCTTTTTAGCTACTTGTATTTTCTTTGACAAACACCTAAATTGGATATAACTGAATGTTGATAAAAGGTTTCTTTGGTCAAGGCTAATTCCCACCCCACTACCTACAACCAAAGAATGTAATTGCCCTCACTATGTAAACAAGAAGTTATTGTTTTGAACTTATTCAAGTGCAAAAGTTAGCATAGTAGCTTGAATTTTTTGAATTCAAGTAGCTGAGAATACACTTAGCAATATTCAGGACAAGTAAGAAAGTCAATTTTACATTTTATAGCATGTTATTATTTATAAAGCCCTTTGGCATTCCATCTCTCTTGATTCTGGCTTTAATCATAGAAAGGCAGAAATTCTTACTGATGTGAAAACTGGGGCAGAGAATTTCTGACTGAAGGTCATAGAACTAATAAAGAAATTGCTGGAATCCAAAGCTATATTTCTTTTTGCTTCAATATGCCTTTGTAATTATGAAATCTGGTTTATGTGTTAAGGAGAGAAGCCAAACCTGACAGGTGACTTGCTGGAACTTTGAACTGATGGAACTCAAGTCTTAGTCTGCTTGGGAAACCTTCATCCCATTGAAAGCTTTCTTCAGAGCCTCCTTCACTTCCTTGTTTCTCAAGCTATAGATCATTGGGTTCAACATAGGGATGACCACAGTGTAAAATACTGACACAATCTTGTCCTCCCCAAGGGACTTGCCCATGTTACCTTTCAGGTATATGAATATGAGTGTCCCAAAGAAAAGAGCTACTGCAGTCATGTGAGAAGCACAGGTGGAGAAAGTCTTGGCTTTGCCACCTGCTGTACGAATCTTCAGAATAGCCTGAATGATGAAAAAGTAGGATATAAGAATCACTGAAATACTGGTTGTAATGACCAAGAAAGCTAAGAGGTAAATGACCCGTTCCCGTAACTTGGTGTCACTACAGGCAAGCTTCAGCAGGGGTGGGAGGTCACAAAAGAAGAAGTCCACGTGGTTGGATTTACAGAAGGAGATAGAGAAGGTACACCCAGTGCGGATCACAGCATTGACCATGGCACCAGCATATGCCCCAGTCACCAGCCCCAGGCAAGTCTGTGGTGTCATGGCGGTGGCATAGAGGAGAGGGTTACACACCGCCACATAGCGGTCATAGGCCATCACAGCCAAAAGGAAACATTCAGTACTAGCACAGAGGGTAAAGAAGAAGAACTGAGTGGCACAGCACTCATAGGTGATGGCCATCTTATCGGTACCCAAGGTTTCAAGAAACTGAGGGACAATGACAGAGGAATAGCAAATATCCAAGAAGGAAAGATGGCAGAGGAAGAAGTACATGGGGGTTTGGAGACGAGGGTCTCTCTGAATCAACACGATCATGCCCAGGTTGCCCACCATGGTAATGAAATAAAGGACCAGAAACACAAGGAAGAGACCCATCTGCAGCTCTGCCGGCAGCTGGAACCCCAGAAGAATGAATTCTGTCACCATGGTGCCATTCTTCTCCATGAATCCTAGGTCATCCACTGAAATCAAAAAATAAAAATCTCATTAAAGATAAACTAAGGTGATTGATTTGATCATTCTCAGCAATGATAACCATCTTTTAGATGTGTCAAGCACTTCACATTTTTTACAAACTTTATATCAATTGATCCTTTGGAAATCCTTCAGAGCATATATTGTTAATTCCATTTTTGAGAGAAGCATAGGCGGTTCAAAGAGGTGAAATGACTAGTTTGTGATTTCGTAGCAAAGAGACAAAGCTGGAGCTAGGACTCTGTTTCTTAGACATTTCCAAACTTCTAACAGGTGCCAAATTGGAAACCTTCATCAGCCTCACTATGGAGCCAGAAAACTCTCTGTTGGAGAAACCCTAGTGGTATAGTTTTAAATACATGGGCTTTGAAATCAGATCTAGGTTCAAATCCCTTGAGACCTTGGACTAGTTAATTCATCTTTCTGAACCTCAGGCTCCTTGTTGGAGTAATAGGGATTTCAACTCCAAAGTCGCAGTACTGTTGTGAAGAACATGAGAGATGTACTGTTCCCAGCACATGATCTGACTCACACACTTAGATTTTTTTTCTAAATTGGACAATAACAGAGTAACATGCTCCTAGGTTCATGTACATTTTGGAATCTTTTAATCTCCAAGTCTACTCACCCTTGGAGTCCCAATATCAACTCTATCTTTCTTTATGGTTGTTTCTGATATGCATGTGAACACAATGGAGCTGGATGCAACACAGTGAACCATGAAGAACAAGCTCTGTTAGATCCTCTACAACCTGTTGCTGCCAAGTCACTTCTTCCTCTCTGCTCCTGCCAAGCAGCATGGCCTGGTTTCCAAATTCTCCTCTTATTCCAAAAGACCTGTCCCATTTTTTTCAATGCCAGATCATTATCAATCAATGAGATACATGAATTGAGCCACTCCAGAATTAGCCTGCACAGCTCATTAAAGGACAAAAGCATCACACTGAGTTCAGAATTCTAATTCAGATAGAGTCCTTGCCAAGAATTTGGACAGTCTTGTCTCTGGACCTTTGGATGCTGATGATTTGGGATAATGGGAATACTGAAGGTGGACTTCAAAGGTGGTTATTTTTGTCCTCCTTCCATCTTTGAAATAAGAACTGAGTTTAAGAAAGATCTCATAGGATTTCAGATAAATAAGAAAATGAAGCTTTGATCAATGTTTGACTAAAGCTGATCTATGGATGAAATAAAGGTCAGCATCTGGTGTTTTTCCCCTGCTGAATTCCTGACAATGTGAATATTTAGAAGGTTTTCCACCCCCTAACAGCCTAATCTAATCTTGACCTTCAGCCAAAACAATGATTTGCTCTGTTCTAAAAGGAATTCACACAAATCATCCTGACCAAAGGGGAAAACAAAGAGAGGGAGAGAGAGAGAGACTATATTCATTTATTTATTCAATAAGAAGCTACTGAGAACTTACCATGTGCCACACATTCTTCTGGTTGCTCAGTACAATGTAGACAAAAATCTTTGCTCTTGTAGAGCAGCCATTCTAGCAGAAAGCCAGTCACATGCAATACATTTTTTCAAACAAGTATGTTTTTCTATCATGATATATAATGACAAGTGCTTTTAAAACACACACACACACACACACACCCCAAGGTGTGGAGAATTGAGAAAACCAAAGTAAAGAAGGGTTATTAAAAAGGACCGGTAGAAGGTTCATTGAAAAGGTGACATTTTAGCAGAAATGCTGGGGATCAAGTAACTGTTTACACTTATTTGCACACTTCTATCCACAAACAAAAGTAGAATACTAAGACACAAATCATCACCATGGGACCACCCTACTCCCAGTACGAAATATATGGAGTTTTTCAGGTCCTTGTGAGACATTTTCAAGGCAGCTTTGTTCAGAAGTGTCAGCTTCCTAATATAGAGAGAAGCCCCTGAGGTATGACAGTCTCAATGATCAGCCTACAATCACTGTGTAGAGAAACAGTATGGAGAGTCTTCAAAAAATTAAAAATAGAATTACCATACGATCCACTAATTCCACTATTGGGTATTTACCCAAAGAAAAAGAAAACACTGATTCAAAAAAAGAGATGCACTTCTATGTTTCTGGGAGCATTGTTGACAATAGCCAAGATATGGAAGCAATCCAAGTGTCCATCCATAGATGAATGGATAAAGAAGACTATATACCATACCATGTCTTTATATATATATACACACACAACCACACACCATGGAATATTATTCAGCCATTTAAAAAATAAGATTTTGCCATTTTTAGCAATGTAGATGGACCTAGAGAGTATAATGCTAAGTAAAGTAAGTCAGACAGAGAAAGACAAATACCATAAGATTTCACAAATACCGTGTGATTTTACTCCTAAATTCCAAATTTTGAACTTAAGATATAAAACAAATGATTCTATCTCTCTCTAAAATAAACGAGTCTTTAAAAAAAATAAATACAAAGAAGGGGGACCCTCAGTGGCTCAGTTGGTTAAGCATCTGATTCTTGCTTTCAGTTCAGGTCATGATCTCAGAGTCATGAGATAGAGCCCCATGTTAGGTTCCGTGCTCATTGGGGAGTCTGCTTGAATTCTTTCTCTCTTGAAATTCTCTCTCACTTTCTCTTCCTTTGTCTCTCCTCTCCATCTACCCTGCACACACACTCTCTCTCTCTCAAATAAATAAATCTTTAAAAAAATAAATAAAACATGAAAAAAACCCAAAGAAAAAAGAGACACAAAACAAAACAAAACAAAAAAAAAAAAACCCAGACTTTTATTTTTTTTTTAAACCCAGACTTTTAAATACAGAGAACAAACTGGTGGTTACCAGAGGGAGGAGGTAGGTGGGGGATGGGTAAACTAGAATAACTACACTTAACATGATAAGCACTGAGTCATGGATAGAAATGTTGAATCACTATATTGTACATCTGAAACTAACACAACATTGTACATTAATTTCAATTCAATGAAAACAAAAAAAATTGTTTTGAATATAAGGCTGGGCTCCCAACCATACAGCATGTGGCTAAGAAAATGAACATGAACTAGGGGTGGTGGAAGGGGAGGAGGGCGGGGGGTGGGGGTGAATGGGTGACGGGCACGGAGGGGGACACTTGGCGGGATGAGCACTGGGTGTTATTCTGTATGTTGGTAAATTGAACACCAATAAAAATTAATTTATTAAAAAAAAGAAAATGAACACAGACAGTGCTTATTTCAAACTTGGACTCATGTCGTTTTGATTTGTGAGAACTTGGGTGAGGTTCTTGACCTCTAGAGACTCAGTCTCCATATCTCTGCAAGAACAGCAGTGCTGGGGCACTTGAGTGACTCAGTGGTTGAGCGTCTGCCTTTGGCTCCGGTCATGATCCTGGGGTCCTGGGATCGAGTCCTACATCAGGCTCCCTGCAGGGAGCCTGCTTCTTCCTCTTCTTGTTTCTGTCTTTCTTTCTATGTCTCTCATGAATAAATAAATAAAATCTTTTAAAAAGAAAAAACAAAGAACAGCAGTGCTGTGCTGTAAGAAGTAAAAGATATACTTCGCGGATGCACTGTTTCCATGCACTGTTCCTAGTATGCAGGAAAGGCTCAATGCACTTAATTGTTACAAAAATGACTTTTCAGCCACGAGGTTGTTCTGCCGTTCAAAAATGCCATTGATCTCCATTTTATCACTGAGGCATGGGGTGGTTAGATCAACTTTCCCAAGGGCACACAGTTAAGAAATGGCACCAGGACTTCTGGCTCCAAATTTGTTTTGTTTCCACTAACCTACTCCAGGGCTCATCGCTTTGGCCCAGGAGCTGGGATGCAGCGGTCAAGTTTCACATCCCAAGCTGGGGAGGCATGGGTCAGGAGACCCACTTCATTCTAGACACTTTTAGGTCTCCTCTGGGGGAGAGAAGCTATTTTCCTTGGAGGGAGAAGTGTCACACTAGGGGAGAGGCAGCTAAATAGGACAAACCCGGAAAGTAGAGATAGTAGGAAGAGTGGAAACTGCATCGCCAGCATGAATTCAAGCCTGGTTTCTGCCCAGATGGACTGTGTAAACTGAAGTCACTATCTCCTGTCTCTGGGTCTGTGTCCTCACATGAGGAGGCTACACAGAAGCACCTCCATGCTGTAGCCTGTTCTGTAACATGAGGGTCTCATTTCTCCTCTTAAAAGTCCACTGAGAGCTGGAAAGAACACATCTTGATCATGATAATGAAGAATGGCAGGGAGATAGCCCTCCCTGTGTGCTAGATACTGTTCTAGGTGCTTTACATCAACTGCCCCATTTACTTCTCACAACACCTCACCCCAAAATATATTGTCATTGTCTCTATTTTTGGCCCGGAAGACAAAGGCTTGCAAAGAGGAATTGATGTGGTTGAAATAAAACCATGAAACTAGGATTTGAACCACATCTATTGGTTTCCCAGCCATGACCCCAGCCCCTCTCCATTGACTCATGAGTATGGTTGTAATGAATTATCAGGTAAGGAACAACATTTTTATGCCTGTAATTTTTTAGCAGCTTTACATAAATGACCCACTACATTTGGGCAAGGAGGGAAGGAACATGAGTTAAATAAAGATTTTGGGGAAACTGTTCTAATTTTGAGTTGGAAACACTGCATACATCTCCCCTTTTGCTGTATCACCTGTTTCTGTCATGTCTTGTCTGCAGGGATGGGAGGGTAGAAAGATGCACAGGGCTCCCATCAGAATCAGACTCTGATGAGGAGTGTGCAGCCACCAAGGAGCCATCATCTCTAGCACAGCTCAAAGTAGCAGCCAGACAAAGGCCATGTGAACTAGCCTTGCTCCTGGCTCCTCTGCATCATCTACCTACCTGCACTTTGCCCAGATCTCATCCCTCATTTTTAATTTATTGTATCTTAGTACATGCCGTGCATTTTTATAAGCCACTTCAGTCTTTTGGAAAGAAATATTTATGAATAAATAAATGCAAGATAAAATTGCCTCTTTGCCAGATGCCAGCACAATCAGAATAAGTAGCCCTATCATCATTAGACCAATAAGAGTGCCGCCAGAAGACTTTGCCAAATGGGTTCTGGAAAGACAGGGCACAAACGGTGATTCAACCCAAGTCAGACTGATCTATGGGTGATGAAGAAAGGCAGATGCTCAAGAGAGAAAATAGAAAGCTTAGGAAGGACTCCGGGTCTGTGCTACTGCAGCCGGCTCCTGAAATCCTCATAAATCCAGGTTCCTAAAATGGCCAAGGCCTCCATTTTGAGATGGTGAACTACATGGAGGTTGCCTTAACTCAAAACACACCTCCATGTGATTTTTCTGAGTGTCAGGTAGTCCCATTTTGCCAAGGGCAGAGGACGATTTTAAAGAAAACCAAAGTTGCTGAGTGTCTGTTGGTCTGCAGAGGAGCCAGAAAGTTTGGCCGCTCCAAAAACAGGCCTGCCTTACCTCTGATATGCTGTCTAAATTCCTGAACCTGTTCAAAATGATCAATAATTCTAGCTAGAACAGTCAGTTGGTTTCCTAATGATGGAGTTGGGGAAAACACATAGCACTCCACAAAATCTTCAGGCAGAGAGAAGACAGACCCACAGGGGGCCTGCCTCAATGTGGCCTCCGAGGAAACTATTTCATCCCAGACAACCTAGATAGACTAAATTGCTGAGGAAATATGAATAGATCACTGAAGCAGCCGTTTCCTGTTTTTGAAGCCGGTAAAATAGTGGAAATTGCTGACTCGTAAGGATGCACAGGAAGAAAGTGCATCCTTAATGTCATCACGAACCCACCACGCTCCACGATGTTGAGCAACATCAGCATTTCACATTCTCAGTGATCTGTTATCTAATCGTTGATCCAACACAGAAGTAGTTTACTTCCACACAGGCCTCCCTGGGCAGACCTCTGTAAGTCTAGGTTGTCTTTCCCCTCACCCCTTGTCACCTGTGCTCAAGACCCACAGCCCACCGTAAACACACCTAAAATGTGTAATTCTTACAATCTCCAAAGCTAAAGGAGAAAGACCTCAGGATCGCCTGCTTTCTGAGATGAAGGATTCTCCCTCAAATTTCCGCTGAACCTCAAAAAACTAACAGGGGTTTCAGAAGAAAGAGAGCCCCATGGACTTTGGTGTTTATCTGTCATCATAGAGCAGAGGAAACCCTGCCCTAGGAGCCGAGGGGCCGCCATGAATCAAACAATAAAAATATATGAAGAGATGATTTTAAAAGTAAAAAGTTAAAAAAATAAAATAAAAGTAAAAAGTTTGTACTTGGAAGGGATTGTTCTAAGTGTCCAAACACCATCTTTGCAATAACGCATGCTGTGGAAAATATACTGCCATGGATCTGAGGAGTATTTATATAGCTCAGCAAAACTAATCCACTTAGATCTTCCAAGGCAGGTTTAAAGTCATTTAAAAATGGTGAGATACAAAGGTGGTATGATGAGCTTAAAGTTATGTAGCCACTGCTCTCAGTTGGAAGTACGCAACAAAGATTCATAAAAGATCTGCTTTTATACTCTGTGCCAGACAGGGTTCTGGATGCCGGGGATGTCGTGATGAATATATAGAACTAAAGAGACATGGATGACAGTTATTCCCCTTCTGCCACTATAATAGAACTGGGATCATCTCCCTGTGATGACCTGAAGAGGAAAAAAGAACAAAGAAATGAAGTACAAGATGCTTTGACTGCTACTCAAAGTGTTAGGGGGGACTTGGGTCCTCGGAAAGTTTCAATAGTGAAACACATAGCAGCTTCTTCCACCCACACTCTGCCTGTGTTCTGGTAACAAAGCGGCTCAACCTAGAGATCAAAATAGAGTCCTCAAAAACTTGTTTGGAAAAAAAAAAGAAGAAGAACTTCAGTTGGTCATTTTCTAGTTGGATTTAAACTCATAAAGACATAGGAAAAGAATTGCCAGCAAGCCTCCCTGCAAATAGCAGAAAGGCAGAGCCAGCATGCTGTCACCGAGGGAGGCTACTTTTCTGTTCTGGCACAGTGGGGTCAGACCCCAGCCAGCTGCCTACAGCCTCTGGGCCTCAGCTCGTTCTTCTAGAAGATGGACATGCAGCCCCCTAAGTCACAGGAGTGTTGCAGGATGAAATGAGATGACATATCATGTGTTCAGTAAACATTGATTCTGGGGCACCTGGGGCACCTGGTAGACGCGGTTGAGTGTCTACCTTCGGCCCAGGTCACGATCCTAGGGTCCTGGGATCGAGTCCCACATCGGGCTCCCTGCAAGGAGCCTGCTTCTCCCTCTGCCTATGTCTCTGCCTCTCTCTGTGTGTCTCTCACGAATAAATAAATAAAATTGTAAATAAATAAATAAGCATTGATTCTGTTGCACACCAGGGAAGGTGTGAGCTTCCCCTCCCCCAAATTACAAATGACTCTCAGGACCCCCCCCCCATTATCAGCACACCCATTATCGTATCTGATCCTTACACAACCCACTTTCAGATGAGGGAAGTGGGACTCAGAGGGAGCAACGGACTTGTCCAAAAGTCACATCACTAGAAAGAAAAGACAGAACTGGGACCCAGAACACTTCCCACCACACTGCCCAGCCCTTCCCCATGGTGGTTATCATGATATAGATGGGAGGTCTGGGGGAAAGATCTGAAAAATGGAAATCTTGAGGTTCTTCCTCACTTTGTGGTCCAACAACCAACTTCTAAAACAGCATATGAAGTCTATCCAAATGCTGACTCCAAATCCCTCCACTTCTCCTTCACCAGGGCCTGCTCTGACCCATCTGCTACCTGGGCTGGGGGCACAATAGCATCTTGGAACGTAAAGGAGGCTCTAAAGGTCATGGTTTTGCCCTTCTGCCTTCAGAGAGGGTACGCAGAGATGACAAGGGAGAGGCACCGAGGTGAGGTGGGTCTTGCCTAGAAGCAGACTGCCAGTGGAAGAGGATAGGAGTGATTAGAGCCCAGATTCACTTTCAGCCTCACAAGACACTCTCTCCTGCCATGATAGCTCCTCCTTTTCCGAGCTGTAGTATTGCTTTTCTGATGCCCACAACTACTTGAGATCTCCACTTCTGAGAGAGAGGTGAGGACAGATGGATCACCTTCATTTAAAGGAAGATTGGGAGGAGGAAGGGTGTGGTGATGGAGACACCTAGACAGAGCCAGCCTTGCAAAGCATGAGTATCAGGTCTCTTTTACTCTGGATGGGGCTCCTTCATCCCCTGACCTCCTAGAGCCTCTCCCAAAGTCAGTGCCCAGCTGACCACTCCTAAATGAGAGACTTCAGTTCTCTTGCCTTAGGGGCAGCTCAGCCCAGCACCCAGCACAAGTAGCTTCATGGATCCTAGCTGTAGGAATCTAGATTTATCTCTCACCCACAACAGAAACCCTCTCTGCAGCATCACTGATGACTGGTCTTTGAGCTACTAGTGACCCTTCCTGACAAATCATAGTGATGAAGACCTTAGATCTCCCACCAAGGAAGGCACCTGGGAGGCTCTGTGGTTTAGCATCTGCCTTTGGCTCAGAGCGTGATCCCGGGGTCCTGGGATGGAGTCCCACATCAGGCTCCCCGTGGTGAACCTGCTTCTCCCTCTGCCTATATCTCTGCCTCTCTTTCTGTGTCTCTCATGAATAAACAAATAAGTAAATATTTAAAATAAATTAATAAATAAATCTCCCACCAAGGGGATCACTCTGTTTTAGAGCCCACTTATAGCTAACAGCTCTTGCTGTAATGCCAGTACTCTCACATTCCACATGCATGCCAGAGAGTTCCAAGCTTCTCAAAGATTCAATAAGGTAGCTGTTTGCTCTTGATACTTACTCTGTTGTCTTCATTTTCCATGGGGTCTCACCTACCTTGTATATTCTCAGTCTGAAAACAATCCTCTGAAGCAGGTGTGAGAGGCATCATCATCAGTCCCATGTTATAGATGAAGAAACTGAAACCCCAAAGGCTAAGTGTCATGGGTCACTGCAAGGGGGAAGCAACTAGTAACTCCGAGCACACTGGGCTCCCCAGCGAGTACTAGCTTTGGCTCTACTCTCTTAAGAAGAAAAGGAGATACACTCGTTTTACGTGAGAGGAAACCAAGATTCAGATTGTCAGGTGCACTTTGCATCTGGACTGCAGTTCCTTTTCTCTGGGACCTGCCATTGTTCACACTCACCTCCAGTGGGACCAATCCAGAAAACGGGGCCAGGGGTGAGGTGAGGGGCAGAGCAGAATGTAGTGTCTAAGTGGGGCTTTGGGGGACCAGAGGAATAAGCATGTTCAGCACCTGTCACTTTCAAGCCCCAGCATCCACAGGTACACCTATTAATAGGTGCCTGCATCTCTGCCCTGTCCTGGGCATTCCAGGAAGGCAATTAGACTGGGGCAGGGGCGCTTTTCACTGATGGGGCTTCTCTAATCAGGCCCTGAGCTGCTAATTAGGCTTCTCTGATCTCCAGAGATGAGAAACCTTCAGAAAAGAGTTCCTGCAAAGTTAGCTGTCTCAATCCCTCCCCATTCACACTTTGTCCTGTCTGACAGCTCCTGCCATAATTAAATCTCATTTAGGGGTTGGGGGAACCGAGAGATCCCACTGCATTCCATTCTCTGAGGGGTTGTCCTCAGCATGACTCCTTCAGACCAATCTCATTGTGAGGGCTCAGCGATGAAATAAGTGATTATGTGGAGTCCCATCAGCCTGCGGACCCATTTACTCAACTAAGATTAGTGGTCGATACATACAGGCCTTTGGGCCATACCCAGCACACCACACCAGTTTTATCTAAGGTAACTCATGGTGGGCTCCCGACAATGACCCCCTGAGGTACACATCACCTCTTCTGGTGAGGATGCAGAGGCTCAGAGAGGTGCGATGACCACCCGTGATCACACAGGTGGGATCGGAACCAGGGGAGGGCTGACTCCACGCACCTCGTTCTTAACCACTATCCTGTACTCCCTGGTATCAGCTGGCTGATTATAAATACAACTGTTCAGGACAGAAACTTTGGCCAAGGTCAAAAAAAGTATAAATGAAGAAATGTAATCCTTATCACCAAACTACTCCAATAGGCACTGTTAACAGTTAGAGGGAAAGATCCTAGAACATAGTTATTTAGCTCATAAGCTCTGGCAGTAGCCTGGGTAGTTTCAAATCCTCCTCTGTGCTGGGGATTTAAGTGAGTTGTGTCCTGGGATGGACCCAGAGATTACAGGTGATACACAGAAGACACACAGGACAGGGTCTGGTACTAGGAATATCCTTCCGGAAATTTTTTCTAGAGAAATTTACACATATTTTTAAAAATCAGGATTACTCAGCCATTAGAAACAACAAATACCCACCATTTGCTTCAACGTGGATGGAACTGGAGGGTATTATGCTGAGTGAAGTAAGTCAATCGGAGAAGGACAAACAGTGTATGTTCTCACTCATTTGGGGAATATGAATAATAGTGAAGGGGAATATAAGGGAAGGGAGAAGAAATGTGTGGGAGATATCAGAAAGGGACACAGAACATAAAGACTTCTAACTCTGGGAAATGAACTAGGGGTGGTGGAAGGGGAGGAGGGCGGGGGGTGGGGGTGAATGGGTGACAGGCACGGAGGGGGACACTTGACGGGATGAGCACTGGGTGTTATTCTGTATGTTGGTAAATTGAACACCAATAAAAATTAATTTATATAAAAAAAATCAGGATTAAAGTCTATACACTATTTCTATATATACTGTTCCACTGAGAGGAGTTAAGGAGAGAAAATGTAACTGTACTAAAGCTACTCAGGTGGGAGGGATCTGTGGTCCACACCAAATCCGTGGGAAGTGGTGGGGCCTTTCAATGGGCTGCTCATGATGCTGGCACCATTGAACATGAAGCCCCGAGACTCTATACCCTAAATGTCTGAACAATCACAGGAAGAAAAAAACTAACTCCCAAACTTGCCACAGGGGTGGCGAGATGGTCCATGTCTGATGTACCACATGCATTTGAACAATCTCAAAGGTAGCCATGATAACCTGAAGGCAAAAGATGTCCCCGAATTTTATTATATGTGGAAATCCTCAAAACCCTTGGGTAGAGGAGAGACCCAGGAGGAATGGAAGTTTATTACATATATATATATATAATTTTAATAGCATTAATCTTGACCAAAAGGGAATTGAGACACATTGATACAATTTAGTAGCATTAATTTAATAAAGCTGTGTGGTATTTCTTGTTCTTATACATAGGACACACGCACTTACAACGCTAAGCCTGTACCACCCAGAAGACATAACACCTCCCTTCTAGTCACTCCGTTCCTTCCTCAGGCCTTTCGGTTCCCCTTGCATTGTTGTATCGATCACTGCTCACGTGGAGAAGTCTGTTGATAATCATTTATGCAGGTCCTGTCACTTGGAAACCTTGCTGAACTCCAATAGTTGTCGGTTCATTATTTTGGACTTCCAATATAAATAAAAGTTTCCGTGCATATTTAAAAACAGTGTATGTTCTCATTCATTTGGGGAATATGAATAATAGTGAAAGGGAATATAAGGGAAGGGAGAAGAAGTGTGTGGGAAATATCAGAAAGGGAGACAGAACATAAAGACTTCTAACTCTGGGAAATGAACTAGGGGTGGTGGAGGGGGAGGAGGGCGGGGGGTGGGGGTGAATGGGTGACGGGCACTGAGGGGGACACTTAACGGGATGAGCACTGGGTGTTATTCTGTATGTTGGTAAATTGAACACCAATAAAAATTAATTTATAAAATAAAAAAAATAAAAAAAAAACAAAAAAAAAGATATATGGTATTTGTTATCTTCACGTGGGGAAAATTTAAAAAATTTAAACATTCCTCCAACACTGCTGTCCACTCAGCATTATACCCTGAGTGTTTTCCACCCTGGTGGTCGCATGAGGTCACATTTGATTCATACCCCCCCCCCAACTCGATATTTCCGAGAACCCCTCCCGTTCCACAGAGACACTCTCATGCTGAACTATCGTGTTGCAGTCCAAGCCTGGCCACACACAGTACATGTGGTACCACAGTGAGTCAGCCTCTGCCCCGAAGTGCTACATCTTGAATTATTCCACCTTCCAGCCTCATGCACCAACAGAACTGGATGATTACATCTCCCTCATCAGCTACTTGTACACCCAACATCGACACCCACCACCAACAATGTGGCCCCGCCCACCAGGAAGACCCTCACACACACTCTCACTCCCTTAGGGCCAATTCTGCAAAGACCACCCCAACCCAGGCCCCCAAGGATACTTTACATTCCTAAACCTCCATGGGGATGGCCATGTTAATCTGTGGCCCTTCTCAGCTTCACCCTATGCACCGAATCCAAGCAAACATGTGCACTGGGAGATGTTTGTGTTTGAGCCCCAGCTCCTCACATCCAAAATATCCTGTTACACCTAAATGATTTGGTCGCTTTGATATTTTCAACTTTTTATTATAAAATAACAGTAATGACTACAGACCTGAGTAGATATTAAGGATTATTTCTGTGGGGTAACTTCCTAGAAGCAGAATGATGGGAAGAAAGGCATTTTCATTTGCGAGGGTCTTTATACAAATTAATAAAACTGATTGTAAGATGCTTTCCAGAACTCCACAGTGTCTGAGGGAGCCTGTTGCCCAGCACCTCGCTAATATAGGTATGACCTTGATCTTGATCTTTTTTACATATTTGGTGATTATGAAAGCAAAAGGGTAGCTCTGGGCTACATAAAGTGTAATTTTTTTAAATTTATTGTGATGTTAAACATTTTTCATATGTTTAGATACATATTTCTTCTTTTGCAAATTTAGCATTTGTATACGTTGCTCATTCTTCCAATGAAGCGTTTGACTTTTCATACTGAATAATAGAAACATTAAGGATGTCTCCTTTTATTTGACAAATGTTTGAGCACCTAATATGTACCCAGAACTGTTCTAGGTACTGGTCACACAGCTGTGAACAAAATAGATTAAATTATTCTGCCTTTGGGGCTTACATTCTAATAGGCAGAGACAGAAAATAGGGTTATCAACAAACACAAGATGATGTGATAGGCTGGGATAGTGGCAGAGAAGGGGGACTCGAAGTCAGAAATGGTCTCTGACATGGCATTGACACTAGGACCAGCATGAAAAGAACACACAAGAGCATCTTTTTGTTTGAAGAGCATTTCAGACAGAGGGAACAGTAAGTGCAAAGGGCCTGGAGCAAAGATAAGTTGGGATTTCAAGGATTAGACAGAGAGCAGTAGGAGATGAAGAAGGGAGGTACACAGAGGGTAGATCACATAAGATCTCACAGGCCAGGGATGCCTGGGTGACTCAGCAGTTGAGCTTCTTGCCTTCCACTCAAGGCGTGATCCCTGGGTCCTGGAATCAAGTCCCACATTGGCTCCCTATGGGGAGCCTGCTTCTCCCTCTGCCTATGTCTCTGCCTCTTTCTGTGTCTCTTGAATAAATAAACAAATCTTTAAAAAAAAAAAAAAAGATCTCACAGGCCAAAATCAGAAATTAGGAGTTTTTTTTAAGTGCAATGAGACATCAGTGGATGATTTTAATATAGGGAAATTATAGAATTGATGTAGGTTTTAAACAGTTGCTCCAAATTCTGAGAAATATGGATTAGAGACAGGCCAAAAAAAATGCTATATACACAATGGAACATTACTTGGCCATAAGAAGGAAGGAAATCCTGCTATTTGTGACAACACAGATGGAAGTTGAGGGCATTATCCTAAGTAAGATAAGTCAGATGGAGAAAGACAAATACTGTGTGACACGCTTACATGTGGAATCTTAAGAAGCCTTGCTTGTATAGCATAGAGAATGTAGTCTGTGGTGGTGCAACAACACTGTACGGTGACAGCTGGTATTTACGATTGCGGGTGAGCATAGCGTGAAGTATAGACTCGTCCCGTCACTATGTCGTACCCCTGAAACTAATGTCACATTGTGTGTCAACTATATTTCAAAAAATAAATAAATAAGTCTGGGACCTCTGGGTGGCTCAGAAGTTGAGCATCTGCCTTTGGCTTAGAGCGTGATCCCAGTTCAGGGATCGAGTCCCACATCAGGCTCCCTGTAAGGAGCCTTCCTCTCCCTCTGCCTATGTCTCTGCCTCTCTCTGCGCTCTCATGAATAAATAAAATATGAAAATAAAAATAAATAAATAATCCTTACTTTCTAGTCTATTCCATTGGTTTATATAATGAAATTTTGTGCCAGTACTATCTTGTCTTGATTACTATAGCTCTGTAGAAGAGTCCGAAACCAGGGAGTGTGTTGCAGCCAGCTTCTGTTCTTTCTCAGGATTGCTTTGGCTATTCAGTGCCTTTGGCGGTTCCAGGTGAATTTTAGGGTTGTGTATTTTGTTTCTATGAAAAAAAAATACCACTGGAGGGGCACCTGGGTGGGTCAGTCAGTTAAGCATCTGCCTTTGGCTCAGGTCGTGATCTCAGGATCCTGGGATCCAGCCCCACATCCAGCTGCCCGCTCAGTGGGGAGTCTGCTTCTCCCTCTCCCTCTGTCCCTCCCCCTGCTTGTTCTCTCTCCCTCTCTCTCTCTCTCTCTCTCCCTCCCTCCCTCTCATATAAAATAAAATCTTTTTTAAAATACCACTGGAATTGTGATAGGGATTGCACTGAAGCATCTTTCTTATTGCCCCCCTTGAGCTGTCTCTACTTCACATGGTAAAGTGAAAAGTCTATCAGGAACAGAGAGCATCCCTGAGTATCCCAGTTTCCAGATCAGCACAGCCACCTGCAGCTCCTGTGAGTGTTGGCTGCTAAGAGCTCACAGCTATAGCCTTCTCTGGAGCAGTGCCCTCAGCCAAGGGATCCACCTCCCCAAAGGGGGTCACACTTCCACTCTGTGGGGCAGCCCATGGTCCGTGAGCAGTCAGGATGGACTCCAAAAGACCAAATCCCTTGCCTTGAGGCAGAACTGAGTCAGGGTGTAATTCACACTCCAGAGTGGCCCTAAGGATCAGACTAGACTCCAACTAAAACTCTATCTCTGCTCTGCTAGTTTCTGCTTCCTTCACTCCTTTACAGATCTCTTCTCCCTCAGTGATGCACTGGCCCCCAAACCCCTATCTCACATCTTTCTTTTTTTTAAGGAAACAAACCTAAGATACATCTCTTCCAAGTCAAAGCAAAAGTCCTAGGCTTGATATGAACAAGAACAACAATAATAATTGTATAATACATCAAAGCACTCCAGATCTTTCCAACCTGTCGCCAGGAGAAGAAGGTGATAAATACTGTGGAATCACCCACCTCTCCAAGTTCCCCAGGGCATGTTTAGTGGAATATTATCATTACTGGCATATTCTCCCTCTTTTTTCTCTATCTTGTCCCAATGGTCACTCTGTTGTCTACAGGAAACACTTACAATATGAGGCACATCCTCTTACCATGCAGATATTTCAATAGGTATTTAATTACAGGAAATGATAATAAATATTGTCCAAAAATGCATTGGAAGATGGAATTCCCTGCACTGCCAGAAGTCCTGGTCTGTGGCTGCCTTCCTTCTCTGTAATATATTCTTGCTCCATCTGTCATCTGCAATGACAAGAACCACCCTGGCTCAGCTGAACGCTTGCTAATTATCAAGGGCTTTTATCCCTGCCATGTTACTTGGAGTGAATGGAGCACATGGCCTCTCTCAGACCCTGCTGATAGAGTTCCAATCCTATATTAATGAGTGGACAAATGTATACAGGGCATGGGAGTGATTCTCCTGAAGCAGAACACACGTTAATGGGAGGAACAAGATGGATTCTACAGTCGAGCTAGGCAATAAGACTAACCACCAAGTAATAGCCATTAACAATGTAACACAACTAGAATCAAATGCCAAAGCCTGCAGTTCTAACACACGGAGAATGGGTGTCAGTGACCAGGGAGAGCTGGAATAGCCAGAGAATGTTTCCCACAGAAACTCCAGAAATGGATGTTTAAGGAAGGTCAACAAACAAGCTACTCATGGTATAGATTCAAATGAAGCATGTTTAGGGATCCCTGGGTGGTGCAGCGGTTTGGCGCCTGCCTTTGGCCCAGGGCGCGATCCTGGAGACCCGGGATCGAATCCCACATCGGGCTCCCGGTGCATGGAGCCTGCTTCTCCCTCTGCCTGTGTCTCTGCTTCTCTCTGTCTCTCTGTGACTATCATAAATAAATTTAAAAAATGAAGCTTGTTTAGACTTCATTAGCCTCATTGAGGCATTAGCCTCATGCCTCCCTGAATCAGTAATCCACCCTTCCTAATGAAATCCTGAGTGGACAGTGCAGCTCACTTCCAGCCCCTGAGATCAGACTTGACATAAGGTCTAAGGGTGGGCACAGTGTAAAGAGGACTTCACCAGGAGTCCTCAGAATTCCAGTCCTGGCACCACCACTAACTGACTGGGACAGCAGGACACTGAGGGAAGAGCAAAGAGAAACCAGTTTCATTCCCTACAGCATCTGCAAATGAGCTTTGAGACTAACATGAGTTCGGAGTCTCGATGAAATCCCACAAGATTTGTTTTTAATGTGTGGGGAGATGAGATAATGAGCTCAAGTGTGTTCTCCCTGACAAGGCTAGCTGTTCCTGGGAGCCCCGAGGCTGTCCCAGTTGCTGACACATGATTCAGGACAACCTTTGTGTGCACTGCGTCCTTCCCCCAAAACCATCCTCAAAGCATTTTAAATATCTCGCTGGTTTGCTTAGTAAGAAGAAACTTAGAATCTGTCAGCTACATTCATCTATCTGAGCAATCTCAGCTGCCTACTACAGAATGCTTAAGTGAACTAGATTAGTTCAATTCCAAATCAAAGATGATTCCAACTGGAGTATCCCACCAGGTAATTAAGGTGTAATTGTGACCTTGGTAATGTTGAAGATATTCTCTCTGAAGTAAGTAAGCTTGCACACAAGCTAAGGAAGGTAAAACTGGACAGAGAATCTGGCCATTGTCTTGGGAACCTGTCATCTGATGGGACTATGTTCAGACTGGGATTTCAGCTCTTGTATGAAGTACACAAGATTTTTTGTTTGTTTGTTTTTGGTGGTTTTTGTTGTTGTTTTAGAAACCTATAGCTATAATCTCTTTGGATTTATGTATCACTAGATAAATTTTAGAAAATATATTCCACATATGAGTAAAATCATATGGTATTTGTCTTTCTCTGACTGACTTACTTCACTTAGCATAATACACTCTAGCTCCATCCATGTCATTGCAAATGGCAAGATTTCATTCTTTTTATGGCTGAGTAGTATTCCGTTGCATATGTGTACCACATCTTCATCATAGAGGAAGAAAAGAAAGAGGGTAAACCAAGAAACAGACTCTCAACTTATAGAGAACAGACTAGGGGTAACCGGAGGGGAGGTGGATACGGGAATGGGTTAAATAGGTGATGGAGATTTAGGAGAGCACTTATGGTGAGGAGCATCAGGCATTTTGTGAAGGTGTGAAAAGACTGTTTTCCATCTGAAAATAATATTACATTGTATACTAACCAACTGGAACTTAAATAAAAACTTTTTTAGACAGACAATATAAACAGTTTCATGGGGCAGGGGTGGGATACTAGACTGCAAAGCTTAGATCCAAGACTTCACTATAAATTACTGTACTACCTGTGATTATGTTGATGGTAGGATTAATCATACATACTAGAGCTTTGGTTTTGGAATAAGACAGACCTGGATTAGAATCTGGGCTTTCTCAGGGTGCCTGGTGAGCTTAATCATAGAACGTGTGACTCAGATTTTGGTGTTATGAGTTCAAGCCCATGTTGGGTGTAGAGATTACTTTAAAAAAAAAAAAAAAGAATCTGGGCTCTTCCACTGACTAGTCATGTGACCTTGGACAAGTTACTTAACTCTTCAAGTTTTAGTTTCCTTTGGAACAAAATAATGCCTCTATCACAGATCATTGTGAGAATTACATAGCATAATGTATGCAGGATGTTTAACATTCTGATTGGCATGGAGAAGATGCTCAACAAATGGCTACCAAGACTAGGAAAAGAAGGGTACTACAGTGGTACAGCACCCCAATTTGGGGCTCAGGGAGACCAGGGTTAAGATATAAACCTCTGGGGCACCTCCAGTGGTTGAGGGTCTGCCTTCAGCTCAGGTCGTGATCCTGGGGTCCTGGGATCAAGTCCCACATTGGGTTCCTCGCTGGGAGTCTGCTTCTCCCCCTGCCTATGTCTCCGCCTCTCTCTGTGCCTCTCATGAATAAATAAAATCTTTTTTTTAAAATCTAAACATCTTCTCTTTCTAGCTGTGAAACCACCAGCAAAATACTTAATGTTTGGAAACCTCAGTTTCCTCTACTGTAAAATAAAGATAAATATTCTCTTCTAATGAGATCAGGTTGGAATGAAATAAAGCCTTTACAGTGCTTAGCATGCTATCAGACTCAGGGCAAGAGCTCAGTAAATATTGACAATAATATTTTTAGACCAATCCTTGTAAGGTGAGGAAAGTTAACTTGTGTAGCACCTTCATTGTCCCCAAAGGATGCAACCTTTGCAAGAAAGAGAAAGAATAATTCTGGAGAAGATTCCAAGTGAAACTAAGCAAAGATTTAGTAGCCATCTCTTCTCTAAAGTCTTCCTCCTAGGTAAGACCATCTCTCTTTCCTCATTCCCTCCAGAGATCTCATATTTGTCTACACTACATATTTTAATCAAATCATATTATAAGAAATAAAATATATATATTTATATTACTATATATATACATATATATATATACATATTACAAGTAATAATGTCAATAAGTCCCTAAGCCTTCCTCAAGTGTCTGCTGGCCAAAAACCTTGGTTTTCCCTCTTGGAAGCTGTTATGTGTTCAAGAAGTCAGTAGCTACCCTCTACACTGGCCCAATCCAAGATGCTTGGATTCTCCTTCCCACATAAGATCATACAAAACTGGGCGGAACCAACTGGTCCTGAAATTCTTCTTCCTGGAAGGTATACTGGAAATTGCCTCTCTGGAAAAAAAATCAGACTCTACCACATTAGGGGAAAATCCATTCTAACTTTTCAAAAACTCATTATTATAGTCCCATTTTGTTACTAAGCAAATTGGGACTGGTTAAGCAGCTTCTTCAAGAACATACTAAAGGAGAGATTGGGTCCAACTAAGCCTATCTTAACCCAAAAGGAAAGATGAAGAAGAAAAGACATGGACCACCAAAAAACTCCAAAATCAAACTTAATCCTCTTTCCCTATGGGAGTTGAGTATTTATCCAATAGTCTTAGAAGTACCATGATTTTAAAAGTTGATACTTGAGTCTGCAGAAAAAGTAATTTCCTTCCCCTAAGAGGACAGCATAATATGAAGCAAAGACCACAGAATTTGAAATTAGAAGGTCTCAGATTCAGATGTTGCTTCCTAGATGTCTGGTAAGTTAGGCAACCTCTTTAACATCTCTGAACCTCACTTTACTTATCCATACAATAGTCATGGCTATACCCAACTTTTGGAGCTGTTGGAAAGATTAGAGTCAAAGTATGAGATGGGCTTAGCATGCATGTGGCACAAAGCCGGCATGGCTGCATCTTTACCCCAGTGATCTGGGCCACCTCCTCCCTGGTCATGCGCATTGAACAGTCTTGTCTCAGAATCAGAGGAAACTCCAGGATCTCCCCATGAGATAGACAAAATGGTCTATGACAGCTTCAGAATTAGAGGGTGAGAAAGATGTTGAAATCGGGCAAGCTTTTTCATGATCTGAAAACAGGATCTGATTACCCAAAGAACTGCAGGAAGATTCCTTTAATTTCAGTAATCATAGAGATGCGATTAAATGCAGAAAGGCAGCAAAACAAATTCATTGCAAAAAGCACAGAATTTGCCATCAAACCATTATCGTTCAGAACCCAGCTCTTTCATTTATTAAACTGGGTCACCTTAAACAAATTCATCTCCCAGTAGTTCAAATTCCTTACCAGTTAAAAAAAAACATTAAAAAATAAATAGATAAGATAACAGCCCTCAAAGGGCTGTTTCTAGGATACTGTAAGATAATTTTTGCCAAGCCTCAACATCTTTGGTGGAATGGATAAGTAAATGTGCTGTAAGCATACCAAGGAAAACCATAGCAAAACCAGAAAGAACAAATTAGATTTACCTACATGACATGGACAAATCACAAAAATGTAGTGCATGGGGGGGGGAAGGATTTGTATCACAAGACCACGTATGTAAATTTTAAACCACATCAAAATCACTGTATTTTTTAAAAGCACACATATTTTTAAATCAACATGAAAGGATAAACACGGAAGGATATATATTTTGCATACACTAGATTGGTTACCTATGAGGAGCAAGGGAAGGATTGGGTATGGTGAGAGAAGGAAGGAAAATTAATAAAGTGAAAAGGAGCCTTGCCTTGATCAGTAATGATGACTTATCTGGAACTGGCAAGTATGATGAACTCAATTTCAGACCTGAGATCCATAAGTAACAAATCACTTAAAATAGTGCCTACATATTTTATTTACTCAGTAATTTTTAGCTAAAGAGTATGTATGTTCTAGCATAGATATTAGGAAAGTCCTTTCAAAAGCCTCATTTAACCCATATACCTAGACTACAAATCATGGTTTGTGAGAGACAAAAGAATTTTAATGATCATACAACCTAGCCCTACCATTTTGTCGAACAGAAAATAAAGCCCAAGGAGGGAAGTGAATTTTAAAAAGGAGACTCAGCTACTTGGTGTCTAGAGGTGACAACCATGGAACTTGACTCATCCCCAGTCCTAGCTGCTGGAGTCAGGTTGGGGAAACAACTTCCAGAAACCATGTTTTATATGATACATTAGTGTCTCTCCTTTATTAGTGACCTCTTATTTGAGCTGGAGGAAGCTCCCAAGATTCAAATGGTAAAGATTAAAGGTTGCTGGCTGGCTCAGTGAGAAGAGCATGAGACTCTTGATCTCAAGGTCATGAGTTCAAGCCCCACATTGGGTGTAGAAATTACTTAAAATAAAAATAAATAAGTAAACTTTAAAAATATAGTAAGTAAAATGGTAAAAATTAAAGTGGAAAGAAAGATTTTAGCTATTTTTTATTATTATTACTGAGCTATAACTGACTTATAATATTATGTAAGTTTAAGCTTACAATGTCAGTTTGAAATATTTATACATTGCAATATATATAGTGTTAACTAGCACCTCTATCACCTCCCACAGTTATTGAGTCCTCTTTGTGGTGAGGATAATTAAGAACTAGTCTTTTAGCAACAACAGTGTTGTTGACTATGATACAATATTTATAATACAATATTGTTGACTATAATCACTATGCTGCCCATTTGATCTCCGAACTCTTATCTGCCAGTTACAAGTTTTTACTCTTAAACTGCATCTTTTTAATGCCATCTAAAAGGCTTTTGACCACATACTAAATAATTATATAATTGTATTTTTTAATAATAAATTTATTTTTATTGGTGTTCAATTTGCCAACATACAGAATAACACCCAGTGCTCATCCCGTCAAGTGCCCCCCCTCAGTGCCCGCCAACCAGTCACCCCCACCCCCCGCCCTCCTCCCCTTCCACCACCCCTAGATCGTTTCCCAGAGTTAGGAGTCTTCCATGTTCTGTCTCCCTTTCCGATATTTCCTACCCATTTCTTCTCCCTTCCTCTCTATTCCCTTTCACTATTATTTATATTCCCCAAATTAATGAGACCATATAATGTTTGTCCTTCTCCAATAATTTTAAAAACCACATTGGTGGGTAATATGAGGGACCTGTCAACATAAACAGCAGATTCATCATCTTCCAACTTCTGAAAGCCTTTCATGAGAGGAAGAATTAAATTTGCTGTGAGGGTCTGGAAGGAGTAGAACTGAAACCCATGTGTGGAAGATAAAAGAGAGAGAGAAAGAGAGATTACAGATCCAAAACAAGAATTAGCAGCTAGAACTGTCCACAGATGGAGGCTGATACGCTATCCAGATCATCAGGCAGACGGTATGCAGTAGAGGACACTTCAGCATCCCATGGGGACTAGAACACATGCTGACCAGTTTCTTCCCAAATCTGAGTCTGTATACCTCTCGTCTTCACAGAAATTTCCAAATACAAACCAGAATTAATTGGAATCAGAAACACCAGCTCAAGGCTCAGTTCCAAAAAAATGTGGAAGAACATTGATGCCCAAGGAGAATCAGCCAGGTACAGAATTTCTCAAAAGCAAGCTCTATAAATTGGCCCAGGAATATAAAGCTAATTTCCACCATAGGGAGAAAGAATCTGTCCTTCACTTCTGGGATTTTGTTGTTCCTGTTGTTACTTCTCATCTTCAGATCAATTGTACAAATTGAATTCATGGCCAAGAATAATCTCACCACAGTAACAGAGTTCATTCTCATGGGCTTTACAGACTACCACATGTGGGAGATTACCCTCTTCCTGATGTTTCTCATTTTCTATATTGTCACGCTTCTGGGGAACGTGGGAATGATCATTCTGATCCAAGTGGATGTCCAACTCCACACCCCCATGTACTTCTTCCTGAGCCATCTCGCCCTGCTGGATGCCTGCTATGCCTCAGTGATCACCCCTCAGATCCTGGACACACTGGCCACAGGCAAGACAGTCATCTCCTTTGGCCAGTGTGCTACGCAGTTCTTTTTCTTCACCATCTGTGCAGGCACAGAGTGTTTCCTGCTGGCAGTGATGGCCTATGACCGCTGTGTCGCTATTAGCAACCCACTGCTCTACACTATGGTCATGAATCCCAGAATCTGCTGGGGCTTGGTGGTTGGAGCCTACGTCTGTGGGGTGTCAGGAGCCATCCTGCGTACCACATGCACCTTCACCCTCTCCTTCTGTGACCACAATCAGATCAACTTCTTCTTCTGTGATGTCCCACCCCTGTTGAAGCTAGCCTGCAGTGACACAACAAACACGGAGATTGTCATTGTCTTCTTTGGCAACTTTGTGATCTTGGCCAATGCCTTGGTCATTCTGATATCCTATCTGCTCATCATCAAGGCCATTCTGAAGGTGAAGTCTCCAGGTGGCAAGGTCAAGACTTTCTCCACATGTGCCTCCCACCTCACTGCTGTGGCCCTTTTCTTTGGGACTCTCATCTTCATGTATCTGCGGAGTAGCTCCAACAAGTCCCTGGAGGAAGACAAGGTCGTGTCTGTCTTCTACACTGTGGTCATTCCCATGCTAAACCCTCTGATCTATAGCCTAAGAAACAAAGATGTGAAAGCAGCCTTCAGAAAGGTCACTAGTAGATTCCAGGTGTCCCAGAGTGTGTAGATATGAGTGACAGGACCTCTCCTCTTGGTCCATTTTCTTCCCATATCAATAGATCCTAATAGGTCCCAACATTATATGCAAATTAGATCCACAAATAGAGAGAAGGTAGATTGGTATCAGCAGGCACACAAGAAAAACTGCAAATATAGTAAAATTCATTTCCAGCAGTCCCATGATGCTTTTTTCTCCTCTCCTCCCACCTCCAGTCCATTCCTTACCACACAACAATCTTATGATACTCTTTGATATCTTAACTTACAGAATTTCAGGGGCCCAGAGGGTCTTGAGTTTATCTCATCCCACCCTGCATCTTTGCAGCCATGCTTAGGCTTCCATTTTTCCTTCTCATTTTTTGCTTCCATTAATATTTGTATTTTTCTGTGTCAAAGATTCCATGTAGGAATTCTAGTGATCAATGCTAAATAGTCTTTTTTTTCTTTTAATACACGAATAACTGATAACCTCAGTAAGCAAGGAGTGCTGTATAAGACAAAACCAAGTCTCCAAATGGCCAAGGGAAGGGAGTGTTTGAGAACAGGCCTTCCTCTTCACCATTCTAGTCTTGAGACACCCTCTAGGGCAGCTTTCCTTCTTACTCATGCCACAACGATGAAATTTGCAAACTGCCTTACCACTTGATGGCTCCCTGGCTCTGTTATTCCTTCTCATACCTCCAAGATGAACTAAGCCACCTTACCTCTGGCTCCTCAATTGAAAACTCCCTGGTTCCTGATGAACAAAACGCATTGCATTTTTTCCCCAGTCACATTGTCTGCTTTGTGAACAATCCCTATCTATCAAGTATCCCATTCCCAGGAACAGCAAAGTCAGGAAACAAAGACCTTCCAGCAGAAAGTCTGAGAAGAGGAGAAAGTAACTAACTCCTGCATGACACAGCAAACACTTCAGGGCAGAGTCTTCTTTGCTCATTGCAGAACACACTCCAAGTTCAGATCTGGAACAGATAAGCTCTTGAGAATTGCTTTTGAACAGATTTTTATGGCACATGCTTGGACTCATTTGAGCCTCATGGAAACCCTGTAAGGCAAATAAGAAGACAGGGTTGAATAGAAGATTTCCATTTTGCAGTTAAGAAAATGCTTTTTCATAATCCTTTTGCTCAGAGTACCTTTGTTCAGAGCAGGCAGTGGTAGGGCATGGCTTTCAGACTCAAGTTTATATCCAAATCTCAATTCTACCACTAATTTGCTGTGAAATCTATGGTAAATGGCTTCATTTCTCAGATTCTAATTTTTGTCAGGTCTAAAATAAATACAACAACTCCTAATTCAAAAGCATATTATAAAAAAAATAAATAAATAAGATGAGGGGCACATGGCTATCTTGGTTGGAAGAACATGCAACTCTTGACCTGAGGGTTGTAAATTCCAGCCAATGTTGGGCTTGAAATAAGTAAATGAGGCGATGAATAAGAAATCTCCTAGCACAAGAGTGTCTGATGGCTCAGTCAGTTAAGTGTCCAACTCTTGATTTCCGCTCAGGTCATGGTCTAAGTGTCATGAGCTTGAGCCCTGGGTGGGGCTTTATGCTTATCAGGGAGTCTGCTGGAGATTGCCCCACTCCCTCTCCCTCTGCCCTTCATCACTCACCCAACCCTACTCTCTCACTCTAAATAAATAATACTTTAAAAAAATAAACCTTTTTTTAAAAAAATAAAACTTTTTTTTAATCTCCTAGCACAAATCCATTGCTCAATATGGATTGACATATTGACTCATTGCCCTAGCTCCTAATAATGAAATAATAATAATGATGAAAGCTCCTATTATATGCCAGATACCATTCTAAGAAGTTTTATATGCATTTAAACAACACTATGATGCCTTAGCCACCCTATGATAGGTGCAATTACTATCCCCACTTAGACATGAGTAAACTAGGATACAGAGAAGTTAAAATAAGTTTCCCAAGGTCACAGATTGTTCTCTTCCTTCCCCTCTCCCTCACTTTCACCCTAGGCCTTGCTACAATTCCATTGCCATTAATAAAAATGAAACAGATCTTGAACAAGTAATAGTGAAAGTCAGTGAACTGCAGAAGATGAATAACTCAAACCTTTTCACCCAAGAAATAAAACAAACATGGGTGTCTAGCTGAGGTGGGGGTACATTTATCTGCATCCCACATGGTCAAGAATAACCAAGAGATGTCTTTGTATTGAACATATTGTCGTGTGCCTCTATTGGACCTTGATGTTATGAGAAGTTGGTCTTCCATGGCCCCCCATATGGGAACCATTGTATTATAATTGCCCACCACCCCACCTACAGTTGATTGGTTCAGAAATGAGCACCTGGGGCACCTGGGTGGCTCAGTGGTTGAGTGTCTGCTTTTGGCTTAGGTTGTGATCCTGGGGTCTTGGGATCGAGTCCCACATCAGGCTCCCTATAGAAAGCCTGCTTCTGTCTCAGCCTATGCCTCTGCCTCTCTGTGTGTCTTTCATGAATAAATAAATAAAATCTTTTTTAAAAAGGGAAAAAAATGAACACCTGACCCAGTGTAGGTTTAATAAAAATTTTTCCCTGGGCATTATGAAACTGAACATGTGAAAGAGATTCAGAACAAGAGTCCAGGCTGACCAAGGTGGAGAAGTCAAGATAGATTTTTTAAATGAAGCAGTTATTCAAAGAGAATGGCAATAATAGACTAAAAAAGAGCCCTGACAAGTTCCATTCCCTGCTTCCCAGTGCACTGAGGGGCAGCCATAGTAGTTTTCTTACTTCCTTAAGACATACTGTGTTTGGTGTTTAGGCTCCAAGACTAAAATCCCCTTTGGGAACTAATTCAAGCTTAGTCATTAGGTTCAAAAAATTCCATACTTGTAGAACTCTAATGAAGAGGAGTTCTTCAGCATGTTATAGTAGATCTGTATTCATGCACACTGATTATATTCACCCCTTAAAGAAAGAAAGGACTGGGTCTCAGTATCCTTTGTACTTCTATCATACTCTCATTATAGAAGAAACTTCCCCACCTAGAGCTCTTTGTTTAGATAACCACTGTTCTAGCATTTGCCCTTGCCCTTCAAGTGATAGACTAGAATAAGCCTCTGACCCCACTTTCATCAACACATGAACAGAGTAGAGAGCCATAAAGTGCTCTAGAGTTATATAATGGTTATTAAGAAAAACCAATAAAGTCATCTCCCTCTTAAGGGTCTAAACGGAAAAATAAGGGGAAAGATGAAGTTATTTGAGAAACGAAACTCACAAATTATAATTAGAAGTGGAAAAAATGGCTGTGTCATGTTAATGGCAGACCAGAGAGAAAATGAGCAAAGTCAGATGCTGAGGAGGCAGCAATATAACCCAGTCCCTTGTGCTGCATTAGATCTTCCAAGTCTTGAATTATGTTCCAGACTGAGTTCTAGGCTCAGGGCTCTCCATAGATCCCTGAGAAATCCCTGCCTCCCTCTGAAGCATAAGAATCTTAGCCATAGACCCACATTCTGCTAGACAATCTGAGTGGGTCTCTGTCTAAAATATCTAGCAACTCATTGCCCTAGTTCCTAATAATGAAATAATAATAATGATAATAGCTCCTATTATATGCCAGACCCTATTCTAAGAAGTTTTATATGCATTTAAACAACACTATGATGCTTTAGCAACCCTATGATAGGTGCAATTACTATCCCCACTTAGACATGAGTAAACTAGGATACAGAGAAGTCAAAATAAGTTTCCCAAGGTCACAGAAGCCACAAAAACCATAGATTTGAGCTCAGGAAATCTAGTTCCAGAAATTCCATTCTTATCTATGGTATTATATCACCTTTGAATGCCATTTTATACACAACTGTCCCTTCTTTGATACAGAATCATTTAAGGCAAAATAGCCTTGCTCATTAGGCTCTTTCTCCAGGAATCAGAAAAAAATGGTTTTCCTCCTTCAGAACTGGAAGTCATGTGAAAAAAATTCAAAGTTGGATGGAGAGGTCTGCAAAAGATGAAATATGAAAGACCACTTTAACAAAGAGAGGATCTTACTTTTCACAAATGCCTATGCACCTGCAGGTTCTTGGCTAAGCCACTAAAACAAAAACTGGAAGAAATTCCACATAAAGGGTGTTCCATGAAGATTCATTCAGAATCCACACGAAGCTGGGGTGAAGAGACCCTATTCTCTGAGACAGCTAAGATGCCACCAGGGCATTTAGGTCAACGTCAGCCATAATGCATGTCCCAGACAAGGCAGCTCTGTTGACACTTGAGAGAATAAGAGCAACACTGATTCTCAGATATACCTACCAGGCACTAAATCCAAGTTCAGTTGACAGAATGAAAGCAACACTGATTCTCAGATCTACCAACCAGACAGTAAGTCCAAGTTCTTTACATTCAACTTCTCTTAATAAAAGGAAGGAGGTCAGGAGAGACTCATGCCTTCTTCCCAACATCTTCTGCAGGCCTACAAAATAGAAACTGCACAAATCATTCTTCCCCCATAATCAACCTACAAGACCTACTCCTTTACTTTATTCAGGTCCCTCCTAAAGTGTGGCCTCATTTTGGAGAATTCTTTCCTGACCATCATATCTGAAATAATAACTCCCCTATTGCCAATTACTTTCTATTCCCCCCTACTCTGCTATTTATTCTTTAAGACACTTAACAATACTTGATATCTGTTTGTTTTTATCACTGCCCCTAGTAGAATGTTCTTTATTGTTGCCCCCATAAAAGCAAAGACTGTCTGGATTTTTCGTGCACCTTCTGGCTCACAGTAGGTGTTAAATAAATATCTAATGAAAAGCATTAAGAACATAGAAATGAATAGGACTTTCATTTCTGGCAGTACAGTGGACTGGGGTTTTTCTAACCAATCTCACTCCTAAAGGACATGAAAAAAATAAATAAAAAGGTGAAAAGACACAAAGAAATCAAAGGCTGAACATCCATGGGAAAATAAGAACTCAAAGAAGTAAGCAAAATATTGAAACTATGTTTGCCTTCAAGAGCATCACTCATGAGGATATCTTAGTTGTCTATTGCTGTTAATTGGTACCTTAGGGGCTCTTGGCTGGCTCAGTCAGTACAGCATGCAATCCTTGATCTCAGGGCCATGAGTGCAAGCCCCACATTGGATGTGGAGCCTACTTTAAAAAAATAATGAATAAATAAACAAACAAACAAATAGCTAGCTTGAAACAGCAAACAATAGCACCGTTTCTGTGGGTGAGGAAACCAGGCACAGGTTAGTTGGATTAGTTGGTAGCTGGCTTACGGTCTCACGAAACTAATTAAGATGTTGGCCAGGGCTCTCATTATGTTGATAAGACTTGAGTCCACCCCTCTGTTGGCTGAGTATGCCCATTCCTTGGTACATGGTCCTCTCCATAGAGAAACTCACACATGACTCTCATGGGAGCAGGTGCCCAAGGCAGACACCATAGTCCTTTTGAAACCTAATCTCAGAGGTAACATCCCATCACATCCCTAAATGTGTCAGTACTCATTAAAGAGGTTCTGTTGAAGTCACCAAGTATAAGTGTATTATTATCTAAGTATTTCTTTACTTTGGTTAATAATTCGTTTAAGTATTTGGCAGCTCCCACATTCGGGGCATATATATTGAGGATTGTTAAGTCCTCTTGTTGGATAGATCCTTTAAGTATGATATAGTGTCCCTCTTCGTCTCTCACTACTGTCTTCGGAGTGAATTTTAGTTTATCTGATATAAGGATGGCTACCCCTGCTTTCTTTTGAGAACCATTTGAATGGTAAATGGTTCTCCAACCTTTTATTTTCAGGTTGTAGGTGTCCTTCTGTCTAAAATGAGTCTCTTGTAGACAGCAAATAGATGGGTCCTGCTTTTTTATCCAGTCTGAAACCCTGCGCCTTTTGATGGGGTCATTAAGCCCGTTCACGTTCAGAGTTACTATTGACAGATATGAGTTTAGTGTCATCATGATATCTATTTAGTACTTGTTTTTGTGGATTGTTCCACTGAACTTCTTCTTAAAGGGGAATTTTAAGAGTCCCCCTTAAAATTTCTTGCAGAGCTGGTTTGGAGGTCACATATTCTTTCAGTTCCTCCTGTCTTGGAAGCTCTTTATCTCTCCTTCCATTTTGAATGAGAGCCTTGCTGGATAAAGTATTCTTGATTGCATGTTCTTCTCATTTAGGACCCTGAATATATCCTGCCAGCCCTTTCTGGCCTGCCACGTCTCTGTGGAGAGGTCTGCTGTTACCCTAATATTCCTCCCCATGAAAGTCAGGGACTTCTTGTCTCTTGCTGCTTTAAGGATCTTCTCTTTATCTTTGGAATTTGCAAGCTTCACTATTAAATGTCGAGGTGTTGAACGGTTTTTATTGATTTTAGGGGGGGATCTCTCTATTTCCTGGATCTGAATGCCTGTTTCCCTTCCCAGATTGGGAAAGTTTTCAGCTAGGATTTGTTCAAATACATATTCTGGCCCTCTGTCCCTTTCGGCGCCCTCGGGAACCCCAATTAAAAAATGAACTATTGGGACTTCATCAAGATAAGAAGCTTTTGCACAGCAAAGGATACAGTCAACAAAACTCAAAGACAACCTACAGAATGGGAGAAGATATTTGCAAATAACATATCAGATAAAGGGCTAGTTTCCAAAATCTATAAAGAACTTATTAAACTTAACACCAAAGAAACAAACAATCCAATCATGAAATGGGCAAAAGACATGAAGAGAAATCTCACAGAGGAAGACATAGACATGGCCAACATGCACATGAGAAAATGCTCTGCATCACTTGCCATCAGGGAAATACAAATCAAAACCACAATGAGATACCACCTCACACCAGTGAGAATGGGGAAAATTAATAAGGCAGGAAACAACAAATGTTGGAGAGGATGTGGAGAAAAGGGAACCCTCTTACACTGTTGGTGGGAATGTGAACTGGTGCAGCCACTCTGGAAAACTGTGTGGAGGTTCCTCAAAGAATTAAAAATAGACCTGCCCTACGACCCAGCAATTGCACTGTTAGGGATTTACCCCGAAGATTCAGATGCAATGAAACGCCGGGGCACCTGCACCCCGATGTTTCTAGCAGCCATGTCCACAATAGCCAAACTGTGGAAGGAGCCTCGGTGCCCATCGAAAGATGAATGGATAAAGAAGATGTGGTTTATGTATACAATGGAATATTACTCAGCCATTAGAAACAACAAATACCCACCATTTGCTTCAACGTGGATGGAACTGGAGGGTATTATGCTGAGTGAAGTAAGTCAGTCGGAGAAGGACAAACAGTGTATGTTCTCACTCATTTGGGGAATATGAATAATAGTGAAGGGGAATATAAGGGAAGGGAGAAGAAATGTGTGGGAGATATCAGAAAGGGACACAGAACATAAAGACTTCTAACTCTGGGAAATGAACTAGGGGTGGTGGAAGGGGAGGAGGGCGGGGGGTGGGGGTGAATGGGTGACGGGCACGGAGGGGGACACTTGACGGGATGAGCACTGGGTTTTATTCTGTATGTTGGTAAATTGAACACCAATAAAAATTAATTTATATAAAAAAAAAATAAAGAGGTTCTGTTGATCAAAAATATGATTAAGAAGATGAAAATCAGGGTGCCTGGCTGGTTCAGTCAGTAGAGCATGCAACTCTTGATTTCTTGGTTGTGAGTTCAAGCCCGCCCCCCCCTCCCCGTTGGACATGGAGTATACTCTAAAAATATAAATAAACAAAAAGAGAGATAAACTTCAGCTTATTAAAAAAAGAAGATGAAAAATCAGGACACAAAATGTGAGAAAATATTTTTAAGATTTGCAATCACATCTACTATCATGTGTGTGTGTGTGTGTGTGTGTGTGTGTGTGTGTGTGTGTAAAAGTGATTAAGAGGGGAAGGGTTGGGCGGCCCTGGTAGCTCAGCAGTTTAGCACCACCTTCAGCCCAGAGCCTGATCCTGGAGACCTGGGATTGAGTCCCACATCGGGCTCCCTGCATGGAGCCTGCTTCTCCGACTACCTGTGTCTCTGCCTCTCTCTCTCTCTCTGTCTCTCTCTGTCTCTCTCTTTGTCTCTCATGAATTAAATAAATAAATAAATAAATAAATAAATAAATAAAAGGGTTAAAAGAAAAAGAAAAGGTAGTACAAATGCTCAAACAGGCAATTCACAAGGAGACTGTCGCAATAACCAATATATCTATGAAGAGATGCTTATTATCCTTAGTAATCAGGAAAATCAAATTAAAAACACAATATGCATAATACCCTCCAGTTCCATCCACGTTGAAGCAAATGGTGGGTATTTGTTGTTTCTAATGGCTGAGTAATATTCCATTGTATACATAAACCACATCTTCTTTATCCATTATGCTGAGTGAAGTAAGTCAATCGGAGAAGGACAAACAGTGTATGTTCTCACTCATTTGGGGAATATGAATAATAGTGAAGGGGAATATAAGGGAAGGGAGAAGAAATGTGTGGGAGATATCAGAAAGGGACACAGAACATAAAGACTTCTAACTCTGGGAAATGAACTAGGGGTGGTGGAAGGGGAGGAGGGCGGGGGGTGGGGGTGAATGGGTGACGGGCACGGAGGGGGACACTTGACGGGATGAGCACTGGGTGTTATTCTGTATGTTGGTAAATTGAACACCAATAAAAATTAATTTATAAAAAAAAACACAATATGCTCACTATATAAGCAAAAATTTTTAAGTATGACACCACTCTATTAACAAATATGTAAAAAATTAGTATAAACTAGTTTAACTAATTTAGTAGGAGTATTATCAAATTAAATTTTGTAAAATATTTTGGCATTAACCTTTAAAAGTCAAAGATACACATAACCAATAGCCCAGATATTTCAATGACCTAGGTATACACAATGAAGAAATTCTTGCCCATGCCCACCAGGATATAGGTTCATACATGTTCATAAAACATTGTAATAACATAAAACCCAAAACACTTACCTTTAGTTTTTTTTTAATTTTTTTTTAAATTTTTATTTATTTATTTATGATGGTCACACAGAGAGAGAGAGAGAGGCAGAGACACAGGCAGAGAGAGAAGCAGGCTCCATGCACCGGGAGCCCGACGTGGGATTCGATCCCGAGTCTCCAGGATCGTGCCCTGGGCCAAAGGCAGGCGCCAAACCACTGCGCCACCCAGGGATCCCTACCTTTAGTTTTTTATTCTTCCAATCCAGAGTGTGTATGTGATGGCTGGAGCCTGAGAGCCATTATGGACCATAAAGTAAACTTGAAACTGGAAGCCACACTCAGAAAGCAGCAGAGCAGAAAGCCCCTGATGACCCTTTTAAGCCACCATACCAGCAATAAGCTGCCTTCTCTCCAGCCTCCTTTTATGTAGGATAGAAATAAGCATTAATCTTATTAAAGAAAACAACTAGAAAATAAATACATGTATATATGTGTGCATGTCTATATACATACAGTCCAAAAATATGCTTAACTAAGCCATATTGTTAGTATACATGAATGGATGAAATGGCCCTCCCCTTCTCCTTGGCAACAACAAAATAGGATTCAAGGCACCCTGCTTTGTTGTTGTTACCGATTTTCCACCAGTACAGTGGTCTTCCTCCATTTCAAAGTTACATACATTGTAAGACTGCACACTATCCCCACAGAATACTCTGGAAGGCAGATGCTTACACTTGATGCTCAAGACCTTGCCACAGATAAAATGGAAGTAGTGTGTGGCCCACTGAGGGCTAAGGAACTTGTATTTATGGTCCAGTCAGGCTTCCCAGGAATGGTGAAGCTTGAACTGGGTCTGGAGGGAGGCATAAGTGAACAAACCAGACTTATAGGAAAGCCAGCCTGATGGAATGGGCTACCATAGTCCCAGTCTCCTCCCCACCATAGCCACCTTCTCCCATCACTTCTCACCATCCCGCACAACCTCCAGCTGGCAGCTGAGAAGCTACATGAGGTCGGGAGAGGCATGCAACCCTTCTGGGCCTGTTCCTTCATCTGTGATGTGTCAATGTAAGTCTGGATTCTCTCTCAGGTTTTTTTTTTCCCCAGTCCTGGAAGAAATGACATGAAGGTGACAATGTTCACTCCCTGAGGAACATGGGAAATGGTGTTATTCAGGTTTTCTACTTATCGCCCTGAGCCTTTTAATCCCCAGACTCATTGTTTTCTTCCCTAGATAGAGAGACAGGGACCGCAGTGCTAGCCTTACTGAAGGGGGCTGCCTCCTCCCAGAAGCCCTCGCCCCTCATTTGGTGATCTTCAGGAAAGTCTGGGCTCACACAGTCCCCATTGTAAGGTAAACCATCACAGTGAATGATGTGGAAAAGCATCTGTCTTCTGTTTATCATTATCACCTTCACACTCAAGCATCCTCCTAGGTGATGTCTATAAATAGATGTTAAAACCACCAAAGGATTCAACTGGATCAGAAAATTCAGTGATTCGGAAACAAGGTGATTTTAATTGGGTTGTTTGAGCAAGAAGGCAAAACAGTTAGCCACCTGGAGGACCTGTAGGTTGCAGGCTCTGGATTCCATCCAGCGACACTGCGTAAACTGGATACATGGTCTGGCCCTACTACCCACTGGAAGCATATTTGAACGGGGGGGGGGGGCGTTCAACATACATATACAGCCAACCTGGGGACGATGAGATAATTGCATTTTCTATAATTTTCAGATCACCACAGCAGCAATCTCCTGGGATCTGCAAAGAAAACAGAAAATATCAATAGTGCTTCACAGAATTCTTTCACAACAACAAAAGGAACAGCTCTTTTCCTGGGCGGTAATGTAAACCTTATAACTATGCTGGGAGAGCAAATATATTCCAGACACTTAAATGCGCTTTCCAAGTTTTTTAACATAATTTAAATTTTTTTCTGTGCAATCTTTAGGACGAGTTACCTTCCTGAAGCTTCAACTCTGTCTTTTATAAAACTCAACTCTGTCTTCTATAAAACAGGCATAAGAATGTATATACCTTGTCAAGGGTTGCAAAAACACATATGCCCAGTGCAGGGAATGAATAATAGCATTCGGATATTATTACTCCCCTGACAGCCACACTGTTGAGTAACCAAGTATTTAGAGCATGAACCAAGGATGGGCCTGGACCCCTCTGAGGAGGTTGTCTCAGCTGGTGAGGTCAGAAGGAAAGATACTTGTATGGATAAAGAAGATGTGGTTTATGTATACAATGGAATATTACTCGGCCATTAGAAATGACAAATACCCACCATTTGCTTCAATGTGGATGGAACTGGAGGGTATTATGCTGAATAAAATAAGTCAGAGAAGGACAAACATTATATGTTCTCATTCATTTGGGGAATATAAATAATAGTGAAAGGGAATATAAGGGAAGGGAGAAGAAATGTGTGAGAAATATCAGAAAGGGAGACAGAACATAAAGACTCCTAACTCTGGGAAACGAACTAGGGGTGGTGGACGGGGCGGAGGGCGGGGGGTGAATGGGTGACGGACACTGAGGGGGGAACTTGATGGGATGAGCACTGGGTGTTATTCTGTATGTTGGCAAATTGAACACCAATAAAAAAATTTATTATTTAAAAAAAAGAAAGATACTTGTAATGAGCAGCTTTCGAGAAGATGATGTAGAAATGGATATCACAGGAGGGAAGTGCAGTGAGGAGCCCCTGGCCTCTGAGTGTCCCAGCAACCTTCCCATCCCTGTGGCCCCACCCTGGCTTGTCAGTTCTGGTTTGTTCTTTAATGACTCCATGGCCTCTCCTGAGGCTCCAAATAAGACACTAAGTGTAGAGCCCCCACCAGGATAAATTGGGGAGGGAATGTTTTCTGACACACTGGGTAAAAGTTGCTTCTTCTCTGGGCTTCAATTTTCCCATCTGCCAAAAGAAGAGAACATAGTAGACCAGGTGCAGTCAAGTCTCTTTTTAACATTGGAACCCCCTTTCCAAACAAAATAAAATGAAGCACCTGGCTGTTTACAAGAGTTCAAGGAATTGCTGCATTGCTTGAAGCTGAGTTGGCAGCTCTGCAAAAGCTGGGATGTCTGAGGAGCAGAGCTGGAAAATCACAGAACCACATCACCGCATTCTTTCCAGCTCCGGGTTCTGTGTGTCTGTCAGGTCCGGGGTCTCTGGAGGGTCGTGGATGCCTTCAACAAGTGTGGAGAGGAGGATGTGAACTGCCATTTCAATGTCTCAGGTTCACTGAGCCCATCCTGAGAGCCATGTGTTCAGCGACCCCCAAACACTGGAGAGAAAGAGAACCCAGTCACCCAGATGCTCACCTGACATAATGCCACGTTCAGATGGACACAGAAACAGTACAACAGCTAAAAGCTGTTTGAAGTTTCAAGGAACATTCGCATCATTTTCCCTTTAAGACAAATCAATGGCTTGAATAGATACTAGTTGTAGCTATCACTGTGCAGGAGAGAGCTGCCAGGTGAATGTGACCCTCTAGGTAAAAAAAGATCAGTTAGGGCAGGATGGGTGCCTGTTGCCAGGCTGTGTGAGCTGCTACACCAGTGTTATGGGGCATGTCAAAGGGATGGACTGAAAGGTTATGGACCATTCTGGGAACAAAGGTGCTGTGATTGGCCAATCATGACAGTCCACATCCTACTAAGCAGTGGGATATAGCTATAAGTCTGCAAAGCATATGATTGTTCAGAAATCTGAATTCATTGGCTATTTAGTTCAAATTATTGAAACATTCATTTTTTTCTGAAGCATTCAGAGTAATATATTAAGACCCTCAGAGAAACTCATATTTGTAATCTCAGGATCCAGAGATAGGAGCAGCAAGAAAAGAGTCCTCGGAGAATGTCTAGTTAAGCATGGCACACTTAAAGCAGGAGTTCCTTAGCTCTAAATTTGCACATCTGTAGAAAGAAGGAAAAAAGAAAACCTTTGTCGCTAAATAAAGATGGAAAATATTTCCATGAAAGAAGGAGCTCCTGAGTCATAGAGCAAAATAATAGATTTGGGTGCAAATGCAGGATGTCTGTGATAAAAAGTTCCAAGCTGAGTTAAGGAAAGGTCTCAAAGAGATGTCACAATACCAGCCCCATTCACAGCCCAGCTGAAGGTGTGAAAGCTGTTGTGTATCTTTGGATACAGCAGACAGTTAATATGGGGGCTGGCTATATCCTTTCAACTTTTTGATTTTTGGACTGTCACCTCTCCCTGCCCCCCCAACCAAAAAAAAAGACAGCTGGGTAAATAAAAATCTCTTTTTAAAGTATTTCTGCCAGGAAATCCTGAAATAATGTTTCAGTTCCTCATAGTACTAACAGCGATGAAACTCTAAGGGATGATAAGCCATGACTATGTTCAGGTCAGCTAAAGGAAGCAAGGAATATAGAAATGATAGGAAACTCCTTTGAGAAAGGGACAGAAATAAGCAAATGGTTGGAGCACAAAAAAAAATATCACAGTAATAACAATGTTCCAGAGGGAAGATGCTTAAACTAGTCTTAGAATCCCAAGATTTCCCTTTAGTTCAGCAATCTAGGACTTCAGTGTCCGCTAGACCCAGGTTAGAAAGCACAGGCCAAAAAAGATGGAAGCAATGGAAAGAACAAGGGTAGTCCATGCTCAGGCTACTGCCAAGCATTAGATCTGCTATATATCAATTTCCACACCTTGTTGAAGGTGTTAATTATTAGAAACTTGGTGGACCTCGTATTTTGTGTCTGAAACCCTGGGACCACCTTTTGCCTTATGAGCCATGGAATCCCAAAGGATCAAAATTGACAGATTACCCCAAAATGTTCTGTGGAAGTTCTATGGCCAGTGAGAACTCCATAGTTCACAAACAAGTCTTCTTTAACCCTAACCAATCAGCCTCTCAGGGAAGTCTTAGAATCCCTGACAGAGTAGCCTCCATCCTGATCCCCAAAAGGCTTTATCCCAGAGAGTTGAGCCCAGAGCAATAAGTAGCTGACAAAATAATTCATTCTACTGACAGAAAATGAAGAATCAGTCTTATTTCTATAGAAAACTGGTTCTACCAAACACTATAAACCCCATACCTCTAGCCTATGAAAGCTAAAAATTAAAGGAAAAGGTGAAGGACCATTGTAGGGTGGGAAAACAAGCAATGTCCTGGAGTTAGGACATCATGGTTTAAATCCTGGCTTCGCCACTTGCAATTTATTCTTTGACAAGCCACTTTAACTTTCTGAACCTTAGCTAATAACACATTTCAAAAGTGAAACCCATAATGGTTATTTTAGGATTATTGGGATGACCGCTAAGTTAATGTGGAAAGGAAATATCTGACACAGAATAAGGTCTCCATAAATGTAAAGGTTTCCACAGAGTCGCTTTCTTTCTCAGACCCTAGGGAAAGAAATCCGAGACAAATGATGACCTGGTTCACAGGAGAACAGAAGCAGATGATGAAAGCACTCAAAAGGAATTGCTGAAGTAACTAGAAATGTTTGACTTGGAGATGAGATTAGATAAAAGTGATCATTAACACTGTCTTGGGAGAGAGGGATTCTACTCAACATAACATCAGTATGTAGAATATGTCAACATGTAGGAGATATGGAAGAAGCCATGTGGCTTCCCCAACAGGGAGACCTTTCCAAAGATAGAGTGCCCCCAAAGTCCCCATCACAGAAAGCATTAGCCCAAGGCCCTGTATCTGACAACTCTGGAGGCACCACTCACTACAGGCCAATGAGCTGCCCCACAAGGAGTAGTGCAGAGCACAGCCTAAGAGGCCATCCAAGGTAGCCCTGGTGTACCCGAGGGCTATGCAACAATTTGTCAGGGGTATTCTAGAATAGAGAGATGCTACAATGGTCCCTTCCAGTCTTGACAGTCTAAGACTCTCTGGTCTTAAAGATGACAAGCAAGCACACTTGAAGAAATACTGACCCACTGATTTCAGGAGGGATAGAGAGATAGGTAAAAAGCCCTCCATTGTAACTGCTAGTTGTAGATTCTCAAGATAGCAAACATTTTCTTCTCTCTCTCTGAACAGAGAATATCTGAGATTGTCACCTAATATCTGACACTGAAGAAAGCAAAGGCGTTCAGTTCTGGAATCTCTGATGCCATCTGCCTCTTCCAACCATCTAGCTATATCAAGTCTATGGCCCAAAAAAAAAATAATCTCACTGCTGTGATGGAGTTCTTCCTTGTGAGCTTCACAGATCACCCTGAACTGACGATTCCCCTCTTCCTGATGTTTCTCATTTTCTATATCATCACCCTTCTGGGGAACGTGGGAATTATCATTCTGATCCAAGTGGATGTCCAACTCCACACCCCCCATGTACTTCTTCCTGAGCCATCTCGCCCTGCTGGATGCCTGCTATGCCTCAGTGATCACCCCTCAGATCCTGGACAGACAAACTGGCCACAGGCAAGATAGTCATCTCCTTTGGTCAATGTGCTATGCAGTCTTTTCTTCACCATCTTTGCAGGCACAGAGTGTTTCCTGCTGGCAGTGATGGTCTATGACCACTTTGTTGCCATCAGCAACCCATTGCATATAACCTGGCTGGCCATGACTCCAGGCACCTGCAGGGGATCCTTGGCTGCAGCCTATGTCCATGGGGTATCAGGGGACATCCTGCATACCACATGCACCTTCACCCTCTCCTTCTGTGACCACAATCAGTTCAACTTCTTCTGTGACTTCCCATCCCTGCTGAAGCTTACCTGGAACAACATGACACAAAATGTGATTGTCATCCTCTTTTTGCCAAGTTCATGTTCCTTGCCAATGTCATGATCATCCTGGGGTCCTATATGCTCATAATCAGAGCCATCCTGAGGGTGAGGTCTGCTGGTGGGAGAGCCAAGATCGTCTCCACATATGCCTCCCACCTCACCACTGTTGTCCTCTTCTTCAGGACACTTGCCTTCATGTACCAGAGAAGTAACTCAGACCATTTCCCAGAGGAGAAGATTGTGTCTGTCTTTTACCCCATGGCCATCCCCCCGTTGAACCCCTTGATCTACAGTCTGAGGAACAAAGATGTAAAAGCTACATTCAGGAAAGTCATTGATAAAATCTAGTTCCCAAAGAATGCCCATGAGAGTCATTCATCCTAACCTGTTTTCTTCCCAGATCTTCATGCTCTGATAAGTTTCAACACCATGTGGTGCTTGCCCTCATAATCATGGCTTTCAAAATGTGGAAGGAGCCAAGACGTCCTCTGACAGAGGAATGAATAAAGAAGATGTGGTCTATATGTACAATGGAATATTACTCAGCCATCAGAAAAGATGAATACTTACCATGTACATGAACGTGGATAGAACTGGAGGGTATTACGCAGAGTTAAATAAGTCAATCAGAGAAAGACAATTATCATATTGTTTCACTCATATGCAGAATACAAGAAATAGTGCAGAGGACCATAACAGAAGAAGGGAAAACTGAAAGGGAAAAAATCAGAGAGAGAGAGAAAAACCATAAGAGACTCTTAACTCTGGTAAACAAATTGAGGGTTGCTGAAGGGGTGATGGGTAGGAGGATGCGGTAACTGAGTAACGGGCATTAAGAAGGGCATGTGATTGGATGAGCACTGGGTGTTATATGCAACTGATGAATTATTAAAAATTACATCTGAAACTAATGATGTACTATATTTTAGAAAATTGAATTTAAATTTAAAAAAAAAAGAGTGGTAGCTTTCAGTAGCATATAAGAAGTGGTGAGAAGAACTACCAGCTTGTGTTTAGTTTAGTTAGTTTAGTTTAGTTTAGTTTAGTTTAGTTTAGTGAAAACCACAAGGTTGGTGAAGTTTGCTTAGAGGACTCCCTCTACCCCCCTTATCTTGCCTTCTCCCTCTTTACCTCACCTCCAAATTCCTAGGGTTCTGGGCTACTCTCTGATATCACAGAGCTACAAATTAACATAGTCTAAGTGAACTGACTGCTATATCCAAGTCCCCAACCCCAAATCAACCACACTTAAATTCCCCAATTGCTCCTTCTTTATCCTGTCATCTCTGTGCTCACTGATATCAACTTATATTCTCTGTGGAAGATGATAACTTGGAATCATACTAATGCGAAGGCAGTCAGGATTTTTTTTCTTTTATGGTATGAATAACATGCCAACTCATTATGAGGAAGTTAATGAAAAAATCATGAACCCAGTGAAATTTCCCATTAGTAGACATTAGATTAGTAGAAGGAGGGATGCTTCCTTTGACTACTCCCCTACTTATGTCTTCCCAAATGGTTTCCAGTATCTCCAGGACTCTACTACCTACTGTCCAAATGACAATTCTCTACCTTCTGAATTTCCAATCCTTTTGTAACTCATGACAGTCACTGTTCTCAATAAACTCATTCCTGGGGGCTGCAAAATCAGCAATGGTAGACCTACAGCAAACAGTCATAAATAGAATTACCTTCTCAAGTAATGCCTTACCATTTTGGAACATCAGTTTTCTCTAATTAAAAAAAATTTTAAAAAAAGATTAATGCTTCCTATTTGGAAGAATTGTTGAAAGGAAGATTAAGAAAGATAATGAAAATCAATGTGCAGGTTCAGTTTAGTCAGAAAAGACCAGATTTCAGAAGATATGAACAGACATTTCTCCAAAGAAGACCTACACATGGCCAAAAAGCACATGAAAAAATGTTCCGCATCACTTGCCATCAGGGAAATACAAATCAAAACCACAATGAGATACCGCCTCACACCAGTGAGAATGGGGAAAATTAATAAGACAGGAAACAACAAATGTTGGAGAGGATGTGGAGAAAGGAGAACCCTCTTGCAGTGTTGGTAGGAATGTGAACTGGTGCAGCCACCCTAGAAAACAGTGTGGAGGTTCCTCAAAAAGTTAAAAATATAGCTTCTGAGTCCCTTACAACTCAACCCCACTGAGCCTCCCTTGCTAGCTCAGGTACCATCACTTTCTCTGCCTGATGGAGCTTCCTGCCTGCATGAAAACCTGGTCATAGCCTTGCTGCTACCTTACCCTGGAAGGTGAAGCTCATTCCATTCCTGCTCCAGTGCTACCAACCCTCATTTTCTCCAGACCTATTAGTGGAGTTTTATTAGAGTTGTAGATACAAATATTCTAAGAGAAGACAACTGTAAATTCAAACCAAGAGATTTCTTATACATGAAATAATTTAAAAGGCTCTATAAAGTTATAACAGAAAATACTTTGTCTAAATGAAAGACTAAAGAACTTCACTTTAAATTAAGCTAAATTGGGAGCACCTGGGTCGCTCAGTTAAGCATCTACCTTTGTCTCAAGTAGTGATCTTAGGGTCCCGGAACTGAGCCCTGGGTCAGATTCCCCGCTCAGCTGGAAGACTGCTTTTCCTTCTTCCTCTGCCCTTCCCCCACTGCTTATACACACACTATGTCTCTCACTCTGTCTCTGTCTTTCAAATAATTAAATAAAATCTTTTTTAAAAAATTTTTATTGGAGTTCGATTTGCCAAATACAGCATATCACCCAGTGCTCATCCTGTCAAGTGCCCCTCGGTCCTGTCACCAAGTCACCCCATTCCCCTGCCCACCTCCTTTCTACTACCCCTTGTTCGTTTCCCAGAGTTAGGAGTCTCTCATGTTCTGTCACCCTCTCTGATATTTCCCACTCATTTTCTCTCCTTTCCCCTTTATTCCTTTTCACTATTTTTTATATTCCCCAAATGAATGAGACCATATACTGTTTGTCCTTTTCTGATTGGCTTATTTCACTCAGCATAATACCTTCCAGTTCCATCCATGTTGAAGCAAATGGTGGGTTTTTGTCGTTTCTAATGGCTCAGTAATATTCCATTGTATATATAGACTACATTTTCTCTATCCATTCATCTTTCAATGGACACTGAGGCTCCTTCCACAGTTTGGCTATTGTGGACATTGCTGCTATAAACATTGGGGTGCAAGTGTTCCAGCTTTCACTGCATCTGTATCTTTGGGGTAAATCCCCAGCAGTGCAATTGCTGAGTCATAGGGCAGTTCTATTGTTAACTCTTTGAGGAACCTCCACATAGTTTTCCAGAGAGTTGGAACAAATCATCTTAAGATTTGTGTGGAAATCAGGAAAGACCCAGAACAGCCAGGGGAATATTAAAAAAGTAAACCAGAGCTGGGAGCATCACAATGCTGGATTTCAGGTTGTACTACAAAGCTGTGGTCATCTAGACAGTGTGGTGCTGGCACAAAAACGGACACATAGATCAATGGAACAGAATAGAGAATTCAGAAGTGGACCCTCAACCCTATGGTCAACTAATATTCAACAAAGCAGGAAAGACTATCCACTGGAAAAAAAGATAGTCTTTTCAATAAATGGTGCTGGGAAAATTAGACAGTCACATGCAGAAGGATGAAACTAAACCATTATCTTACACCATACACAAAGATAAACTCAAAATGCATGAAAGATCTAAATGTGACACAAGAATCCATCAAAATCCTAGAGGAGAAAACAGGCAACATCCTTTTTGAACTTGGCCACAGCAACTTCTTGCAAGATACATCTATGAAGGAAAGGGAAACAAAAGCAAAAATGAACTATTGGGACTTCATCAAGATAAAATCTTCTTCACAGCAAAAGAAACAGTCAATAAAACTGAAAGACAACCTACAGAATGGGAGAAGATATTTGCAAATGACGTATCAGATAAAGGCCTAGTATCCAAGATCTATAAAGAACTTATTAAACTCAACCAAAGAAACAAACAATCCAATCATGAAATGGGCAAAAGACATGAACATAAATTTCACCAAAGAAGACATAGACATGGCCAACAAGCACATGAGAAAATGTTCCACATCACTTGCCATCAGGGAAATACAAATCAAAACCACAATGAGATACTACGTCACACCAGTGAGAATGGTGGAAATCAACAAGACAGGAAACAACAAATGTTGGAGAGGATGTGGAGAAAGGGGAACCCTTCTGCACTCTTGGTGGGAATGTGAAATGGTAAAATTTTTTTTAAATAAATTAAGCTAATTTCATTAGTCAAGGCCTTCATAGCAAGAACTTTTTTTGAATCAGCAGAAAAAAATAGCAAATAATTATGGTTCTTTTTGTAATTTACCTTACAAACCATCAACAACATGGCACCCTCAAAGTCCAGCACACAATAAAAAAGTTACTATATATGAAAAAGGCAAAAAAAAAAAAAAGGCAGTGACTAGGACTCAAAATCAAAAGAAAAAATTGACACAGAGGCACAATGATCCAGATGTTGGAATTAAAGGACTTTACAATAACCGCTGGAAATATGTTAAAGAATTTAGAATAAAAGGATTAAATGGGTGAACAGATAGGGAATTAAGGCAAAGAAATAAATGATCTAACAGAATACAAGTTCTAGGACTACATAGCACAGTACCTGAAATGGAGTAATTTGGATACAGAAAAATAAAAAATCAGTAATCATGAATACAAGTCAACAGAAATGATTCAAGTTGAAGCAGAAATGGGAAAAAATATATTCAAAAACCAAAAACAGCTGGGAAAAAAGAAAATGGTCCAACATACATGTAAGTGGAGTAACACAAAAAGGCACAGAGAAAAAGGAAAAAGGAAATTTTGGAATGGAATGTTAGCTTCCAAGTGAAAAGAAAAAAAAAACACCAAATAATAACCCAGAATTCTATATTCAGTGAAAGTAGCATTCAACAGTGAACAGCTGTCCAACTAAATAGACATTTTCAGATAAATTAAAGCTGAGAGAAAAAGTTGCCAGCAGACCCAAACTACATAAATATGGTATAAAATATAAGTATAAACATAAATAAAAAATATAAATATAAAATAAAATATAAAAGAAATAGCACATAGGAAGAAAAAAAAACACCATAAAGAGTGAATATAGGGATCTCTGGGTGGCGCAGCGGTTTGGCGCCTGCCTTTGGCCCAGGGCGCGACCCTGGAGACCCGGGATCGAATCCCACATCAGGCTCCCGGTGCATGGAGCCTGCTTCTCCCTCTGCCTGTGTCTCTGCCTCTCTCTCTCTCTCTCTCTCTATCATAACTAAATAAAAACTTTAAAAAAATTAAAAAAAGAAGAGTGAATATATGTTAACATAAAGGACTGCTTTTTCCAAATTTTTAAGAAACTATTGACTGTTTAAAATAATAACAATCTATAGTACAGTTTATAACACAAAGACAAAATAGGTGATAGTAATAACGCAAAGGTCAAAGGGAAGGAAAAAATATAATTACGCTATTATAAGGACTTTACATTGAAAGCTAAATGATATAAAATTAACTCAGGGTAGCTTGTAATAAATTAAGGATATATATTATCATTCTTAGATTCTTCAAGCAACAACTGTGTGATGGAATAAATAGTTACAAATTATCTTTCTATCGAGAGGTGGTTCACTGCTCCTTTTTTTTTAATTTTTTTTATTTATTTATGATAGTTACACACAGAGAGAGAGAGAGAGGCAGAGACACAGGCAGAGGGAGAAGCAGGCTCCATGCACCGGGAGCCCGATGTGGGATTCGATCCTGGGTCTCCAGGATCGCGCCCCGGGCCAAAGGCAGGCGCCAAACCGCTGCGCCACCCAGGGATCCCGGTTCGCTGCTCCTTGAATCAGGGCTGGCCTTGTGACCCAATTTGGCTAACAGAATAAGAGTGATGTTGCATGAATTCCAAACCACTTTGAATATGCGAGGTTTATTTTACATCAAACCTCAATAAGGATAGCTTTAAAAAAAAACAAAAAATAAATCTAGAGTTGTTCCTTCCTTTCATATTTTCTGGAGAAGTATGTGTAGAATTGGCATTTCCTCCATATATACACATATACTATTACCACTATATACCATCAATATAAAGAACATATACATTCACTACCCCCAAAAAGTCTCTTCATGCACTTGTGCTTCATGCCTCCCACCCTCCATCCCCATACAAATACTCATCTGCTTTGTGTCATCATAGTGTGTTTGCATTTTCTAGAACTTCACATACATGATTTAAAAGCATTTACCCTTTCTCATCTGGCTTGAGTCACCATAATTATTTTGAGATGCATCCATGCTGTTGCTTTGGTTATTGGTTCCTTTTTATTGCTGAGTAGCATCCCAGTAAATGGATACACCAGAAATTGTTTATTCACCTGTGGATGGGCATTAAATTATTGCCAATGTCTGCCTAATACAAATAAAGCTGCTCTGGATATTTGTGCACAAGTCTTTGTGTAGACATATTTGTTTCATTTCTCTTGAGCAAATACTTGGGAGTGGAAAGGCTGGGTTTTATGATAGGTGAGTGTTTAAAGTTTTAAGTAACTGCCAAACCATTTTACAAAATGGTTTTCCATCTGACAGTCCCTCCTTAACAAATGACAGTTTCCATTTCTCCATATTCTTTGACAGTTGGCATAGTAGTCAGTATAAAATTGTAGGACTTTGAAAAACCATTTGTCATTTTCTTATGAGGTTAAATATGCACCTACCCTTCGTCTCGGCAATTCCTTCTCCTTTAGTATGAATGAGAAATGAATGTGTATGTTCACCCAAAGCAACTTTGACATGAATGTTCACAGCAGCTTTATTCATGATAGCTCAACACTGAAACAACCCAAATCTCCATAGACAGAGAAAAGGATAAATAAAGTGTGCTACATTCACATTGAGCAATTTAAAAAGGCATGAAGTCATGATACAGCAACATGGACAAATCTCAAAAAATATTATGTGGAATGAAAGAAGCCAGACCAAACAGTTTCACTTGTATAAAATTCAAATAGAAAAACTAACCTCTGGGAATAGAAATCAGAATAGTGATTGCCTCTGGAGGGTAGGGGAAGAATGATGGTGTAGACAGGGACAGGAGGGGGTTTTCTGGGGTATAGACATCTTCCAGATGTTGACCTGTGTGATGGTTATATGTATACATAAGCATACACATATATTGCCAAAGTTAATTGAGTTGTGCAAATAAGATTAATGTATTTTGCTGTTTTAAATTGTACTCAATAAAGTGCTATTAGCATAAAATGAAAAAAAAAACCTCCATATTTGGTAATCAGTTCTTCTCAAGAGAGGAAAGGCTTTAATGTTTCAAAAATAAGGAGATAGTGATCCAGAAAGAAAGGAAAGAAGAAGGAGGGAGAAGAGGGAGAAAAAGAAATGAAAGAAAAGCACTTTTACAACTTCAAGGTTTTCCCAGGAAAACCTCTACTTACACCTGTTGCCCTGGCACCCTAGTCAATGTAAGCATTTGTCCCAGATCTCTCACATTTTTAGTTAATATTTTGGTAGACTTCCAACTTATGCGTCCTGCTTCTGCCACACTCAGACCTAGGAGTATGTGGAGTACATATATAGCGAATGGAGTGGTCACTTTGACATGTATTTAAATCTGAAAGACAAATCAGCCATATCTCATCTCTCTTTTCCTGATTCTTTCCAGACTGAAATCTCCTGTCCAAGAACATCATACATGGTGCCCTATGCTTTAGAAAAAAAAAAATCACTTAGGCACAAGGATCTAAGTTGGGCTTATTTCTCTGGTCTAGGGTGGTTGGTAAGAGAATCATTTCACACTGCATCCCCTGGCAGCCACTGCTGTACCAGCCCGGTGTACAGCGGCCCATGCCACAGCACGGGAAGCCAACAGGTTGTCCACCGGCAGGCACTTTGGTATAAATGTACAATGTGCAAAAAACGAGATAAAGCTGAGTGAAGTAAGTCAATCGGAGAAGGACAAACATTATATGTTCTCATTCATTTGGGGAATATAAATAATAGTGAAAGGGAATATAAGGGAAGGGAGAAGAAATGTGTGGGAAATATCAGAAAGGGAGACAGAACATAAAGATTCCTAACTCTGGGAAACAAACTAGGGGTGGTAGAAGGGGAGGAGGGCAGGGGGTGGGAGTGAATGGGTGACGGGCACTGGGGGTTATTCTGTATGTTGGTAAATTGAACACCAATAAAAAATAAATTAAAAAAAACAGAGATAAAAAAAACAGAGATGGAGAAGCGCTGCTGTAAAGCATATGCAGAGTAGTCTGCAAGCTTTTGTTACCATGGTTTGGTCCATTTTTCCCATGTTAAAAAGCCACAGAGATATATTTTATTGTTTGGAATCATTTTTATATTTTACAATAAGCATTTGCCATAGCAACAAAGTAAAAAACAAAAACAAACAAACAAGAAAACCAGAATTGCATGTTACACAAGAAAGTTGATGACGAACACGTATTTTGCACAAGATGTTTGTCAGCGTTTATCACCCTCTGTGGAAGTCATGGTAATGTCTGTGGGGTCTTGCAAAGTAGAAGACACAAATCTGCTGACGAGGCATCAATATTTGTTTCCAAAGACTATGCCACACAATAAAAATTGAAAATCACAGGTGCATTTACATTTCACTCTGTGAAGTGAGACTTTTCATTCACATGGAAGGTCACTTAGCTCATTTATTGAATTCCAATTTTTGTGCATACACATACACACAAAAAGCAATACTTGTTAATATATTGGCTCTGATAGAAAAGAACAACTTTACACATAGTGAAATGTTGACAGTTTTATATCAGTGTCATTAAGTGCTTCAAACAGAAAATCATTTGTTATTCTTAATTATTTTTCCAGCCAATTCATCAAAATAAAGCTGTTGAAAGTTTATTTTGTCAAAGATGAAATATCTGACATTATTATAACATTGTGGTAAATAAATTCAGCATAAAATATCAAACTGGAAGACCACAGTTCTGGTTTTGGTTATAATAAAAACACAAAATTTTTAAAGATTTTTTTATTTGTTTATTTGAGAGACAGAGCATGATCAGGGGGAGGAGCAGAGGGAGAGGGAGAAGCACACTCTCCACTGAGCAGGTAGCCTGACATGGGGCTCAATCCCAAGACCCCAGGATCCTGACCTGAACTAAAGGCAGATGCTTAACTGACTAAGCCAGTCAGGAGCCCTAAAAATACAAATTTTAGTGAAACACAGTATCATGATAAAAGTAATATTCTTATTGAATCATGGAATTTATGGGACAGAAATATACTTGGAATCAGTTGTGATACACATAATTTAGAACTGCATCCAAACAAGTTATGATGGTTTTTCCATCAAAATAGAAACTATATTTGTTAATATTTACACATATTTTCATATAAATACAAATAAAGAAATGGAGTTACAAAATTTTTTGACCAAGATGGGATCAGATACCAAAAGCTAAACAAAAACCCTTCTACATGGAAGTTCCTTTCCTTCCTGCTTCTTCTTTATATGTAAGATTGTAGAAACACATAAGCCTTTGAAAGACCACTTTTTAATCAGCCTAAAGGATCTACATAATATTGAACTCATTTGTTACAATGTTCTCAATTTTTTAATTGTATTCATTTAAATCAGTTAGAAATCTTGTGTCTTTAATCAAAGCATGTAATGAATAAAGGGCAAAAACTTTCAACTTCTAAAAGCCTCTAGAAAACTCCAAGGTTTTTTTTAAAGATTTTATTTTTAAGTAATCTCTACACCCAGTGTGGGGCTCGAATTCACAGCCTGGAGATCAAGAGTCACATGCTCCACTAACTGAGCCAGGCACCACCCACCACGCAAATTCCAAGTATTAGAATTAGAAGCAAATCTTGTAAATGGAAGGCACTGAAATTGATCCTTTCCCTAGAAATGAAAAAACTAAACAAAAACAAGCAAAAATAGTGCATGAGACGTAATCTTAAAATTTTGATGGACCTCCAAATTTTAATTGTCTAAAATTGTATTCTGAACTGGAGTGAAGTAGCTGATGAAATCAATCATTTTTCTGTATTTACATTTTTATTGATATGTAATTGGCACACGTTATGCTATTAGCTGCAGGTGTACAATATAATGATTATATATATATATATCGATCAGCATTTAAATTTGGCGAAGCATTCAAAAAAAATCATAATTTTACAGTTTTGTCTTAGAAATGTGTCAAAGGAAGATAGTCCAACTGCAGGCCAAAAGAGGCATATGTGAAAATACCGGGGCTGAAATATTTATACAGTTGAATGTGAAAAATAATTGAATGAAGAATACCCTCCATTCAGCAAAAATCCCTTACAGCTTATTCAACCCTGTGTGAAGAAGTGGCATTCCATCAAAATGATGGTGAACTGTAGCAATCCGGGTGACTCACACTAACATAACCCGAATGAAAGAGACCAGACACACATGACTACATACTACAGGAATCCAGATATAAAAAGGACAAAAGCAAGCAAACTAATCAAAGTCATTAGAATTGGAAAGGGGCACAGAGCTTTCAGGAACAGGTGATATGTTTAATCTTGAGCTGGGGCTAGTAACTCAGGTGTATTAAGACTGAAAACTTATGTATGATATTAAGGTCTTCAAATGTATTGTTACACTTCAATGACTTTAGGGTTTTTTTAAGATTTTATTTATTTATTGGAGAGTGAGAGAGAGCATGAATGGAGAGAGAGGCAGACTTCCCACTGAGCAGGGAGCCTGATGTAGGGCTCAATCCCAGGACCCTGAGATCATGACCTGAGCCAAAGGTAGGTGCTTAACGGACTGCGCCACCCAGGCACCCCTTCAGACTTTTTAAAAATATCAGGGAGATTAATGATATTCTTCCTCAGAACTGTAATATTATAATATCATTACCACCCCCTGAGAAAATGACCAATTACACCACATAATTTAATATGTGATCCACAGTCACAGGTTCTTTTTTTTTTAATCTAGGAATAGATTTTATTTCTTGTATAAGTTTAATCAGGATCCATTCTTTTCGGAAGAGTATTTGTTTTTTTACTTTGTTTATTTTTTAATTTAAATTCAATTTGCGAACATATAGTATAACACCCAGTGCTCATCCCATCAAGTGCTCTCCCTAATGCCCATCACCCAGCTACCCCATCCCCCCACCCACCTCCCCTTCTGCAACCTTTTGTTTTGTTTCCCAGAGTTAGGAGTCTTTCATGGTTTGTCTTGATCTCTGATTTTTCCCCACTCATTTCAGTCCTGTCCTTTATGATCCCTTTCGCTATTTCTTATATTCCACATATGAGTAAGACCATATGATGATTGTCCTTCTCCAACTGACTTATTTCACTTAACATAATACCCTCCAGTTCCATCCATGTTGATGTAAATGGTAGGTGTCTATCCTTTCTGATGGCTCAGTAATATTCCTTGTGTATATAGACCACATCTTCTTTTCCATTCATCTGTTAAAAGACACCCTTCCACAGTTTGGCTATTGTGGACATTGCTGCTATGAACATTGGGGTGCAGGTGTCCCATCATTTCACTACATCTGTATCTTCGGGGTAAAAATCCAGTAGTGCAATTTCTGAGTCATAGGGTAGCTCTATTTTAATTTCTTGAGGAACCTCCACACTGTTTTCCAGAGTGGCCACACCAGCTTGCGTTCCCACCAACAGTGCAAGAGGGTACCCCTTTCTCTGAATTCTTGTCAACATTTGTTGTTTTCTGTCTTGTTCATTTCAGCCATTCTGACTGGTGTGAGGTGGTATCTCATTGTAGTTTTGATTTGTATTTCAATCAGGATCCATTCTAGTTTCAAGCACTGCATTGGATTTTTTTAAACATTTTTTTAATCCAAAACAGTCCCTTTTCCTTTTCAGACATGGATAGCTCTGTTATTAATATTCTATACTCTAAATTTGTGTGATTTACTACTAATATCTGAATATAATAACAATCCTATTATTAGGTTTCCAGACGTGAACATAAAAGTAAGGTTCCCTATTCTGCTGACTCTGAGTTCATGAAAAGGAGATTATCCTGAGGGGCCAGACCTCATGGAGACAGCCCACAGGAGAAAGCCAAAGCCACAGAGTTGTTCTCCTACTCACCTTAAAGAAAGAAGCTGCCATGTTGTGAGAGGAGGGCCACACAGCAGACACCTAGGGTGGGCTCAAGACCAGCCCTGGCACAGAGCCGGCAAGGAAACGGGCACCACCGTCAAACACTTGCCACATGGTGAATTCCAGCCACAACCAGATGGGACTTTGGCCTCTGGAGAAGCCATCCTGGTGAGATGGATGGCCCACCCCATGGCTTGATTCCAGTCACAGGAGACTCTGCCCAGAGGTCACAGAAAACCCACCGTCTGTCTGCCTTCCGCTTCTGGGAAATTATGAGACAATAAATTTGTGCTAATTGCAAGTCGCTAACTTTGTGGCAATTAATGACTCACCTGGTGCAAACTCGCACATGTCACTCAGCCTTGTATTTCTCATCGAGTGACAGCTTGTCTTAAAGCAGCATCCAACAAGCTTTTCTGTAAAGACCAGATAGAAAATATTCTAGGCTTTGCAGGCAGACCGGTCTCCACTTCCAGGTCCCACATCTGCACCCCAGTGAGCACAGTACCCCCGGGGCAACATGGAAACCAAAGACTGGGGCTGTGTCCCAATAAAACTTTAAGCAGCACGGCCCCCCTAGCAGCCTTGTCTCTGAAAGCGTTGACAACGTACAGGGCCCTGTCAACACGAGCTTCCCAACAGCGGAGCGGGCTGCGCGAGGAAGGGACCGTGGCCCCACCCAGGAGAGGAACGAGAGGCCCCCGGAGATCGCACGTCTGCCCGGCTCCCAGCTCCCGCCGCCCGTCCCCGGTGTTCGAGTGTGCCCGGCGCTCGGGGTGCCAGTCGCCCCGGCCGCAGAGCTCGCCTCGGAGCCAGAGGCTGCACCGTGGCCTCTCCTCAGCTTCTGTGCCTCCAGGGTCAGGAGTCACGACAGCCCCCGTGCTCCCCCGTCATGCCCACGTGGAGGTAGACTCAGCCCTGAAAGGAGGGTCAGAGGCCATTCATCCCCAGGCACCAAGCTGCGCTCCCTGCAGGAGCCCGGAAACCACTGGGAGGCGCAGAGGGCCCGGCAGGCGGAACTGGAGGCCCTGACCCCGCATCTCGGAGGGCAGCCCAGCCCCGCTGACCCCCCATCACCGGGAGCATCCCCACCCCCGCTGACCCCCCATGACCGGGAGCATCCCCACCCCCGCTGACCCCCCATCACGGAGGGCATCCCACCCCCACTGATCCCCCATCACGGAGGGCATCCCACCTCTGCTGACCCCCCATCACCGGGAGCATCCCCACCCCCGCTGACCCCCCATGACCGGGAGCGTCCCCACCCCCGCTGATGTTAGGCACCGAGCTGGGAGCCTCCGCTAGGGTGCTGAGGAAGGCTTTGCTGGTGAAGCAGATTTTCCCCGGAACCCAATGAGCTCCTGTCCCCGAGGAGAAACCCGCGGTCCCAGAGAGAGGACTGAATTGCCGGAGGTGGCTCAGAGCATTGACAGCAGAGCTGGGATAGTACTGAGGCCACAAAGTGATGGAAGCTGACCCCTCAGGCCAGCCGGCCCTGGCTGTGTGCCTCTGCAAGCATGAGGTCAAGGGTACCCACCCCACTGACACTGCCATTGCCACAGACACCACAGGCTGCTTCCTCACTGGTTGTCTTTCAGCGGGTCCCAGGGGGTCCCAGCAGGCCGCAACCCCCCACCCCCCACCCCCGGGGCCTCACGGTGGTAATTCTGGCTTCTGAAGAATGGAGTGTGAGCAGGCCCAGGGCCGGGGCAGGCAGATCGACAACACCCTAAACACAAGCCCCCCGTAGCAGGGACCCCAGGAGAAAGGAAGGGCCACTGGGCAGGACATACCTCCAGCTCCCAGGCCCGGCCCTCTCTCTGCCGGGTCCTCAGCCAGCGAGTGAGGACAGCTAGTAGCCGGGAGGACATGTGACGCAAGGATCAGGGTGCTGCAGGGCCAGGCCGGGAAGGGGGTCACAGAGCCCTGCACAACTCTGAAGGAATAGGCACATCAGGCAGAGGCCCGGAGCTTGGCCACACTCACTCCCCTTCCTTCCGGGGCCCCCTGAAGACCCAGCAGAGGTGCCTCGAGCCTCTTGGAGGAGGTCTGACCTCAGAGGACCCCCAGCCACGTGGCCTCAGGAGTGGCTTCCATGGCCCATCCAGCTGTCCTTGTGGTCCTGCTCTTGGCAGTGCCCACAGGGGACACTGTCGGAACCCCCGTCTACCTGCCAACGTCCAGGCCCTCCAACCGCTTCTGCACTGAAGGAGACGTGCTTATCAGAGCTGTGACACCCCTACACACAGCGCTGGACCCATCACAAGTAAGGTTCCAGCAGCCTCCCGGGGCACCCACGGTGCTGGTGATGGGTCTGCTCCTTATCCTGGGGGGGGGGGGTACAGCCCACCCCTGATGGAGGGAAGGGGCAAGCCTTCCTGATCACTGCAGTTGGGGGCCCGACACCTGTCACCCACCCTCCAGGGCCCCTTGGCAGGGCCCGCCCCTGGCTCTGAGCACCTGGGTGTCAGGCTGGCTTCTGGTCCTGGCCCTCGCCCTGTCCCTGAGTCACCCGAGACGAGCCCCCTTCTCTCTCTGCACAATGCTCATATCCCTTCAGTGTGAGGGCGAGAAGAGGGCCAAGGCTGGAGGCCTGGAAGTGGCTTCAGAGTCCTGGCGCTGGAGCTGTGAGAAGTCACATGGGGGACCTTCCTGCGCCCAAAGGGAAGAAAGGTGGCCCCAGGCCCCTGCCAGCCCAGCCTGCACACACCCTGAGCTGTTCCCAGGGTGGCACTGCCTGGGAGCCTGCAAGCTCTGTCCAGAAAGAGGCCGGGGAGTCTGTAGCCAGGCCCGATATTCCCGCACCCCCTATCTGCCTGTCTTCTTCCTGCCTAGGTGTTTGTCAGGGGCCCTCCAGCACGTCTATGCACCTGCTCGGGGCTCTCTGCTTGTGTCCTCGGCCACCTTTCTGCACAAGTGTTTGTCCACCTGCGTGCAGGTGCATGCAGCTGCCGGCCTCTGTGTGTCTGTCCCCCTGCCTCACACACACCTGAGCGCCTGTCTCAGCATCTGAACCTTCACCCTTGCCACTCCACCCTGTGTTGGCTGAGGGTGAGGTCCCCATGCTGTCCGTGTGCCTGCGAGTCTGTGTGCATGTGTGTCTGTGAACGTGTCTGTGTGTGTGCCTCTGTGTCTGTGTCTGTGTGAGCCTATTTGTGTCTGTGTGTGTCTGTATATGTGCCTATGTGCACATGTGTGCCTCTGTGTGTGTGTCTGGATGCCTGTCACGTTGTATGTCACTTTGTCCACCCCTGAGAAGCTGCCAGCCTTTTTCCATGTGTGTCTACTTGTGTGTGTCTCTTTTCTAGAACCCCCAGTCCCTAGTCCTTCAGCCAGCATACATGTGAATTCAGTCCCACTTCCCATCTTGCCCTCTCTCCTCGCAAGGAGACACTGGCTGTTTTGTGTGGCTCAGTAAATGCTACTGATGGATCCTGATGGATGAGCTCCACCTGTCCTTCACCCTCTTGAAGGCCCAACACCTGCCTTTTCCTGAATGTCCTGGGCCTTCTCTTTGCTGCGTCGGAGGCAGAGGAGGACCCAGCCTTCCTGTCCAACATCACTGTGGGGCTGCAGGTCAATGATTCCTGCATCTCGAGGTCTCAGGCCCTGGTGAGCACCCTGGCCCTGCTGTCCAGCCAGCTCCAGCCCAACAACAACTTCCACTGTGGCTCCCAGCAACCACGCCTGGGGACGATTGGCGGGATGACCTCCCTGGACTCTGAGCCCATGGCTGAACTGCTGTCCATGTACAGAGTCCCTCAGGAGAGGACGCAGCTGCAGAGAGGGAATCGTCAGCATCCTCCAGCTGCACATTAAAGGATCACACTGCTGCTGGGAAGGGACACCACAGGTCATGACCTGGAAAGGTCACTTCCCTCTCCCTGGGCCTGAGGTTCCCCTTCCTCAGGATGGGAGAGCAGGTGCTAGACTAGACTAGATGGGTGGTTCCCTAGCAGGTGCTAGGCTAGATTTGGTGTCCCCAAACCGGTACCCACCAGTCATGAGGCTTTCTCTAGTTTGCAAAGAAAGGCCATGGTGTTTGTATGTCAGTGTGAGGCCACCAGGCCTCCTTCAACAATGGTTTCTTTTTTTTTTCTTCAGTTTTCTTGAGATATAACAGACAGATGTCACTGTATAAGTTCAAAGTGTACAATACGATGGTTTGACTTAACGTATACTGTGAAATGATTACCTTAAGAAGTTCAGTTAGTGCCATCATATCATATAAATACAGGAAAAAGAGAAAACAAAAGAAAAAAAAGTGTTTCCTTGAAATGAGAGCTCTGAGGATTTGCTGTCTCACTCTCCTGTGAGCCACACAGTGGTGTCAGCTGCCACCCCACCTCCCCGCCATGCTGTAACGTGCATCCTCGGCACTTACTTGCCTTGGAACTGGAAGCGTCTACCTTTTGGCTTCTTCTTAAAATCCCCCCTTCCCCACTTCTGGTGACCTCAAATCTGATCTCCTTTCCATGAGGTGGTTAGGGTTTTGGTTTTTGTTTGTTGTAGATTCCACATGTGAGTGAGGTCATACAGTATGCATCTTCCTATGTCTGGCTTATTTCATTCAGCATAATTCCCTCAAGGTTCATTCAAGTGTCCCAGTGGCAGGATTTCCTCCTTTTATGGTTGAATAATATTCCATTATGTATATACCAGCCACAGCTCCTTTCTCCATTCATCCGTCAATGGACACTTCTGTTGTTTCCATGTGTTGGCTATCGTAGGTTTGATTTCTCCAACAACTTTGGCAACCTTAGGCTAAATGCCCATAATTTTTGGTTGATGAGTTAAACAGCCTGGGACACATGTGCTCTAACAGACTGTGACCGGAGGGCTGATGAGAGCACTCAAGATTTATAACCCAGGCCAGGATGATCTCATTCTTTCTCCCTACCCTTCCCAGAAACTTGGAAAGTTGAACAAGTTACTAACCACACTGCTGGATCTCATGAAACATCGGCCTAGACTTGACTTCTGTTTGATCCTTAGTGCATCTCAAATCTGTTAGGCAGGGAAGCAATGTTTATGAAATCATTTTCCAATTGGAGAAAACTTATTTTTCCCTACCATGCAGGGAAATAAGTTATATAACTATTACTTGTGAGCTCTGAAAGACACCCCAAGAAATATTAAATATCTTCTCTCTCAGATTTTACTGAGGCCTCAAATGCCCCAACTGAGAAGTCATCCAATAAGATGCAAACACTTAATTCTCAGTAGCTGTGGTTCAGTGATGTATAGCTATTGTCAGCCACTCACACCTTAGTATAAATGAGCTTATCACATTCTTTCTTCTGCAATATTGGTTGAAATTACTTAATAATAACTGTATCTGTCATTGCTTGAGTAATTACCCTTAGTGGAAACTGCTTTTTAGATACTTTGCACATATCAAATTCTTATGAAGATTAAATGGATTAATACATGTAAGACACTCAGAAAAATGCCTGACTTACAGTGAGCTCTATATCACTATTTCCTATTACTAGTATAATTATCTTTATTTTTATTATCTCACTTAATCCTCACAACAGCTTAGGGAGTAGATATTATTATTCCCATTTCACAGATTAAGACATTGAGACTCAAAGAGGAAATGTCACTTTCCTCTTTGTGTGAATGCACAATTCACACAACTAACAAGTAGGAGTTTGGGATTCAAAGCCCGACGACCAGACTCCAAGGGTAGAAAAAGGTACAGAATCAAGGAGGAGGGAACCTCACCTAAACAGAAATACTGCCCATTGTGGGGCTGGTTATTATTCCAAAATTTTACTGAGCACACTCCTCACAGTACAGAGCACTGTGTTCCAACTGCACATACCGTGTGCCATGACTGTCCTCAGAAATGCTCATACTCTGGACAAGAAGACAAGCATGAACCAGAGAGCCATCACACCAGGCCACCCTCTGGCTGTCAAAGGGTCGGCCATGGGAGGCCTCTATGGCTGAACAGCCTAGGCTCAAAGTTCCAAATGGAAATGTTGGGTTAGGGTGACCTTGGTCTCTCTGTCAATAATCAGGACATGTAACTGATTGAGGATTGCTTTTTCTAGTTTCTTATTTATGTGGAAATTCTTACAAAGGCATAAAAATAAATCACTTTTGTAGTGAGAATGCAAGAGGCTGTAGAGATTATCTAGAGAGCACACAGAGAATTCACTACACTCTTCTTCACTGGAGTCATTGAACCTTTTACATTTGCTCAGATTGTCAGTGTGTTTGATGCTCTTCTGCCCTCTTATGTAACTTTCTCTCTTAGGCTTTGTCATAACTTTCCATAAAAAAATTTAAAGACATAATACTAGAAATAACAAATAGAGAGCAGTTTTATTTGCTAGTGAGAAGGCGTTTCTATGCTTTCGTTCATTTCTATTATTATAGTTTTCTATTGATTATCCTTTTGTTCTTGTTTTGTCCTTTCTTGAAATTTCCTAATTGTTTTAGCCTTTTTTTTCTTCCAGTGCTTTAGAAGTTCTATATCTAGTTTCTATCCTTCTCATGATTATTCAAGTGTTTAGTTCACCTGAACCTTTATTTCTCAAGCCATGTCAAGGATCATACAATGCGTAAAAACAAATCACTTAGCACACTTTACTTCTCTGTTTCTCCCACTGGCTTCTCAAGGGGAACTGGCTTCCCAGGCCTGAGCATATAGACTTTGGAAGGACCTGGATGTAGCATGATGATGAAATATGCTGAGATAATATTTAAAAATAAAAGACAGACAGACAGACACAGAAGAATTAATACAACCTGATACTACTTATATGGTGAATTAAAATAGATTCCCAGAAGCAGATAACAGTTGTTCAGTGGGTGGTTCAGGCCTGAGAGGAGAAAAAACAGGGAGATATTAGTCAAAGAGCACAAAGTTACAGTTATATCACAAAGAGATCTCCTGCACAGCCCAGTGCTAGAGTTCACATTACTGTACTATGTTCTTAAAAATTGGCCAACAGGGTAAATAGTGTGCTAAGTGCCCTTATCACACAAAACCAGACCAATAGCATACAGATGAGGGTGGAGGAACTTTGGACTGATGAATAAGTTTATAGCACAGATTGTACTGGTGGCTTCACACGTGTACACTTATCTCCAAACTCATCAGGTTGTTGATGGTAATCACACACAACTTCTGTATGCTTAAAAAAAAACCTGTAATAATAGAAGGCAGAGAGGGGAGCAGTGAGGGTAGGTCCAGGATGACAGGTGAGAGCATTTGTGAACACCAAGCAGAGGTGGTAAGGTGTCCCCCACAAGGGCATGCAGCCCTGCTTCTTCCCCCAGATCAGTCACAGATCTCAGCACCCCCAGTTCTCTGACCAGTCCCAGTTGCCATCCTTCCTCTGCACTGTGCCCAGCAGCACCCACCAGCCCGGGTCCTGGCCAAGTTCTTGCATCACTTTACCTGGACCTGGGTGGGCCTAGGGGGTTCTGACAGTGGCAACTTTGAGAGGCTGGACCAGCAGCTGCAGAAGGAGATGAGGCACCGAGGTGGCTGTGTGGCCTTCTCCAAGAGGATCTGCAGCCAGGCCCACAGCATCCACAGCACGTCCAACGTAGTGGCCTTATGCCCTGCCACCATGGTCATCATCTGTGACTGTTACTACTTCCACTTCAAGCTGCTGGTTGAGGCCCTTTGGGAGAAGAATGTGACCAGGAGGGCATGAGTCTTCTATGCCTCTTTCCACTACAACCCATCTGTGCTAGGCCCTAGCACTCACACCTTGCTGAATGGCAGCTTGTTCCTGGCCATACACTCAGGACTCATGCCAGGCTTTGAGGACTTCCTGTTGGCATTGTGCCTAGCTGTCTACCCGGGGAACAGTCTGGTGAGGAAGCTCTGGGAGCAGCTGCAGGGATGCAGTGGTCTGGATCAGGGGCTTCAACCCCCGGTGCCAGAGAAGGGGCTCAGAACTGCACAGGACATGAGAATATGACAGCTGCCCACCTGTCTACCTTCAAACTGCATGATCTGACAGCCACTTACCAAGCCCCCTTGGCAGCCAGAACCCTGCTAGCCTCCTGTCAGAATCTAACGTCCTGCTCCCCAGAAGATGTACCTTTCTTGGGAGGCACCTGTGCCAAGCACACAATGCCAGGCCTTGACAGATGAACAGCCAGGATGCCCAAATACCATCCCACTCCTTCCCACCTTTCTCTGAGCCACAGGCTAGCACAGAGGAAGCAAGGATTAATGAAAGGAGTACTGAATTTAGAGCCATCATCTCCTGGGCTCAGATCCCTTATTATTAAAGATGTCAGAGGTCTACAGCTAGAAGAGAGGACTGGCTCCTACTAGTGATTCCTGTAAAATTTTCAGGAATTGTACAAGCTGCTTGCTCACCATGGAAAGCAGGAAACCTAAATATCCTGGCTTTTTTTCCCCAGAGAGCTGGCTGTTGAACACTCAGCAGCATGCCACTGCAAACATCGAAGCAAAATTATAGAAACAGAGGCAGAGTGGGTCCTCTTAATACTAAAAGAATGCTTTCAAATGAGGCACAGCTTCTTTATGAAGTTTATGATTTCATCACTACTGTGTAGTGTGAGGTTTTTAAAAGCTAGAAGAGTAATAAATAATACTTAACACTTTACAAGGGCTTTTCTATGCCAAGTAACGTTCCAAGCACTTTATATGTATTAATACATTGCATCTTTATGATGACCTCATGGGGTAGATCCCCTTTTCACAGATGAGAAAATGGAGACAGAATAACACATCCAAGGTTACTCAGCCAGTTCAAGTAGAGTCAAGAATCACACCAGGCCCCCTGGCTCCGGACTCTGGGCACTGGGCCATGCTTTCTGCTGCCTCACTGCTGCTAAAGTATTCCTAGAATCTCTCAGTATCTAGGCCCAGCATTGCCCCCAGCTAAGGTCATTGCTAAAACTCCCTCCTATGGTCTTACTGAGCTTCAGTGGCCTAACTCAACAAGTATATGTGTGTGACTCAAGGATTTACTAAGCACTTTTCTGCTCTTCGGAGCAAGGTGGGATGCAGAAATGTGCAAAATGTGTGCTTCCTCAGAGTGTTTGTTTCCTAGTCACCAGTCACGTCTGGCAGCAGAAGGAAACTAAGTAATATGTATGAAGGGACAGAGCTATGAATATGTGGGGACACCCATATTCACAAGATGAGGCTGTTCATGAGATGTCCTTGGGCAAGACCCAGGACTTCCAGATTTCCATTAACTTGATTTCCACTTCTCTAACCACTGCAAATTAAGGCGAACTTGAAAGATGAGAAAACATCTCTTTTTCCATAAAATGTGCAAAGATGAGGTGGCTTCCTCCATGTGTTGATAAGCACAGATGTGGGAGAGCAGTACAGTGACATGAAGGAAGCCCACTCACCTGTTTGTGCGCCTCACCAGTCTCTTGCCTTGTACATTCTGTCCATGCCTCAGATGCACCATTATACCCAGAAGGTTCACTTTACTACCAGAGCCCACAAAGAATTTTTCTTCACCAAAGATGGAGAGGTGCTGGCAACACTTGAAATTAAAAATAGCTGTGTCTTCCCAGACCAGTAGAGGACAGACAGCCATTGTTGGACATTTTGACTTCAGGGTTCCTCCTGGGAAAGAGTTGCTGATAAATGACAACACCGTTATCTGAGCAGAGGGGCTCTCAAAGGTGAGAGCTGAGAGCACCCTCAGGACTACGCCCACACAGCACCTACCACCTCTAACCACCCCACAGCATTTGTCACATTGACCTGACTTAGGGTACTTGGTCAACAGGAGGGCAGGGTGGACTATCGACTTACACAACTCTAAGGCCAGTCAGCAAATAAAACCTTCCAAAATCACTCCCTGGCTCCCAAAACAGAGGAGCTTGCTAAAGGCAAAGGTAACGATTGAGCAAATGGGAAAGTAAAATACATATAATTTCTAATTTATTTCAGTTTGATCTACATTTCCCTGATGATTAGTGACTTATATAAGTTCTTTCTATATTTTAGATATTAACCCTTAATCAGATATATCATTTACAAATATCTTCTTTGATTAGGTAGCTTGCCTTTTCATTTTGTTGATGTTTCCTTTGTTGGGCAAAAAGCATTTTATTTTGGTGTGATCCCAATATTTCATTTCGACTTTTGTTTCCTGTACCTGAGGAAACATATCTGGAGAAACGTTGCATAGACCAGTGTTCAACAGATTACTCACTATTTTTTCCTTCAGGAGTTTTATGGTTTCAAGTCTCTCTCCTTTGAGAGGAGAATTTAGTGCATTTACATTTAAAGCAAGTATTGACTCCTAACTCTAGGAAATGAACAAGGGGTTGTGGAAAGGGAGGTGGGCAGGGGGCTGGGGTGACTGGGTGATGGGCACTGAGGGGGGCACTTGACAGGATGAGCACTGGGTGTTATGCTATATGTTGGCAAATCAAACTCCAGTAAAAAATATATATATACAAAAAACTTAAAAAGCAATTGTTGATAGGTATATGGTTATTTCCATTTTGTTAACTGATACAGGCTATACTTATAGTTTGCCTCTGCTCCTTTCTTCTTCTCTTGTAAGAGCACATTTTTACCTACTGTTCTTTCAGTTATATCCTTATCCTGCCCAGTACCTGATATGTGGAGCATGAGTACCTTGCCCAGTACCTGAGCAAGAAAGGAAGGGGAGGACAGTAAAGAGGAAAGAGGAAAAGAAAGAAGAAAGAAGTAAAGGAAAGAAAAGGAGGAATGAAGAAGATAGGAAGGGTTCTTGTGAGGTAGAATGATGCTGGTAATTCCTCTAAGACCTGAATACACAGATGCTGCTCAGTCTGCCATGCAGTGTCCCTAGTACTCTCCCTCCTCTCGTTCATAGGTCCCTACCTCAATCTGCAATGAAAAATGTCCTGTGGGAACCAGGAAATCATTCCTACCTGAGAAGCCAAACTGCTGCTACAGTTACATTCCCTGACCCAGAGGAGAGATGACCATGACACCAGGAAAGAGAGAGGCTGCCCTTGTAAAGGGGGTCAGCCAGTAGGCATGGTAGGCTTCAGACAAGCTCTGAATATCACATCAGGGGAAAACTCCCTTGCTGGGAAAGAAAAACCCAGGGAAGAGGAAATCAAAAAGATGTCAAGATGCCCTTCTCACTTGCTACAGTAAAGCCACTTAAGGCCATCCATTCATAAATAAGATGTGGTCTATATATACAATGGAATATTACTCGGCGAAGTAAGTCAATTGGAGAAGGACAGTGTATGTTCTCATTCATTTGGGGAATATAAATAATAGTGAAAGGGAATATAAGGGAAGGGAGAAGAAATGTGTGGGAAATATCAGAAAGGGACACAGAACATAAAGACTCCTAACTCTGGGAAATGAACTAGGGGTGGTGGAAGGGGAGGAGGGTGGGGGGTGGGGGTGAATGGGTGGCGGGCCCTGAGAGGGGCACTTGACGGGATGAGCACTGGGTGTTATTCTGTATGTTGGTAAATTGAACACCAATAAAAAACTAATTTATTAAAAAAAAGGAATATTACTCAGCCATTAGAAATGACGAATATCTACCATTTGCTTCAACATGGATAGAACTGGAGGGTATTATGATGAGTGAAGTAAGTCAATCGGAGAAGGACAAACATTATATGGTTTCACTCATATGGGAAATATAAGAAAGAGTGAAAGGGATTAAAGGGGAAAGGAGAGAAAATGAGTGGGAAAAATCAGAGAGGGTGACAAAACATGAGAGACTCCTAACTCTGGGAAACAAACAAGGGGTAGTGGAAGGGGAGGTGGGCAGGGAGATGGGGTGACTGGATGACAGGCACTGAGGGGGCCACTTGACGGGATGAGCACTGGGTGTTATGTGTTGGAAAATCGAATTCCAATAAAAAAATATACAAACAAAAAAACAAAAACAAAAAAAAGGCTATCCATTCATTCTTTCTTTCATCAACTATAAGTTTGTCCAAATTCTGTGCCCAGTTTCATGTCTGATGCATACTAGCCATTCCATAAATACTGAAACAAAATCCTCTATTAGGGACACCTGGGTGGGTTATTGGTTGAGTGTCAGGCTCAGGGCCTGATCCCAGATTCCTGGGATTGAGTCCCACATCGAGCTCCTTGCATGGAGCCTGCAGGCTTATGTCCTCTGCTTATGTCTCTGCCTCTCTCTCTGTGTCTTTCATGAATAAATAAAATAAAATATTTAAAAAGTATATTTAGCCATCAAAAGTTCCAGTTTAAAATAAGTCACCAGGATGTAATGTATTGCATAAGGAATGTAGTCATTAACATTATTCTAGCTTTTTGTTTAGTGACTGATGAAAACTAAACCTATAGGGTGATCATTTCATAATGTATAAAAATATTGAATCAGCATGCTGTACACCTGAAACTAATATAACATTGTGTCCATTATAATGCAAAAACAAAGCCAGAAGCTAATTAATCAATTAATTTAAAAGAAAAATTTTCACTATCTATACTTACACATAACTATGCACCTCACCAGCACTCCAGATTCTGGTAGGTAGGTCTTTTTCAAAGGGAGTGATTGTTTTGTAATGTAAATAATCACACTCACAAAGGCCTCTTTTATTCACTTTCTTTTTTCTTTTTTTATTGAAGTACATTGACATATTATGTTATCAGTTGTTTCTCGCATCAGATTTTATTAAAGCAAGATTCACTTTCCGTACATAGGATCCTTTCCAAAAGTATGCCTCTGAGTTTTTACCATTTTAAGTAATTGATCTTCAACAATCTCAAAATTGTAAGTTTCATTGATACTTCCCATAGAGTTGTTCTTAAGAATCAAAATCCAGAAAGCATTCTGTGTTTGAACTTGAGTTCTTTCTAGAATCATAAATGAGAAAGACATGACTTGGTATGATAGTGAATCTTTTCCATCAACCTCACTGGGCTAAGGGATGCTCAAATAGTCATTAAAATGTTATTTTGGAGTGTTTACAAGGATTTTTCTGAAGACTGAATAAGTAGACTGAAAAGAGAAGATTGTTCTCACCAATACAAGTGGACATCATCTAGTCCATTGAGGGCCTAGATGAACCAAAAGGAGCAAGAAGGGAGAATTTGCTCTCTTGGCTGGTGCTTCGACATCCATCTTCTCCTGCCCTTGAACATTTGTGCCCCTGATTCTTAGGCCTTGGTGTCAGACTTACCCCCATAGGTTCCTCTGGTCCTCAAACCTTCAGGCTCAGACACCACTGATTTTCTCAGTTCTCCAGCTTGAAGATGACAGATCATGGGACTTCTCAGCCTTCATATCATGTGATCCAATACCTATAATCTTTCAGTCTATCTAAATAGATAGATAGTTATACCACTATAATGATAGATAGATGATAGATAGATAGATAGATAGATAGATAATAGATAGATAGATAGATAGATAGATAGATAGATAGATAGATAGATAGACAGATGATAGATAGATAATAGATGATGATGATGATGATAGATAGATAGATAGATAGATAGATAGATAGATAGATAGATAGATATCTTATTGGTTCTGTTTCTCTGGAGAACGCTTATATACCCATTATGTTTTGCTTTGTTTCCATCACCCAGAAACCTAAAAGTCAAATGCATTTTGTCTTCAAATCTACTCAAGGTGTCTGAAAGTTCTACTCTTATTTCATTCACATGAATTCTTATTTTTGATCCTGAAAGGTTCTCATTTTGGCACTGTTTATGGATCTTGCCATCATCCGAAAGCATATAAAGCACATATATAATATTCAATAAATTATATATAGTATTCAACAAATGAAATGACTTTCAAAATGTGGTTTTGTGTCCTCTCTCCTGACCATTACAAGTGCAACAGCTAAGACACTGAGTGGGGGTGTAGAGACCATGATGCTATGGGTACCATCATGTAATCCGCTCATTCTTGGCCAGGTGAGAAACACTATCACAGAAAATCTGTCCTTCCCAAACCCAATCAAGCTCAGCATTTTCCTCTTCCATGTACTGTAGTTGCTGGAATGCACATTCAAATGGTGATTATAAATGTCTTTAAGAGTACAACTATCTAAGCGTAGGGAATGACTTGAATTATAATTGCCTTTGAAGCCTTACTTCAAGTGCGCTGACATCGCCATACAGATCTTCTTAAATGCATTTTCAAAGCACGGTTTGGTGAAGAGGGCAGATGGGTCTATGTTTCAAATAAGACCATGTAGCTACAAAGAAAATAAGTTCATGGATCACATGGAAAATCACCTGTGATTCTGGGGACTTTGTGATGAAAACTGCTGATTGTCTGCCAAAATTTGTTCTCTCCTTTTTCTCCACAATCATCAAATTGGGGCTTGGTACCTGGCCACCTTGCTATGGATTATTTTTAGCAATTAGATAGGACTTATGGCTAGCTTCTTACCAAGGGAAGTGAGTAGAAATGATGGTTTCTACATCTAGTGGAGAAACTTTAAGAGGTGAGGTTTGTTTCCTCCATAATCTACCCTCACCCTTCTTGCCCCCCTGAAATGCTTTATTGACCATGTAAATAACAAAAAGGCCTTAGATTGGGGATTGGCAAGTGGTCTCTGTCACAACTACTCAACTCTGTCATTGTAGCACAAAGGGAGCCATAAACAACATACATGATGTGATTGTATTCTAGTATAATTTGATTTATGAACACTGAAATTTTAATTTTATAAAATGATATGTCACGAAATATTATTCTACTTTTGATTTGTTTACAATCATTTAAAAGTATAAAAGCCATTCTTAGCTCAAAGCTCATTAAAAAGAAGTGCTGAGTTAAATTTGGCCCACAGCCCTTCATTTATCAACATCCTAAGGAATGTGGACTCTATGGATGGACAGAAACTGGGTCTTTGAATGCCTGTTGAACAGAGCCACTCACCAACCTGGAACACTCACCTTGAACTCATGCAAAAAAGAGGAAATCTGTCTTTAAGCTGCATTAGAGTTAAGTGTCTCTTGTGATAACAGATTAACAATTTACTTTACTAACACGTAATACATAACTCCTGACTAGCTAGGTTACTGCTCCGTCCCATAGTCCTCACCACTTTCCTTCTGAAAATCCAGACAAGAAAACTAGGTCCCCACCTGCCTCCTCACTGACCTTTCCAAGACCTGAGGGAAAAGGCTCGGCGCAGAGCTCCCTTCACCTCCTTGTTCCGAAGACTGTAGATGAGGGGGTTGAGCATTGGTGTGACAATGGAGTAGAAGACAGACACCACCTTGTTGAAGTTGATGGAGGAGGCCACTTTGGTCCGGACATACATAAAGAAAAGAGTGCCATAGAAGAGGCTCACCACTGTCAGGTGAGCTGCACAAGTGGAAAAAGCCTTTCTGCGCTCAGCAGCCGAACGGATGTGCAGCAACGTCCAGACGATGTTGCCATAGGACACAGAAATGACTGTAGAGGAGACCAGGAGCACCATCAGAGAGACTAGGAAGTCTGTGGTCTCCTTCAGGGTGACATCTGAGCAGGACAAGGCTAGCAGTGGTGAGACATCACAGAAGAAGTGGTCGATGACATTGGGACCACAAAATGTCAGCTGGGACATGAGGTAGATAGGCAAAACAGGTGTGAGGAGGCCCACCAGCCAACAAGCAGCTGCCAGACGGATGCAGGTGCCCCACGACACCAAGGCCCCATATCGAAGAGGCATACAAATGGCCACATAGCGGTCATAGGCCATGGCAGCCAGTAGAAAACACTCAGTTGCCCCCAGGAAGGTAAAGATGAAGAGCTGGGATAGACAGCCAGTGTAGGAGATATTCTTGCCCCCATCTACCCCAATAAAACCAGCCAGCATCTTAGGCACCGTCACTGAAGTGTACCAAATTTCAAGGCAGGACAAGTGTGTCAGGAAGAAATACATGGGTCTGTGTAGTCGATGGTTCAAAGCCACCACCAAGATGATGGCCAAGTTCTCCACCAAGGTGAACAGGTACATGGTGAGAAATACTGTAAAGAAGAGGAGGCGTGCTTCATGCACCCCAGCAAAGCCCACCATGACAAACTCTGTTACATGGGTCCAGTTTTGGGCATATGGCTGCATGTGTGTGAGCAAGAGTCAGGATACTCATAGCCTCATAGACGAAGACAATTCAAAGAGAATCAGTAAGGATGGTGCACAGAGACATCTTTCATTTTGGAAGAGGAAAACAAAGTCAAGACACTATTCCTGCCCTTGAAGAATATGCAGTCCATGAGGAGCTCCAGAAAACAGACAACTTCAGTACAAAATTTCAAGTGCTGGATATGGATGGGGGTATCATGGGAGGATATAGCAGGGAAGCTTCCCTAGTCTGGAGGAATCAGAGAACACTTCCTAAAGGAAGTGTTGTCTCAACTGGAACCTGGAAGATAAGGATAAGCAACTGAGATAAAAGAGAAGAGAGCCCAGCAAGTATAACATCTCAGAGACCAGAGAGAACACCATGCATTTGGAAAACTTTAAGTAGATATAGGTTACCATGGAATTTAAAAGCTTGGCTTTCCCATCAAGCCTACCTACCTGGCTTTATTTTTTTAAGATTTTATTTATTTATTCATGAGAGACACAGAGAGAGGCAGAGACATAGGCAGAGGGAGAAGCAAGCTCCATGCAGGGAGCTCGACATGGGACTCGATCTCGGGACTCCAGGATCATGCTCTGGGACAAAGGCAGGCACCAAACTGCTGAGCCACCCAGGCACCCCAACCTGGCTTTAAATACAAAATAATTTAACCAATAGACCAGGGAATTTTTTTTAAGATTTTATTTATTTATTCATGAGAGACCAGAGAGAGGCAGAGACATAGGCAAAGGAAGAAGCAGGCTCCATGCAGGGAGCCTGATGTGGGACTCGATCTCAGAACCCCGGAATCACTCCCTGACCCAAAGGCAGATGCCCAACCACTGAGCCACCCAGGTGCCCCAACTAGTGAAATTCTTAAGTAGATAATCCCTTTAATGCATTTAGCATCATGTTTAGGTCAATATATGGTAGAGAAAAATTTAAATGTTGACTTCTGGAGTAGAGAATGTAGGGAAGAAGGCTCCTGTTGAGGCTGAGGAACAGGCAAGGACATCATGAAGAGCAAGGAGCCAAGTGAAGGGAAAGGACAGAGCTAAACTTCAGTATGGGAACAACACACAGCCTTGAGGAGCTTAAGAAGAGGAGCAAGCTAAGCTTTCTGCCCTTCATAAGGACCAAGTTTGCTGTGCCAATACAGCCATGGAGAGGATTAAGATGGGAGACAGAAAGCCAGGTGAGAATGTTTTGCAGGTGTAGCATGGGGTGATGATAGCCATGGGCCGTAGGCATGGAGAGTGAACAGAGCTATTAAGAGACAGAACCGGGGGGAATCCCTGGGTGGCTCAGAGGTTTAACGTCTGCCTTCAGCCCAGGGCGTGATCCTGGAGACCCAGGATCGAGTCCCACGTCGGGCTCCCTGCATGGAGCCTGCTTCTCCCTCTGCCTATGTCTCTGCCTCTGTGTGTGTGTGTGTGTGTGTGTGTGTGTCATGAATAAATAAATAAAATCTTTAAAAAGAGAGACAGACAGACAGAATCAGGGGCACCTGGATGGCTCAGTGGTTGAACATCTGCCTTTGGCTCAGGTCATGATCCCAGGGTCCTGAGATCAAGTCCTGCATCAGGCTCCTTGAAGGGAGCCTACTTCTCTCTCTGCCTGTGTGTGTGTGTCTCTCATGAATAACCAAAAAAACTCTTAAAAAAGAGAGACAGAATCAACAAGATTGTGTTTGACTCCAAGTTCCAACATCAACTTGAGATATGTGACCATGGGCAAATCACTAAAAATTCCTCTTCTAAAAGCAGATAATAAAAAGGTTTTGGGAATGCAAAGTGGTGCAGCCACTGTGGAAAAAAGTATGGAGATTCTTCAAAAAATTAAAAATAGAACTACTCTACAATCCAATAATTCCACTACTGGGCATTTACCCACAGAAAACAGAAACACTAAATCAAAGCGATACGTGCACCCCAATATTTATTGTGGGATCATCTACAATAGCCAAACTGCAGAAACAACCCAAGTTTATATGGACAGATGAATGGATAACGAAGATGTGGTCTATACAGGCAATGGGATATTACTCAGCCATCAGAAAGGATGAAATCTTGCCATTTGCAACAACACAGATGGATCTAAAGAGTATAATGCTAAGTGAAATAAGTCAGTCAGAGACAAAGACCATATGATTTCACTCATATGTGGAATTTAAGAAACAAAGCAAATTGACAAAGGGGGGGGGAGAGACAAACCAAGAAATAGATTCTTAACTACAAATAGCAATGGTTACCAGAGTACCAGGGGAAAGGTGGCTGAAATAGATAACGGGGATTCAGAGCGAACTTATCATGATGAGCACTGAGTAATGTATAGAACTGTTGAGTCATGATATTGGATACCTGAAACTAATATAACACTGCATGCTATCTACATTGGAATTTAAAATTTTTTAAATAATAGTAATTTTTTAAATAAAAAAAGGTGAATAAAAACAAGAAGTGAATAAAATAAGAGAAATAAGATAAATCCCTATGTCATTTTAGATTAAATGAAAGAATATAATGTCTCCACTATACAGAAGTTTTTAAGCCCCAAATTCTTTGACAATCTTCTCATTAAAAAGTGGGGCCCATGGCCACTTGAACCTGGGCTTGGTGACTGCTTGACAACAGAGTAAGACAGAAGTGATGTTGTGCCAGTTTCCAAGCCCAGGTCTTAAGAAACTGATTTTGCTCTCTCTGCTTCTTGGAATGCAGCCACCATAGTGTGAGGAAGCCCAAGGAGCCTGCAAGGAGCCCAGGTGGGCAGAAATTAAGTTCCCCCGCTCTCAGCCCTGACTGAACTCCCACTGACAGCCAGCACCAATGTGCCAGCCAGGTGACTGAGCCAGGTCCTGAGGAAATAGATCCTCAGCCCTAAACTGGGCTGGCCCAGCAGACACAGCCTTTCCTGCTGGGCCCTCCCCCACATTCCAGATTTATGAGTTAAATAAAGGATTGTTGTGACTTTAAGCCATTAAGTTTGGGAGTGGCTTCATTAGATGCAATACATAACTGACACAGTGACATCCTGGTTCTGTGATCTTGGGGGAATTAGTCACTATCTCCGACCCTCTGGAGGAAAAGGTATTAAGCTTTGCCTACACTCACAAATGCCTAAACCGGGATTTGAATTCAGGCTAAAAAGATCTCAAACCCTTGCTCCTTCCCCTAAGAAATGTAATTAAGGAAGTTCCTCTGACTTCAACATTCCATGATTTCCTGGCAATGAAAGCATGTAGAGATACATGGTCAGGAAAAGGTCAAAGTCCTCAGATTCCTGCATGCTTCTGCACCATGCCTAAGTCCGTTCTCCCATCCCCACAGCAAACAGTCCATAAACACGGGCTTCCTGGCCGAATCACTGCATTGCAACCCCAGATGCTTCATGCTTCTGCTTGGCTCTGGGACATTTCAGGACACAACCCCTGCATGTGAACCTCACTAATAACGTAGCAGCTTAGAAGCAGTGCTTACCCTTGCTGGATGCCCTTCCTAACAGGTACTCACTGCACATACATGCCGTAGAAGCCTGACCTGACTTTATAACATTTGCTGTGTTTGAAACCTATAAGAGTTTGTGAACCCTGCCCTTGAAGGGCTCAGAGTCTTTCAGGGGAGACGGAGAAGTATCCAAGTGCTATCACAGCAACGTGATGAGTCCCTTTTCATGTATCTGAGAGAACAGAGCAGGGACAGTCAGTCTGGCCCAGAAGGAAGATGGGATAGGTGAGCTCAAGAAAGAATTTCCAAGCCACATCACAGCGAGGGACAAGATAATCCTTCACAGACAGATAATAATCCTAATAATCCAGGCTCAGCAGAGGAGAGTGGGGTGGGCCTGCGAGGAGAGGTGTGAAAGATGAATCTGTGGGAAAGATTTGGGGTCCCCATGGAGGCAAAAGGTAGAGAGGGTAGGACCCCATCAGGCATCAGATGACTTGTCTTCATACCGCAGGTCCACCACCTCCTAACCGAAATGCGATGAAAAAAAACCTAGATGGAGGTCAACATCCAACCCAACTGAATGGACTGCTGCTCATGGAACCACATTAACACGCCAGGGATGGGTTAAATGAGGAGAGCCTTCTGGGAAAGTTTCAGGAGGAGCCGAGCGTCCTCTCAGAGCACTCAAATCCTGTGTTGGTAGGAGAGGAGCCTCTCTCAGAGGAGGGAGAAGAGGATGTTTACCAAGCTCCTCCTGAGGGCCACATTCTGCTGGGCTTAGATCATCTCATTTCATCCCCACACCAAGGGTCCCGGGTTTCATGCAGTTGGAAAAACAAGCTCAGAGACAGCAAATAACTTGCATCAGATCAAAGAACTAGGACATGACAGAGATGGGATGCAAACCCCTGCCAGCCTGATGCAAGAGCCAGTGCTCCCTCCTCGGGCCTCGCCACCTCACTCTGCCAATTGCCTTTCCAAAGTTCTTTGACAGAGTCACGGAGGTTTTAAATATGAAGCCATTTTCCAGTTGAAGAAATGGAGAAACACAGAATTCCCCTAAGGTCACACAGAGTAGGGGTGCCAAGGCCCTCCCCTGCATCCAGGCCCCCGCCCCACCTGTGAGGTCAACTCCCCTGTGCTCAGAGGCCCCGCTGGAGGAAGGCGTCGCAGGCTCTGGGACATGGGGGGCCCCAGCGAGGCTCCTGGCCTATTGATCCTGGCTTCCTCTCCAGGTTGAGAGAACTCAGCCAAGGGCAGCCGCCAGGGAAGGGGATGGTCACAGGGGTCACACACTGGGCTGAATGTGATTGAATACAGGGGCCACACAGGCCTCATTGGACGTCCTCAAAAGAAGGTGCTCCCTTGGCTAAGGTTTACCCTGACAAACACAGAGAAACCATGTTGAGGGCTCATGCAGGGGAATTCAGACTGCACCCCTGCAGCTGTTTGGGCAGCTCCACGGCCAGCTCCCTGTCTCCCCACTGTCTGCATCCAGCCTCTGGGACACCTGCCCTGGCTGTGAAAGGAACAGCGAAAAGAACTCACTAGCACACAGACAAAAATTTTGGAGACCGGCCACCATCTCCAGGTGAGGAGGCAGTGGGGACAGGCCAGGATTGCCAGAACCACCTCTGCCATCAGAGGAGTGGGACCCCCCTTGGGCACCATCAGGAATCAGCTCTAGTTTGGGAAAGTCACTTCACCTTGCTGAGCCTCTGGCTTTCCCATCGTCACATGGAGCCACGATGCGCAGATCTGCAGGGCAGGTCTAGAGATGGAAGGAGGGGCGCCTGGGTGGCCCTCGGTTGAGGGGTTAAGTGTCTGCCTTCAGCTCAGGTCATGGTCCCACGATCCGGGGATGGAGCCCCGCATCCCATCCTGCTCCCTGCTCAGCGGGGAGCCAGCTTCTCCCTCTGCCTCCGCTGCTCCCCTTCCCAGTCCCCCTGCTCTCTCTCACTCTCTCCCTCTCAAATAAATAAAATCTTTTTTAAAAAAAATAAAATCAAAAAATAAAGCTGGAAGGAAACACCATGAAGTGGCGTTCAGGGCCTGGCTCTTTATTGCCTTTGTTCCTTCTGCCTGTGTGGCTTCCTCCGGCACTTCCTTCAATTCCTTCAATTCTCAGCATAGGACCATTTTCGCAGGCAGCCTGTTCTGACCTCCTGCTTGCCTTGCTTGACATTTTTGTCACAGCCTCGCTATCATCTGTTAGACATTTATCTGTTTGGCTATAACACCACACACACATACGCATGCACACACACACAGCTCCTTGAAGACAGTGCCTTTGTCCACGACTATGTTGCCACTGCCGAAAGGCGTCACTAGGATGACATCTGCATGCAATAAATTATGATATAAGAAAGGAATGAGTACATGCTCTGAGCGTCCTGCTGAGCCGGAGTGCTGTTTCCTTTCCACCTTCAGCCACTGGTCTCAGGGCAACAAGAAAGCAAGGAAGCTCACCAGTGCTTCCCAAAGGAAGCGCCCTCCGGGGTGGGTGTGGATGTCCACGCAGCCCTCCTGCCCACCAGCCCAAGACCCGAGATGCCTGTGAGGATGAGGCCTGCGTATGTGGACCACCGGCCTGTGGACACAGTGAATGGAATTGATCCTACATATAATTTCCTTTTCTTAGCTACTGAACTTATTTTTAAACTTCCTGACAAACTGTTCTATGTCAGCTTGTCTCAAACTCTGCTCCACGAAGCCTTCGATGGATAACCTCTGGTGCCAGGTAGCTGTGAGGGGAAGAAAGGGACCCAGCACGTGGGGCCACCAGGAGCCTCGCTCCAAGCAGCTGGTGGGCCGCAGAGTCCAGAAGGAACTGCAGCCCCATCTGACCCCACAGCCCAGCGTCTTTCCACTATGCCACCTCCCCAGGGGTTAGCCTTCCTAACACCAAACCCGGGCAATTAACTGAGAGCTTCTCACATCATTCTGGTAACTTCGGTACTGAGTAGCTCCTAGTCTTTAAATGGGATGATACCTGCCTTTCCAGTCTCCCAGGACGTCATGTGCACCGGTGAGATAATGGATGTGCAGGCTCTTTGAACACTAACGGTTCTCTCCAGGAAGACCTTATTATCTGGCTTCCGTTGCTCACGGATTGCGTGATTACCGCCGAGTTTCAGGAAACACAAAGCCTAGGGGATGGCAGTCTCGGGGGGACCCGGGGACGCCCTTGAAGCCGCAGCTGATTAACAAGCAAACTGATGCTGTTTAGGTTGTCAGTTAATGTGAGGTGACTTGAAGGGGCAGATGGACAAGAAGGGGAACTTAAAAACCCCAAAAGTCTCTTGGCACCCCTACTCTGTGTGACCTTAGGGAATTCTGTGTGCCTCCATTTCTTCTATTGGAAAATGGGTTGATATTGAAAACCTCAGTGACTCTGTCGAAGAACTTTCAAAAGAAGAAATGAGATGGCAAAGTGGGACAAGTCTAAAGAAAGGATTGGGCTATACTGAAGTCAGGAGTCCTTAACTGTAGGGGCACCCGGGGTGCTCAGTGGGTTGAGCCTCCGACTCTTGATTTCAGCTCAGGTCAGGATCTCAGTGTCTTGAGAGTGGAGCCCCCCGTTGGGCTCTGTGCTGAGTGTGGAGCCTGCTGAAGATTCTCTCTCTCCCTCTCCCTCTCCCTCTGCCTCTCCCTGCCTCTCATGCTCTCCTTCTCTCTCAAAATAAAAGAAAAAAGGAAAAATAGATCCTTCCTCTAGACTTGGTGCTTCTCTGGGAGATGACAGTCTTACCGGCACACCTTCTGCCTGCTCTCCGAGTCTGAGCTTCGAGTTTCCAGCTTCGGTGTAAACCACAAGCTAAAGAACTTCTCTCCAGGTGCCTCTCAAGAGCCACTCACCTGCACCCTGCTACTTTCCCTTCTCTCCCCTGGGGGGAAGACAAAGGGCCAATGCACTCAGAACCCTGGGGCTGGTGGCAAATGCAGGGGAGGGCCCTCATTGTGGGACAGAGACCCCCACATTCAAGGGTCACAGCTTATCTGAACCTATGGGCAAGAGCAGAGATCCATTAGCAGCTGAACCAGAAAAGGAAGAAACAAGAGATGTCACTGGATATAAAATGACTCCTACCCCCGTATGTGCCTCCTACACCCCAGGGGTCTCTCATGGGATCCTGTCTCCACAGAGGTTTGAAGCACTAAGACAGCAAAGGAGAGAAGAAAATAAATCATGGAAAACCCTGCCCCAGGAGGTGTGCGGAAGCTCCAGGGAAGTCCCAAGTTTGTAGACGAGCTGGACAAGCACCCTGGAGGATGAGGGGCCAGCCAAGGAGGATGTCACGCCAGTTATACTCTTTGCCAAGGTCCAGTATAGAGGGAAATGAAATCTTGAGACTTCCACATTTATCAAGGATGCAATGAAGCCTTCCTTCTCGAGAAAGGGTCAGCTATTCCCTACCCACCCACCAGCCCTTTATCCCCACTTGGGGAAAATCTACAATGACAACAATGGACCTTGCCTCCTAGCTGCCCCGAGCCGGGCTCCGTGCCATGCAGAGAGGTGAAACACCCAGCCTCACTCCTTAAGGAGCTCATGGTCCAATAAAGGCAGTGATGAAGGCTCACTTCTCTCTAGAACGTTCACGATGCCAAATTGCCTTCCTTCCAAAGAACTTCCTTCAGAGCACTTGATGATTATCTGCAGGCTGAGTAATCTTTCTCTCCAAAAAGGAACTATGACATCATTTCACTATAAAGCAGAAGGAACACCAGCGGTGTGATCCTCTTCTGATGGTGGGAGGCAGCTGAGCCAAAGCTAACAGCACCCTGCAGACGACTGGCCCTTAATGTATCCTACACATGCAGGATTGTTCCTCTTTGTGTCATACAACTGCATCAGCCTAAATGCTTCAGGGGCAGATAGCTTGTGCCCCCAAATAAATGACAAAACTCCTTGATGGCAGGGCCATGTCTTACATTTAGCTGCATCCCCCTGGAACCCAGTGCGGTGTAGCTCCATATGAAACATCATAGACACGGATTTGAATCCACGTGGATGGATGGATTACCTTGAGCAAGTCAGGCCCTTCAAGCCTGTTTTCTCATTAATAGAGTTGGGAAGATAATACCACCTGACAAGGATGTGGTTAGAGACAAATGACATAACGAGAGTGAAGAGCTCCCTCGTCTAACAGTGGACACGAGGCAGTTATGCTCTAGAACTTTGGGCTGCTCAAGGCAGAGAGGACATTGAACAGTGTCATACCTGTGTCTCTGCTCCATGGAAAATTTCCAGCTCTGACCCAATTTGACCCAATCTTCCTCCCCAAAAATGCAAAGAAAAAAAAAGTCCTCTCCGGCGCTGACCTCTGAGGCCGATCCAAAGCATCTGGAAAGACCACCGTGCCCGCAGGCCGAGGGCATTCGGGAGGAAAGAACTACCTGGAAGGCTGAGGAGACAAGAGGCCAAACCTCTGCTGTTAAACTCCAGCCCCGCTGGTTCCCATCTTTCTCCTCCTCCCGTCTCTCCCTTGGGAACATTTTGTCTTCTGCCAGCAATTCTCTGCTTTTACAGTGTAAACCAATCCAGCCCTGCAGTATGTCCCAGTTTTACACCATAGAAGTCCAAAATTGAGCAATTAAAGGCAGGATTCTCCTCTGTGAGGGCAATAAAAGAGGCTTTGGATGATCAGATTCCTTTTATTTTCCTCTTGCTCAAAGAATCAAATATCCCAGCCCAGAAACCAGGACAGAGAGGAGGATGAGCAGGATCAGGGTTCTGATGAAGGAACAGGAACCCAGACCAGAGGGTAAAGCTGAGGGGCTTCACCATTCCTCTGAGAAGGGATGTGAAAGCACTGCTTGTACTTTTACATAGCATCGTGATGAAGTATACAAAATTGTATACAGTCATTATTCCAGAAGAGAGAATCAATTTTCAGCCTTAAAAACATCCAGACACAAAGTCTGGCCTGGTATTCTTGCAGGTGTTCTTTTTAATGCATTATGATCATGAAATAATTCCAATATATACACAAGAAGAAACATAATAACTTTATACCCACTATCCAGCTTGACAATTTTTGACATTTATTATAGGCTGAATGTTTGCATCTCCCCCAATTCACATGTTAAATCCTAATGCCCATTGTGATGGTATTAGGAGAGGTCTTTGGGAATATGGTTATAAGGATGAAACCCCTATGAATGGGATAAGTGCCCTTATAAAAAGGACTCCAGAGAGCTCTCTCGCCCTCTTTGCACCACGGAGGATACAAGAATTTGGCAGTCTGCAACCCAAAAGAGAATTCTTACTGGAACCCATTCGTGCTGGCTTCCTGACCTCAGAATTCTAGCCCCTAGAACCTTGAGAAATAAATCTCTACTGTTTATAAAGCACCCAGTAAATGGCATTCTGTTACAGCGGCCTAAGCTAGGAGAGCAACATTTATTAAGCTTTTTTAAAAAAAAATACAATTAATGATAGATACATGATAGGTAGGTAAATCGATAGATCGATAGATAAAAACAATGCAGGTACAGTTGAGGCTCTCCGTTTATCCATGTCTGTCCCATTACCTTCACCCCCTCCTCACAATGAATATCATAAATTGGGTATTATCTCACTCAGGCATGATTTATACCATTTGTTATCCATAAACATTGTTTTGTTTTGCGTGCCTTTAAAATGTATCTAGATGGTATCAAGCTCCATATATCACTTTGTATTTGGCTTTTTTCATAGAATAGTGTTTTCTTTTTTTTAAGATTTTATTTATTTATTCATGAGAGACACAGAGAAGAGAGAGAGAGACAGAGACACAGGCAGAGAGAGAAGCAGGCTCCATGCAGGAATCCCTATGTGGGACTCGATCCCGGGACTCCAGGATCAGGCCCTGGACCAAAGGCAGGCGCTCAACCGCTGAGCCACCCAGGTGTCCCTAGAATAGTGTTTTCAATATTTTTTGTTATACTCTCATCTCTAGTTCATTCATTTTAACTTCTGTGTATATTCTGTTGTGTTAAAAAAAATGCCTTATTCATTCTCTTGCTGGGGAGCATTTAAACTGTTTTTTCTTTTTGCTATTCCTAACAACGAACATTTTTATACATATCATTGTGCACCACTGCCAAAGGCTTTAGGGGAGTGAGTGGTTCTCAAAGTGTGATCCCACCGGCAGCAATAGCATCACCAGGACTGTGTCAGAATGCAAAGCCTCAGCCCTGGCCCCAGACCAGCTGCATTAGAAACTCTGGAAGAGGGATCCCTGGGTGGCGCAGCGGTTTGGCGCCTGCCTTTGGCCCAGGGCGCGATCCTGGAGACCCAGGATCGAATCCCACATCGGGCTCCCGGTGCATGGAGCCTGCTTCTCCCTCTGCCTGTGTCTCTGCCTCTCTCTCTCTCTCTCTCTCTCTCTCTCTCTCTCTCTCTTTCTCTCTCTATCATAAATAAATAAAAAAATTTAAAAAAAAGAAACTCTGGAAGTGGGGCCCAGCAAGGTGTGCTTTCATGAGCCCTCCAGGTGATTCTGAGACACGGTGAAGTTTAAGAACTGCTTTTCTAGGATGTACGCCTAAATGAGCATTTCCCACTTCACCAAATAATAACAAATTGCTCCCTAAAGAGGTCGTCCCAACCATATTCCCACCAGCCGTGCCTCATAGAAGACCAGCACGAGGTCAGTATGGCCTCTTAAAGTTGTCACTGTCTAAGGATTAGGCATCAGGTCAAATGCATATTTTTTATATATTTATTTTGGAGACAGAACACCCAAGAGCTGTGTAGGGGAGGTGCAGAGGGAGAAAATCCAAGCAGATTCCCCTTTTAGCACAGAGCCTGACAAAGGGTTCCATCCCAGGACCCTGAAATCATGACCCGAGCAGAAATCGAGTCAGATGTTTGACCGACTGAGCTACCCGGGTGCCCCAGGTCAAATGCAGATTGGTCATATGGCCTTCCTCCGTAGGCATCTTATTTCTTCATGTTTCTATTGAGCAGGTTATTGTTTTAAATGATTATAGGAATTCTGTGTATTTTCCAAATATGTCTACTTTCTTATACAGTGTTTTCCCAGGGTTTAACTCTGTGTATGCAGCATCTTTAGGTTTTCCTGGTATGGTTTGTGCTTTTGTACCTTAACTAAAATATATTCTAAAAATATTTAGATTTTGCTTTTTACACTTCAGTCTGTAATGCAAGTGGACTGGATCTTTGTGTAAGCTGTGAAATAGACATCTAATTTTAGTTTGCTTCCATATTGAGCATATCGTTCCCCGTTACCTGATGTCATTTCGGTCATATAACCAGAAGGACATTCGAACTAGTTAACAACCTCTTGGGTGTCAATCAAGCTTTTTTTCCCTTTATTTCTTGATGAGTCCTACTGGAGATTATCTCTTTCATTATTTCCCTTTTCTTCTTTTTTCAGAGGACAAGCTTTTAGTTTTGTGTCCCAATTTCCAATTTCATTTATCTCTTCCAAATTTATTATTTCCTTCCTTCTACCTTCATATGTAGTTTACTGTTCTTCTAGTTGAATACTACTCATGTATATTCATTTTTATTGTTTATAATAAATGCAATTAGGCCACATATTTTCCCCTGAACACCACTTTAGCTACATCACACAATTTTTTGTCTTAGTACATTTATTATTGTTCAGCTGTAATTTTTTATTATGGCATTTATTTATCTTTATTTAGAGTTCTTCATAATCGTGTCCTTAAGTTTTGCAATTAGTGGAAAGAGGGAGAGGATAGGGGTGTTAATTTATCATTTAAATTATTTCTAATTTAATTATGTGGCGATGTATTGTGGTCAGTATGATATCAATTATTTAAAGTTGTTGGGGATCCCTCAGTGGCTTAGGGGATAAGTGCCTGCCTTCGGCCCAGGGCATGATCCTCCAAGATCAAGTCCCACATCAGGCTCCCTGCATGGAGCCTGCTTCTCCCTCTGCCTGTGTCTCTGCCTCTCTCTCTGTGTGTGTCTCTCTCTCTCTGTCATAAATAAATAAATAAATAAATAAATAAATAAATAAATAAATAAATTTTTAAAATCATTTTAAGTTGTTGAAATTGCCTTTTTGATCTCATGATCAAATTTTACAAAGATTCTATCCATACCTGAAAAGGCTATCCATGTACTTGTTGTGCACAAAGTTTTTAGATACATACACATATATACTAGATCACACTTGCTAATTTTATTATCCAAAGCCACTATATCCTTCCTAATTTGTGTCTGCTTGATTTATGAGTTGTGTCAGTTCCCTGCTGTGGCTTTTTGACTTTCTTCCTATAATTCTTCAATGTTCACTCTATTTATTATTATATTATAACATAAGAGATTACATCAGAAGCATGCAATTTCATAATTGTGTGTGGTTACATTTAGTATTTTGTGGTTACTCTCTTTATCCCCATTTATGTTTTTGCCACAAGATCTACTTTGTTCTTTTTTTTAAGGTTTATTTGTTTGAGAGAGAGAGTGTGTGTGCACATGTAGTTGGTGGAGGGGCAAAGGGAGAGAGACAATCTCAAGCAGACTCCCCGATGAGCACAGAGCCTCATGTGGGACTCGATCCCACGACCCTGAAATTATGGCCTGAGCTGAAATCAAGAGTTGGAGCTTAATAGGCTGAGCAACGCAGGCGCCCCAAGATGTACCTTGTCTTATGTTAATTTGCTACACTTTTTTGTTAGTATTTATATTACACATCTTTTTCCGTTCTTTCATTTTTGGCCTGTGTGTGTGTGTGTGTGTGTGTGTGTGTGTACACTTGGTGTTTTATAGGAAGCATAGAGCTGTATTTTAGTTTTATCTATCTGATTGCTTCTCTCTTTTAATAGACAAATTTAACCCATTTCCATTTTTTATAATTGAATAGTTTAAACTTAATTATATTATTTCGTCCTTTCTGTTTACCTTCTTTTTCTTCCTTTCTGTCTTATTTTGCTTGATAATGTTTAATCTCTTCTGATTTGGAAGCTGTAAGTCTTATTTTAATGGATACTCTGAACTTTCTGACCTATGTGCTTAACTGTAAATTGTCTGACAAAGTCTGCAGTTATTTAATTCCTCTTGACTTCAATAAATCCCTAATGTCCTTTAAGTACCTCCCACCTTGAATAGCTTCCCTACCTTGTAATTCTTGTTTTATAAACCAGTGAAAATAATTTTTAGACTCTAATCATTACTTAACATTTTCAACACATTTTTTCAATCTCTGCACTCAGTCGAACAAGTCATTCAATTTAGAAGTGGATGGGATGAAGAGCTGGTTGGAGGATACCTGCTTCTTGCATTCCACCTTTCCCTTCTGCTTTTGCTTTTCTATTCTGAAGCAAAATTTTAATAATCCTTTAGTGAGGATCTATGTGTGGTAATGTGGTTAGTCTTTGTATGTCTAAAAATGTTATTTAAACCACCCTCTTGAATAAATGTATTCTAAAATATATGTGCATATGTATCCATCACATATCTATCCTGTGTGATACAAACGTATAGGTATCACATGTTAGCACTGCAGGTGGGAGAGGAGATCTAAAGATAGAACTGCTTCTCCAACAGCTGTCACTCAGTCTTTTTGTTGAGCCCTTCTTTTGCTCCAAGTCCAGAGGCTTCTGGTATTACTAGTTCCTGAGACTTAGAGGGTTCTCAGCATGAATCAGATTTTTTTCAGCTTTCTGAGACCACAATGATTTCAAGGCCTGGCTGTCCCAAGTTCACACTCATCAGTTATCACTCATTCATCTCCCTTCCCAAAATACTGGTGCCACTGCCTCTCCACCTATCTTCCCCTTTCTTGTTAGTTTGTTTCTTCTTTTCTCTTTCATCTCTTTGTTGTAATTTTACTGTGCTTTAGAAGGGGTGAAGCAGGGACACCTGAGTAGTTTGGTCAGATAAGCATCCAACTCTTGGTTTTGGCTCAGGCTGTCATCTCAGGGTTGTGAAGCCAAGCCACATGTTGAGCCCTGCATTGGGCTCCATGCTCAGCAAGGAGTCTGTTTGAAGACTCTCTCTCTCTCTCTCCCTCTCTCCCTCTGTGCCTCTCCCTACTCTCTCTCTCTTTCCCTAAAATAAATAAGGAAGGAAGGAAGGAAGGAAGGAAGGAAGGAAGGAAGGAAGGAAAGAAAAGAAAAGAAAAGAAAGTAACTTTAGATACATATGGCCAAATAGCCATTGTCAAATAGCCATTGTAACTCAAAACCCCGTATTTTTTATTTCAATGTCAACTGTCAATTTTTTATGTTCAGATGTTCTAACTGGCCTTTTTTCATATCTCTCCATTCTCATTTTCAGCCTATTTCCCCATATTTTTTTAATTATTTCAATGAAGTTTTTATTTCATTTATTTCTTAAAATAATCAGTGTATTTACTTTAAAGCTTTGTCCAAGTGTTCTGTAAAATCAATTACATCTAAAGCAAATTCATGTTCTGATTGTTGGTTTATTGACTGCTCTTCTCAGTATTAACTTTTTTGTAAGATTTTTTATTTATTTATTTGAGAGAGAGAGAGAGAGGAAGGGGAGGAGCAGAAGCAGAGGGAGAAGCAGACTCCCCACTCAGTGGAGAGCCAGACGTGGGACTGGATCCCAGAATACTGAGATCATGACCTGAGCTGAAGGCAGACACTTAACCGACTGAGCCATCCAGGTGCCCCTCAGAATAACTTTTTATCCATCCATTTTTTACTTGATTTACAGTCTCACTGGGATATGAGGTAGTGTGTTTGTTTCAGATGTCTCTCTCTGTCTCTCTCCTCCTCCTCCTCCTCCTCCTCCTCCTCTTCCTCCTCCCTTCTCCTTTACCACCATATTCAGTTATCCTGTTGAGCAGCTTTGGGGGTCCCCATTCAAAATCCTAGCCTAGTAAGGGCAGCAAGAGGGACTGTCCTGCAGAGCCAATGGGCAGTGGCCAGCCCAGACTGGGTCAAGGGAAAGCTTGACTCAGCACTTGGTCACAAGCCTGTTTCATCCTTCTCTCCCAGCCTGGAGCTGGATATGAGCCATTCCTCCTTCAGCATTTGGCAGCAGGTTTATTTCTAGTCTTCTACCCCAGGGATGGGGGATAAGGAATGAACACCATGCTAGCGCAGGGCTTCAGTCAGTGAGCCTATCCTTGCTTCCCCGTTTCACATGGAATACTTTTTTTTGAGAGAGAGTGAGAGGGTGAGAGAGCAAGAGTGGTGGGGGTGCGGGCAGTGCACTGAGGGAGAGGGAGAGAGAGAATCTCAAGCACCTCCATGCTCAGCGCTGAGCCTGATGTTGGGCTCAGTCTCACGACCCTGAGATCATGACCTGAGCTAAAATCAAGAGTCAGATGCTTAACCGACTGACCCACCCAGGTGCCCCTCACAGGGAATACATTTGACTCAGGTACCACCACTGACTGCCTCTGCATCCAAAACCCTGCAAGTCCACCCACCCTTTCAGCCCAGATTGCTATTTGTGTTTTTCTGTGCCAGCTTGGATCTTCAAAAATGCTTGTCTTGTATTTAAAGCCTAATTATGCCTTCTTCTGTTTTTTTCTTTTTGTTTTATTCAGTACTGCTGTGTTTCTGGAGCAGAGGGATTCTTGAAGCATGAACTCCATCTTGATCTGGAGGTCATGAAGTTCTCTTAAAGCTAGATAGTAGGATTGTGTAGATCTCAACTGTGGTCAAAATTTGGATGCCCAAAGTGGTTAGACCAAGTCATCTGTGGTGATGAATGCCCCCTCAGCCTGGCTGAATTTTGTCTCCATCTGTGACATATTCCTAAAGCCCCAGGCAGCCAAATCTAAATATTAACGGAATCTATTCTGAAGATTCATAATTCAAACAGTAATAGAATGGAAATCAATAGAATTGAAATAAAGGTTTGAAGTTACCTCATTTTAGAAAAATCAATTCCTATGATACATAACTATAGAACCTCACAGGGTTATAGAGAGAGGACTCAAGGGGAACGGACACTTAGGACACGTCTTAGTATGCGTCTTAGCACGTGTCTTAAGTCCATTAGGATGCACCTGGTATCAGGACATACTACAAAGGGGCCAGAGGATCCATTGGGTATAGAGGTCTTTAGAGGATCAACAGGAAGAGAGAAACAAAAGTGAACAGGAAATGACCCTCTGGCCAACAGGAGGAAAGGATTAAAAACAGAAAAAGATGATTATCACCAGTGAAATGAAGTTTCCCTCCCTTCCAGTAACCTTCACCCTGTACACAATAAACAAGGAGTTACTAACATAAATCCACAAGCTTTGTAAATGCAGAGAAGCTACTAGGAAGACAATCTATTCCTAGATCCTCTGGAATGTATTAGTACATTCTGTGAGGGCTGGGATTTGTCTGTGTTGTTCATAGATGCCTGCCTTGGGCACTGTGAGCGTTTAATAATCGTGGAATGGAAGAACAGATGAAAGTGCTCAGAAAATGTTTCTTGTGGCACATCGCAACGCGAGCCTCTGTGAAAACAAATTTATACTGTGGATACAGAGGAGGCCGCAAATCAGCAGAGGACGTAATCTCTCAGCCTGCAAGTTTCAGTGTAACTCGAATGCAAAAAGGAAAGAATCAAACCAAATAAACGTATGTCCAACACTGGCCAGGGGGAGGATCAGGGCAGGAGCATTCTCTCTGTACTTCAGTTTTCTTCCTTGTAAGAGGCTTAGCAGCCCTTCCTATGGTGTATTTATGAGGAGTCCTTGGGATTATGCATGCACAGCCACCAGCACAGAGCTGGGTACATGCATTAGGGTACTCTAACGCATACACCCTATATATGAAGCATGTACTCTAACGTCACAGTTGCTGCTCTTAAACATTAATCAGTGAGGATATTTACTAGTCCGGACTGTGTTCTCAGCACCTGGGAGTCAGAGGGCAGAGAAGAGAGGGCAAAGGAGAGCCTCCACCAGCACACACCGGGTTCACTGCGGGACCTTGTCACTTGTCGTAAGGGAGGAAGTCAGGAGAGGGCAGCAAAGAGCTGCGGGGCTGGATGGCAAGAGGCGCCTTCCTCTCTGGGAGGTTCTCCCCCCAGGAATGCAGGATAAGCCCTGAAACCCCGCCAGGAGTCCAGGCCCTGGCACCGGAATTCTGGTTCAGCCACTGGCTTGCGGTGTGACCTTGGATAAGACACGTAACCTCTCTAGCCGTCATTTCTCAATCTCTAAAAAAAAAAAAGATAATTAGGTCTTAAGACTGTTGTGAAGTGTAAAAAAATTGGAAGAACCATGGAATTCTTCAGTGGAGTTGCCTGAGGGGACACAAACACACACACACACACACACACACACACACACACACACACACACACACCTGCGCACCTGCCCTAAACCAGAAGCAGGAGACAAGAAAAGAGCTGACTTTGGGAATTACATAAATATGCTTCTGGTGGTGGTGTTTTTAACGATAAAACATATGTCATAACCAAAATACAGGTACCACTCCTGATGGTACACGTGCTCTTTGACCCTCCCACACATGCAGCCTGAAAAGTAACTGAGGCGAGACCATGCTTTTTGTTCCCCAAATGCCACTTATTTTCCTCCTTCCTGGACACATGGAAGACTGGTTCTGGCCGATAACATGTGAGAAAAAGAGATGTCTGTCACTTGCAGGCTGAAGCCGTAGAAAGCCTCTGTGTGACCCTCCAGCTTTTCTCGTCTTCTACCAGCCGGAGCATTTCTTGACGATAGGCTTTGGAGACTTAATAGGAATGATGGAAAAAAAGAAAAAACTGTTGTTTTAAGACAGATATTTGGTATCTATATGTTATTGCAGCATAGCTGAGGGTATTCTAGTATAGTAACAGATGGAGGGGAGGGGATGTTTAAAAAGGAAGTACATGTAGCAATATTAATCTAATGAGATAAAACTTGAGGCCAAAAAAACCCAACCAATTTTATGATGTCATTTTCTTTTCTTTTCTTTCTTTCTTTCTTTCTTTCTTTCTTTCTTTCTTTCTCTCTCTCTTTCTTTCTTTCTTCCTTTCTTTTTTCTGAGAGAGAGAGAGAAAGTAAGTGCTAGCAGGGAGAGGGCCAGGGAGAGAGAGAGAATCTCAAGCAAGCTCCACACTCAGCACAGAGCCTGACATGGAACTTGGTCCTGAGATCACGACCTGAGCTGAAATCAAGAGTTGGATGCTCAACTGACAGAGTCACCCAGATGCCCCTTGTAATGTCATTTTCTATTGGGTAAAGACGTGTGCCACCAAGAAGATATGCCATGATGCTTTATGAATTCACACATATAAGTTCAAAATTTTATCAAGAAATTCCATTTAAAATGTCAAAAAAGATGACTTCCCTGAAAGGAGAGTCACAGAGGAAGCCATTGAAGAGGCTTGAGCAGAGAAAGGGCATGGTATGACTTGGGTTCCAAAAGGACTGCTCCAGCTGTTGAATTTTTCAAAATACACTACAAAGGGACAAAGGCAGAAGCAGGAAGACTACTTAGGAGACTACTGCAATCATCCACATAAAAAGTCTCAGTGGCTTGAACCAGAAGAGTAGAGAGAGGGGTGATAAGAAGTAGTCAGGTGCTGGACACATTTGGAAAGGACAGACAGTAGCAATTCCTGGCGAACTGGGAGTCTTTGGCTTATGGATCATATTTAAAGCAATATTAGACCACGAAAATATGCTAGAGAGTGAGTGTAGGTTAGGCGAAGAGTAGTGGGAAGTACTAGGAAGAAAGTCTGAAAACTGCACCCTGGGTACATCTACATGAGTCTGGGAAGAGGAGGAGGAACTCACAAGAGAGACAGAGAAGGAGCAGCCAATGGTAGAAAGAAAACTGGGCAGTGAGCCATGTGAGTGCCACGCAAAGAATGTGTCTCCGGGAATCCAGTATTGTCAACTGTGTCAAACACCGCCAATACGTTACGTAAGATAAAAGCTGAATTCATCATTGGATTAGTAACACGGAGGCCATTAAAGATCTTGAAAAGAACTGTTTTTGGTATTGTAGTGGGAGTGAAAGCTTCTTGGAATGGGCTCAAGGGAAAATGAGAGAAGGATTAAAGACAGTGGACGACTACTAAGGGAAATGTGGCTGTAAACTGATGCAGAAAAATAGGGCAACAGTTGGAGGGGAACATGGGCTCTAAAGAAGGTTTTTCAGGCAGGAGAAATAACCAAATGCTTGTGTGCTATTTGCATGTTTGTTTATCCTTAAATGTATAATGAGAGACTCCGTGTCCCTTTCCATCCCTTGGTTCCCAGACCACTGACCCACAGAGTGAAAGAACGTTGGTGCCTAAGTGGCTCAGTAGGTGAAGGGATTCACTTTTGGTTCTCACTCACGTCATGATCTCAGGGTTGTGAGATTGAGCCCTGTGTTGGGCTCCGTGCTCAGGTCAGCGTCTACTTGAGACTTTCTCTCCCTCTCTCTCCGCCCTTCCTCTTCCCCTCCCCTGCTTACTTGCTCTCTCTCTCTCTCTCTCTCTCAAATAAATAAATAAATCTTTAAAAAAAAATGAAGAACATGATAAGCTCGTGATGGCTTCAAAGAAGACACCACATCCCGTATGACTTAGCCACAAGGATGGAGCTGTCTTCAAGCCCTCATTGTGAACAGGAACCATGAGGCTACTCGGAGATAGATGAGGCCATGTGAGAGATTGCCACCTCATTAGCATACTGTTTTTTAATTATTTTTTTCTTATCAAAGGACTTCATTATGCAGTTTACCACGAGGCTTTATAACAAGGAAAATCTACCCTGCTCCACTCCTCCCTACTCCCAGTCTCCACATCCCAAAGCGATCACTTTCAACTCCTTCATTTGTTTATCATGTTTACTGCCCTATTTCTAGGTCACATGCTTACGGTTTATTTTGTTTTTCAAGATTTTAACTCTTGATTCCGTAAGAAAGAAAACAAGGGTTTAGTTCTTTTTTTTTTTTTAATTTTTTTATTTATGATAGTCAGAGAGAGAGAGGCAGAGGAAGAAGCAGGCTCCATGCACCGGGAGCCTGATATGGGATTCGATCCCGGGTCTCCAGGATCGCGCCGTGGGCCAAAGGCAGGCGCCAAACCGCTGCGCCACCCAGGGATCCTGGGTTTAGTTCTTTTAATTCACACACCACACCTACATTTCTATATCCCTTCTAGATTATTCTCTTAATAAAGTTATGTCGAGTTTTTTTGTTAAATTAAAATTTAATGCATACATTATTGGCTATAAAAATGTTATTCATGGCTGAGTCATGTGGACTAAGATTGCATACCCTTTCTCATATGACTTTTTGGTTTTCTTCAATTAATCATTGCCTTAGTTTTCCATGCACTTAGTTTTCTATTCACCTATAATGGACACGTACTCAAACTATCCCCAAACCATTTCCAAAAAGAACTAAAAACCCGTCTCCAACACTAAGTAAATACACCAGGTAATTCACTAATCCAAAGACACATCTCCAGGGGCCTTACACACTCTTGCTCCTTTCTTGGCTGACTGCCCTCTTGATCTGAGCTGTCATTCTAGGACTACCTCAGGATACATACTCTTACCATCTCTCTTCTTTGTTTTCTGACTCCTCCTCTCTCTTGGTTTATTTTGCTATTTGTGTGTGAATGTGTGTGTGTGTGTGTGTGTGTGTGTGTGTGTGTGTGTGTGTGTAAGCTTCCTGAGACAGGATGCATATGAGGTATATTTTAATGACCTGGCAGGTCTGAGCTATTCTCTATTTTATCGTCACATTAGTTCAATAGTTTGTCTAAGTGAAAATCAAGGTTGGTGATCACCTTCTCTGTCTTTTGAACATTGTACCCCACTGTCTTCTGATTTCCAGGGCTCCTGCTGAGAAGTCCAAATACTGTTCTGGTTCTTGCCTTTTAGTTGTCGGCTCTTTTTGCTCACTGGAAATTTTATAAGACCTTCTCTTATCCCTACAATCTGAAATGTTATGATTTTGTGCCTTGAGACAATTCTGTCCTCATTTGTTTCCCCAAACACTCAGTTAACTTCTAAACTCTGGAAATTTGTGTCTTTTAGTCCGAGAAATTTTTCTTTCTCGTTTCTGTTATAATCTTTTCCCCTCCAATTTTTCTTTCTTTCTGGGATTTAATAATTTAATATTCATCAGATTTTAAAACTCTTTGATCTCATTTTCTTCTGTTTTCTCTATTATTTTCCATTATTTTATTCTACATTTATTTGAGGAGAATTTCCCAATGATATTTTGCAAGTCTATTGAATTTTTAAATTTTCTTCACTTCTTTTTTTTTAAGATTTGATTTATTTATTTATTTATTTATTTATTTATTTATTTATTTGGAAGGAGGAAGGGGGCAGAGGGAGTGGGACAAAGAGACTCCACTAAGGAGGGAGCTTGATGTGGGGCTCGACTCTAGGACACTGGGATCGTGACCTGAGCCCAAGGCAGACGCCCAACTGACTGAACCACCCTTGAATTTTTAAATTTTCTTCTCACACTATTAATATTTCAGTATCTTTCCTGCTCTTCTTTTTATAGTACCATGTTCCTGTTTATGGATACAGTTTTTCAATTAGAAATATTTGTTAGAAAAAAATAAAAATTAATAAAAATTAAAATTAAAAAAAAGAAAAAAAAGAAATATTTGTTAGGCACTTGCCTTGTGAGTACTGGTGATAGAAAAATGAACAAGACAGAGTGTCTGCTCTCATAGGGCTTACATTCAACTGGGAGTGACAGAGTAAACAGCTAACAGATAAACTACATGATATCAGGAGATGATAGTGCTACAAAAACATAATAATTAAAATAAGAAATGGAAATAAAATGTGATGGGGAGTGGCTCTTTCACACAACCTGTCTCAGCCCTCATCTGTATTCATTACAGTGTTTGGAGTTGACATCTGCACTCTATACTCCGTTTCCTCTGAGTTCCTTTTCTGGTTCTTGACTTTGATCTTGTCTTTCATTCTAGTGTCTTTCCCCAAGAAGCCTTGGCTGTCCACTCATATTTAAGAGTGAGTCACAGCTCAACATGCCTGGGAAGGGCTTCTTGGCTCATAGGTTCCACCAAAGGTCAGTTGAGAGAGACACTGACATCCTGGGATGTGAACTATGAATAGCATTGTCCTTCTGGTTTGTGGTGCCCAGAGAGGACTGTTCTGCACCCTGCTTGTCAGCTGTGAGCCTGGCCACCAGCATTCTAGGAGTCAAGTGGGATTAACCAGGCTAGTGAAACTCTTAGAGATTTTGGCACCATAGACTGCCCTCAACTATGTGTGGATCCCCAAATCTAAAAGCTCTGGGGTTCAATTTCTCTCAAGTAAAAAGTTGCCCGTCTTCTGTTGGGGCAAGGTAAGGAATCTGGGGTACAACCACTCTTCATTTGGACTTTCAATTGATTTCTTGTTTTTAGCACCAGTCTTCCCCTGCTTCTAGAGATAGCATCGCATCTCCAGCTCAGGAGTCTTTAGGGACTTTCCACATTAACTAATGTCTTGTTGGCTTCTCCCTGCCCTTTTCAGGGGCTTGAGAATTATTTGTCTTCATTAGTTTTTTTCAACTACTCTGCTCTCTCATGCTCATTTTGTCCTTACGGGTTCATCCCTTTTATTTTTCTTTTGCTGATATTTCAGTACATTCATACAAAGGAAGACATATAAAATCAAATTATCAGCCAGTCCCCTCATTTAACCAGAGTAATTCTTCTGTGGCAGCCACTCTTAATTGCTGCTGATTTTTTTTAAGAATAAAATAAAATAACTATTTCTGAAATGTCATAAGTGTTTGTAGTCTGAATTCATTGCCAGGCAAAGCAGGAAAAATGTAATCCAACACAGAGAGGTTCAGCCTCATAGGATGGAGCCTTCAGATTAACTGTCAAAAATAAGTCAGAGAAGGGGTGCCTGAGTGGCTCAGTCCGTTAAGCATCAGCCTCTTTGTCTCAGCCCAGGTCTTGATCTCAGAGTTGTGAGTTCAAGCCCTACATCAGACTTTATGCTGGGTGTAGAGCCTATTTAAAAAAAAAATAGAATAAAATAAAGTAAAATAAAATAACTCAGAGACAATTTGCCTGAGCCTTGAAGGTTTCATCACATCTAGATATACACCAAGTCAACTTCACAGGCTGGTAACCTGTCCAACCACAGAGGATCCCATACTCAGAGTCTTCCACACTTGGTTAAAAGCTCTTCAGTCACCATCTTGAAATTCTTAATAATTTTTAAGCAAGGAGCCCACCATTTTCATTTTGTCTGGGACCCACCAATCACATGGCCACCCTTATAGCCAGTCCTGGATATGCATGAGGCACAGACAATCTGTGAAGACAGTTTTGCCAACCCAGGGCAAGAGCAGGATGTGTAAAGGCGAAGGCCACCAAGGTCACAAGGGAAAAAGGCTGTCTGGTTTAAACAATTCATTATCTTGACAGTTCAGAACTGACTGGTAATAGAGCTCAGCTCAGGCCCATTGTTGAATCTCCAAGCCTGTCTTGGGTTTTTAGAAATTGTGTTGACCCATCAGATCCATTCAGTTGGACACAAATAAGACGTGTGAGTCACCCAGACAGAAGCAGTCACAAGTTCACCACCAGTCTGTTTCTCTGCTGATTCTGAACAGTCTTCTGAGAAGCAGTGGCTGTGGTTTCTTTCCCTGTGACCTGGCCACATGCATCTATCTACCATCCAGTAATGTCTCATGCTTTCGACACTCAGGATCTTGCATGGATAAGACTGCATGCACATGCCCAGGGTCAAGCAGAAATACCACTGCTCCTGAATAGCTATTACCCCTCCTTCCTTACTTACAGAGCACTAATATTTGTGTGTGTGGCAGGCACACGCCAAGCTGAAAACTCTCTTACAGGTAGCCCCGACTTTTGGCCAATGTAGCTCAAGTGGATTGAGTTATGGATTATATCACTCCATTGCCTCTGGCTTTTCTGGAAACGTTTTATTCTCCTGACATATGGATTATCCCTTCTTTTACATCTTGACCTCTTTTCTGCTACCTGGATTTCTGAAATGATAGCTGGAGCCACAACAAGCCACTCAACAAATATTTATTTGCTCTGTGCCAGGCTCTCTTTCCAGACTCCAGGGAGAGTGTGATGACAGGAGCAAAATCCCTGCCCTGATGGTACATACACTCCAGTGGACCATCTGGCAACCCAAAGAGAAGCAAAGAGAGTCACATAGGCCTCAGCTTTGACATTTCTTCCATTTCTTTCTTTCTTTTTATTTTTTAAAAGACTTTATTCTTAAGTCATCTCTACACCCAACATGAGGCTCAAACCTACATACCTCAAATCAAGAGTTCCATGCTCCACCTACTGAGCCAGCCAAGCACCCCAGCTTTGATATTTCTGAGCCCCTGAACAAAAGATAGGGACTTAATCAAGAAAAATAAATTTTATTCAGTCCCTGAGGGCTACTTAAGGAATAAGGCATAAGGGATATTAGAAATAGCTTTGACAGGACAAATAAGAATTGTGATTTCTTGGGGATCCCTGGGTGGCGCAGCAGTTTGGCGCCTGCCTTTGGCCCAGGGCGCGATCCTGGAGACCTGGGATCGAATCCCACATCGGGCTCCCGGTGCATGGAGCCTGCTTCTCCCTCTGCCTATGTCTCTGCCTCTCTCTCTTTCTCTCTCTGTGACTATCATAAATAAATAAAAATTAAAAAAAAAAGAATTGTGATTTCTTTTGGAACCCTAATTAGAAGTAAAATAAAAATTTTAAATATATATTCATATGTGTTTATAATGTATATGTGTGTGAGAGAGAGTGTAGGTATCCTTTTTTCAGGGAAAAAAATAGGCAAAGTAAACATGGGAAAATGTTATCATGAATCTGAGTGAAGTCTATCTCCTTGTTTATTATATCATTCTCTTTATTATATTATAATCATGTTTTTATACTATTATTTGATTTTTCTAAATAAGAAGGGGGAGGGAATTGGTGATTTGCTTGGATCATGTAGGAGAGCACACAGTCTTCCTATGAATAAGGTATTTAAAAAAAAATGAAGGGCAAGCCCAAGCATCCATGTGGAGAGGAGGTGCTCGAGCCCCCTTTGGGCCTCTTTTTCTGGATTGTGTGGAGGAGTTTGCCAATCCTATTGTGAGAGGTGCCTGCTTTGGAGACAGCCTTTCAGGCCACTGCTGCCCAGGGTGCCTGACGACTGAGACAGAGCCCCTTTCCAAACTCCAGGCCGGCTGTCTGTCCCTGCTTACCAGGGAAAGGCCCTGCGGCTGCTGGCATGTATCCTGAGTCTTGCTCTCCTACCAACAGTCCAGTCCAGCCAAGCAGCCAGGTTGTGGGATGGAGATGTAGAATGCCCCCACCACCACCTGCTCCTAGCACCATTCACCAAAAATAATTCGACACTCACGTCATGTCGGTTGGCAACAACAGGGCACCACCAACTGTGGAATGCTGCCTCTCAAATCCAAAGAGGCGTACCGTGATGTAATGTAGGGCAAAAGAAGCAAGTTGCAGAAGAGTATTTCAGACCAATCCCACATATGCTAGAGAGAAAGGAGGAATGGAGAGAAAGGGGGACCCTGGGGAGAAGCGGGAAGGGGAGGGGAAGGGAGAGGAGGGGATGAGGGGACTAGAGGAAGAGGGGAGGATAGGGGTGAAAAGAAATAAACAAAAGAAAACCTCTATTTGGATGTCTGTACATATATACTTAGGCATATACACGCTTATAGAAAAATCCAGAAAGATATACATTGAGTGGTCAGTCTTAGGGGAAAAAAGAGTGGTTATTCTTAGAGTCTATTTAAAGGTAAAGGTGAGGGGCACCTGAGTGGCTCAGTGATTGAGCGTCTGATTGGCTCAGGTCATGATCCTGGGGTCCTGGGATGGAGTCCTGCATCAGGCTCCCTGCGGGGAGACTTCTCCTCCCTCTGCCTATGCCTCTGCCTCTCTCTGTGTGTCTCTCATGAGTACACAAATAAAATCTTAAAAAAAAAAAAAAAGGAAATATGAGACTCTTTTTTTCCTAATTTTTCCTCCATGTTGTATAAACTTCCTGAATTACTCTAACTACTCTTGTACTTTTTTCTAACGAAGACAAACTAAGGGTATGTCCTCTCTAATAGGGAAGGGGCTTTCCCCTTGAGGCCCTGGGTGCAGTCAACAAGACGCAGCACAGTCCAGCTCAGAGGTCAGCCAACTACAGCGGTTGGGCCCCGGGTTTGGCAGCCTGCCACCTGCTTTTGTCAAGAAAGTTCTCCGGGATCACAGCCCCTTCCACTCACTGACTATTGCTAGGGCAGCTTCTACGCTGTGAAGGGCAGGACTGTGCCAGGGACCGCAAGGCCTGCAAAGCCAAAAACATGGACTCTGTGGCCCTTTGTATAAATTTGTGGATCCCTGGTCTAGAGTCCCATTTGCTTCTGAAATGAGAGTGGTGCCGTCTACCTTAGAACACAGACCCGAAAATTCAGACTCCGAGAAGCCTCAAAAGGTAAGTTTTAAATTGGCTTCATGAACTGAAAGGATTGAATCAGCAAGTGTCACCTCATCACAAAGGTCATCCCCTGTTCACTCCGTGTCAGTCACCCCAACACAGCCCTGTCCATCCTTCTGGGTCAGCTTTCTTCAAAGGGTTCAACTCCTCTCTGACCTTTTCACATTTGTTTCTGCTTGTCTGCCTCCTCGTAAGGGGAAAACATGGACCTTCTTGCTCTCAAGCAAGAAGTTCCTCTGTCCTCAGGGCCTAGAACACTACCTGGCCCACAGGGAGTGCTCAAGACCCATGAAGGAATGAATGAATGAATGAATGAATGGCAATTCGGCAGCAAAATTCTCCTACTAGGGTGAAGAGAGAGAAATACCCAGTGGCAACAGCAATGGAACTCTGAAGAAAAGGCAACAGCAAGTCAATCTATGAACAGCAATCCATGAAGGCATTTTAAACGTATGGACTATGATGCTCAGCGATTGTGTACGTGTGACTCTTCTGCTTTTCCATTGAGTTCAGAACACATCTGGAGAAGGACATCTGTCTCTGGGAGAGACTGCAGTGCAATGCAACCTGGGGGTGGGCTTATTATGGAGCTTATTATGGTTTTGTTGTCTGAGGCAAGGCCCAGGGTCTTCACCTGAAAAACAAATGTATGACAAGATACGGCAGTTACGCAAGGATGTTGCTCCTGGGGGTTTGGGAGCAGTTGGTGACTCAGAAGAAGTAAGGGACAGAGGGTCCAAACTACCAATCCCTCCCTTCCTCCTGTTCCTTTTGAAGCTACAATATTTTTTTTTTAAGATTTTATTTATTTATTCATGAGAAATACAGAGAGAGAGGCAGAGACACAGGCGGAGGGAGAAGCAGGCTCCTTGAAGGAAGCCCAATGTGGGACTCTATCCCAGGACCCCAGGATCATGACCTGAGCATAAGGCAAACGCTCAACAGTCAATGAGCACCCCCCTCCTGTTCCTTTTGCACCATAAAGCTGTCAGATGCAACCAATAACCCCCAGGCACGTTCGCAGCAGGCGCTGGGTGGCAGTGTTCCAGAGGGGCCTGCGCCCAGAGGACCCCTGATGCCCACAGGCTGAGGGCGCCACAAGGGCTGCAGGGGGAGCAGATGCTACCGAGGGCCCTTGGTGCCCCAGGCTGTGGAATAGATGGGAGGATGGGGTGGAGCCTTGGAAAGGGATTCAGAGGTTCTGCTTAACAACACAGACAAAGGAGATGAAGGAAACGTGAAATCTTTCCCCTTTGGAAGGAAATCGTATATGACTAATGGGAATTTTTACAGGGTTTTGTCATAGACTGAAACTATCTCCCCAGGATTCGGTAGAGCTTTTCGGTTTCCCCAAGACTTTGAGTAAAATTATCATTATTCATTCATAACTTTGTTGCGTTAGCCATGCTTTCTGGGAAACATAACAAGGTTCCTGCTTCGAGGTGGGTGTAGGGTCAAGAGCAGAGGCGCCTCACGGTGCCCAGTCACATCTGAATTACAAGAATAGCCTGTTGTGCTCTGCTGGCCGTCCAGTTCTTATCTCTGCCTAGATGAAATGCAGAAAAATGCACAACCTTGAAAGAAAATAGACCCATTCACTCCCCTAGGTGAAACCAAAAAAGCCTTGTACTGTTTTAGAAACAAATTAACTCTCAGTCCCCTAACAGATGCCAAGGGAAGACAACAATCCATTCAAAGGTAAATCAATCCTCTGTACAAATGACCAAACTTGAATACCGAGACTAGCGTGGACCCACATACCCACTTACAATTTCTCCAAACTTTGTACAATGTGCCCCATTCTCTCAGCTGAACAACTTGTTTGTCTAAAACAACCTGCCTCTGTAATCTCGGGGTCCCACAGTTTTCATTAACTGTTTCACTACGTGGAGCTCCTTCCTCAAGCAGACAGATAGCTTCACCTGATTCCTTTCCCCTTCAATTCGAAAATGGAAGAGCTATGCCCCCAAATTTACGGTGTATGACCCTAAAGGAATCCAGTTTGAAAATTCCTATTTCTATCATATCTAGATCTTTTTGCTTTTTCTTGCAGAACCAGCATCTCTCATCCACGGCTTTGCCCGTGGGCGATGTGATATTTTACACCTTCTCCTTACAGATAGGAACCCACAGGAAAGTCGCAAAATAAATGCACAGATTGACCATTTCACCTCAGAGCCTGATCCCCCTAATCTTTGTTTATATTCAGATCTAGCAGCCTCCATTTCGCAGATTCATCTGGATTCAGGCCAGGGCTCAGGCCAATATTTGCTCCAAATTGTCAGCCACCACCTCCCTGCCCCTCACCAAAGTCGGATGATCCTTGTGTCTTCCTTTCTATTCGTTGTTGGAGGTGAAGGGAGGGGAGCCAGAGAGAATCTGTGAGAAGCGCTGTGAACACCTAGCATGTCTCCTTACAGATCTTTAGGTATGTGTAGCTCATGCACACACACACACACAGGATCATGTTGGACATCTGCTCTATATATTTATTCATTCATTCCTCACACATTCAATGAGCATCTATTCTGTTCCACTGCCCTCTAGGCCTTGAGAACACATCAGTGAGTGAAGTAGAGGGCAGTGCCTGTCCTCCTGGACCTTACGTTCTGGTAGAGATGATAGGCCAGAGAAAATAGGTAAGCACGTGCCACTGCAGATGGTACTAAGTGCTACACAGCAAGAGGAAGGGGGAATGTAGGGAGGTAGGCATTGCATGCATTTATTTGCTTATTTTTAAAGTTATTTATTTATTTGAGAGAGAAGAAAGAAAGAAAGAAAGAAAGAAAGAAAGAAAGAAAGAAGAAAGAAAGAAGAAAGCCCAAGTGAGAGAGGCAGAGGAAGGAGAGAGAATCTCAAGCAGATTCTGCACTGAGCGCCAAGCCCCTCTCAGGGCTTGATCTCACAACCCTGAGACCATGACCTGAGCTGAAACCAAGAGTCAGACCAACTCAGTCAACTGTGTCACTGAGGTGCCCCAGCATTGTATTTAAATAAGATCAGCAGAGTCTCTCTAATAAGACATTTGAGCAGAGACTTGGAATGGAAGTCAGACAAGGAAACACGGTGACTGGAGAAGAATGGGCAAGAGAGAGAGCCAGGAACCCACGAGGTGGGTGGCAGGAAGACACCAAGTAAGGCCTTGCAGACCATGGGAGGAGCCTAGACTTCCATTCTGATGAGATGGGGGCCCACCGTGGGTTTTAAGCAAAGGAATACTCTTCTGTATTCCCCATTGGCCCCTCCAACCCATTTTCACTCCCCATCACCCACCTTTAAAATTTCAGAAAGTCCTCTCAGGTTGTCACTTACTTGCCCAGCAGCCTTCCTGTGAATACCATCTATAGCAATGGGTCTTTCCCCTTGTTATGGAAAAGTGGTAGCTCCTGGACCAAGATAACTCTTTTGGTGTTTCTGATACCGTTGCAGGCAGGTAAGAGATTCTCAATCCTTGCTGCCCATTAAAATCACCTAGGGAGCTTTAAACATATATACACATATGTTAAAAATATAACCCACAGGGATTCTGCTGAATGTGGTCTACAGAGGACCGAGGCATCGATTTTTCTTTTAACTCTCTAGGTGATGACAATATGCAGCCAACATGGAGAACAATGTTATAACTAATGATTCTAAAGCCTTGACCCCTCAGCTCCTGAAGCCCATCTCTCTCAGCTCCTCATTGCTATGATTGTGCCATTGATGCTGACTCTATCAGTAACAGCCCCTCCGTAACCTCCATCTTAAGGCTTGCATCCTCCAGCCAACATCTGCCATCTTCCCAGCCTATATACACTCCAGTATCCCAGCTCTGCAAACACCTCAGATCTAGAATCCATTGATCCTACCACACTTACAAGATCTTTTTTTTTAATTTTTTTATTGGGGTTCAATTTGCCAACATATAGCATAACACCCAGTGCTCATCCCGCCAAGTGCCCCCCCACTTACAAGATCTTAACCTCCACATGGCTTCCCTTCCCTCTTTCCCCAGTTCAGACTCTCCAGTCCATCATTCCCATTGCTCTTTGCACATGACCTGAAACTCCTATCCCCTTCCTGCTTCCTCTGCCCCTCCCCAGAAACTGCCCAGACTGATTAGTGAGCCAGTCTCCTCTCATTATCCACAAATCCCCACAGTGGGTTGAATCCTTCATCCTTGCTACATCCTTGATTTCTTTTGCCTTCTCTATATTCAGAATATTTGGACTCAGCACTGGTCACAAATTTCCTTTATTTTATGCCATGCAGCTTTTCACCCCAGTCTCCACTGGAGCTTGAATTGCTGAAGTAATCCTAAGAGAAACCTCAACCTGATGGTATCCAAAAGAATACCTAGTTTTCTGGATATAGTCAAACTGCTAGAAGCTTATGCCACCACCAATAAACAGGGAGTTTTTAAAACCCACCCATTATAACTTCCTGCCAAGCACCATCAAAACACTGAGCCAGGTACACTAGTCACACCTGGGATCTTCACCTCCATCTAGGACTCCTTCCACCTGTACATCTAGGAATAAAACCCTCGTGAATTCTACTTCAGCATCTCCGATATCTATCAAACTTACCAGAACTTACACAAGAAAAGTTAAGAACATATATAATCCTATACCACCTCAAGAAATGGAATCTTCCCCCACAAAGAAAACTCTTGGCCCAGCAGGGCTTCACAAGTGAAATTTCCAAAAATTTAAAGAAATAACAAAAAGGATCTTTTCCCAAGTCTTTTATGAAGCCAGAGTAACCTGAACCCATAATGGCACAAGAACATATAAGAAAATTATACATCAATCTCTCTCATAATAATAGATGCCAACGCCATAAGAAAAATGTTGGTAAATTAAATCCAGGGATATCTAAGAAGGGTTCTACATCTCAAAGTTGTATTCCTGGATTAATTCTTGTGTTTGTTCCAGGAATACAAACAAGATTCCTTTAATACTTGAATATTAATCAATGTAAGTGACTGGTTTTTAGAATATAGAAAGAAAAGCTCTATCATCACTTCAGTAAATGTAAAATAATATACTCAATAAAATTCAATGCTTATTTGTGATTCTTTTAAAATCTACATTTAGGGGCACCTGGGTGGCCCAGTCGGTTAAATGTCTGCTTTGGCTCAGGTCATGATCTCAGGGTCCTGAGATTGAGCCCCACACTGGGCTCCCTGCTCAGCAAGGAGTCTGATTCTCCCTCTCCCTCTGCCCCTCCCCTCTGCTTATGCTCGCTCGCTCTCTCTCTCTCAAATAAATAAAATTTTTAAAAATAATAATAATAATAAAATAAGATCTACATTTAAATTCTAAATTCTAGTGAGCCAGAAACTAAAAGGATTTCTTTAATCTGATAAAGCATATCTACCAAAACCAACTACATACTACAGCAAACATTGTTAATGGTAATATATTGAAGGCGCTCCTCCTGAGATCAAGAATAAGACAAGTTTGTCCACTAACACAATTCTATCCAATATGGTGTTGGAGGTCCAAGCCATTGTAATAAATATCGAAATAAAACAGCCATTATTTGCAGGTGATGTGATTGTGTACATAGAAAACACAAAGGAATCTGCAGATAAACCATTGAGAGTTGAGCAGGGTCACTGGATATGAGATCAATATTCAAGGCAGTAGAATGTAACTGTGAATGGGATATTTGAGGAAGAATATAGTGATATCTGATGGCAAGTAGGAGCGTCAGGATCTCCAGGACACACAACATTCGGACCCTGCAGAGGGGGCTTGTCGGTCTCTCCAGAGTGCACCGACCACCTTCTCTAAACCTTTGACAAATCTCTCTAGATCAGCGCCCCATTCCAGCTTCAGGAGTTTTGAGGCTGGATTTCCCTCTCACAACTAAGCTACCTGCCTAACAAAAGTCTGGTTTGCATCCCACCCATTTCCCAGTGCAGGAAACAAAGGGTCTCCAAATCCCCAGGACAGGGCAGGCCCACACAGCTTCACCTTGGAGCAGCATCCCTGCATAGTGCATCCTTACCATTTCTCCCAGCCCTCAGACCCCAGCTCAGGGAATCCCAAATGGAGAAAGAAGCAGGCTTGTCAGATTCAGAGCAGAGAATTCAGCAGAATGAGAAAAACCTGAGATTCTAAGCACAGGGCCAGCAGTGGATGGAGAAAATAAAGAAAAATCCAGACGGAGATCCCACAAAGAGGCACATTGGCAGCCATGACCCAACTGTCCCACAAACAGACTTGGTGCCAAGAGCCCAGGATTCAACTTCTAATCTCTCTTCCACTGCCTAGAAGCTTCCTTTGTATGCATCATGTGCCCAGACCCAACTGTCCCACAAACAGACTTGGTGCCAAGAGCCCAGGATTCAACTTCTAATCTCTCTTCCACTGCCTAGAAGCTTCCTTTGTGTGCATCATGAACCCAGCTGCCCAGGGATGGCACAAAACCTGCTCTGGCTCACAAGACGGGGTAAAGACGGACTTGCCACCTGCAAAGTTACGTAGGTGCAACAGCAGTCTCCTAGTACACCACCAGGAGGTCAGGGGGCAGAAAGGCTCAAGGGTCAAATTAAGTTGTTCAAAAACAATGGTTTGTTAAATCAGTAACAAGAAACAGGGAGAAGCAAGTGAAGAGTCGTATTTTGGAGACCTTTCAGGCAGAGTGGAAGAACCCACAGTCCATGGATCCTGTGTGTCTGTGTGTTTGCACGTGCGCATGCCCAGTGTGTGTGTATGTATGTGTGCCTGCATGTGCCTGCATCTCCCTGTCACTCTCATGTCCTCCTTCTCTGTCACACCAGCATCCCTACTGACACATGGCAGTGAGAACATTGAGTGGAAGATAATCAAAGGGAGTCAGAGGACAGAAGGTGCCTGGAGCCATCAGGTGTCCCTGTAGGAACGATGCAGGAGCGAGTGTGCCTCGCCTGTGACAGGCTGGGCACCCATGCCTTTTATCGGCACGTCCTGGGCAAAAAACAAGTAGAACCAAAAGTGGGCAGGAGCCCAGCACGCTGATTTAAGATCTCATGAATACCAAGTGCTTCACGGAACTGCCTCATGTGCTGCACAATTTCCTGGTCCTTTCATGCGTTCTTATAAATATTCATCATACATATTCTCCACTTCCCTTCTCACAAGCTCCCCGGCTCTATACTTAGTTTCTCTTCTTCCCTTTTTTTTTAATTATTTTTTTGGCTTAAACAACAGAAATTTATATTCTCATAGTTCTGGACGCTAGAAGCCCAAGATCAAGGGTGTTGCCAGGTTTGGTTTCTTTTTTTTCTTTTTTTTTTTTTTTTGGTCTTTGTTTTTTAATTGAAGTATAGCTGACACCGTTTCTCTTATCTGAGAGAATTATTCTTAAATAAACAGGCATTGCAGGTCCCTCTGTCAGAAGGGTGAAGGATGGTCAACCCCATCCTCAAGATAAAGTCAAGCCCTGTCACATCTCAGAGCCACATCTCAGGCATGACTCATACCCACAACTTAATAGAAAGAAACAGGAACCGAAGCCACAGCCATTCACAGGGAAAGAGAGGTGGGATATCTCAGGTGGCAGGAACAGATGCCAGAGCAGCTGCTGTGAGAAGGAAAGGCTGGCCCCACAGGAAGCATCCAAAGCCTGTGACAACACAGGTGTAAGTTGGGACCAGCAGGCAGTATCATTGGGAGTGCTCTAGGAGGTGACATTCACAATGAATGCAGTGTGAGGAGGTCCCCCAGAATGATGAAACGTGGTCCTGGGCCAGGGTGGCTGAGAACTGAAGAGGAACTCAGGTGGAGAGCACCCAGGGGGGGATCGTGATTTATCTTCCTTTATCTTCGTTAGTGCTTTTAGCAATTTGAAGATGATTAAAGGGACACACATGCAAGCTATTGCTAAACTACACACATGTTAATTTCTATTGTTATTATTAGGGATGATATTCTGTGTCGTGAGGAAAAAAATAACCTTATTGGGTCTCAGGTCTTATGAGAAAGAGGAAGAAGATCACTCACAACCTCCCTAACGTTAATGAGGGGGGGAATTAATTGCCTCAAGCCCCTAGGAAGGTGATACTGTGTGAGTGGGTTTCTGTGCAATTCTTCTCCCCTCTGGAGCCTCACACTCATTAAACTTGAAGAGGGGCCCCCAGAGGAGAGACTTGGTAAATGAGGAGGGTCAGCCCCATACATGAGGCCCCAGGGGGTCCCTCCCTCACCTCACAAGCCAACAGGGGCTGCCTCTCCCTAGATCGCCAGTGGTTGGCTTCCTGCTCAGCGCCTGGGACCATCTAAAATGAGGCAATTCTCACAGGTCCAGGTGGAAAGGCCAGATAAGAACTCAGCCAGTAGCCTTCCCAGGAAGGAGAGATCCAAAAGTCAGCCAGGACTGACTGGGAGCACCTGCCTCTGGAGCTAGCCCGAAGCAGCCACTTCGCAGGGAGTGAAAGTCACACCAGGGGTCTCCAGAGGCTGGGCTCAGAGGGAGATGGTCCCTGCTTCTCCACAGGTCAGTATGCTCGCAGGTGGTCCCCACCTCTTCTTCTTGGCTCCCCTTCTTTCCCTGTCCCCTCCAGTCCCCATTTAGAAATCATAACAAGCAGTGGATTTTTTTCTCTCTGCCAAACACACTGGCAAGTGCTTCAAATGCATCGTGTCACATAATCTTCACGGCAGCTCTAAGAGTAGCTACTGTCATTCCCACTTCGCAGAAGACAAAACTGAGTGAGTTTCAATAACTTGCCCGAGGTCACAAAACCAGTCATGCCTGACAGTGGGATTCAAAATCCAGATTGGCCAGTCCCATGCTCTTCACTGTGAGGCAATGGTGCTTCCCCAGAACTAGTCACTGGCCCCAGTAGCCAGCAATGGATGGAAGAAACCTTCCCAAAAGGCAATGAAAGGGGACACCTGGGTGGCTCAGTGGTTGAATGTCTGCCTTCGGCTCAGGGCGTGATCCCAAGGTCCTGGGATCGAGTCCTGCATCAGGCTCCTCTCCCTGTGGCTCTCATGAATAAATGAATAGAATCTTAAAAAAAAAAAAAAAGGCAATGAAAGGTTCAACTATTTTGTGGTGCAGTTTGCAATGGTTGGGGGCCGATGAAGGAAGAAGGATGTAGACTCTCTCTGTCGCCCAGCTGTTCTAGGACATTTATGTTCACCATTGTTCTGTGGGGCTGGGCTCTCAATGTTCAAAGTCTGCATGTACTCCTGGGCTCTGGGGATCTGGGTCAATAAGTTGTCTCTTGAGATCCCATCAGTGAGACCGTCCCTAAGCTTGGTTATTATGTTCACCGAGTCTCTTCTATTCACTTACATAAAAACATCTTCTTTAAAAAGCTACTTCAATATCCTACCCAGAGGACAGTGAGTTTTCCTTCTTGGAAGGAAGGAGGCTCTCCCGTGGCCCGGGCAGTATCTGCCATCCTTGCATCTGGGCTGGAAGGAGAGTGTCTGCTTCTCAGGGGCTCTCAGGCATGTCCCCTGACTTCATGACACTCCCCCCTTCAGCCTCCCCACTCACTTCCAGACCTGCACCCCAAATGTGAGGTCACTCTCCGGATCAGCCTTGACACAGAGGCCCCAGGGAGGGAGTTTCACAGTCAGGAACTAGGAGCCTTCTCTCTGTCCCTCTCCACTGGCGTCCAACTGGCACAGGAGCTCAATCCCCTCAGGCTGCCCCTGGCTTGTCCCAAACTGGAGCCAGAATATAAGTCAGCTGCAGATCTAGTTAAAATGCAAATCCGACTCAGTAGTTGGTCTGGGGTGGGACCAGATTCTGCATTTCTAAGGAGCACCCGGTAATGTCGAAGCTGCAGGTGTGCAAGGCTCACTTTGGTGACCAGGTGCTAAAGATCAGTGACCACAGCTCCTGAGCACTGTTCCATCTGACTGCAAGTGAGAAAGAAAAAGAAGCAAGAGAAAGCTAGACAGGGCCCCCGCAACAAACTGCCAGGTTTCTTCTCTCTTTCTCTCCCTCCCCCCACAACTCCCTGCCAAAAACAGTCTTTTATTGAGGGTCTCCATGCTCTAGATTGCAAATTGCTTTAACCCTAAATTGCTTTAAGATGGATGCTGTTTTGTTGCTCATTGTAAAAGAGTGGCAACGATTCCAATGCCCCTCAGTGGGAAACTGCTGAAGTGGTATAAAATGCAACCTTGTGCGGCCTTTGGTGGGGAAAGATGGGCAGCCCTTCATTACTGTCCTGGAAAGAGCCCCAAAATAAGTTGTTAAAAAAACAGCAACAAGGTACAGAACAATGTGTATAGTTTGCTACCATTTGTATCTTTTAAAAGAGAGGAGAAAATTTAGGTTCACATATTGCTTATATAAGCAGTGACTAACCAGGAAAGATACCCAAGAGACTGGTAGCTTCTGAGGCAGAGCTAAGCAGCTGGAGAATCAGAAGGGAGTGAGCAGGATGACTTATTTTCAATTGTAGTCCCTTCTGAATTTTGTACCATTGGAATATATTTCCTGCTCAAAAAAAAAAAAAAACAAAAACAAAAATTGAAGGATAATCCCCTAGATCTTTCTATCCTTCCATATACCCAAAAATTGAATGAAATTGATTCACTCAACACTTTCAAGAACCCTCCTGGTGAGTCCTGGCAGGCAGAGTTGGTTCTTGGAACAGGGATGGGAGGGGCATTGCCTTGTGTTACCAACATGTCAATGCTCCACCCACATGGAAACTCCAGAAGGTAGGTGTTCAGTCTAGAGGCTCTGGGGGTCCCGATCTCCCTGGTGGGATTCCAGGGACCCGCCACTGAGGGAAAGAACCGCAGGCCTCAGGGCTCTGCAGAAGGAAGACATTCTGCACACCTGGGTCACCTTTCCACCATCAGGTGGCTGAATTAGAATCTGTGGCCGAGAACTTAACAATGACTTCACCTGGAAAGCCTTCCTGTGAGGACCCCGTGCTGCACTTAGAATGTGTTCTGTTCTCCTGAGGTTTTTTTTTTAGTTTAAATATCTGACTTTGGCTGGACGAATTACTGGATTTTTACCTTTCCACTTGATACCCTATCTTTTTTTTTAAGACTTTATTTATTTATTCACGAGAGACCCAGAGAGAGAGACAGAGACACAGGCAGAGGGAGAAGCCGACTCCATGCAAGGAGCTTGATGTGGGACTTGATCCCGAGTCTCCAGGATCATGCCCTGAGCCAAAGGCAGACGCTCAACCACTGAGCCACCCGGGTGCCCCTGTCACCCTACTTTTTTATCTCTTGATTCTCATTAAGTAATTTCTCCAGCTTGTGTTATTTATTCTCTTTCTCCCCAGCTATGATCCCTCCCCAATGAATGGACAATTCTCCCAACCACTGTCCATATAGTCATTTCAAGTTCAAATATCAGTTCATCCTTTCTGTGACCTCAAGCAGGTTACTCAGTTCTCAAAGGAGGTCGAGGTGAGGGGCGAGCCTGACCCAGTGAAGAGCACAGAGCAGAGGTTCAATAAATCTGTTCTCTCCATCATCGCAGATCTTCCTCACTCCGAAACCCCTTGGGATTATTATAAGCTCCTCATTCTCTCCAAAGCATGTCCGTTTTGGCCATCTCAGTCCTCCCTGGAATCCCAAAAGCCCAAACAAGAGTTGTTCTCAGCACCAAGCAGATCAGTGCGTAGGACTCAGCTTTCTCCAATGCTTGCCCAGGGTCATAGCACTAAGTGTAGAATAACTGGAAACACCAAGCAGATCTAGTGGCTCCTGGAAGAGTTCCTGGAACCACATTGTCCTCCCAGCCCGACTCCTCAGAGACTAAAGGTGCCCAGTCCTATGTTCCTTCGAGATTCTTCCCTCAATATATTCAAATCTACCAGTGAATGAGCTCCCACAACCTGTCGAGTTACAGGTGACTTTTTTTGATGTCCAGATCTTTGGTGCATGGAAAGGATTATGTAAAGCCATTTGATTATAGTATTTCAAGTTGTAAATTTAGAACTTAGTTTTCCTTGGGCCATTAAATGCAACTTTCAAATATAATCCATTGAATTGTATATCCAGTAATGTTTGTTAGGATTTAAAACAATCGCACTTCATCTTTGGTTAATGTTCTCTTAGTTTCAAAGTCTAACTGATTAAATTCCCCCAAATAATTTAAGCACTGTTTACAGTCAAATTCTCTTAAACTATTCAAAGTCACACACCCAGAAAATCTACAGGAGCAAATTCTCCTAAATATTTAAATACTATTTATACACATGATTAATTAAATGCTCTTTGGGCAGGGGGATGGGGTGATTGGGTGATGGGCACTGAGGGGGGCACTTGACGGGATGAGCACTGGGTGTTATACTATATGTTGGCAAATCGAACGGCAATTTAAAAAAAAATGTTTTTAGGGGATCCCTGGGTGGCGCAGCGGTTTAGCGCCTGCCTTTGCCCCAGGGCGTGATCCTGGAGACCCGGGATCCAGTCCCACGTCGGGCTCCCGGTGCATGGAGCCTGCTTCTCCCTCTGCCTATGTCTCTGCCTCTCTCTCTCTGTGTGTGACTATCATAAATTTTTAAAAAAATGTTTTTAATTAAATGCTTCAACCTTGCAAACTACAATCACAAATTTAATGTACCTGATTTCCCAAGCCCTTCAAATGCCTTCATGAGCATTTAAACAACTCTGGAAAATTACTAAATCAAAACCTATATATTTAAAAAATCAGATGTTCTTACGCATTTAAACAGAGTCAAATCAAACATAAATTCAGCTAATTTGATTTAGCTAATCATCCTCCTTATTTTAGGTCTAATTAAACAGATACTCTTAACTGTTTCAATCCCTCAAATGGTATATTCAATATGTATACATTCAAATATGTATTTAAGTTCATGCTAAATGCTATAATTATTACAAAAACTCATCATCTTACAAAGAAACCTTACCAAAATTATCAATATAGGATGCAAAGCATACACCCTTCTGAAAAGAATCACCCTAAAGCCTCCACAGCAACTTGAGTTAAAAATGTATGGTTGTCAGAGATTCAAGATGAGGGGTGTGAATTCAGGGATTTGGGCCAGAACTCTGGGGCTGAAAGAGGGATGCATGGGTGTAACTGGACAACTAGACGCCACAGGCCCCAGCTTTCAGAGGTAAAGTTTCATCGGCATCATCCTCCAATTTTGCTCTTACCCACTTCTTATCATGGTCATTCTCCAATTTTTACCACTTGGTCTGGGCAAAGGGAATTCTGAACACACCCATCTGGGTAGTAACTGTCTTTCTTGCAGCCTGAAATGCCTCGAAGAGACTATCTATCTATCCCGCAGATGTTTGCTGACCGCCTACTATGTGCTGGTCGCTGGAGACACAGCAATGAGTGAAATTGGCAAAAATGCCCGGCTCCACGGTTCTAGCATCCTAATACCAAGACAGAGATCATAGGCAGGAGTGATAAGTCATGTGTGTGTCACATATTGGAAGGGGAAGAAGTCCTATGAGGACAAAAAAGAAGCAGAGAAGAGGGATAGTGAGTGCTGGAGTAGGACAGGGTTTCGTTGTACATAAGATGCTTAGGGAGGGCTTCACTCGCAGGTGACATTGGAGTCTGACCTGAAAAAAAATGAGGAAAGAAGCCCTGTGGCTCCTGGAGCAAGAGTGCTATGAGGCACAGGGACAGGTACTGCAGAGGTTCTGAATCACTTCTTCATATCCTAAGAGGAGCAAAGGTGCACGAGGAGCTGGAGCAGGACAAGTGAGAAGGAAAAGAACAGACAAGAGGACAGAGAGGTGAAAGGAAATGACGTAGCAGTGGCCAACCTCGTAGAGCCATTGTGAGCATCCTGCCTTTTCTTGTGGGATGACAGCCTCTCCCTGGCTGCTCCTCCTAGGAGGCAAGCAGGACACCAGCTAAGAGCAATTGAAATAAATCAAGTGAGACATGAGGGTGTCTTGCAAAGAAGGAGGGGGAAGTTGGGACACATTTTGAAGGTAGAGCCAATAGGATTTGCTGAGGGGTTCGAAGGCTAGAAGGTTCGGGCCAAAACAACTTAAAGGATCCCATTGCCATTACCAAAATGAAGATTTTCTTATCTAATTGATAATTAATTTATATTATTCATTGACACCAGCACTGTGATAGATACCAGAGCACCAATTACCAAGCTATGAAGTCACTCTCCTCCTACCAAGAGTAAGAAAATCCTACAGGAAATCTGGATGGGCACTTTTTTTTTTAATGTTAAAATATAATGCCGTGAATTCAACTGAAGGAGGCTCTGTGAGACTCAGGGAAGAGAGGGAGGGGACGGATCTCTAAGCTGGGTTTGGAGAGATTGAAGGACATTCCAACAAGATAATATAGAATTTGAAAAGACACAGACATTGCAGTAATGTAGTGTGTTTATAGAAGTAAACCGTTCAGAATTGCAAGCTGAGAGCAGGACAGCACGGAGGTGGCACGGAACACATGTGATGGGGGCAAACTGAGGGGTGCAGACGTCATGCTAAGGGAGACCGAGAACCCTCAGAGCTTCAGCATGAGTGTGACACGATGGGATCGATGTGGGGTTTGGGGACCAGTCTGCCACTAGGAGATACACATGGGCTCCTCGGTGTAGAAGATGTTGAAGACCACCTCTTTGATAACAATGTTAACATTCTTGTATCTCCTCCCCTTGATCATTGTCCTGCGTGTAACACACCAGTGGAATGACGCTGGGGCAGAACCACACCACAGTGACAAGATTCATCCTGCTGGGCCTCACAGACCAGGCCGCCGGAAGACATCTCCTCTTCGGCATCTTCCTGCTGATCTATGCTGTGACCCTGGTGGGCAACCTGGGCATGATGGACCTGATCCGTACCAGCTCCACCCTCCACACCCCCATGTACTTCCTCCTGAGCGTGCTCTCCTTCCTGGACATATGCAATTCCTCTGTGTTCACCCCCAGGCTTCTGATCAGCTTCCTCACCACGGATCAGTCCATCTCGTTTGCGGGCTGTGTGGTCCAGATGGCCTTCATGATCCTCCATGGCACAGGGGAGTGCCTGCTCTTGGCCTTCATGGCCTATGACCGATTTGTGGCCATCTGCCACCCTCTCCTCTACCATACGATCATGTCCAAGCGCTTGTGCATCCAGCTGGCGGTGGTCACCTATGCGGCAGGGGTGTTCGTTTCAGCTCTACAGACGGGGAATGCCTTCATCTTGCCCTACTGTGGTCCCAACATCATTGATCACTTCTTCTGTGACATCCCCCCCGTGCTCCAACTGGCCTGCTCAGACACCACCGTAGCCAATATCATCCTGCTCTTCCTTTCTGCCTTGGTTACTGTCCCCACGGTGTCAGCCATCTTAGTCTCTTATACCTACATCCTGGTCACAATCTGTAGGATGAAGTCCCTGGAGGCCCAGCGCAAAGCTTTCTCCACTTGTGCCTCCCACCTCATTGCCCTCTCCCTCTTCTATGGGTCTGTGTTCTTTGTCTATGTCCAACCCAACCCAGAAAGTGCCTCAGCCTATAATAAGACCCTGTCTGTGTTCTACACCATTGTGATCCCCATGCTGAACCCCCTGGTCTACAGCCTAAGGAATAAAGATGTCAAGGCTGCTGTACAAATTAGGGTTCTTAACTTAAGCAGAAAATGGATTTATTAGAAAGGTATCTGGGGGCAGCCCTGGTGGCCCAGCGGTCTGGTGCTGCCTTCGGCCCGGGGCATGATCCTGGAGACCCGGGATCGAGTCCTGTGTCAGGCTCCCTGCATGGAGTCTGCTTCTCCCTCTGCCTGTGTCTCTGCCTCTCTCCGTTTCTCTCTCTCTCTCTCTCTCTCTCTCTCTCTCTCTCTCTCTCTCTCTCCCATGAATAAATAAATAAATATCTGAAAGAAAGAAAGAAAGAAAAGCATCTGTAGCTCATTAAATAGAAGAGAAGCCTAGAGATCTCAGTGGGACAGGAATCCACAGTGGCCAAACACAGCTGAATACCTGCCGCAAGAATGGTCTATGCAGACTGCCTCCACGGGGGACATCACCTCTGAGCATTCCCCATTGCTGTGGCTAACACTGCTGCCCCTGAGCACATAGCACTACTTAGCTGCAGAAAAAAGGCACCTACACTAGCCTCTGTACGACCCTCTGTAGCATCCAACCACATATCATCTCTAACTGTTCCTACACCTTCCCATCATTCCCTGAAGTTCAAGCCTTAGGCAGGAACATCCAATATATTTGGCATATATCCCTCCTGGACATCTATCAATACACCACTTTTAGCACGGATATATTACATGCCCTGATATGCTATGCCCACACTTCTATCTTGCAGAGCCGTAGACCTCCTTTTAATGATTCCAGAAGTGGGAGTCAGATTGTCTTCCTCCTATCTTTAAGAGTTCTCAAATGTAGAAAAGAGCATTGAATGACACAGCAACCATCCCTAAAAGGTTATATAGGAAAAAAAAAAAGGTTATATAGGGGATATTGCCCTTCCGTGTGATATTGGAGAAATGGTCCATGTGATGTTTGCATATGAAGAAGATGGTGATCTTTTGACTTTGTGGGACAGAATGGAGCCCCAGCTTCGGAAATCTCCACTGTAACTAGCCAGGGACCAGAAAGTACTCTATAGTAATAATGAGCTATTATTTCTCTATAAATCACCAATTGAAACAAAATAAAAAGCTGAAAGGCCATAGAGCTTTTTTCAATTGAGATCAAATTACCTTTATGTCTTTAAGAAAAAATTACTTCTATGTCTTTGGACGAAACCCTTCTTTATTATAACAGAAATCAATCTTACTAATTTAAGATGGTAAGAAAGAGGTGGAATTTATTATGAAACCCACATGTCAACTGAGGAATACTATCTTTCTGAGAATCAAATAAAATTGGCTTGAACTCCGTTGCATGTGTGGTGAAATCCCTGTATTTCTGCTTGTCCAGAAAACCTGAGGTAGCAGGGGATGGGGTATAACTGGTTCGTGTTTTTCCTGGTTACCAGGTTTTACCTGGTTTCCTGATTTCTCCAAATTCTGAAATCCACTGATTTACTTCGGCTTATGAGTCATCCAGGGAGAGAGAAAAGCATGGGGCCAAAAATGTGGATGGTATAAATGGGAAAGAGAAAGAAACAAAACCCAACTGTCATAGATGCTGGGAGGAAGGGGGAAAGGGAGTTTTGAGCAGACTGGGCTGAGCCAACACAGCCAGGCTTGCTTCTTACAGGAAACCAAGAAACAACGCATCTCTTCCAGAAGAAACCTCCATGTTCACCTGCAACTTCATAAATATCAAACTGAAACAACATGTTCTTAGAAAATTGAATAATGCATGAGTGAACCTGTTGATCAATGCTGTGATGGTACTGAAATCATCTCCTGGTTTAATTTACAGGTTTTATGAAACCAATAGGACATGATAGATTAGATGATTGATGATAGATAGATAGATGATGATGATAGATAGATAGATAGATAGATAGATAGATAGATAGATAGATGATAGATAATAGAAGAGGATAGAAGAGGAGATTTATTATAGGAATTGGCTCATGCAATTATGGAGGCTGAGAAGTTCCACCATCTGCCATCTGCAAGCAGAGAACCAGGAAAGCTGGTGGTATAATTTGGTCTAAATCAAAAGGTCTGAAAACTGGGGGCTGATGATGGTGCCGTTCCTGGTGGGAGTCCAAAAGCCCAAGAACCAAGTTCACTGATGTCTGAGGACAGGAGAAGATGGATGTCACAACTCAAGCAAAAAGAGCAAATTTGCCCTTCTTCTCCTTTTTTGTTGTCAAAGCCCTCAATGGATTGGATGAAACTCACCCCACATTTGTGAGGGTGAGCTTTACTCAGTCTACCAATTCAAATGCTAATCTTATCTGAAACCCCACCCAGACAGAGCCAGAAGTCATATTTCACCAGCTTTCTGGGCATCCCTGAGCCCAGTCAAGGTGACACATAAATTAACAATCCCATGTACTAAGAATATAGTAGGCCCCAGCCGGTCCCCACCACCACCACCACCCAACACTCCATCCCCAACTCAGGAGTTTAGGGACTGCAATCTTTTCATGAAAAGAAGCCATTTGCTTAACTTTTTTTCAAATAATAATTTCCCTTGGGGCCAAGGAGACACAGAGCACCCAGGAACAGAGACGCTGGGGTGTCAGCCCCTCCTTCGCTGCCCTGGTAAACTCACAATCTGCTCCTAATTTCATCAGTTCCTAAACACCCTCACCTCACGGTCCTGGGCAACCCAGTCACAGACAACAAAGTCAACAGCTTCCCAGAAATGGATTATGGAGTAGCCTATGAGGAACAGAGGAAAGACAGGACAGAGTGTAGAGAGCAGGAGCAGCTGAGGCCATGGCAAAGTTTGCTCAGAGACAAGGCACCCAACCCCTTGGGTCCCACACACACCACCCTGTGTAAATGTCTCCTCCCCTCTTCCTTCACCTAAAACCATCTGGCACAGAATCCAAAGGAGGCATTGGGATGTTAGTTGGAAATAAAGTCAAAGTGTTACCTCTCTCAAGAGCATTTGAATTACATTTTTTTGTTTACACTAGGTCTTTACAGAGCCCACTCAGTACCCGAAGCTGTGGAACTTTTGACTGTTGGGAATGAAGCCAAAGGTAAGGTGGAGGGGCAGATACAGCCACATGTGCTGGAAGGAAGACCAGTTTGCGGTCCAGACTAGGCAGCCAAGGCACTAGGCCACCGTAGATCATTGCCAGCAAGTACTGGATGTTGAGCGAACACTTACTGTTAGCAGGGACTGGCCCCATCACCTGACGGAAGTTAGTTAGCTTTGCTGGGCTTCCACCCATCCCACGTGGACTAGACATGTGATAGCCAAGGCCAAAGCCTGTGTGTTTACAAATGGAAAGGGGGTTACGTTACTTCGAATCTCTTCAATGTTCATCTTGTTCCCAAGGCTCTCAAACTCATTTAAACTAACCTCAGAGGCTCTTGGGGGAGGAACACTAATCACACGAAGAGGCAGCCTTGGCATTGGGATGGCTAGTGGAACACTCAAGCTCTCCAGCGCTAAGTGCTGTCACTCACCAGGTGGGACATCTCTCCAGGCATTACTTCCAGGGCCAGCTTGGTGCAGAAAGGAAGAAACCAGATGCAAGCGAGCGAGGGATCTTCCCTAGAGGAAAGAATCCAAGTCCAAGACACTGCCAGCTGGGGCTAGTCAAAGGTAACTAGTATCAAAGAAGGGGCAAATGGGTGGACACCCTCTAGAAGATTCATGGATCCTTGCCCTGCCTTCTCCATAGGTCATGATACTGAACACTGTCCCCACCCCGACTCCAGAATGTCATACACCCAGTTTCATCCCTACCCTCTCCAGGACCTCATGGAAACTGGCCGCCAGCCCCAAGAAGCTGAGCTAGATGGGAAGCAAGCCTGGCTCAGGACAGTGTGCAGATAAGCTCTCTAAAGATAGATTTGCTCAATGGAAGGGCACCAGGCAATCCCAGAATCCCATTCTTCTCTAAATGCTTATAAGACATGATGTTTGGTGTAATTTGAGAGACTGAAGTGCCAAGGCCAGTCCTCCAGAGTAGTTACCAGCCAGAAAATTCTATTCCCACAACTGCTGCCCAGTGAACAACACGTCTAAAGCCTGACTACAGGGTCTGAACAGTGTGGCTTCCCATAGCTATTATTACTGTACCCAACAACGCACTTCACTGTTATACTCATTTGTGCTTTGAAGTTCAAAATTGCAATTCTAAGTGTTGTTGTTTTTTTAAGATTTATATATATATTTATTTATTTATTTGAGAAAGAGTGCACACTCACACAGGTGAGTGGGGAGGGTCGGGGGAGGGGAATGAGCAGAGGAAGAGGGAAAGAATCTCAAGCAGACTCCACACTGAGCAAGGAGCCTGATGGGGGGCTCCATCCCAGGCCCCTGAGATTGTGACCTGAGCTGAAATCAAGAGTCAGATGCTCAACTGACTAAGCCACCCAGGCGGCCCTCAAAACTGCAATTCTTTAAAAAAGTAACCCAATCACTCAATTTACAATGTGTTCACCTCGCTTATCTACTTACTTACTGTAGATAAGCGAGGTGAGCAAGGCTGGCAGGCATCCAACAACAAATTGTGCCTTAGCAGGAAGGAGGCCCAGAGAAAGGATCTCTGGGCAGGATGAGATCCTTCCAATCTTCTTAGGGTTCCCATCCGATGTTGTGCTCAGACATCGTGCCCAAACATGGGTGGCTTCCCTGGCCGCCCTGGCACCTAGCACATCTTTCCGTCAAGGAGGCTTGTCACTTGGTGTGGCATGGCAATTACAACTCATGGTTAAATCCAGTTCTCATATGAGCTAAATGCTCTCAATCTACTTGTGGTCAGAGGTCCTAGCTCATGATCACCCATCAGCCAGGGGGCTGACAGTGGCTCACAAACATGGAAAAGGCAAAATAACCCATTTCAGGGATGAGTCGAGCTACTTTCCCCTTCTTCCTCACTGCTCCAGTTGTTTTCACATGTCAAGGAGCCTGAAGATACCTTCATTTTACAGGCATCAAGGGTTGGAAGGATCTTGCCAGCATCTTTCCTGAAAGCCCAAATTTCTCAGCCTTAACCTCTTCAACCCGATGTTTGCTTCATGGGAAACTCTGCAGCTTGTCCTTTATGTGTCTTCCTGGGGACCCATCTTCTGGCTCTGTGTGTATCAGCTCACAGGGTCCCAGTGTGACTAAAATCTTGGGAGAGTAATAAAGCTGTGCTGATGGGCTCAGGGGCTCAGAGGTGCATGTCACATGTGTGTGCGTTGGCTTGTTTCCAGGGCGAGCCCAAGGAAAGTGCAACCGAACATTCTGTCAATATAAAGACAGTGTCAGAAATGGTGCTCATGTCAGGTGTGACCCTCCAGGGATCACTCTTTGCCCTTTGCTCCCCTACAAGGTAGATCCTGTCTTGAAATCCTACTTGAATGACAGCTAACATGTATCAAATACCTGTGGTGTGTCAAGAATTTTATTTTCATCTCATCAAATTGTCCCGTCTACCCCCATGAAGGCACAGAGTACTGTAGCCTCATTTTTAAGATAAAGAAACTGAGTCACAGAAGGAGTGAAGTCACCTGTCTCAGATGACATAAATCACAAGTGGCAGAACGGGGACTGAAACTCAGACCCTGGAGTGCCAGGCTCAACCACTCTGCTACATCGTCTCCGCCTTTTGGGAAGTATTCCATGGACTTCAACTATACTGGATTTCTAAGGATGGCAACCATTAACTCCTCACTTCTCTATATGACATACCACCCCTCCCATCGAGGTTGGGATAAAAATACAGATGCCAGGGGTGCCTGAGTGGCTCAGTCAATTAAGCATCTGCCTTCAGCTGGGGTCATGATCTCGGGGTCCTGGGATCGAGCCCTAAGAGGGCTCCCTGCTCAGCAGAGGAGTCTGCTTCTCCCTCTGCCCCTCCCCCTGTTCATGCTGGCTCTCTCTCTCTCTCTCTCAAATAAATGAATAATTTTTTTAAGTTTTCAAATAAATAAATAAAAATATGGATGCCCAGTGAAAATCAAATTTCAGGCAATGAATAATTTTTAGCATAAGTATGTCCCAATATTGCATAAGACACATTTATACTAAAAAATATTTTATTTTGTGTATCTGAAATTCAGACTTAAATGGGAAATGGCACCATGTATTTCATCTGGCAACCCCACTTGTGACTTGCTCTGACCAATAACACACAGAAGTGACAATGTGCTGATTTCAGGCTCAGCCTTAAAGAGGACTGTTGGTGTCCGCTTCTTCCATCTTGGAAGCTCATCACCCTAAGACCACCAGACTGCAGGGAAGCCCCGCTAGTTATGCAGAAAGCTCACATGGAAGAGCACTAAGCACCAGATGTTGAGAGAGGCCTTGGCCTTCCATGACCACCCAGCTGCCAGGTGCATACAGCTCTGTGAGCCATCTCGGGCCACTCCACATAGAGGAGAACAATTTGCCCCAAGCCCTACCCAAACTCCTAACCCACAGTATCATGAAAAATAACAAAGGGCTGTAGTTTTAAAATACTCCATTTTGAGGGGCGCCTAGTTGGCTCGGTCAGTTAAACACCTGCCTTCTGCTCAGGTCATGATCTCAGGGTCCTGAGATCGAATTCCTCATTGGGCTCCCTGCTCAGTGGGGAGTCTGCTTCTCCCTCTCCCTCTGCCCCTTCCCCCGCTCATGCCTGTCTCTCTCTTCCTCACTTTCTCTCTCAAATAAATAAATAAAATCCTTTTTAAAAAGATATATTTTTAAAGAGTTTTCTTATATAGTTTAAAAAAAAAACTGAAATAAGCCCTAATGACTGGCCCTTGAATTATTTTGAATTTAGTCCCCAAACCCTGTGGGACTCTCCATGGGGCTCCATCAGGCTTGCCCTCCAGGCCTGCTCAGTCTTGCCCAGGCTCACTACTATTTTCCTGAGGGAGGCTACGCATCCTGGAGGTCCAGAGCATGGCATTCGGGGACAGCTAGACCTGGTACTGGATTCCTGCTCCGGCTCACAAAGCTACATGCCTTAGTCTGAAAAATGAGGATGTCAATATTAATTACTTCATAAAGTAGTTCATTAGGATTAAAGGAGATTTACTGTCTATAAAGCGCTTAGAACAATGTTGGGTCCTTAATTAGTGTTCAGCACGTCTTAGCTGTTGTAAGTAGTTGTCCTTCCACTGAATAATTTCTCCAACCTGTGTTATCTTATTATTTTATTTCCCTTATTATTTCTATGCAGGGGAGAAAGTTGAGTGAAACCAGAAATCCCAAGACAACGAGGCTGGTGGCCTCCACCAGTGAGGAACCACAGATCTCCAGGAGGACAGAATCACTGCGAGGGGTCAGGCCCACCCCATCCCTTCTTCTATCACACCATGGCCTCATTCCCCTTTCCTCAGGCCCAGCAATTGCTGAGAAATCACAAGGCCCCAAATTCGGCTCAGACCTACTAGGTAATAAAGCTACTCCCAGGCCACCCAGTCACACTCCCCAATTTCCTTCTCTTTTCCAGGGAACTAGAAATGGTAGGCCAGAAAAATGGAGATTCCTGAGAACATAAGATGAAACAGAAGTTAATGGGTTATAGAATCACACAGGACTGATGTCTAAATCTGGTTTTACAACAGACAATCTGGCATAATTTGTAAACAAGAAAGTTGTGTGAAGATTAAATACTCAAATGATAAAAAAAAAAAACCTAGCATGAAGTGTGCTGTTGAATATATGCTCACTTGAAACGGTTCCCCTACTTCCCCAGGCATTATCCATTCTGGGCATTAAATGGGCAATGGCTGTGACTGTGATGCAGTCATGCAAAATTACAGCTTCTTCTCACTTTCCTGTGGCCCCAGCATCATCAATCACTACCTCTGTGACCTCTATCCCTCTGCGCAACCACCAACTTACCTATGCTAAGGACCAGGGCCATTCTCTTCCTTCTTTCTGCTCACCCTCCTCCCCATCATGCGCATCCTGGTCACCTTCTGAAGGAGGCATTCCCTGAAGCCCAAAGCAAAGATCTTCCATTTTTGCCTTTCATCTTTTTCTCTTCCTTTTCAGTGGCACTACAGTATTCTCATATGCTCAGCCATGCTCTCGCGACAGTCTTACCCCTGCAGTCCTGTGGCAGGTCAGAACCAGGCCAAGTTATTGGATCGTGGTGAACAGAGTGGTGACTCCAAACCAAAGATGAGCCAAGGGTCAAACACCAGGAAAGGAGGATAAGATTTCAAAACATGAATCAATGGAATACTACTCACCCATCAAAAAAGTGAAATCTTGCCATCTGCAATGACATGGATGGAACTAGAGGGTATTATGCTGAGTGAAATAAGTCAGTCAGAGAAAAACAATTATCCTATGATCTCATTCACATGTGGAATTTAAGAAACAAAACAGAGGATCATAGAGGAAGAGAGGAAAAAATAAAACAAGATGAAATCAGAGAAGAAGACAAACCATAAGAGACTCTTAATCATAGGAAACAAACTGAGAGTTGCTGGAGGGAAGGGGGGTAAGGGATGGGGTAACTGGGTGATGGGCATTAAGGAGGGCATGTGATGTAATGAGCACTGGTGTTATGTGCAACTGATGAATTATTGAACTCTACATCTGAAACAAATGACACATTATATCTTAATTCATTGAATTTAAATTTAAAAAATTTTAAACATGGGGGGCACCTCTATCGGTGACTCAGTTAATCATCTGCCTTTGGCTCAGGTCATGATCCCAAGGTCCTGGGATCAAGCCCCACACTGGGCTCCTTGTTCAGCAGGGAGCCTGCTTCTCCCTCTCCCTGTGCCTACCCGCACCAGGCTCTCTCTCTATCTGTCAAAATAAGTAAATAAAATCTTAAAACACACACACACACGGGTCAAAATAAGTAAAGCAGCATCATGAGTGAAAGCAGGGTCAGGCATGAAGTTAGGCCAACAGGTGGTACACAAAGGGCAAGACAAATATTGGATTCCTTGTCCTTAAGACCATTGGGAAGTCATACATAGCTTGTGAGGAGCCAAACTCAGAGTAAAGAGCTGTTTCCAGATCCCTCCAGACTTCTGCTTATGCACAAAATGTGTTTGTGTGTGAAGACCTCTCCTCTAGTATCCTGGTACCTGACATTGACCTCTCTACCACATCTCTATTCCCAGATAAGAGACAATGACCAAAGACAACACTTCAGAGGCTGCAGTGAAGTGAACTCTTTCCAGCGCCTGTTCCCTCACCAGTCCCAACACAAGGACACTTGTCACTGGGACTCTGCAGAATTATTTCCATATAGTTTCATTCCCACTGACTCTGCTCACCACCGTTACCTCACCTCCCCAAGTGAACCGTAGGCTTTCCAAAGCAGGAGCTCAGCTCATACTTCATTTCATCCCCCACAGAGCCTGGCACAATGCTGGGTACTTAATCAGGGCATAGGAATTAAGGCATATTTGTTCATATATATTTCACCTCTTCCTCTTTGGATTTTAGGCTTTGGGGCAGTGGAAGATTAAAAAAAAATGCCAGTTGTCATTACACTATAAGACCCAGGCCTAACAAAAACTACTACTACCCGAAGAAGGCATTTTCCCAATAATTATAATTAATAGTTAACTTTTATTGAACATATATTATGTCCCAGGCATTCTGGGAGGCACATCATACACACTAATTTATTTAATCCTCATAACAATTCTGTGAGTAGATTATGCCTATTTCACAGATGAGGAAACCCAGAGTCCAAGAACTCTAAGGTCAAATACAGTTCACAACTGGTAGACCCAAGTTCAGCTGATTCCAAAGCCTAGGCTCTGCTCTAGTGCCTAAAATCCCTTTGCATTTTTGCAGGAAATTATGCAACAAGTTTACATTTCTACTGTTTCCAAAAATTCCAAGGAGCTGCTCCTATGTTTCCCACCAGGGCCTGGCTTTCTTCTAATTCCATAGAGTCTTGACTCCTACCAGGAGTTTCCAGTTCCTACCTAATACTTGAAAAGCAATTCGGAACAGGAAAAAAAGAAATGGGCTAGAAAAGGCAGAAAGAGTTAGGACCTCAAAGCACCCTTGGTGCCCCTGACTTGGCCCCAACCCTCTTGCCACCAAAGAAAGCCCAAGTCTCTAAGCCAGTTACCTCTCCCTCCAACCCTTCCTGCATTCCATATTAATGCTGGCATAGAGTTTCTTTGTGAGTCACAACAAAGAATGAAGGCACTTTTCCTGCCTTGGCCAGGCCAGGCTGGTTTCAAGAGTAGACAAGCAGTGATTCAATGATTCATCAAAAATCAGGGGCTTGGAAAAGCAATGATGTTGCTTAAAGTAGCTAACTTTAGCATCTCTCCCCCAAATCAGAGAAGGGTCTCTTGTCCTAGAACTCCAATTTTTCCTTGTGCCAAAGGAGGTATTTAGAAAATATGATCTTTGTAAGGTGTCCTGACTTTCACATGAAATCTGAACCCTCTTGGCAGTACCAGTGAACCTGTATAGTCATGAAAGATACACTGATGAGGTAACCTCCACAAGGTGACGTAACTCTACTTTTCTTCCCAGTTATCAAGAAGCCAAAACAGGAAGCAAAAGGGCCTTGGGGAAAAAAAAGAAGAGGAGAAGGGAAGGGAAGAAAGAAGAGAAGAGGAGAGAAGGAAGAGAAGAGAAGAGAAAGAAGAGAAGAAGAGAAGAGAAGAGAAAGAAGAGAAGAGAAAGAGGGAAAAGAAGAGAAAATTATCAAAATTTAAATTTTGATAATTTAAATTTTTATTTAAAAATAAATCTTCAAAAGATCACCAGAACACCTGTTGCTCAAACAAAGCTAAGTTCATGAGACCTATTTGTAGAAAGAGAATACACAGAATCCTAGTGTCTCAAAAGAACATTAGTGGAAGATATTTACAGAGTTGGGGGGCCCAGACCCAAGTGGTTTAAGGTGGATCTTTTTTTTAAGTTTGTTTGTTTAAGCAGGCTCCACACCCAAATGGAGCCCAAAGAAAAGCTTGAACTCACGATCCTGAGGTCAAGAGTTGCATGTTCTTCTGACTGAGCTGGTCCGGTGCCCCCAATGTGGATCTTTCAAATCAGGGAGCACATCAGAACTGGGCCAAGTCTGTGACATTATCCTTTAGGATGGGCAGGTAACAGGGAAGGCAGAGCCTGAAAGCAAATCTCAAGAAGTAAACTACTGTTTGTTGAAGAGATTGTTTTCCCTGGGTGGGAAATCTACTGTCCTAATAGGAGAGCTGTTTGCCCAGAGGAGCAAACTATTTTTTTAGATAAATTGGTTTGCAGGAATTTCATGAGGCAAACAGTGAGGTTATTTCTTGGCTTATGGCCATATCTTCCTCAGCTGAATTTCCTGAACAATGAGTAAGGTCATGTTGCCATCGGAAGTCACTACTCTCAGTCCCAATAGTTAAACCCTGTAGGTATAGATGATTTCCATCCTTAACTTCAACTTATTATTTTAAAACACCACTATGGGATGCTATTCTATTCCCTTAGAGACAGAGCTTCACCTCGCTTCCTCCATCAGTGACATTATGACAGGGCTATCATTGACTATTTCTCCCACTGACCACGCCAAGTGAGCAGGGACAGTCAATAGGGAAATCATTTCAGCTGAAAAAAGAACTCATTGCCATGTGTACATAGTCTGTCTGTGTCCTTGACAGTTAATGAATAATCAGCATTCATCTGAAAGGATCCGGGTCATCCAGTGGGTCTGGGAACAGCAGTTCATTACCATGGCATTGTTGAGTAATTTCAGGAAATATTTTTTATTCAGAAAGACCAGGTCTTCAACCCCAGAGTTCACTGGCTTGTGTACAACTTTTAGCCAGCACCTTCCCCCTCTGAGCCTTTTCCCAAATACGTTGACCCCAACATTCCCCAAGAGTCCTTTCAACTCTGGCTTTCCGGGACTCTTGGACTTGGCCCTATTAATATATCTCCACCCTTGATCAGAAAAGATACAAAGACTAGAAAGGGCATCCATTTGGCTGCTGACATAGCCCATATGTAGTCTCTTGGTCGGGATATTCCTCAAGACCGGATCGGCGAAGACCATTGACCAGCATTACTCAGTATAGAACTGAGCGCTGTGCCGAATGCAAGCAAGTGCCAAGAACTCATAGCATATTATTCTCTTTCCCATTCCCCAGCAAGTAATAAGAATATTATTCTCTTTCCCATTTCCCAGCAAGTAGTAAAAAAAGCAGAGCCCTTTGGTCCTGCACCTCTCCGCCTCCTGGGGGACTTGCAGGCTGACATGTCTGGTGTAAGGCACACTGATATTTCACTCTGTGAATAATTTGCTGGTCAGTGTACCTGAGGACAGAGAAAGGGACTACTCCCAGACTACCGACAGGTTCATTAGCTGTTTGTGCTTGCTAAGAACAATTACATTTATTTGGCAGATCTTGTAAGTTTGGGACACCTGAGTAGCTTCGTGGTTGAACATCTGCCTTTGGCTCAGGTCCTGATTCTGGGGACAACCAGCTCTCCGCAGGGAGCCTGCTTCTCCCTCTACCTGTGTCTCTCCTCTCTCTGTATGTCTCTCATGAATAAATAAATAAAATGTTTATTTAAAAAAAAAGAACTTGTAAGTTTGAATTTAGAGTAAGTAAATAAGTAGAGTAAGTAAGTAAGTTAGAACTTAGTCCAGGACTTTATTTCATTGCAACATATCACCTGTCAATCAGGTTTGCCAGAATGGAGTCAGATCAAACCTCTTACTCACAACTAGAACCTTCTCATGTTAAAAAAAAATAATAAATTCCCATAAAGAAGTCCTGGGGGTGTAATGTACAGTATGGTGACTATATTAATAATACTATATTGCATATTTGAAAATTGCTATGACAGTAGATCTTAGAAGTTCTCATCACATGAAAAAAACATTGCAGCTATGGGTGTGATGGCTGTTAAGCAGACTTACTGCAGTGATCATTTTGCCATATATACAAAATCAAATCATTATGTTAGATGCTAGAAACTAGTAAAATATACATATCAACTAAATCTCAATTTTTATTTTTATATATTTATTTTATTTATTTATGAGAGACACACAGAGAGAGGCAGAGACACAGGCAGAGGGAGAAGCAGGCTCCATGCAGGGAGCCCGATGTGGGACTCGATCCCGGGTCTCCAGGATCAGGCCCTGGGCTGAAGGCGGCGCTAAACCACTGAGCCACCCGGGCTGCCCTAACTCAATTTTTTAAATTTAATAAAACTCAAAAACAGTAAATGAAAATTTTTTTATTATTTGTTTGTTTGTTTGTTTCCTCGGGTCCACTAAGCTAGATGCAGTCTCGGGGAGTATGAAGGAGCTGCTCCCTGGAGGAGGTAGGAAGGAGTCCCCCCTGAGAGGCATGGATGATTTGAGTCAGGGCAGAGATAGAACTGGGGCCCCAGCTAAGAAAAGAACTTTGATCTTAAAGAACACACCAGGCACTGGAGGCAGCAGATGAACAAGTCACACCCCAAATTTCATCAGCTTACACTAGAAGTTTATCTGGGCACCTGGGTGGCTCCGTGGGTTAAGCACCCTACTCCGGTTTCGGCTCAGTCCACGGTCTCAGGGTTGTGAGACTGAGCCCTTCGTGCGGCTCCACGCTCAGCACAGTCTGCTTGAGATTCTCTCTCTCCCTGCCCTCCTCCTGCTTACACCCACGTGTGTGCTCCCTCTCTCTCTTTCTCTCTCTGTCTCTAATACATAAACAAAATATTAAAAAAAAAAGAATAGAAGTTTATTGCTTAATCATGCACAGGTTCATCATGGGTCCGTGATGAGTCTGCTCCATCTCAGTCCAAGACTTGGACTAATGTAAGAGAAGCCCCTCCGTCTTGTATGCAGCTGGTGTCACCACAGAGGGAAGAGAGAAAGGGTGGGGGGACCCCCAGGGGCTCCTAAGGCTTCCAGGCTCAGAAGCAGGCACAGATCACTTCCACTCCTGTCCCAGGGTGAAACCCAGTCATGTGGCCTGGCTCAGCCTCAAGGCTGGCGGTAGGTGGGGAGCTGCAGGGAGGGGCACCCTGACAGCCTCTATGCCGAGAGGCCGTGGAGGTCCAGGAGCAGAGGACAGGCACAGCGACAGGACATCTTCGAGGAAGACGCGGTGGGGAAGGTCAGGGAACAGAGCGCTGTCTCGCTGTCTCTGCAGGGGAGACTCAGCAGGTCTCCCCCAAGGGAACAAACTCCCCTTCTTACCTACGGGAAATGTGGGCCATCCAGTCCCCCATCTGCCTGCGGAGCCTCTGTGCCAGATCAGAGTCTAGGGACTGAATTTCTTTTACCCAAACAAGTCATTTGCCTAACAGGGCCCTTCACCAGGCGTGGTGATTTCCCCTGGGATTGTGGAAACACAAGGTGCTGGGCTCCCCAAGGTGTGAGCCAGAACCTTCCACCAGAGGACAGGAAACACAGTCTGTCTCCACCTCTGCGGCCCTCAGGGCCCCATCCCTGGGGGTGCTCGTCAGAGAGCTGCTTGTAACAGGAAAACTGGAAATCCCTTGCTGTCAACCCCGGGGGCCAGTACATAGAGTGGCACACATCCACAGGAAAATAAGACGCAGCCATCCAATGTGACAAGGGAGAAAGACACAGATGCAGTGAAACGCCGGGACACCTGCACCCCAATGTTCACAGCAGCATTGTCCACAATAGCCAAACTGTGGAAGGAGCCTCGGTGTCCAAAGAAAGATGAATGGATAAAGAAGATGTGGTTTATGTATACAATGGAATATTGCTCAGCCATTAGAAACAACAAATACCCACCATTTGCTTCAACGTGGATGGAACTGGAGGGTATTATGCTGAGTGAAAGAAGTCAATCGGAGAAGGACAAACATTATATGGTCTCATTCATTTGGAGAATATAAAAAATAGTGAAAAGGAATAAAGGGGAAAGGAGAAAAAATAAGTGGGAAATATCAGAAAAGGAGACAGAACATGAAAGACTCCTAACTCTGGGAAACGAACTAGGGGTGGTGGAAGGGGAGGAGGGCGGGGGTGGGGGTGAATGGGTGATGGGCACAGAGGGGGGCACTTGATGGGATGATCACTGGGTGTTATGCTAAATGTTGGCAAATTGAACTCCAATAAAAAAAAATTTTTTTAAATGACAAGGGAGGCTCACCCTTATTGCCTGACGTGGGGAAGTGGCCGTGGCGTCCCGCTCAGTGGGGAAGTAAGTGACAGAAGCTCCTGTACGTGGGCTCTATCCGGCAGGGCCACAACCACGGGGGAGTGTAGACGTTTCTAGTAGAACGTCCACCAGCCCCCACCTGCTGGTTGGTGGGACCCCAACCGACTTTCATTTTCAGATTGTACTGTCTTCTTACTTCTTCCCTGTGTTGCTTAAGTTGTTTACAGCTAGCTTGGATTTGTACAAAAAGCTGCTCTGCGGAAGGGGAAGAATTACAGTTTTTGTTTTGTCTTGAGGTGGAGAAATGCATTGTCAATAGCGCTGAGGGAATAAAGCAATCACGGTAAAAGCCCAATAGCAAGTACACACCCGTAGGCCCGCGCGTCCCCAGCGAGCACGGTCCCGGGCTGTTGTGAAGACGGCGGGAAAGAGCACCTGCCTCGGGGCTTCAGTGGGCACTTCCAGTTGCCTCCCGGGAGCCCGAGCTCCCACCGCCCGCCTACTGCAGAGATGCACCTGCACCTGCTGGCCATCTGTCTGGCCTCCCATCACCTGGGTCACCTCCCTGCTGAGCCCACTGAGCTGTAGCCTCAGGAATAAAGAGGTGAAGCCTGCATATGGAAGAGAGGCTTTGGCATCCGCCTTCCTAACCCTAACCGAGCGTGGAACATTCTATCCCAAGCCACACCGTGGTAGCCACAACATAAAGCACAATCATATTAACACTTGGATAGAGCAAAATATGTGCCAGTAGTATTTTTTTTCACTTGTTTTAAGTAATGTCTACACCGGACGGGGGCTCGAACTCATGCCCCAAGATCAAGAGTTGCTTGCTCCTCCGACTGAGCCAGCCACGCGCCCCCAGCACTATCTTAAAAGCTTTGCACGTATCAACTCATTTAATCTTCACAACAACCATATGAAATGGATACTATTATTATCCCTGGGAATCTGAGGCACAGAGAGGCCGAGTAACTGGCCCGAGGTCACACAGCTAATAAGAAGCAGACCCAGAATTTGAATCCAGGTAGTCTGGCTGCAGCTGCAATATTCTCAACCAGTACAGTACACAGCCCCTTCCTGACGACCACATCCCACAAACAGACAATGGGCACAAATTTTCTTAAATTCATACATCAAAAGAAGGACCAGGACACCTGGGTGGCTCAGTGGTTGAGCATCTGCCTTTGGCTCAGGGCGTGATCCCGGATTCCCTGGTTCGAGTCCCATATCAGGCTCCCTGCATGGAGCCTGCTTCTCCCTCTGCCTGTGTCTCTGCCTCTCTCTGCGTCTCTCATGAATAAATACATAAAATCTTTTTTTAAAAAAAAAAAGGACCAGATCGTGGAATCATACGGTGCAGTGGTACAGAAGGGACAAGGGGCCTGGCACACCTGAAGTCATGTTACCTCAGAGTGACTCTGTCCCTTGGCATCTCTGTGATGTTGAGTCAAGGTACGCGACCCCCTGGCCCTCAGTTACCCCAACTGAAAATGGGGCCCTCACATCCATCTCAACTGGTTACTATAAGGTTCCTATGAGTGTAAAAGAGGCTCACAAACAATTATACAAACACCATTGTTTTCCCTTCTTCCCTGAAAAAACCTCTCCATAAGACCAGGTATTTTTATACAGCAGGATTTTTTTAAGAGCGAGGTCATGTCATATAGCTGTGATATAAATAGCATTTAGCTGAATCACCAGAAGGCTCTTCCTTTTCTCCCTACCTTTCTGACTATGTCAAGATGAACATCTCTACTTGCTGCAGGTTTGATCCTCCCTAATCCAGCATTCCCTTTTTAATACAGAGAGCCAGCCTCAGCACTCGATACTAACTGGTGGGCATTTAATAATGTTACGCTACTCTCATTTTTATTGATTATGTCACTTCTTATTTTATTCTGATAACAAATGTGTTTTAATTTTTAAAAATTGCTTAGCACGGTCCAACTTTAAGTCATTTTATTTAAATTTATTTTTTTAGCCATTTTATTTAAATTTAACTAGTTATCATATAGCGTATCATTAATTTCAGAGGTAGAGTCCAGTTGTAAACAACACCCAGTGCCCATCACGTCACAGCATGGTCCGACGTTTAAAAATCACAAAGCAGGTGATACACAAGGCAAAATATCATAGAGGATGTAAGCAAATGACTTTGCAAGCACACTGATCTAGATCATTTATATTTTTCAGAACATCTTCTCATTCGTTCTTTATTTTGATCTTTGCCAAATGCTGTAAAATAGATAAGCCAGGTGTCATTACCCCCATTTTAACAGATAACCAGAATAATAATAATGAATCTGAGGGGTTGGACTGGCTAGCTCTGAGTCCCACCGGACGGCCATAAAATAGCCTGGAGCAAGATTCACGATGGAACCCCAAGAACACACTTCTCAACTTTATTTCAGGAAACATGGAAATTCTTGATCCTCCTGGCTCTAGGTTCCTCCTCCCTGCCTTTCCTATTTAGTTTTTTCTGACAGAATGAATCTCCCATTTGCCTCCAAATATCCCTCCTCTGCCTCAAACCTCTAGAAAACACCCTGAGCTAAATGCCTCCTCTTTCAGGGAGCCCTCCCCTGCTAGCAACAGAGAACGGTTCGAAACAGGTGAAACCCCCAAGGTTTCTCATGATGAAGTCCATCTGTAGGAGTCAGAGAAGCTTCCCAAGAGCTGTTGCGTTTAAGCTAGGGCTAAACTGATAACAGAGAGATTTTCCGGCTAACAGAAGGACCAAGGAAAAGTCTGTGTGCCCTAACTGTAATGGAATCATTAAAAAAAGAAAAAAGAAAAAAAAGGTTTGTGCTGGTGTGGAGGCTCCGTGAAGACAGTGGAGATCCAAACGACTTCCACCTTTCTGTCTGGGTATGACTTCTTTCTGTATGACTTCTGTTGTGGGCTAAACTGTGTTCCCCCCAAAATTGATACGTTGAAGACTTAACCCCTAATACCTCAGACTGTATTTGGAGACAGGGCTTTTAAAAGATGATTACATTAAAATGACCCCATTAGGGTGGACCCTACTACAATCTGACCGATGTCTTTATAATAAAGGAAATTTGGACCCACAGAGACACCAGGGATGCACTTGCCACAGGAGAAAGACCACACGGGGATGCAGCAAGACGGTGGTCATCTTCAAGACAAGGATAGAGGCCTCAGAAGAAACCAAACCTACCAACACCTTGGTCTCAGGCCTCTTGCCTCTAGAACTGTGGAAAAAATAATAACAATTTCTGTTGTTTAAGTGACCCAGTCTGTGCTATTTTGGCAGCCCAATCAGACTAATTAATACAACTTCGATATTCAAGGCTGCCTCTTAGGGCAATATGACTGCTGAAGCTCCAGCCATCAGTCCAGTGCCTTGAGGAATGAGGGAATTGCAGCCACTCGTGCCCTCTTGGTAGCCTTTCCAATAACTGCCAGTCTTGGCCATTTGCCTCTCACCCGGAGCTTAGTCACATGAGAGTCAGATGTCTGCAAGGGAGGCTAGGATAGACGGCTGTTCCCTGGGCACCGTGCCAAAGTGTCTGGGTTCTGTTTTTCAGGAAGGGGTGATGTATCCTGGCCATGCCCCCCTCATCTCCTACGCCTGAGCAGAGGACGGTGGGAATGACAGCTCACCCACAACCTCCCGTGCAACCTGCCAACAGGTTGTGTGTGGACCACATAGTAAGTTTGAATTTTCCAGTGAACATAAAAGGTGTTGATGAGATCACATTTCAGAAATCCATAGCCCCAGTTTCTCCAGGAAGGGAAACCGAAATCGGGCACTCCCCCAGCCTTGTTCACAGCCTTGCCATAAATGCCTGGCGCTGCGTCAAAGGCTCCCCTTTCCTCCTCCTCCCCACCCACTCGCCCTGGACTCCCCCACCGTTCTCCTTAAAGCGTTGCCTTCATATCACACCTTGAGTTTCTCCTACGAGTAAAGAACACTAACCACACTCACCTCTCTGGTAATAATGAGAAAACAGGGACCCACAAGGCACAAGGAACGTGCTTCAAAGTAGAGGGCCAGTGCCTCGGACGATGCCTGGCACGCAGAAGATGCGTGGTCCATACTCTTTGAATGTATGAAGATCATATGTATCTTTTGGATGTGAAAAAAAAGGCCATACATTTGTAATATGACCCTCCCCCCCAAAAAAAAATTGTATGTCCGTGTAGAAAGAATAAAATCTACTTTTTTCCTCCATGTAAGGTATCTGAGTATCCCTCCTAAGCATTTGAGTTTCTGACCCACGAGGCTGGGGGGGAGGTATTCTCAACTCCTTCATGTTGTTTCACAAGCTGGTCCCAACATAACTCTGCAGGGAGCACCTCACAATTTCTGCCACAACCTGCCCGGCAGCCACAACTGCAACCAATGGCCTGGCCTGGCCTGAGCCAGTCATGAATTTTGGCCTAGCTCTTCCTTTGCTCATGGCTTCCCCTGGCCCCTGGAATGTGCTGCCCATCCCTTTGTCAGCTGTCAGCCCTGACAAATCCCTTCATTACCATTCTAGTCCCTGCCTAAACACCATCTCTCCTGGGACACTCCTCTGACTCCTACAGAGAGAATTCTCCATTCCTTCCCCTGGGCTGTGGTTTGCATGTGTTAAAGAAAAATATGTGATACCCATCAGAAATCAAAGATTGAGAGCTGAGTGGAAGAGAAAGAAAGAGAGAGAAAGATAAAGAAAGAAAAGGAGGAAGGAAGGAAGGAAGGAAGGAAGGAAGGAAGGAAGGAAGGAGAAAGAAAGAAAGAAAGAAAGAAAGAAGAGAAGGAAGGAAAGAAAGGAAGGAAGGAAGAAAGAAAAAAGAAAGAAAGAAAGAAAGAAAGAAGAAGAAGAAGAAGAAGAAGAAGAAGAAGAAGAAGAAAAGAAAGAAAGAAAGAAAGAAAGAAAGAAAGAAAGAAAGAAAGAAAGAAAGAAAGAAGAAAGAGAAACTGATTTACTTTCAGGCAGGAAACCCAATCCCACAGTCTAGAATGAATGGGGATCTGAAGATGTGGAAGGAGAAATGAGGTCACATCCTACAGCCAGGAGACTGTGGTGGGACCTATGTTTTCTCCCCCATGGGACAGGAGCACCTGAAGTACATTGTTTTGGTTTTTTTTTTTTCTTTTTTTCTTTTTTAACCTTATGTCCCAGTCACCCAGCCCCTGGCCTGGTGTTGGACACAGAATATGCTGGAATCTTGCTAACGGCCTGACCTTCAGCAGACCGCGCAGTGACGTGCCCAGCACAGTATCTGACACATAACACTTGCTCAGAAAATTATAGCTCTTCTCCGAGGCACGCTTGAGACTGAGGAACGGGCAGGAATCTTCCTCTTTGAAGCCTCTGCTCCCAGGAGTCTTCTTTAAAACCGTTAAAACTTTTAAGTGTGCAGGTTTTCCGTGGCAGTGTGACTGTCCGCTCCCTGAGGACAGGGAGGGGGAGCTCCAGGAAATGTGGTTGGAAGGATCCAGCACTGACCAGCAGCACTGCACCCCTGCACACCTGGAGCACGTGCTTTCCTCCAGCAATCTGGAGGCAGGTCAGTTTTTGTTCCCTCTGAGAAAACCCAATAGCTTCTACCAGCTTGCTCCTTGGGGGCTGACACCTGCCCAACAGAGGTGGGAGACTTGGTCCCACCAGAAGCTTCTAATGAGCTCCAGGACAGCTCTAGAGGGCACTGGAGGCAGGAAGAAGAGAGAGGCAGGGCATGGGAAGGAGTGCGATGAACCAACCCGTGTGCCAATCCCCTTTCTGGGGCTTTCTGGGGCGGGGGGGGGGTGGGGGGGTGGGAGGGCCTCCACCTGGGGCTCAAGGAAGGATGAGTCATGCCTCTGAAGGAGAGCTCGCTCCGCTCCCTCGCTCACTCGCTCTCCCCCTCCACCAGGATGAGTTCAGGCAGGCTCAGGAATTCAGGAGAAAAGCCCATGAGTCACTGATGATCTAGAAAACACCGGGGAACGGAAGAGGGTAGAACAGGTTCCTGCGCTGCGTCATTGGCCACGGCCTCCCTGCTGACCCCTGTCCGAGGAGACCCAGGGGCCTTCCTAGGCGCAGGCCAGGCTCTCCCAACCTGGACACCACTAACGTTTGGGGTTGGAGAATTGTCTGTGGGGGTGGGGGTGGGGAGCTGTCCTGGGCACCACCCAGTTGTGCCAACCAAATACCAGACACTGCCAACCGTCCCTGGGGTAGGGAGGAATCATCGGGGTTGAGACCCCGGCCTCCTGGGGCTTCCAGCTCCCCTCCGGGGCCTCCCAGCTTAGGCAGAAGCCGGGAGCCGGGATCTCAAGCTTCCCTCTCCCCCTCCGCAGCTGCCTCTTGCAGCAAGCAGTTCCTGGAGATTATCCCTCAGGCCCTAATTACGTCCAGGCTCTACTGTGGCTCCTTTCAGGGCAGTGGACGAGGAGTAAGTAATGATCACTGAGGAGGAATCAAGTTCTAAGAACCAGTTACTTTTTTATTTATTTATTTGACAGAGAGAGAGCACAAGCAGGGGGAGGGGCAGAGGCAGGGGGAGAAGCAGGCTCCCTGCTGAGTGGGGAGCCCCACATGGGACTTGATCCCAGGACCCCCAGGATCATGACCTGAGCAGAAGGCAAATGCTCAACCGACTGAGCCCCGCAGGTGCCCCAAATGAGTTACTTTTGTAAAAAAATGTACAGTATCAAAAAGAAAACCACAGGCCCCAAATGGCATCACTTAGGCCCACTCACCAAACCAGGCAGGGCTGACTACCTAACCTAACTAACTGGGGGTTCAACTGCCCCCACAAATACAGTCTTCATGGGCCAGCCAGGGAATTTCCTGGTCAGCACCAGTGAGATCATCTGTCACATGGGCTCCCTGCCATCCCCCAAGGAAAGATGAGGTCATCTGCATGAGAAGAGCCCCTGTGCTTCCTCCTAAGGGAAGGTGACCTCGCCTGAGACAATCCTCTCTTTTCTTTTCCTAAGAGCTTCCCCGTCCCGCCCTCCTTCCTATAAAGATCTTCCATTCTGTACAGCTCCTCAGAGCCCCCCTCTGCTTGCTGGATGGGCTGCTGCACTTCACAGAGCCACTTAGACCCTCACATTGACTCAGTTCAACTTTTTTTTAAGGCTCTTATTTATTTCCTTTCTAGTAGTCTCTACATCCAACGTGGGGCTCAAACCCACAGCCCTGAGATTGAGAGTCGCAGACTCCTCCAACTGAGCCAGCCACGCATCCCATGACCTCGTGTTTTTTACCAAAAGAAACGAGTGAAATGAGTGTCAGTAATGTGTTTTACTTTGCCCGATATATCAACACTACCGTCACTTTGATATGCAATCAATATTCTTAAATGAGCAATGAGATATTTCACCTTTCTTTTATATATATATATATATATATATATATATATATATATTTCACCTTTCTTTTTTCATACTGAGCTGAGTCGTCAATACCCGAAGCATACGTTTGACTGACCCCGTACCTCAGTGTGAACCAGGCGCGTCACAAGTCCTCAACAGCCTCACGTGGCAAGTGGCAACCACGTCGGCCAGCGTGGGACAGGTTCACCCCTTCTCCCAGCACCAAGAGGCTTCCAGAGGCCAAGACTTCACCCACACAGGCCATCTAGTCTCCAAGAAGATTTTTTTTAATAAGGCTTCTTTTAAATTAAGCTAGAACTGACACATAACACTGTATAAGTTGAAGATGAGCAATGTGTTGATTTGATATATTTACACATAGCAATATGATTACCACCATAGCATTAGCTAACACCTCCACCGCATCACCCAATTATCATTCGTTTGCGGTGAGAACATTGAAGATCTGGTCTCTTAGCAACTTTCAAGTATATAATACAGTATCGTTGGCAATAATCACAATGCTGGTCCTTACATCTCCAAGACTTACTCACCTTCTCACAGCAGGTGTTATACCTTTTGACTCACATCACCCTAATTTCTACCCCCACCCACCCACCTCCCACCCCCAGTCCCTGGTAACTACCATTCTACTCTCTGTTTCTAAAAGTTCAACTTTTTTTTTTGAAGCTCTAATTGGTTTCATTCAATAATTCATAATTTGGCACCATCCCATCCGAGGAGCTATACAGAATGGAAGGCTTTTCTAGGCAGACGTGGGGAGGGACAAAAGTTTTTAAGAAAAGAAAGGATTGTTTCTGGCAAGATCACTTTTCCTTTTGGGGGAAGAGGGGATCTATCTTTCCAGACTGATGGGGTTAAAGGTCACAGTCCTGTCATTAAATCTTGGTTTGCTGTCCTGAGAGCAAGTGACTCCATTTTGGGCCTTTTTTTTTTTTTAATACAGGTTATAAGTTTGGAAACAAAGAGAATATGGAGGAAAATCATCCTTGTAATGGATGGTAAATGCCTCAGGGAAGGCTCTTACTGTTTCCTCAGGCGATGGAGAATCAATCCCCTGAGGGGGAGAGATGGACAGACCCACAGCACTATGGGGTGGAGATGCTCCCCCTTACCCCCGGCGCACCACTAGGGGTGGAGATACCTCTTCCACTGCAAACACTGCCCATCAGGATTTTGGATTCAATGTTCCCAGCTCCATTACTATCTTCCCACATATACCCTACACAATGTTTTAAATCCCATTTTTTTTTTCCCAATCAATACCCTCACTTGAATGGTAGACTGGAGTCTGGACGTTCAGCTGGCTTTGTAGTTCAGCCAGTCACGTGATGAGATCTTGCCTATGATTTTTCAGCAGTTTCAGCCCTGTGCTTACAAATGATAAAGGTCTGCCTCACAACACACATGAAAGCTCTTGGTTCATTTTCTGTGGCTTGTGCTGGGAATTCAAACACCTGAGCTCATCCTTCTATTTCACCACTTTGTCCAGAGGCATTAGGAGCAACCAAGCAATGTCAGTGGATTTCTTAGTTTTCCAAAATGCTCAAAAGTGTCATATATGGGATCACTTAGCTCCTTGCTTCTTATAGGTGGTTGACTAGGAGTAACCAATGCAGGTATTTTGTGCAATTCTATAAACCAGTTCCTGCATGGACCGTCAGTTGCTCTCTTCACTCCTGGAGATGGAGTCACTAGTATCCTTAAATCTGATCATATTAGAGCCAATTCCAGAAACTCCAAAACCAATTCAGAAAATCCATCCTTAAGAGTCTATTCCTCGAGAACCACTCATGGTATCAAATCAGCATTCACCAGGGTTCTCCAGAGGAATAAAACCATGAAGATCCCTCCCTCTCTGCATATGTGTGTGTGTGTGTGTGTGTGTGTGTGTGTGTGTTTATAGACACTACATCCTTCAAGAAGAGATCTGTAACTCAGGGAACAAAATACCCATTTAAGTGGCCCCTCCCCTTTCAAAGCAATGCCCCCACATGGGAAGGTTAACAAAGCAGCCTCCAGGTCGTCTCTCTGGCCGTTTTCACAGACTTGGACCTCAGACATTGTACTCCCTGGTCAGGAAGAAAGTTATAAATCTTCAGGATGTCAATTAGCCTAACCCCACCCTATAGGAGACTCATCCGGAGTCAGGTGTGTCCACACAGGCCTTACACACCCTGCTCCTTTCTCAGCAGTCCAATTTGCTCACCACTTGCTTAACCCAAGACTTCAGATCCATGAGGCCCTGTGGCCCCTGCCTTATGTGTCATTATCTCTTCACTAACCTTTCACCCAGATCTGCTTCCTTGGAGACAGATAAGCACTCAGTTGTGCTGACCACCTCTCTTCCATTCATAAATTCCCAAGCCCTGGGAACAAACTCCTAGTCAAGGCACCAGACCTAGGATTGAGACTCTTGATAGAGACTTATAGATGCTCTTTATGGGTGGGACACCTCCCGCCCCACCCCTGGGTCCTTCTGCCCAGATGCGCGTACTGAAATCAATTCATCCTGGCTCAAAGACTCTGCAAAGGCTTGGAGGAAAAAGAAAAATGCAGAGGCAACAACCAGCAAAAGGAAAGAAATCCCAAAATTTTCCAAACTTTTTTCTCACTGGAAATGTTCGCAGATAATCACTCAGCAGCTTTAAAACAAACAAACAAACAAAAATAAATAAATAAAAAACTTTATGTCCCTAGTGCATGAGACCTGGCACATTGTAGGATGTCCACACGTACGTATATAAGCTTCTAATAGGTGGCAAACAAGCCCAGAGCCTGGGGGGAATCAAGGTACCTGAGACGTCTCCACGTCTGAAGCACAAGAAGGAATGACCTTGTATCTGCTGTTTCCAAAGTCTTAACCCTTTAGTGATAGTGACCCTGGCAACAGCCAGATTTACGGCTCCTGGAGTTGGTTCCAGTGTTCTATCTGCCAAGCCCGCAGTCTAGACTCCCCTCCCACGGTGGCCATTACAGCCCCAAGCCTCCACTCCGAAGACCTCATCCAGTCTCCTTCCCCTTGGAACCACCACTCAAGTTCTACTTTTCCAGCTTTTAGGAGACTGGCTCTTTAGGTTCTGGCTCTTCAGGATTTCCTTTCTCTCCATGTGAGTTCAGTCATACCTTTTAAATTATTTTGCAATTTTCCCCCCACATTTCCATATATATGTGATGGGAAGGAGTCCCTGTTTCCGCTGCTAAAGTAACACATGAGGCCCAAGATGGAGTTGCTCAAGCTAAGCCCATGTCATTGAACCAAAACTTAGTTAAATTCCTATGCTCAGCTCTGCCAGAAAAGGAAGGCCAAGGTCAACTAGTTGGCACTTGCCTGCTCAACACAGATTCCCTGAGCCACCTCCATGACTTCCCCCTTCTCCATTTCCAGGAAGTAACCCTGCTTTGACTTGTCAGCAAGTGCCCACTATACCTTTCTTGTTCCTACTCACATTGGTCTATGAACATCTCTCACCTTGCACAGCTCTTCAGGGCTCTTCTATCTGCTAGAGTAGATGCTGCACAATTCATACATCACCGAATAAGAGCTTACTAGATTAGTAAACTGTCTGTAAAACTTTTTCTTTTAACACCACTGAGTCACCCATAGTGGCTAAAAGTGCCAGGCTGGTGTACTAATGCAAATCTGATCATCTGAGTTCTCTGCTCCATTCCCTGAGTCTCTGTGTCCTTCAGGAGATAGTCTGAAGAGCATAGCCTGGCATGCAAAGCCCCCTCAAGATCTGCCCTGGGTTGATTTCAGCTTCTTGGCAAGGCCATCCTCACACCCTTTACTAAACATCACTAAAACATTTGCGGTCAGCCACGGTCTCCCACACCTCCCCCATTTACATATGCCACCTATCTACCCAGAACATTCTCCGCCCCACCTCACTCCCACTCACCCTCTGTAATTCACCTCAGATGTCATTCTCCACACAAGCCCTCCCTGAGGTCTACCATGCAAGCTTGAGTCAATTCCCCATGTCTGCTTCCACTTCCATGTTCAAATCCCTCTTCACTGTAGACTATAATTATTTATCATCATAGAATTTCTTTATTTTCTCAGGGAACACCCAACTCACCCACCAGGTTCAGGTTAAATCTCCACCTGTCCTTTTGTTCTACAAAACCCTGCCCAGAAGCAATTTTTCCATGAAGATGACAAACCAAAGCTTTGGGGCTTCTCACTTGCCTGGACTCTTCCAAGGTTCTGGGAAGGCCATAAGCTATATATTCACAAGGTCAGGTGCTTTTAGTAAAAATTTACAAGTAATTTTAGTCACAATTGGCTCAAACCACTGTGTTTCCACCCTGGCTTCCCCCATCACGCTTTCCCTCTTACAGCTTTAGAGTGGCTGTAGGCAATGTGAAATCCGCCTAAGGGGTAGTTGAGGTGGGAATATACTTGGGGTTGCTCCATATATCTATATGACTTTTAAATAGTTTCACCTATAGTTAAGTATGGGTAGTCACCCCAATGGAGAGTGACTTCCACAGCTCTGCCATCATCTGCTGCATCAACTCACCCAGCATCATACATGAAAACCCAAAGCCAGAATTCAGATCGTTGCCTTCATGTGGCCTACAGCCCAGATGCATGTGGGTTGGTCATGTACAGAGCCAGAACATAGCCTATGGAAACCTCTTCCAGCCATCAGAGTTAATCAATTCAAATATCACACAATTTTAAAATATTATAATATTTTGGTATTTGTCAGCTTTAGAACATTTTTAGTTTCATGTGATTTATTTTCCCATTCACTCTAAGTAATCATTTTTTGTATGTGAACTGATGTTCTTTTCCTTAATGAGACTCCCCACAATTATATAATCTTCAAATGTCACAAAACTTGGATTTGTCCTAAACCTATCCCCTGCCACAGCTGACACAAATTAGACTGCACACTCTCTTAATCAGAAATTTGGAATTAGGATTTCTGTGTTAATTGGAACTGAAACATGTAAAACTCAGGAGCAATGAGGTTACCATGCTTCTCTCTATGGATAAAGTACTGGAAAAAAACAGTAGACAGGGTAGCCAGAGGCCGAGAGTTCTGTCTACTTTCTAGACTCTGGTTTCTGCCTTCTCCCTTCCTGTGGGGTCTGTTTTAGTTCATTTTTGCTGCATAACAAATTACCCCAAAAGTTAGCAGCTTAAAACAACAAACATTCATTATCTCATAATTTCTGCAAGCCAGGAATTCAGGAGCAGCTGAGCCAAATGATTCTGCTCAGTGTCTTTCATGAGACTGTAGACAAGATGTCATCCAAAACCCTGGTGCACTGCTGGTGGGAATGTAAATTGGTGCAGCCACTGTGGAAAACAGTGTGGAGGTTCCTCAAAAAAATTAAAAATAGGACTACCTTCTGAGCCAGCAATCCCACTTCTGGGTATTTATCCAAAGGAAATGAAATCAGGATCTCAAAGAGATACCTGTACTCCCATGTTCATGGCAGCATTATTCACAATAGCCAAAATATGGAAACAACCTGAATGTTGTCATCAGATGAATGGATAAGGAAAATGTTATAGAGATAGATAGATAGATAGATAGATAGATAGATAGATAGATAGATAGATAGACAGGAGATAGATGATAGATAGATAGATGATAGATAATAGATAGAGCTAGGTACACACACACACACAAAATGGAATATTATTCAGCTCTTTCAAAAAAGGGAAATCCTGCCATTTGCAACATGGATGAACCTGGAGGACATTATGCTAAGTAAGTGAAATAAGGCAGACATAGAAAGACAAATAATATACTACATGGTTTCACTTACATGTGTAATCTAAAAAGTCAGATTCATAGAAGCAGAGTGAAATGGTGGTTACCAAGGGCTGGGAAGGGGGTGCGGTTGGGAAATGTTGATCGAGGAGCACAAAGTTTCAGTTAACCAAGATGGATAAGTTCTAGAGATCTAATGTACAGTGTGGTGACTATAGTTATATTGTCTTGTATCCTTGAAATTTGCTAAGAGGATAAATCCTAAATGATCTGGCCATACCCACAAAAACAGATGGTGATTATGAGAGGTGATGATTATGTTAATTAGCCTGTGATGATGATCTCACAGTGTATCGTTATATCAAATCACTAACTTGTACACCTTAAATATATACAATTTTTAAATGTTGATTATACCTCAATAAAGGCGGTATGGGAGGGGAAACATGTCAGAGAGAGCCACAGTCATCTCAAGGCTTGACTGAGGCTGAAAGATATGCTTTCGAGGTGGCTCATTCACATGGCTGTTAGCCAGAGAACTTAGTTCCCTGACTTGTGAACCTTACCATCGGTCCTCTTGAGTGTTCTCAAAACATGGCAGCTGGATTCCCCTGGAGTGAGTGATCCAAGAGAAAGAGTAGGGAGGAAGCCACAAGGCCTTTTATGATTGCTATGGGTTGAATTGTGTACTCCCAAAAATTCACATCTTGAAGTCCTAACCCCCAGGACCTCAGAAAGTGCCCCTAGTGGGAGAGAAGGTCTTTATAGAGGTAATCACATTAAAATTGGGCCATTAGGCTAGGCCTTCATCCAATGTGACAGATGTCCTTTTAAAATGAGGACTTTGGGCACAGAACAGATAGCCCATAAAGGAAAACACTGTGTCAAGATGAAGACAGAGACCAGGGTAAACAACAAAAGATTGCCAGCAAACCACGAGAAGCTAGGCAAGAGGCATGGAACAGCTTCTCCCTCACAGCCCTCTGAAGGAAACAAGATTTCTGACACCTTGACTTCAGCCTCTGACCTCCAGAACTGAGATAATAAACCTCAGGAATCACACATCATTCCTTTGCAGTCCTTTCCTTGGGAGTGTGTCACAAATCCAGCCCACGCCCCAGGGGAGGGGAATGAAGTCCCGCCTCTTGAAAGGAATGTTCTCAGAGAACTTGTGGAAACATTTTTATTTTTTTAAGATTTTATTTATTTATTTCAAACAGAGAGAAAAAGCATGAGTGAGGAGGAGAGGGAGAAGCAGGCTCCCCAGTGAGCAGGGAACCCAACACGGGGCTCAATCCCAGGACCCTGGGACCATGACCTGACCCAAAGGGCAGATGCTTCACCGACTGAACCATCCAGGCACCCCACATGGAGCTATTTTTAAATCACCACAAAGGGCTGCCTGGGTGGCTCAGTTGGCTGGGCATCTGCCTTCTGCTGGGGTCATGGTCCAGGAGTCCTGGGATTGAGCCGGGAGTTGGGCTCCCTGCTCAGCAGGGAGTCTGCTTCTCTCTCTCCCTGTACCATTCTCCCTGCTTGTGCTCACTTTCTCTCTGTCAAATAAATATTTTTAAAAATATTTAAATCACCACTGAAGCCATGAGATACCTCTATACCTTATGACAAATTCTCCTCTTTTGTCTAAACTGATTCAAATTAGATTCCTTTATGCTGCCTTCAGATGTCCTTATTGAGAATTTATTTGTCTTTCTTCTCTAATAAGTTCTTGAGGATAAATTTTTTAACTCTGAATCCCAGGAACCTAATCTAGGGTTGGGAATATGTGTTCTAAAAACTGATTAATCCATTAATGTTGTCAAAAACAACATCACATTGGTATAGCACTTGGGACTTCATACAACATTTTCCCAAATGATGCTCACTTTAGAAACCTGTAGTGGAGATCAAGCAAAAGGGTGGCTGGAAAGTCTCCAAAATACCAAATATTTTTATATTCTATGTAGGTGATTCATTCAGTAGATAACTAACTGGTATTTGGCTTTTAAACCCTTACCTAAGTTCTGGAGATAAGGTGATAGATAAGAAAGTCCCTACTTTCAAAGAATATACAGTCTTGAATTAAAATCCCTGTCAGACCATGTATCCCAACAACCTCTGGGTGGCTCTGTCTGTAACAATCAGCCTTTCCAACCTGGGCCTTTCTTGCTAAGCATCCCCCTTTTCCGGGCACTGGATGGGTAATTGAGGCCAAGATCCCCTGTCTTTAGGAAGTGGCTGTTCTAGGAGGAACCAGATGGTCAGAGAAACACAGGTGTCTGAAGTTTAATTTTAATGAACTGTGAATACAGTTTTTTTCCTTGCATGCTGCAGGGAATCCGGGCCAAAGACTGTGAGTGGGTGAAGAGGAATAGAGAAATGAAAAGTTAAAAATGACAAACAAGGGAAGCAATGATACATTCTCACTTGAGAAATAACTGAGAAGAGATTGCAGGGACTTGGTGTGGGTGTATGCAAATATATGTAAATGTGACATCCATGCCAGCTCAAATTCTTACTGTCCTTTCACTTTACATACTTGAGTATTGGTCACTGGAAATATTCCCCCTGGGATCTACTATGTGAAATGATTGACTGTTAATCTCACTCACCTCACTATCTATTTGATCAGGGATGAAGCATTTTTCCACTCTGGCCCTTAGTGACATGACAGAGTTGGATACATAATCTTTAAGGTTTCTTCTAGTTCTTAACAATGCTGTAAGCATAGAGAGTAGTCATTCTCTTTGTCCTCAGTATTTTCAGGAAGCTACCTTAGGATTTGAAATCTCCTAGGAAGCCTAAATCATGTTGAAGACATAAAAGATATGGGGTAGAGGGAAGTTGGAAAAGCAAGTTGTGGGAAAGAATAACCACAGAGGAAAGGACAAGAGAAGATAGAAAAGATAGAGATGTTCCTTGCAAAAGGTCGTAGAAAATGCACCACAGCTCCAGAGGATCCACAGAAATGCAGAGCCATAGGTTAGCTCTTCCTTCCCAGCAGGAGTACCTGCCACAGTGCTAGTGTATACTGAGCTCTCAAACTTTTTAAATTGTGGAAGTAAGCCAAACTATAATTCCATTGAATATATTGTCTCTACAGCTAGTAAAGTCCCCAGTACTAGAGGTGTCTGAGCAAAGGTTTGATGCCCACCCAGTGGGGATGTTGAAAAGGTGAATCATGCATCAGCCAATGCCTTTTGGAGTGACCCTGAGTCCCTTCAAACTTGGTGACTCTATCTTTCTATGACCATTTAATCAGATTAGATTGAATTCCATGAAACTCTAAAGTTTTAGGCTGAGGTACGTCTGAATTTTTAACTGTAAATCCTGTTGTAGCCTGTTCCACCCCTATTCCATCCAATTCCCCCCATGCCCATTTCCCAATTATCCTTTTGGGCCTATTCAGGGGGAAAGTAACAACCTATCATATTATCTGTTCCTATGCCTTTCCTGAGAGGCTATTAGTCAACTTCCAGTCACTTTTCTGTGCCTTTCATTTCCCCCAAAGTCATTTTCTTCTGTTATTCAATCCATAAACATTTATTGAGCACCACTGTATCTCCTGCTATGGTGTCTGGATCTATATGGAATAGTGAACATGCAGACACATTGGTTCCTATTCTCTGATGCCTCAAGTTTGGCTGGAGAGACAAAACTGCCACATGTTCTAGCCATTTTCAAAATGAACTTAAGGCAACTTATAAACAAGGATTAAGTGGCATATCCAAAGTTAAAATGCTATAGGATTTCAGAAGAAAGAAATATTGCTTTCAGATAGGGTGTTCTGGAGGATGAGAAGTTTACACTGGACATTTAAATATGGGAAAGACACATCTTGATTGGGAAAGAAAGAAGGCTCTCATAAGCTTAAAGAACAAGAAGACAGGAATTAAAGCAAGGTATTACATACAGAGGCCTCACTGGATGGAGCACAGGAGCAGTCCATGCTGAGAGATGTCGGAGACAGAGCTGAAGGTTTAGCACAGAATAAGAGGCACCTATAACATTGTTTCTGAAAGCTGTCATCCTCAGTATCTCCAGGCTTTGAGGCTGTAATCCAGCCACATTAACACTGGGGGCTATTTATGACTGAAGGAAAAAATGTTGAGTAGTCATCAGCCCTCAAAGACTCATTCCAGCTACTTCCCACACTCAGCACCATCCTAGGAACGAAGCATGTGCTGGCAGCAGTGAGCATTATTTGCAGGAAGGTCAGCATTCAGCCAGCTGGAAAAGATGACGGGGTGGGATGTGGAGCCTGGAGTGAGAATGGTAGGTGTAGGTGGAAGGTTGAGGTGACAGACTGTGAGAAAGGTAGAGAAGAGTAGGCGTACCTGAGATATGTTGGTTAAAAAGCAGAGACATGTTCAGACACACTTGCAACTTGCTGGCTGCGTCATGTAGTCATTTCAGCACCCTCGTGACTGGACAGCACTCCCTTCAGATTGTTCTTGCCATTGGCTACTCAAGAGTGGGTATGTTATCTTGTTTCAATTCTACCTCAGATTCACCCTTTTCTTCTTCATTCCAATCACCATTTACCAATCCTCTGAGAACTGTTTAATGGATTTCTGACACCTCCTTGGAGATGCCTATGTTTAGCACCCCTCCCCCTCCAAAAAAAATCTATACTACTAGGATGGAATCAAATGGTTTACTCTTTTTGTCTTTGTTTCCAGGAAGACAGCTGGATTCAGCAATTAGCGAATCTAAACTACCATCCATAGTCGATATAAGCTATCATTACCTGGAAGGTTTCTATGTACCAGGGACTACACTAATCTATGTGTAAGATATGTGCTATATCTCATTTGGTTCTCTCAGCATTGCTTGTGAAATAGGGATTTTCAGTCCCACATTCAGATGAGGAACCTGGCAGTCAAAGACACTATGTAATTTATCCAAGGATATACCACTAATAAATATATCAGAACCAGGATCTAAACCTGGTTTAAGTGATTTCCAAGGCTGTGTATGTGTATACTACTGGATTTTAGGTGAAATAAATGTATTTTAATAGTTACGTTTTACTCTAGTATGCATTAAAAGTACAACTGATTAGGGACAGTTGATTAGGGACATTTTTTTCTTAAGGAAGGACTAGATTTTGTTCATTTTTTAAAGATTTTATTTAAAATCTTTAAATAAGTCTGGGAGAAGCAAACTTCCTATCGAGCAGGAAGCCCAACATGGGGCTCAATCCCAAGACCCCAGGATCATGACCTGAGCTGAAGGCAGACACTTAACCAACTGAGCCACCCTGGCACCACAGTTCTGTTTATTTTAAGTGAATTGTCTTTTGTAAATATTAAGTAAATATTACAAGTAAGATGGAAGTTAGCAAAAACTCATGACTGACTTTTAGAATATATGGTTTTCTAATAGGCTTGACTTTTTATATTATTGAGTGACAGTTCTGAAACCTCACCCAACCCCTAATCTTAGAAATGTCACTGTAGCCTACAATTTTTTTATAAAACATGTATTTAACAAAGGAACACTGAGTGAAAATGTTGAGACTCAGCTAAATTCACTCACTAGGAACGTGGCTCCCTCCAAACACCAGCAGGACAGTGCAGGTGGTTTGAATTCATATCTCAGCAAAATTGCAAGTTTTATCTTTGATGAATCTTCAAGGTCATGAAATTGCACAATTTGGTGAGTTTCTAGAGTCCTCTGTACTTAGCTCATATCAGGTATCCTGCTATCTTTTTTTTTCTTTTTTTTCCTTAAAGATTTTATTTATTTATTCATGAGAGACAGAGGCAGAGACACAGGCAGAGGGAGAAGCAGATTCCCCGGGGGGGGGGGGGAGCCCGATGTGGGATTTGATCCTAGGACCCTGAGATCATGACTTGAGCCAAAGGCAGGCACTCAGCCACTGAGCCACCCAGGTGCCCCCATTCTGCTTTCTTTAGCTATCTAAGATAAAGGACTTACCTAAGACCAGGGACCCACGTTTGGTTCCTTGCACATGCTAGGTATTCAATTGATACTTATTAAGTGAATTAATTTTTAAAATGAATGCCCACATACATGCATGAATGAATGAATAGTAGGCTTTCATATGTAAGTAAGTTTTGAACATCTAATAAAGAGAGAAGATATTCGAGAAGGGATATGGGAAAGTTCCCATTTTTCCTTCCTAAAGGAAGCAGTTTAAATACAGACATCAGGGGTGCCTGGGTGGCTCAGTCCCTTAAGCTTAAACATCTGCCTTTGGCTCACATCAAGATCTGAGATTGAGCCCCGCGTTGGGCTCCCTGTTCAGAGGGAGTCTGCTTCTCTCTTTCCCTCTCCCCCTCCCTATCATTCGTGCTCTCTCTCATTCTCTCTCTCTTAAATAAATAAATAAATAAATAAATAAATAAATAAATAAATAAAATCTTATAAATAAATGAATGGATGGATGAATAAATAAATAAATAAATAAATAAATAAATAAATAAATAGACATCAAATCCATCCAGGTCAATGGAGCAAGGAGTCATTCTTGTCCCCCCTACCAATCTAAGCCCAGTGTTGCAGACCAATTAATTATACCTTCTCCATCTCCCTTGCCTTCTTCAAACTATAGAGGCTTAAGCCAAATACTCTTTCTCTCAGTCATCTTTGTGATTAGAAGTAACCATGTGATCTACTTCTGGCCAATGAGCTTCCTGAAGACATTAACTACCTGGCTTCTGGGCAAGAATCTTCTTCTCTGATTTAAAAAGTCTACCATGGGGGTGTCTGGCTAGCTCAGTCAGAAGAGCCTGAGACTCTTAATCTTGGGGTTGTGAGTTCAAGCCCCACATGGAAGCAATGTGGAGATTACTTAAATAAATACAACTTTTTAAAAAAGTCTACCACCAAATTTATTATTAAATAAGGAATAAATATCCCTACCACCTAAGGCACCTTGTTTGAGTCTTTTGTTACTTGTAGCTGGACAGATGTAATATATTCATATGATAATGTGATCTATTCCACAGATTCTGTTTTTAAGCCTCTGTTAAGAACTAAGCCCTATTCTCTCCTCACCTTCCACTAAATTTACCAACCCCTCACATGTCCTTACTTTTTCTGCTCTCTTTATCAGTTGGTAAATGTCAGTCTTTCTTCTCCTCTATTTTACATTCTATAGGTCTTTAAGAAAACATCTGCTTGATTAATTCTATTCCAAAATAGAAAAGGAAGTCAATCAGTTTATCCATGCTTTACAAACATTGCCTCATGTGACTCTCTACCATCACACTTTAGAATAAGTACTTTATTCCCATTTTGCAAAGGGAAAAATTCAGGTTAGCTGACTTAGCTAAGGTCATACAATTTGTTTAGGTTTTTAAAGATTTTATCTGTTTATTTTAGAGAGAGAGTGCATGAGCAGGGCAGGAGGGACAGAAAGAAAGGGAGAGAATCCCAAGCAGACCCCATGCTGAGTGTGGAGCTCAACATGGAGTTTGATCCCATGACCCTGAGATCATGATCTGAGCTGACACCAAGAGTTGGACAGTCAATGACTGAGCCACCCAGGCACCCCTAAGGTCATACAATTTGTAAAAGCCAGATTGTCTTAACCTGTTTAATTGCAAAAGCCATGCTCTTTCTAATTTGTTCTCTCCCACCTACTCTCACTTCCATGTAAATTGGTTTCTATCAGCTTTTTCTATTTGAACAACTTACTTAATCCACATATGCACCTCCAGTTCTATATTTGTATTTGTGTCATTTACAGCCAACACTTAGTTATCAGTATCCATGGGGAGAGAGCAGTTGCACAGACATTCTAAACATAAGTCATATTTGTCTCAGAAACCCACAAGGCAATTTGTTTTTATAACATATTTTCCTTCTAATTCCTTTTTTCCTCAGGCTAATACTAAGTTAATTTGAATGTTCTAAATACTCACCCAGAGACAGCAGAGTGAAAAAGCCCAAGCTGAGAAAGGTAACCACCTGGTGAGATTAGAAATGATGCTTGGTTGGAAAGTAATGTCTAATTGGATAGTGGAAAGTTAGCCCTAAAACCATATCCTCAGACTCTGTATTAGTCTCCTAGGAACACCATAACAAAATGTCAGAGGCTCAGTGGTTTAAACAACAAAAACTTATCTTCTCACAGTTGTGGAGGCTAGATGTCTAAGATCAAGGTGCCTTTGGGGTTGGTTTCTGGTTTGAATTCTCTTCCGGGCTTGCAGACAGCCACCTTCTCACTGTGTCCTCATATGTCCTCTTCTCTGTATGTACAAGGAGATAGAGATCTCTGGTGTCTCCTCCTCTTCTTGTAAGAATGCCAGTCCTAGCAGATTAGGGCCCCACCCTTATGACTTCATTTAACCTTAATTACTTCCCAAGACACAGTCTCCAACTACAGTCACACTGGGGGTTAGGGCTTCAACATATGACTTTGGGGAGCACACAATTCATTCCATACAGATTCTGAACTTAGAAATTAATGCAACTCAGAAGGAAATGTAGAATATGATAGAAGACCTGAGGGAGAAGGAGAGGAGGAACAAATAGCAGCCAACATTTAGGGAGCATCTTCCATGTACCCCAGAAGGTGCTTTCACAAAGAATACACTGTTACCTCTCACAGCAAGATCCCAAGTCAGATATTATTACCCTTCCATCTCCTTTTTTTTATTGTGGTAAAATATACAGAACATTACATTTACCATTTTAACCATTTTTAAGTGTATAATTCAGAGCCATCGAGTCCATTCAGAATTTTGTGCAATCATCACTACTATCCATTTCCAGAACTTCATTATCCCAGATGGAAACTCCATACTCATGAAACAATAGCTCCCATTTCCTCATTCCCCAGGGCCATGGCAACCTCTACTCTACCTTCTGTCTCTTCTCTGTCTCTATGAATTTGTCTATTCTCAGTACCTCATATAAGTGGGATCACAAAATATCTGTCCTTTTCTGTCTGGCTTACTTGTCTCAGCATGAAGTTTACAAGGTTCATTCATCTTGTATCTTATATCAGAAGATCATTCATCCTTCTGGCTGAATAATATTCCACTGTATGTAGATACCACATTTTATTCATCCATTCATTGTTGGTAGAAATTTGGGTTGTTTCCACCTTATTATTATTGTGAATGAGACTGCTAGGAGCAGGGCCCCTGGGTGGCTCAGTAGTCGAGCCTCTGCCTTTGGCTCAGGGCGTGATCCCAGGTCCTGGGATCAAGTCCTACATTGGGCTCCTTGCAGTGAGCCTGCTTCTCCCTCTGCCTATGCCTCTGCCTCTTTATGTGTGTGTCTCATGAATAAATAAGTAAAATATTTTAAAAAAAAAAGACTGCTAGGAGCATTGGGACACAACATCTGCTTGAGTCCCTGTGTTATGGGATAAACTACAACCCCCCTCAACAACTCCTGTTGAAATTCTAACCTCTAGGGTCACAGATTGTGACTGTATTTGGAGAAATAGTCTTTAAGGAGATAATTCAGGTAAAAGAGGGCCATATGGGAGGGTCCTAATCCAATATGTCTTGTATCCTTCGAAGAAGAGGAGATTAGGATACAGACACGTGGAAGAAAGACCAAGTAAAGACACAGGGAGAAGCCAAGGAGAGAGGCTTCGGAAGAGTCCAACTCTGCCAACGCCTTTATCTTGGATTCCCAGACTCCAGAACTATGAAAAAATTAATTTCTGGTGCTTAAGCCATGCAGTCTGTAGTAATTTGTGTGGCAGTCCTAACAAACTAATACACCCTGCTTTCAAGTCTTTTAGGCATATACCTAGAAGTGGAATTGTTAGATCATATGGCAATTCTGTGCATAGCTGTTTGAGGAACCATCCTACTGTTTCCCAGAGCAGCTGCAACATTTCACATTCCCACCAGCAATGCACCTGGGTCCCAATTTCTCCACATCCTCACCAACACTTGTTATTTCCAGAGGTCTTTTTGTTATAGTTGTCCTAATGGGTCTGAGGGAAATCCCTTTCCTTTTAGAGGGTCGAAAAAATTGTTCCTCTCCAGTCAGATTCAGGCCCTATACATACAGATCCCTGTTCTGTCTCTGCCTCTGTGCTTCCATACTCTCCCTCTCTCTAAAAAAGGGGAAAAGCCTCCGGCCTTCTGTGAGCTATTATCTTGGGGTCAGTTAGAAGCTATGGCAAGATCACAGAAGGCCTCATCTGCTCCTTCTGAAGTAGACAAATTTCATTTCGAGGTAATTAACTTAGAAAGACCCTCACACACATACAAAAAGAGACATATTTAAAAATATTTATGGCACACTGTGAAAACTCTGCTTATATGCTCACCAAGGCAGGAACAGGTAAATTGCCTGCTCTATAGTAATACATTGGAACAGTAAACAGTAGCATTGCAGTCAAAGGGAATGAGCTATAATGATATCCCAGAAAGCTCTCCAAAATATGATATTGAAGGTAAGACAGCAAATTGTAAAATAGTGTACAGTATGACACCAGACAGCATGGGATTGGATCATTGCTCTGCCACTTGTTAGCTCTACAACCTTAGGAATTTTATTTTACCTCTGTGCTTCAGTTTGTTCATCTGTAAAATGAGAATAATAACAGTACCTAAGGCACAGTGTGAAGAAGAGCCGAGAATGACCCCCGGACCAGCCAAAGCCCACGTGCTACTGCATCCCTGCGTCCAGCGCCTACGGCCCACTGCCGTCATCACCATGCCCAAGAGAAAGGCTGAAGAGGATGCTAAAGGAGATAAAGCCAAGGTGAAGGATGAGCCACAGAGAAGATCTGCAAGGTTATCTGCTAAACCTGCTCCTCCAAAGCCAGAGCCCAAGCCTAAAAAGGCCTCTGCAAAAAAAGAAGAAAAGGTACCCAAAGGGAAAAAGGGGAAAGCTGATGCTGGCAAAGATGGAAAGAACCCTGCAGAAAATGGAGATGCAAAAACAGACCAGGCACAGAAAGCTGAAGGTGCTGGAGATGCCAAGTGAAGTGTATGCTTTTTTGATAACTGTGTACTTCTGGTGACTGTACACTTTGAAATAGTATTTTTTATCAAGTTTTATAAAATAAAAAATAAATAAATAAAACGCAGAATTTTGTTTTACTTTTTTTTTTTTTAAGCTATGTTGTTAGCACACGGAACACTTCATTGTTGTTTTGGGGGAAGGGCATATGTCACTATTAGATTATCTCCGAAGCTAGATTGGTAACAAGGGGAAAAATACTTTTCCGTTCCAGTTTTGAGAAACTTCCTCTTGGCTCCCAGGAGGAGAGATTCCTTGATGTTGACACACATGAGCCACCTTGGTGGTGTGGAAAAACTAAAATTCATTTTTTTGTGTCCTCTTCTCCCTCTCTGCCTTCAACATAGACTTGACTCCCTTAAACCCAGAGACCTGTTGAAACCTGAGCCCATGAAATGGTTCCCAGTATGTCAGGCAATCTGGACTTTACAGTGTCACCACTGAGATGGCGTCCCTCAAAACAGCTCCTTTTTTTTTTAGCTTGTGGATCTTCAGATTGATAATTCAGCTATTTTCATTTCATTTCCTGAAAGTCAGGGTTGGCTTGTGAAAAGTTGTTAACATGCTAAATGTGAACTGTCAACCCTCTCTCTAAACTTTCCTTGTTCAGAGCATCACATAAAGACTTCTTTGGGGGAACCCTGGGTGGCGCAGCGGTTTGGCGCCTGCCTTTGGCCCAGGGCGCGATCCTGGAGACCCGGGATCGAATCCCACGTCGGGCTCCCAGGGTATGGAGCCTGCTTCTCCCTCTGCCTATGTCTCTGCCTCTCTCTCTCTCTCTCTCTCTCTCTCTCTCTCTGTGTGACTATCATAAATAAAAAATTTTAAAAAAGACTTCTTTGGGTTTTACAGTGGCTTTCTGATTTTCGTAGTCCACTGAAGAAGGGAGTTTGAAAGTTGTATACTGTTAACGATCGTCTGCCCATATCCTGCCTGAAATACCATGATTGTTTATGAAAAGTGTCTTTAATAAAGCTGGAAACAGTTTGGCTTGGAATGCTGCCTCTAATCTTTTCCTGGGAGTGGGGGAGCCTGGTTTCTCCAGGTCTCTCAGGACAGGATGCATTCTGGTGTGAGGTGTAGAGGTTTTAGGTACAGCCATTCTGATCTAGAGTCAGTCTGTAGAACACAGTGCTAGGTGGAGTTAGGAAAGATCCCTGGAGTGGACTGGTGGTGAGAGGCTGGGAGGAGAGGAGGGATTTCTGTACTTGTTCTGCAGCATTACCTGAAGCATATCTTTAAAGGCAGAGTTTTGGTAGGTCTGAGGTGTTGGCCTGGTAGCTAACAGAAGAGCCTTTTCACTTCATTCACATTTAAAATCTCTATAAAATTAGTAGGTCCAACAATGGTCCTTGTATCAGGAAAAAGTGCTTCTGTGTTTGTATACTATAATTGGCCACGAGGTGGGTAAGACAGCTGGGCACGCTTGTTCTGCAGCAGACCTACAAGTCTTCTGTGAATAGATTAAATTCTTGTCCTTGCTGGTGAACTGCTCTGACTCCCAAGCCAGAGCTCTTCCTGGTTTTTTTTTTTGTTTGTTTGTTTGTTTTTTGTTTTTTGTTTTTTCTGATGGCTTCAGAACTGTCTTCAGTTTAGAGACTCCTTTCCTCTAGGGAAAGGAGCAAGAAGTCAGCTTTTAAGAAATAGAACTTGTCATAAATTGGTACTTGCAGTTCGAATGTCCTTCCACAGGTTACTGACCTCTCTTGTTTGGGGGAAATAAAGTGGAGACTATAAAACAAAAAACAAAACTAAACAAAAAAAAGCACCTAATATTGATTTGGAGGGACAAAGGACTTAGTACATGTAAAACCCTTAAAACAGTGCTTGATTTCATGATCTCAGGGTTGTGAGCTAAACTGCACTGGGCCTGGATCCTGCTTAAGGTTTTCTCTCTCCTCTCCCTTGCCCCTCCCCAGTCTTGCAAGTATACACTAGCTCTCTCTCAAAAAAGAAAAGAAAAAAAAAAACACCAAATCAGTGCTTGGCACAAATTAATGCTTAATAAATAGCTATTATTATTATTTATAGCTTCATATCTTTAGGAAAATATAGAAATATAGATTTGCTAAGAAAAATTATCTAAAACATGGAAATAATAGGAAAAAGTGAGTGGTGTGTCCTTTCAATGTTACAGTGGGGCATTAATAGGCCCAACCCAAGAATTTATTTAGGAAAATGTACCTGGTTTGGCCTGTGGTAACTATTGATTAAAAGTTCTAGACTTAGTAATGTTACATGTTAACTTACAGATTTTTGTCCAATTATATCTGTCTTGTAGAAAAAATAAGCCCAAGTTCATAGTTTATTGCCACATAGGACAAGAATCACTCAAGTATCTAACCTACCAATGTTCTCTTAGCTTCCTTTTAAATTGATTTTCTTTTATTATTTTTATTAAGTTTATTGCCTATAAATACTGGGTGTTATTCTGTATGTTGATAAACTGAACACCTATAAAAATAAATTTATTTTAAAAAATTCCCATCCCTTCAAATGCTCTCTGAACTGGCCTTAATATCTTACTGTTTTTCTTATTGATAAATTGAATAAAGTCTTCGATATGTGTGTCTTTTATATTTTTATGAGTCACAGTTTCAATTTTAAAAAAATGCTTTCAATTAACAAGGCAAGAAACAAATGTTGGAAAGGATGTGGAGAAAGGGGAAGCCTCTTGCACTGTTGGTGGGAATGTGAACTGGTGCAGCCACTCTGGAAAATTGTGTGGAGGTTCCTCAAAGAGTTAAAAATAGACCTGCCCTATAACCCAGCAATTGCACTGTTGGGGACTTACCCCAAAGATACAGATGCAATGAAACGCCGGGACACCTGCACCACAATGTTCACAGCAGCATTGTCCACAATAGCCAAACTGTGGAAGGAGCCTCGGTGTCCATCAAAAGATGAATGGATAAAGAAGATGTGGTTTATGTATACAATGGAATATTCCTCAGCCATTAGAAACGACAAATACCCACCATTTGCTTCGACGTGGATGGAACTGGAGGGTATTATGCTGAGTGAAGTAAGTCAATCGGAGAAGGACAAACATTATATGGTCTCATTCATTTGGGGAATATAAAAAATAGTGAAGGGGAATGTAGGGGAAGGGAGAAGAAATGTGTGGGAAATGTCAGAAAGGGAGACAGAACATAAAGACTCCTAACTCTGGGAAGCGAACTGGGGGTGGTGGAAGGGGAGGAGGGCGGGGGGTGGGGTGAGTGGGTGACAGGCACTGAGGGGGACACCTGACGGGATGAGCACTGGGCGTTATTCTGTATGTTGGTAAATTGAACACCAATAAAAAATTAATTCATTAAAAAATAAATAAATAAATAAACAAACAAATAAATAAATAAATAGTAAAAGGGAATAAAGGGGAAGGGAGAAAAAATGAGTGGAAATATCAGAAAGGGAGACAGAACATGAGAGACTCCTAACTCTGGGAAACGAACTAGGGGTGGTGGAAGGGGAGGTGGGCGGGGGGTGGGGGTGAATGGGTGACGGGCACTGGGGCGCACTTGATGGGATGAGCACTGGGTGTTATTCTATATGTTGGCAAATTGAACACCAATAAAAAATAAATTTAATAAATAAATAAATAAATAAATAAATAAATAATGCTTTCATAGACTATAAAGGCCACAAGTCAAATTTATGATAATGGTTGTCTCTAGGGAGGGAGGGGCATAGAACTGGGGTAGAATATAAGGGGATTTCAATGACTTTCCACGATTAAAAAAAAAAGGATCTGAAGCATATATAGCAAAAACATGTACATTTACTAAGTAAAAGTGGTGGACATATTGGTGTTTATCATATTAATGTCTGCTTTCAATTTTTAAACAAAAAGTACAGCAGTATAGTACTGAATTATCTTGTTAGGGCAAAATAGAAAGTTCTATGCACTCATTAATACCAAATTATTGCCCAGGCACTAATTAAGAAGACAAAGGCATTGTATAAAGACTCACAGACTGGGACCCAGAAAACACAGGCTGAACTTTTGAGTCTAGAACTAATTGGCTACAACTCCCTTCCTTTGAACATCGTTTTTGTTTCCTTTAAGATAAATACTGAAAAATTATGGGGTGTACTATTCCACATATTAAATTTAAACTATAAGTATAAGGAATTGCAAGAAAATTTTGATTTCTGTGATGCTTCAATACCTTTTAAAATTATGATGAAGAAGTTCAAATATGGGGTGTCTGGGTGGTTCAGTTGGTTAAGCATCTGCCTTCGGCTTGGGTCGTGATCCCAGGGTGTCCTGGGATGGAACCCCTAGTCAGGCTTCCTGCTCAGTAGGGAGTCTGCTCCCTCGCCCTCTGACCCTCCACCTGCTCATGCTCTCTCTTGTGCTTCTCAAATAAGTAAAATCTTATTTTAAAAAAAGTTCAAATATATACAAAGCAGACAGTATGACAAATTAACTCTCGCGTACTGATCACCCAGCTTGGACAATGACCAACTTACTGCCAATTCCTGCTTCATGTCTGCCCACACCACTCCTCCCACTCAGAATTTTTTTTAACTTTTTGATTTAGACATGATTTAATATATTTTTTTAATATTTTATTTATTTATTCATGAGAGACACAGGCAGAGGCAGAAGCAGGCTCCATGGGGATCCCTGGGTGGCTCAGCGGTTTAGCTCCTGCCTTCGGCCCAGGACATGGTCCTAAAGTCCCAGGATTGAGTCCCACATCGGGCTCCCTGCATGGAGCCTGCTCCTCCCTCTGCCTGTGTCTCTGCCTCTCTGTGTGTCTCTCATGAATAAATAAATAAAATAGTAAAAAAAAAAATAAAAGAAGAAGAAGCAGGCTCCACGCCGGGAGCCTGATGTGGGACTCGATCCTGGGACTCTGGGATCATGACCTGAGCCTAAGGCAGATGCTCAACCACTGAGCTATTGGGCGTCCGATATATATTTATAATATGTTTAATATACTTTTTAAAGTTGCGAGAATAACACAGGAATTCTATACATCCTTTCCCTAGAGATGTCTCTAGTTTACATTTCCATATACATGTGTATATTACATACACATATAGAATATTCATATAGATATGAATTTTTTTCCAAAGCAATCATCACTAAACAGTTCAGTGAGTAGATCCTAAAGATAGTTCATTCTCAGGGCACCTGGCTGGCTCAGTGGGGGACCATGGGACTCTTGATCTCAGGATCGTGAGTTCAAGCCCCACATTGCGTGTAGCAGTTACTTAAAAAGATAAAAATCTTAAAAAAGAAAAAAGAATACATCATCCCCTTCCACAGTCAAGACAGTTATCAAAACTGGGACATTTTATAGTGCTACAGTACTATTATCTAACCCACAGTTCATATTGGATCTTATTATCTCTAAAATGCCCTTTATATTTTTTCCCATGTCCCCACCCAGATTATTTTATTACAACTTTTTATTATTTCCTGGCGCTTTTTTTAAAATGTCCAAATATGGGACGCCTGGGTGGCTCAGTCGGTTAAGCCTCTGCCTTTGGCTCAGGTCGTGGTCCTGGATGGAGCCCCATGTAGAGACCTCCCTGCTCAGTGGGTAGTCTGCCTCTCCCTCTCCCTCTGTTCCTCCCTCTGCTTGTGCTCGCACACACGCGCTCTCTCTCTCTCTGTCTCTCTCTCAAATAAATAAATAAATAATCTTTAAAAAATAAAAAAAATAAAATGTCCAAATATGCTCTTTTTCTAATGTGAATGCATCTACTCCACTGGCGCCCTGAGAATGCACCTGTTCCTCCCAGGGGTGTCACAGTCCTGACGCAGAGGCACTGCTGCGCCACCACATCTCGGCTGAGTGCCCCCTGGGCTACAGGCTCAGTAATTCTCTTCAGCTAGAATGGTCGGGGGACTCATGGACCCAGAAGCACACCTCTCCAGTAACCTCAGCTGGGCCCAGTGCTAGGCCGCAGGCCCCTATGGAGAGCAGAGCCGGCTGAAGACCGAGAGGGAGGGAGCAGCCCCTGCCCATCCTCAAAGCAGTCAGAGCAGGGAAGAGGAGGACAAAAAAAACAGCTGGGAGATGATCACTGTGCTCCTGGCTTCTGGTTAACAATCCCCTGGGCTCCTTCTTATGCCCATCGGCATTTCCTAGGCTTAGAAGTTAGCTTCCTTTCTGAAAATAGAATTTTTTTAATTGCTAATATAAATAAATTACCTATGCTGTTAACAAGGCCCCCAGTGCCTCCTCAGATGATTCCCTGGCTGCCCAAAGCAGGAGAGCTTCACAGAGAGGGTCAAGCCTCAGACTTCCTACCCCATGGGCCCCCAAATCTCCCCCACACCCCTCTGCTGCTAGAACACAGAAATAACAAGGAAAAGCACTGAGCCCTGGATGCATGCTCTATATGTATCAGTGTCGCTAACTTTTCTAACGGGATTAGGGCCCAGCAAAGAGCCCCTGGGTCATTTAGCGAGGCTAGCTGGGTCAACGGTCCCCCAGTTTTCTGCAAGCTCTCAAGGGGCAAGCTGACCTTTGCTCATCCAGACTTCAGACTCCGAGGAGGAGTCAGGAAGTCTTTCTGCTGAGTCTTCCTGCTGGTGTGAATGAACCATAAGCTCCAAGTCCTCCAGGAGACCCTGACCTCGGCCTCAAGACCAAAGCAAGTGACCACAATCTATAGGGGATCGGCTCTTCTTCCCCAGCGCCTGAACCTTGCAGGACCCCTGAAGAGGATATGGGGGTGGGTATGTTTCCAGCACCTCCCAGAGCTCTGAGCCTCCAAAGCCACCTGGGATCCAGAGGGAATGGAGCTAGCTTTATAAGCCCAACAGAACCAGGATGCACCCAAAGCCTCAGTCCTAAGCTGTGTGCCTTGTTACCAGGTCTGGATGTGTGGTCACCCCAGAAACAGCTCTAGGGAGGACAACCCGAAAGACACAGGCTGGAGTGAGAGTAAGTCCCAGATGCTTCCCTATGTGGCTGGGCTGAAAGGATCTTGAGGTGTATCGGGCTGGGAGCATCATCTGCAAGGTGGGTATTTGTCTCCAGGAAATTCTACTGAGTTCCATCAGGGCTGATTCAGAAAGCTGAGGTTGCCTGTTTAGCCTCTCCCTCTTCTCTCCCCAGATCTGCACCCACCCCAGCCCCTACTGTCAGCCCTTAAGCATCCCTGAGATCCCACTGTGCTCAGGGGTCCTGAGAAATCTCTTCCAGCTCCCCATCCATGATGTGCTCATAATCTAACTTGCAGTGGGATTGAACTTAATGTATACCCGGTGCCTACCCTGTTGCCAGAAGTGTGCTAAGTACATGGATACCTATTGTCTTTCTGGCCTCAGACACTAGAGAGACTTGGGGGACCTCGGTGGCTCAGCAGTTGAGCATCTGCCTTCAGCTCAGGGCATGATCCCGGGGTCCTGGGATTGAGTCCCGCATTGGGTTCCCTGAATTGAGTCTGCTTCTCCCTCTGCCTTTGCCTTTGCCTCTGCCTCTGTCTCTGTCTCTGCCTCTCTCTCTCTCTCTCTCTCTCTCTCTGTCTCTCATGAATAAATAAATAAATAAAATCTTAAAAAAAAAAAAGAAACTAGGGAAACTCAAAAAGGTTGAGTAACTCTACCAGGTTTCCTCTTTCCAATGCATCTTTGGCCTGGTAAATATTTACTGAGAAGTTTAATTCGCTTCTAGGCTGCGGTGCTTCCCAATTTCCTGCACCAAGCTCCACCTTCCTCCCCTCAGGCTCAGCCCCATGCTCCCATTTCTGAAGCCTTCCAGAGGACTCCAACTCTGGTGGGTTTTACCATCTTCCCTCTTATTTCATGGGAATGAGTTTATCTCTCAGCAAAATTTCAAGATCCTAAATGGCCAAAGCCATGTCTTACCCTATTTGAACAATAGTTGTTTAAATACTTAGAGTAACTGTAGTAGCTTCAATACTTTTGAACTGCAGTTGTTCAAATACTTATGCATAACAGTAGTTGCTCAAATATTTGCTGTTCACTTCATACAAAACTTAGAAAAGGCTCTGCTTTCAGAATCTATAATGTGATAGGAAAGCAAAACAACCAAGTGGGAGGAAAGAAAGACAGCAAAGTTGATGAAACCCTGTTAAATAATTCTAAATACATCTGTGTGAGTGAGATTCAGCTGCCAGATAACAATCGCACACAAAAAGAGAATTTGGTTGGGTAAGGGAAATCTGACAGGAAGGGCTGAGGGATGGCTCTGCGGGATTTACGGAGGATGCCTGGGGATACTTCGCACACCGAGAATCTCAGGGTACGTCTGTAAGGCTGTTGCTCCAGGCCACCGCAATCCAGAATTATTGGTAGCTGTGGCTCTGAAGGTATAGAACAGCCATCTGCAAGTTGGAATGGGAATAGCAAAGGATTAGGAGGGAACACAGTCTGGACCATCAGAATACAGTAGGAAAGGGAGATCTGGGGAGGAGGACAAGAAACCTTATTTACTGGAGAGCAGGATCCAAGAGCTCACCCTAAAAACACTGAGTGTGAATGTGCATGCGTGTGCATGTGTGTAGAGGACTGGTTGTCATCCCCTCAGAGAATATTGAGAACATTAATACTCATGGTAGATCAGAGACTCGGAGATATTTAGATTTGGACACAACTAAATCCTTAAAGTCAGAAATGGAAGAGCAAGCATAAAAGATACGCAGATCCCTTGGTGGGGAACATGGAGCACAGGGCAAGAAGCTGACTCCCTTAGGTACATGCCAAGACTAAATCACGTGATAGGTTTCTGCCCCAGCCCCGGGACCTTGACTTTCGAGGTTGCTTATTCTGACTTTTGTACTAAACAGAAGGTTGGTCTCTGAAGGGCGCAGAATGCTCCAGCAAATTCTCCTGTGGTTAATCACAAAATCACAAGACTAGCCCTGAGAGGAAGGAGAGCAGTAGGGCAGAGGGTGGTGTCCTGGAACTAACCGGTATGTCTAAGGCCACATTCTTCAAACCAGGGTTCTGTACTCCTGAAGGTGAAGTAAAAACTTTTCAAGGGCTTCGTAGGCAAAGCCATTTTGAAGGGAACTAATTTCTAGAGCCTAAAGGTCCACATCTACTCTTTATAAAACCAGTGTCCTTGGAAATGCATCTGGGAAGGAAGTGCTATACTCCTTCCTTGTCTCCCCCTTTACAGTTGTCCCTTCATTCCTGGGGGAAAAAAAAACCGCATGCTTCTAACCCATCCTGACTCTTAGCAGGAGGCATTTTGCTGGCATACAAAACTTCCAGGATACCACACAAAGAGGTAATTTCATAAATAGGTGTTGAAAAAGTAAATGAATTTATTGACTACCTATAAAATCCTTTTTAAGTCAGATGGAAATCTTTCAACAAAATAGAGGGAAGATCTTTTCAAATTGACAGATGATTCAACATTAAAAATGATTTCTGATGATACATCCCTATGTGATTCTTGGCATTAACTAAAAAGTTCAATGAATCGAATGGCATTACCATAACAAAACTCCTCATATTCCAATCTATTCATTTATGTTAACAAGGTTTCTCATAACTTCCTCCTTCATGTACAAAATATTTGCCAGGGATCACTGCTGTGAGTGGCCAAGGTACTTAAATATATCTTTGCAAGTTGAACAGACCTTCCTAAAATTGTCTGTTACAACCAGGTGTAGAGTACACTTTTTCTGGATGAATTCATAAGGATTCTTTTTGTGTTGCCTGGGGCTCCACTGGCACAAATATCCATTCCCAGGCAGCAAGTTCAGGGAAGATGCACTCACTCATTGTCATTGTGTGATCAGGTCCAGGTGTGAGCTCTGAGATATTCCCTGCCAAACCTTGACTCTGCCAACAAGGAATCAGAAGCCCAGAGAGAGGAAAATCAGCCACAGTAACAGAGCTGGAACTAGAAATCAGGTCTCTATCCTGTCAGCCCCATACCATGCTCTGTACCTATTACAGCAGGTGGGAACAAAGGTGAAGCTAGTCCATGTTCTTCTGCAAGAAGACACCAGAGTTCCTCCTTGTCTCCACATAAACCATTTGACATGGATGAAGGCATTGGTGAGGTTTTCCTAGGACTAATTTTCAGGATGTATCCTAGACCCCCCCAAGGAAGTGGGAAATGAGGGGCAGAAGAGAGAGGGAAGTATAGGGAAGAAGGAAAGGATTATGAGTATTTCCAGTTCTCCTACAGATAAACATCTTGGAGGACAGTCAAGCAAGCACTAAAACAGTATTTCCAAGCTAATGGTCTCTCAGGTGACATTCAACTCAATAGATTCTCAGAGGACACGCTGGCTACTATAGAGTGGCAGTGCCATGAAGGATGTTTAAATACAAGACAGAATGAACACCCATACATGCTACAACATGGATAAATCTTTAAAACATTAAGTGAAAGGAGCCAGACACAATAGGCCACTAAATGTATGAATCAATTTATATGAAATGTCCAGGATAGGCAAATCCATAGAGATGCAAGATTAATGATTTTCAAGAGCTAAGGGAAGGGTAGAATGGAGGGTGGCTACTAATAGCCATGAGATTTTCTTTTTCTGATGATGAAAGTATTCTGCAATCAAATAGTGGCAATGGTTGTACAACCACTAAGTCATACACTTTATTATTTTTTTAAGATTTTATTTATGAGAAAAAAAAAGATTTTATTTATGGGGATCCCTGGGTGGCGCAGCAGTTTGGCGCCTGCCTTTGGCCCAGGGCGCGATCCTGGAGACCCGGGATCGAATCCCACATCGGGCTTCCGGTGCATGGAGCCTGCTTCTCCCTCTGCCTGTGTCTCTGCCTCTCTCTCTCTCTGTGACTATCATAAATAAATAAAAATTTTAAAAAAGATTTTATTTATTTATATATCTATTTATTTTAGAGAGCCAGAGAGAAAGAACATGCAGTGGGGAGGAGCAAAGGGAGAGGGAGAGAGAGAATCTCAAGCAGACTCCTCGCCAAGCACAGAGCCCAATGTGGGCTCAATTCCAGGACCCTGAAATCATGACCTAAGCCAAAATCCAGAGTCAGACATTCAATCCACTGAGCCACCAAGGCATCCCTAAGATGGTGAATCTTATAGTATACAAATTATATCTTGATTTTTAAAAAGAACAAAATGATTGTCAAATGTAAGCATATTTTTAGATACAGGCACTAGAAATTGGGGAAGAGGACTCATAATTTATTGATCACCTACTATGTCCCAGACATTCAGATATTGTACATTCACTTACTCATTTAGGCCATGCAGCAACCCTAAAAAGTAGGCATATTTTTTTTCATTTTATGTCAAGAAGACTAAAGCTCATCCATACCTTATCCAAGGGTACACAACTAGTTAGTGCCATAATCAGAATTAGGACTCAGGTCTGTCAGTCTTCACAGTTATGTCTTTTCTACATGCACAATGCTCCCCATTAGCTTCTTGTGCAAAGAGCCTTATACTTGCTTGGTGTTCTCCCTCATTGTCCTATGCACAGTGGTGGACATGCTCAAATGACTGATTGTCATTTGTCACCTCTGCAGATGACACCTGGAGAACTAGCCCTTGCAAGTGGCAACCACACTCCAGTTACCCAGTTCATCTTGTTGGGATTCTCCAGCTATCCAGAGCTCCAACAGCTTCTATTTGTAACCTTTCTGCTCATTTATGCCATGACAGTGATGGGCAACCTGGGAATGATGGCACTCATCTTCACAGACTCCCGTCTCCATAGTCCCATGTATTTCTTCCTCAGTGTCCTCTCTTTTCTTGATATTTGTTACTCTTCTGTGGTCACACCCAAGCTCTTGGTCAACTTCCTGGCCTCTGACAAGACCATTTCTTTTGAGGGCTGTGTGGTCCAGCTAACCTTTTTTGTGGTGCATGTGACAGCTGAGAGCTTCCTGCTGGCCTCCATGGCCTACGATCGCTTTGTGGCCATCTGCCAACCCCTCCATTATGGTTCGATCATGACCAAGGAGACCTGTCTCCAGCTGGTAGCTGCTTCCTATGCATTTGGTGGCGCCAACTCTGCTATCCAGACTGGGAACGTCTTTGCTTTGCCTTTCTGTGGGCCCAACCAGGTAACACACTACTTCTGTGACATCCCTCCCCTTCTCCACCTGGCTTGTGCCGACACAGCCACAGCAGGAGTGGTCCTCTATATCTTCTCTGCTCTGGTTACCCTTCTGCCTGCTGCAGTCATCCTCACCTCCTACAGCTTGGTCTTGGTGGCCATTGGGAGGATGCGCTCAGCTGCTGGACGGGAGAAGGCCCTCTCCACCTGTGCCTCCCACTTCCTGGCCATTGCCATTTTCTACGGCACTGTGGTTTTCACCTATGTCCAGCCTCATGGATCCACTAATGATACCAATGGCCAAATAGTGTCCGTGTTCTACACCATCATAATCCCCATGCTCAACCCCTTCATCTATAGCCTCCGCAACAAGGAGGTGAAGGACGCACTGCAGAGAAAGCTCCAGGTCAGTATCTTTCCCTGCTGAGTCCTGCAACATTGTTTGTTGGAATGAGGAAGGCACAGCATCTTCCAAATCAAATTATGAATTGACAGAACAGAGAGCAGCCCTGGTTTTGAAGGAGGTGGAAAAAGTAGGGAAGGAAGAGAAAATATCATTCTTTGTACAGAGAACTGCAATTTTTAAAAGCATCTTCTTACCCATTATTGTGTTGAATGTTTGCATCCATATTGCGAGGCAATCATTGATGATCACATTTTACAAGTGATTTGGTAAAAATAAGTTACCTAAAGCTGCACAGTTAGTGAGAGAGTATTTAATATCAGGACTTCCCCACCCAAACCAGGATGTTTCTTGCACACCACAGCCACAGGCCAAGTCCTCTACTGGCAGTTCATCACAATTTCCGAGAAACATTGGACAAGAAGCAGCAGAATCATTTGTTTTGCCACTGATTTAATGAGGTGGAGGTAAGCTGTGAGGGGGCTCAGTTCTTTCTATTCCTATTCAAAAAAGAAAGATGGCCAGAATAGAAGTGTCCTTATTTCTTATTGTTGCTGCCTTTGCTGAGCTGCCCCATTATTTTTTTTAAAGAATTTATTTATTTGTTCATGAAAGACACAGAGAGAGAGAGGTAGAGACATAGGCAGAGGGAGAAGCAGGCTCCATGCAAGGAGCCTGATGTGGGACTCGATCCCGAGAGCCCAGGATCACGGCCTGAGCCAAAGGCTGACGCTTAACCACTGAGCCACCCAGGTACCTCATAAGCTGCCCCATTAAATAAAATCTCAGAATCAAGAGAGACCTTCCCTCGTATATGTATTTTCTAGTCAGATGTATGTACATGCCTCATAATTCCCAAAGGCACATGTGTGTATGGGTGTGTGATATTTGCACAGTTAACAGGCATCATATAAGATACTGTATTTTAGGACACCGATTCCAAAAAAACTTATATTTGGCCTTAACATCTTTAAATATACATGTAATATGGTGAGTATATGTTTCAGGGAATCACACGGATGAAGAAGCTGAACTTGACCTAATTCAAGGCCGAGCACTGGCCTGGAAGGCCTGCTCTGAAACTTTCACAAAGTCCTAACCTGAGTTGAGTAAGTTTCAGCCTGAGATTTTTGACCTGGGTCATTTAAAAGGAGCTTTTTTTTTTTTTTTAATCCAAATCTACCTTAAAGGAAATTATTCTAAATACAGAAAATAAAGAGGTTTGTCACAACATCATTTTTGAAAACAGAAAGTAGGGGCACCTGGGTGGCTCAGTGGTTGAGCATCTGCCTTTGGTTCAGGGCGTGATCCCAACGTCCTGGGATCAAGTCCCACATCAGGCTCCCCACAGGGAGCCTGCTTCCCTCTGTCTGTGTCTCTGCCTCTCTCTCTGCATCTCTCATCAATAAATAAATGAAATCTTTAAGACAGAAACAAACAGAAAATTAGAAACCTCCTAAATATTCAAAGGAGGAAAAGATTAAAGGATTCATCCCTGAGATGGATTCTGATGTAACCACTAACAATCACCCACATGAAGACTACATAATAAGAAAATAGCAGGTCAGAAAGTCCAGAGGGTGACTCTAACTCTGTAACAAACATGAATGCTAAAAAAATTGGAAAGAACAGACACATAAATAATGATTGTATGAGAGTGGGCGCACAATGGGGAACACGTCCTGTTTTTCTCCAAAATTCTCCAAAACTTTTGTATTGAACATGTTTGATTCTGATACTCTATCCTAAAAAAATAATAATAACGATTAAATCCTTTCCAGGAAGCTGAGTGTGAAAATCTCCTACTTCTCTTTTCTTTCATTAAGCCAATACTTAACTAATGTTCCTCCTATGTTCCACATTCCTTTAAGGTATAAACTAAGTTTTCGGTATATGCCTACAATTGAGGTCAGGACTGGAACATTATGGTGGAGAGTATAAATCAATCTAATTCATTCATCTGGAAAAATATTTATGAGGCAACCAGGTTCAACACCATGTGGTAGGCCCTACCTGGAGTAATGGTCAGAATAGCAATAGCCAGCTTGTGCTACAGTGAAAAATAAACCCCATTGTGTCAGTGAGTTGGTACCACAAAGTCTTTCACTTATACTAAGGATGGGACAGATCAGGTGACTCTTCAGAGCAACTTTTATCCATCCATCATGTCTGAGCCCCCTGTCATCTTACAACACTGCCATCTCAACCTGTGCCCTCTAAGATTTTAATCATGGGGGGAAATAATCAAGAAAGTCTTGTAGAGTGGGGTTTTTAAAAAGATTCAATTATTTATTTGAGAGAGAGAGAGCACATACACTACATAAGTGGGAGGGAGGAGCAGAGAGAGTCTCAAGCAGACTCCCCACTGATCACAGAGCCTGACATGGGGCTGGATTCCACAACCATGAGATCATGACCTGAGCAGAAACCAAGAATCAGACACAACCAACTGAGCCACTTCAGGTGCCCCTGTAAAGGACTTTTAATTACCTGACCCAAAGGGATGCCTGGGTGGCTCAGGATTTAGTGCCTGCCTTCAACTCTGGTCATGATCCTAGAGTCCCGGGATCAAGTCCCACATCAGGCTCCCTGCATGGAGCCTGCTCCTCCCTCTGCCTGTGTCTCTGCCTCTCTCTCTCTCTCTCTCTCTCTCTCTCTCTCTCTGTGTGTGTGTGTGTGTTTGTGTCTCATGAATAAATAATAAAATCTTTAAAAAAAAATTGGCTCACATCATTTCAACCCACACGCTATTACCCTGAAACCAGTCTTTGAGTTTCACATAACTGCAAAGGAGCCCAGGAAAACGTAGTCTCCCAGAGAGAGGAAAACTAAATGAGATTTAGTAAATGCGCAGCTTTGTCTCTGTCACTGGCCAGTTGGCCAGTTGATTAAACCATCTTCTATAAGGGGTTCTAAAGCATCACTAGAAAAATCAGAAATAAGGTGCTGGTTTACTCGTATTTCTACGTAACTGACGTAGACTCTTGCTTTGGGTGAACATTTTAAAATATTCCTTGCCTGATCTAAACTATCCCTGTTGAGTATTTTTTGAATCACACACTTAAGTTGCATGGTGCCACCACAAGCAGTAAAAGTAACTCTAAGACCAGCTAGTAACCGTTGCCCGAGGTTGGAGGTCACAATTACCTTGAATTCTAAAACTAAATAATGCACCATATGGTAGCATTTAGTAAGAGTGATCTTATCTAAATTTAAAGGATGTAATGTGTCACCCAAGAGTTGGTAGACACACAAACACACGAGTTCCTGAAGAGAGAATAAGAAACCACAAAAAAGGAAAGCATTTTGAAAACGTGAAAGTCAGGGGTAAAAATACAAAACTTAAATGTACCTCTGATGTGGCTCTGCTGTACAATTTTTTTTTAAGATTTATGTATTCATGAGATACATAGACTGAGAGAGTGAGGCAGAGACACAGGCAGAGGGAAAAGCAGGTTCCTCACAGGGACCCCGATGCAGGACTCGATCCCAGATTCCAGGATCACAACCTGAGCCGAAGGCAGGTGCCCAACCGCTGAACCACCCAGGCGTCTCTGCTGTACAATTTTAATTAACTATATAAATGTCAAACAAATATGTATATGCTTTCAGTCTAAGGAGTGGCAAATTATTATCCTAGCCCATTCGCTGTTGTACCCTCAATGTCTGGCACATTGTAGGCACTCAATATTAAGATCTGTTCGATAATTGAATGGATGGGCATCTATATGAGTGCTCTCCTTGGACAGTGGCACTGTCATCACCTGAGAGCTTTTGAGAAATGCAGAGTCTGGGGCCCTGCGCCAGACCTACTGATTCAGAATCTGTAGTTTCACAAGATCCCCAGGTGATTGGGGTGCATATTAAGGCTTAAGAAGCACTGATGCACTTACCTCGATCCAGCTCTAAATTCTTGAGTGAAAACAGTATGCAATTCTTCTCCCAGAGTTCACAGTTTAGTCTGGGAGAGGATGCTTAGCAGGGAAAAAACATGGCAAAAGCCAACAAATGAGAAAATTATGTGTCTTCTTCCCTGATCTTTTCTCAGCAGTGTGTATCTACGTTAAAATGAGCAGTAAGAGAGGCACCTTGGGTGGCTCAGTGGTTGAATGTCTGCCTTTGGCTCAGGTCTTGACCCTGGGGTCCTGGGATGGAGTCCCACATCAGGCTCCCCACAGGGAGCCTGCTTCTCCCTCTGCCTATGTCTCTGCCTCCCTCTGTGTGTCTCTCATGAATAAATGGATGAAATCTTTAAAAAATAATAAAATGAGCAGTAAGAAGAGAATCAACAGGGCAGCCCCGGTGGCTCAGCGGTTTAGCGCCGCCTGCAGCCCAGGGTGTGATCCTGGAGACCGGGGATTGAGTCCCACATCAGGCTCCCTGCATGGAGCCTGCTTCTCCCTCTGCCTGTATCTCTGCCTCTCTCTGTGTGTGTCTCTCATGAATAAATAAAATTTTTAAATCCTTTTAAGAAAATAATTTTTGGGATACCTGGGTGGCTCAGCAGTTAAGCGTCTTCCTTCAGCCCAGGATGTGATCTTGGGATCCTGGGACTGAGTCTCCCTTTCCTGCAGGGAGCCTGCTTCTTTCTCTGCCTATTTCTCTCTGTGTGTGTGTGTGTGTGTGTGTGTCTCATGAATAAATAAATAAAATCTTTTTAAAAAGAAAATAGGGCAGCCCTGGTGGCTCAGCAGTTTATTGCCACCTTCAGCCCAGGGCAGGATCCTGGAGACCTGGGATCGAGTCCCACATTGGGCTCCCCGCATGGAGCCTGCTTCTCCCTCTGCCTGTGTCTCTGCTTCTCTCTCTCCTCTCTGTGTATTCTCATGAATAAATAAATAAAATATTTTTTAAAAAAGAAGAAGAAGAAGAAGAAGAAGAAGAAGAAGAAGAAGAAGAAGAAGAAGAAGAAGAAATCAACAGGAACAGGGGATTCATGTGACCTAAATGGGGATGGAATGATAGGGTAGCAATGCCATCTGACTTTGTCTTAACAACAGTGGAGAGAATTATCATGAGTTAACGCTGTATATGACTGCGGCTTCCCTCCCATAAAACCCTGTTGAGGCTGGCAAGTGACCACAACATTTCTGTGGCCTCCTTGCATCTGGATGTGGCCATGTGACTAGGTTTCACCAAAGGAATGTGATCAGAGGACAGATTTCATTTCAAGGCATAGACTTTTAAGAAGTGGGTGGATGTTAGGACCGCTTGACTCTGTTTCCTCTGCTGCCAGCTGGAAGCAGGAGACTCCATGGCCCTAGGGTACAGTGGAGGCCACAGGGAAGGAGCCTGGTTTCCTAAATTAGTGGAGAAATTTGCCTCCTAACTGGGAACACAAGAACCAAAATATTCTACTTTGTTAAGCCACTGAAATTTAGGGTTTGCTGGTAAAAGCTGTTAGTGTTACCGTAAATAGAACAACAAATATTAGTTGGGTTTTGGGGTGAGGTTTTTTGTTGTTTTTTCATTTGTTTTTGTTTAAGTAGGCTCCATGCCCAGTGTGGAGCCCAAAGCAGGGGTTTGAACCCACAACTATGAGATCAAGACCTGAGCCGAGACCAAGAGTCAGATACTTAACAGGTTGAGGCACCCATGCGCCCCTTGTTTTGTTTTTATACCGCTCCCTCCTTTCCACAGGCAGCTTCTCTGAACCCATCATCTCTCCGTTGATCGCTGCATCATTTGGAGATGCATCCCCCAGCGATCTACTCCTAAGAGCAATACTGGTCAAAATGCTACCTAAAGGTAAGCTAAGTGGGCAGCCCGGGTGGCTCAGCAGTTTAGCACCGCTGTCAGCCCAGGGCCTGATCCTGGAGACGAGACCTGGGATCGAGTCCCACATTGGGCTCCCTGCATGGAGCCTGCTTCTTCCTCTGCCTCTCTCTCTCTCTATCTCTATCTATCTATCTCTCATGAATAAATAAATAAAATCTTTTAAAAAATAAAATAAAAGTAAGCTAGGTGTCATTTTACTATGGCAGGTCCTTCCTCCAAAGGGCAATATTTTGTCAGGTATACGTCATTACCTTCCTTTTACCAATGAAGAAAAGAAGATCCAAGTTAAGCAACATATCCAACATATCACAGCTAATAAGATATGCTGGACTTGGTTGGCCAACAACCATTTGAAAGTCTCACTGGCAATTAAAATTAAGGAGATGAAAAATCCCAAGATATATTTTTATACCCTCCAAAATAGCAAAAATTAAAAATCAGACAATCTAGAGGTGCCTGGTGTCTAAATCAGTTAAGCATACACCTTCAATTCAGGTCATGATCTCGGGGTCCTGGAGTCAAGCCCTGTATTGGGCTCTTGGCTGAACAGGGAATCTGCTTCTCTCTCTCCCTCTGCCCCTTCTCCCTGTTCTCTCTCTCTCTCTTTCTCGCCAATAAATAAATAAAATCTTTTTAAAAATCAGATAATCTAAATGTTAGTAATGGCTGTGTATAAGTTATACCAACCACTTTGACCACAATTAGACATCAAATTTAAAAGTTGAGCCAGCTGGAGCACTTGGGTGGCTTACTACGTTGTGTCCTACTCTTGATCTCAACTCAGGTCATGATCTCAGGGTCATGGGATAGAGCCCCGTGTGGAACTCCCCGCCCAGCAGGGGGTCTGTTTGGGAGCTTCTCCCTCTCTGTCTCTACCCCACTTGCACTTTCTCTCTCTCTAATAAATAAATCTTTAAACAAAAAAAGTTGAGCCAGCAGTTCTATAAGTAGGCATGTAATCTAGAGAAATCCTTCACACTGCATTATGAAACATGCTTATAGCAGCATTGTTTGTCATAGCAAAAAAAAACAGAAGTAGCACAGATGTCTGTAACAGTAGAAATGGATGAATACAACAGGGCACAGTCACGTAACAGAAATTAAACAGCAGCAGAAATAAGTGAACTACAGGTCCCTGTACCAACATGAACATGTCTCTAAAACATCAGCTTGAGGGATGCATGGGTGGCTCAGATGGTTCAGCGTCTGCCTTCAGCTCAGGTCATAATCTCTGGGTCCTGGATTGAGCCCCTCATGAGGCTCCCAGCTCAGCAGGGAATCTGCTTCTCTCTCTGCCTCTCCCTCTGCTCATATTCCTCTCTCTCTCTCTCTCTCTCTCTCTCTCTCTTTCTCCCTCTCTCTCTCTCTATTTCTCTCTCAAACGAATAAATAAAATCTTAAAAAAATAAAACATAAGCTTGAGTGAAGTAAGGACAGAAATAAGTAACAGAAGGATGCACACAGTATTATTCCATTTGTATAAAATTTTAAAACAGACAAAACTAAACAAACATAATGTTTAGAAATGCATTCACAGATGGTAAAACTATTTAAAATGAAGCAAAGAGTGAAAGAAAATTTGGGACAGTGCTTCTTGTTGGGAGTGGGGGACAGGGGTGATATTTGGGAGAGGCACACAGAAGCCTCCTTAGATCACACCACTACATGTTTGACCTGTGCACCAGCAACATCGGCATTGTCTGGAAGCTGGGTAGAAATGCAGAATCTCAGGCTCTTCCCCAAATATACTAAATCAGAACTTGCATTTTAACATGATCCCAGATGATTCCTGAACACATTAAAGATACATAACATTGTACTTTTAAGGTGGATGGTACACACAGGGGTGTTTAGCTACATTCTTCAAATAGTATTGGTTTTTATAACACTTTTGCATGCATGATATACTTCACAATTTAATAACCTTTTAAAAACATATAGTTTTAATAAAGTTTTTAAATACTTTAAAATGTATATAAATATAGGGCAGCCCGGTGGCCCAGCAGTTTGGCGCCACCTCCGGCCCAGGGTTGATCCTGGCTGGGATCGAGTCCCACGTCGGGCTTCCTGCATGGAGCCTGCTTCTCCCTCTGCCTGTGTCTCTGCCATTCTGTGTGTGTGTGTGCGTGTGTGTGTGTGTGTGTGTGTGTCTCGTGAATAAATAAATAAAATCTTTAAAAATAAAATAAAATGTATTTATATACATTTGTATATAAATACAAAGAAAAATATCATAAAATGACAAAGAACTGAAACCAAAACATAATACACAGACTCAAAATCCAGCACTATTGGGGCACCTGGGTGGCTCAGTTGGCTAAGCATCCAACTCTTGATTTCAGCTCAGGTTTTGATCTAATCTCAGGTCTTGATCTCAGAGTGGCGAGTTCAAGACCTCAGTTGGGCTCTGCGCTGAGGGTGGAGCCTACTTAAAAAAAAAAATCCAGGACTATTTCCACTGTACTCTTCCTTTGACTCAAGGTGGTAAATGAACTGACTCCAGTGAATTTATCCATTTCTAATTCATACTGCAATTGGATGGGGCAAATTCATGATAAAAATAAATAAGCTATGGGAAGATTGGTGATTTGATTTTTTTTTTTAAGATATTCTGGGATGGAGAGTGAGCAGGAAAGTAATTTCCCCACTCAGATAATCCTTGCCTTTCCTGGAAATGCTTTCCTGGAACATATTTTAGAAAGTGGAATGCCTGAAATTTGCACTTTATTCTTACATATTTTATTTGTTTGAAAGGAAAAGAGGAACAGAAAAGATACAATTCAGAAAGCTAAAGGGAATTTATAAAGTTTCAAATATGATATAATTGCTTAATTTGATTTTATATCTGAACGTTATATACCATATACATGAATATTTAAAATATTCAAAATAGATTATACTCTAAATATTGACAATCAAATTCAATTTTCTGCTGTAACTTTGAAACTCAAAAGTCCTTGTTCATCCGGTTTACTTAAAATGATATTTGGTAAAGAGAAAATTTAACTTTGATGTTGGATATAAAGATCTGCTAATAGTAAATATGCAAATGATAGAGCAGGAGATGGTGTGACTGTGAAATGTCTTTTCAGTGCTCTTGAATAATTTGTAAAGAGAGGATTTAAACACTGCTTGTCTCTCCCTTGATAAAGAAGCCTGCAATGCACAAAATCATGGCAAAAAGTTTGTTGGACTGTGAGGTTCCCTCTATGAAGCTGGCTTATGCTGATTCTTAGCCCAGTTAGAATAAGTGCACATGTAAGGTGCCAAACTCACCTGTACAAGAAGTGTGACTTTTTTCCCCCCCTTGGCAAGTTCTCTTTTAAGCTCCTCATCTACTAGATGGTGAAAAATCCTTTTTGTCAAATCTGGGCAATATTGGTCAACTTAAGAGTCTCCCTCCCCAACACCCACCCACATACACTTCTCTTTCTCAGGGGTATAGTATCAACAAGTACACATGGGGTAGACTGGGATGTCTGTCGCCGGGTCCTCATGCTCTATCCAGGCTGGCATTCGCCAAGACAACCTATTCCCATTTGGTCTCCAATTGCCAGACTATGATGATCATGGTCATAACTCTGTGTCCAAAAAGAAAAGCCTCTCTAGGGACCCGTGGGTGGCTCAGTGGTTGAGCATCTGCCTTTGGCTTACAGTGTGATCCCGGAGTTCTGGGATCCAGTCCCACATTGGGCTCCCCAAGGGGAGCCTGCTTCTCCCTCTGCTTATGTCTCTGCCTCTCTCTGTCTCTCATGAATAAATAAATAAAATCTTAAAAAAAAAAAGCCTCTCTAGACTCAGTTACTCCTTCTTCCTTTTCGGGGAGGAGGGGGGCACCACCACTCCCCCACCACACTCCAAGTCTCAAGGAAAGGTCTCAGGCTCTCAGCGCCACAGCCACATCCTACACCTTAAGAGGTACAGGAGCTCTAGAGATTGGGCCACAGGATTCTTTCCTAAGGATTCACCAGCCTTTAGACTTATCTCTGCTCTGGGAACTTTCATGTAGTCTCTGAGAGAAAGAGAGGCACTAGAAAAACTGGCTCTGAACTGATCACATTCTTATATGCCTGTGGTTGAGGCATGAGTTTATGCCCTGGGTTATTGATGGTTCTAGCTTTTGAAGTTCAAAAGCTTATCACAAAAGTTTTATCTCTGCCTTGGGTTTCTAAAATATATTTTAAACCGCAAAGGCCAGGGATTGACTTTTTTGGTATCTGCACTATGCTGTAACAACCCTACCCTGAGGCACGGCTGCCAAGGGGTCTAGTTTGAATGGGGAAGGACCACTGAGTAAAAACCAAAAAAAGAATAAACAAATGATCAGAAAAACAAAATCAGCGTCTCAAAATAAATAATATTCTATTAAACATAATTGTCAAGATCTACACATGTGCTTTACCACTATGCCCTACCTTTTAGCCACAAACTATGGCAAGGTGCTTATAGCATTTTGTACATGTGTTTTAAATTGTGTTGTTTTCCTTTATAATTGAACACAGTTGACAGACTTGCTTAAATTCAATAAGTATCAAATTTACTGTTTTTGGCCTACCAAATGATATCTTCCTTTTGTGTCTCAATTGTAAAATCATTAACATCAGCACTTAATTTTTCCATTTTCCACTATCCTTTTATAAATATGGGCAAGTATGCAATAAAATGTTCAAGTAATTACACAAACATTGCCATATTTAGATGGCAATGCTGCTAAAATAAAACTATTGGTTGGCAGACAGCAGTACCATGAGGTAACTTAGGGTGGTTATTTGCAGAAATAGAAAAAGTATAATTTGGATGAGGAAGGAAGCTTACAGGTGTGGGTATATAATATATGAAAGGGCCAGTTGTGCGAATTAATGATTACTTTCCCTACCTTCACATCTCTAAGTAAGAATAATTATAACAATTTTATTTGTGGCAGCTTTATTGAGTTATAATTCACATATCCTACAGTTCACTTAGGTAGGAAAAAAAAACACCACACTCCTGTGTGTTTCTCCTTTACCCTCACACCACCACCACACTCACAATGCTCCTGACCTCACACTTTTGGGGACTTTTCCCACACCAAGCAATTCCTGGCAACGTCAGCTGGGTGTCCTACAATTCAATTCATTTCCGACACTAACCCGAGTTAGCACAGACCCCACAGGTGAAAGTTTGGTCCTCCAAGACTACCCCTGCCTTAATTCAACACAAATCCCAAGGTGGTAGGAGGTCCCAGGTTACCCACAACTTCTGTCCTACTTGGCTACAAGTCAGAGGCTCCCATGATCCCACTCATCCTTGAATTTGATTATTTGCTAGAATAGCTCACAGAACTCAGGGAAACACTTAAGTTTACCAGTTTATAATAAAATAATGGATACAGATGAATAGCCATATTAAGAGCTATATAGGGCAAGGTCCAGCAGTCCCAAATGCAAGAGCTTCTGTCCCTTTGGAGTTGGGGTGGACCACCCTCCCAGCATGTGGATGTATTCACCAAACTAGAAGCCCTGCTAACTCTGTACTCCTGGGATTTTTATGGATGCTTCATCATTATTTCATTTCCACCCCTCTCCCCTTTCTGGAGCATGGGCAGTGTGGCTAATGCCAAGCTTCTGATCATAGTTTGGTCTTTCTGATGACCAGTCCCCATCCAGAAACCCACCAAGAGTCATCTTATTAAAACAAGACATTGCTATCACCTAGGAAATCCCAAGGGATTTAGGATCTCTTGTCAGAAATCAGGGTCAAAGGCCAAATTTTAGAACAAAAAGTGTTCCTAGTGCTCTCATCACTTAGAAAAATTATAAGGGTATTAGTTTCTTGTGTCAGGGACCAGGGATAGGGATTAATATACATATTTTTCTATTCCACATCACCCATTTAAAGTGTTCAATGATTTCACGGGATTGTGCAGCCATCATCACAATTAATTTTGGGACATCTTTATCATACCCAGAAGAAATCCTGTAGCATTTGGCCACCATCCTCTAATCCCTCCACTCTTCACCCCTTGGTGATCACTAATGTACTTTTTGTCTCAAGAAATTTGCCTGGACATTCCATATAAATGGAATCAAAAAACAGTGGTCTTTTATGACTGGCTTCTTTCACTTAGCATAATGTTTTCAAGGTTTATCGTGTTTCATTTCTTTATATGGCTGAATAATAATACTCCACTGTATGGCTACACCACATTTTATTTATCCATTCATTAGTTGATAGATATTTGGATTGTTTTCACCTTTTAACTATTGTGAATAATGCTGCTAAGGACATTCATGAGAATGCAGCCATTCGCACGGCAGAAACAGCCCTCACTGAAAAGATTCACACTCTGATCTCAGACCTCCAGCCTCTAAAACTGAGAAATAAATCTCAATTGTTTAAGCCACTCAGCCTATTATATTTTGTTAGAGCAGCCTGAGCTAGGAAATTTATTTTTTGTTGTTGTTGCTTAAGCTTTTGATATCAAATCTAAAACTCCACTGTGAAATCCAAGGTCATAAGATTTACCTCTATGTTTTCTTTAGGTTTTGTTTTTTGTTTTTCGTTTTTTTGTTTGTTTGTTTGTTTTTTGTTTTTTTGTTTTGTTTTGTTTTGTTTTTTTGGTTTAAGCTTTTACATTTGGGTCTTTAATCCATTTGGAGTTCATTTTTGTATAAGGTGTGAGGAAAGGGTCCAACTTCATTCTTTTGTGTGTGGATGTCCAAGTGTCTCAGCACCATTTGTTGTAGAGACTATTCTCTATGAAAGAATCTTGGCACACTTGTCAAAAATCAACTGGCCATAAAGGTATGGGTTTATTTTTGAACTTTCAATTCTACTTTATTGGTCTATATGCCTATTCTTATGCCAGTTCCCACACTATTTTGATTACTTAAAAAATTAAGAATCATGAGTTTTCCAACTTTACTATTCTTTTGCAAGATTGTTTCAGCTATCCTTCGTCCCTGAATTTCCATATGAATTTTAGGATCAGCTTTTCCATTTCTTCCCAAAAGTCAGCTTGGATTTTGATAAGGACTGCTTTGAATCTGTAGACCAATTTGGAATTTTAAAAATATTATTTTAAATTATTTTAAAATATTAAACCTTCCCACTCATGAACATTAGATGTCTTTCAATTTATTTAGATCTTTTATTTTTGGGCAGCCTGGGGGGCTCAGCGATTTAGCACCGCCTTCAGCCTAGGACCTGATCTGAGAGACCCGGGATCAAGTCCCACGTTGGGCTCCCTGCATGAAGCCTGCTTCTCCCTCTGCTTCTCTCTCTCTCTCTCTCTCTCTGTGTGTGTGTGTGTGTGTGTGTCTCATGAATATGAATAAATAAATAGAATATTTTTAAAAAATATTTTATTTCTTTCAACAACGTGTTGTAGTTTTCAGCATTAATTCTCCTTTTGTTAAATTTTATTCCTAAATATTTTCTTTTTGATGCTACTGTAAATTGAATTGTTTTCTTTTTTCTTTTTTCTTTAAAGATTTATTTATTTATTTATGATAGACATAGAGGGAGAGAGAGGCAGAGACACAGGAGGAGGGAGAAGCAAGCTCCACGTCTGGAGCCCGACGTGGCACTCGATCCAGGATATTCCGAATCACGCCCTGGGCTGAAGGCGGCGCTAAACCATTGAGCCACCCAGGGAACCCCGGATTGTTTTCTTAACTTTATTTTTGAAGTGGTCATTTGCAAGTATATAAAAATATAATAGATTTTATAACAATTTTATTGAGATATAATTCATACTATACAATTCACTAATTTAAAGTGTACAATTTGGGCAGCCCGGGTGGCTCAGCGGTTTAGCGCCGCCTTCAGCCCAGGGTGTGATCCTGGAGACCCAAGATCAAGTCCCACATCAGGTTCCCTGCATGGAGCCTGCTTCTCTCTCTGCCTGTGTTTCTGTCTCTGTCTCTCTCTCTCTCTCTGTGTGTGTGTCTCTCATAAATAAATAAAACCTTTTAAAAAATAAAGTGTACAATTCAATGGTAGAAATACAATTGATTTCTGTATATTCTATATCTTGCAAGCTTGCTGAACTCCTTTATTACTCTTAACAGTTTTTAGTGGATTCATTAGAAACACAGGGTCATATTGCCCTGAATAAAGATGGTTTTACTTCCTTTTTTCCAAACTGGATTCCTGCCTTCCTACCTCCTCCCCAGTTTCCCTGGATAGAAACTCCAGTATAATAAAAGTTGTGAGAGCACATATTCTTTTCTTTTTCCTTATTTTAGGGCACTCAATCTTTCACCATGGAAAGTATTATGCTAGCTGTGCATTTTTCATAGCTCCTTTTAACAGGTTGAGGAAATTCCATTCTATTCCTAATTGTTGAGTTCTTTTATCCCGAAAGGGTGTTGGATTTTCTCAAATGATTGCTTTCTGCATCTGTTTATATCCATTAAGTCAGTGATAATGTCTCCTCTCTCATTTTTTATTTTAATAATTTGAATCTCTCTTTTTTTCTTGGTCAGTCTAGCTAAAAAGTTTGTCAATTTTGTTGATCTTTTCAACATTTAGGTTGTTGATTTTTCTTTATGTTTTCTATTCTCTCCTTCATTTCCACTGTAATGTTATTTCCTTTCTTTTGTTTGCTTTAATTTTGGTGTGCTCTTCTTTTTCCTTACATATCTTAAGGGAGAAAGTTAAGTTATAATGATTTGGGAGCATTCCTCTTTTATAATACAGGTTTTGGTAGCTATAAATTTCCCTCTCAGTACCACTTTAGCTGCATCCCATAAATTTTGTTCCAATGTATTTTCATTTTCATTCATTTCAATGTATTTTCTAGTCTCTCTTGTTATTTCTTGTTTGACCTGATGGTTATTAAGGAATGTGTTCATTCCATATATTTGTGAATTTCCCAAATTTCTTTCAGTTGTTGATTTCTAATTTCATTTCATTGTAATTAGAGAACATTGAACAATTTTAGTCCTTTTAAATGTATTGAGGTTTGTTTTATGATCTAATAGATTGTCTATCTCAGAGAATGCTCTATGTGCACTTGAGAAGAACTTATATTCTTCTACCATTGGACAGTGTTCTATAGTTGTCTGTTAGGATTAGCTGGTGTATAGTGTTCAAATCATCTATTTCCTGTTGATCTTCTATCCAGTTATTCTACTCACTGTTGAAAGTGAAGTATTGAGACCTGCAACAATTATTGTCAAATTGCCTCTCTCTCCTTTTATTTCTGTCACTTTTTGCTTTGTGTATTTTGGGGCTCTGTTGTTAGGTATATGTATGTTCATTGTTATATCTTCCTGACAGATTGGTCCTTTTATCATGACAAAATTCCCCTCTTTATCTCTAGTTAAAATTTTTGTTTTAAAACCTATTTTGTCAGGGCACCTGCGTGGCTCAGTGGTTGAGCATCTGTCTTTGGCTTAGGTCACGATTTCAAAGTCCTGGGATCAAGTCCCGCATCAGGCTCCCTGCAAGGAGCCTGCTTCTCCCTCTGCCTGTGTCTCTGCCTCTCTCTGTGTGTCTCTCAAGAATACTTAATAAAAATAAAACCTATTTTGTCTAACATCATTATATTCACTCCAGATTTCTCTTGAGGCTCTATTCATTCTTCTTCTTCTTCTTCTTCTTCTTCTTCTTCTTCTTCTTCTTCTTCTTCTTCTTCTTCTTCTTCTTCTTCTTCCTCCTGTATTCTGGCTTTTATAATCTCTTTTTTTTAAGATTTTATTTATTTATTTATTAATGAGAGACACAGAGAGAGACAGAGAGAAGGATGGAGGGAGGGAGGGAGGCAGAGACACAGGTAGAGGGAGAAGCAGGCTCCATGCAGGAAGCCCGATGTGGGATTTGATCCCAGGTCTCTAGGATCAGGCCCTGGGCTGAAGGCGGCGCTAAACCACTGAGCCACTCAGGCTGCCCGGGTTTTATCATCTCTATTGATCTTCAAGCTCATTAATTTTTTTCTTCTACCAGTTCAAATCTACTATTGAACCTGTCCAGCAAGTTTTCTTTATTTCAGGTATTGTACTTTTTAACTTCATAAAGTCCTTTAGGTCCTTTTTATAACTGCTATCTCTTTATTTATATTATCTACATAGTGACAGATTATTTCTTTGAGCATGATTTCCTTTAGTTCTTTGAATATGGCCACTTGAGAGTCTTCGTTAAGCCTGACATTTGTCCTCAGAGGCAGTTTCTATTGCTTGCCTTATATCCTATGTATGGGTCACATTTTCTTGTTTCTTTGAATGTTACATACCTTTTGTTGAAATTAGACACTCCAAGTAATATATCATAGCAGCTTTAGATACCAGCCCCTTCCCTTTCCCTCCAGGGTTTGTTACTACTGTTTGCCTGTTTGTTTATCAACTAGATAAACTCTTTTAGTGAAGTCAACTTCGTCCATATTGTGAAGCCTCTGATGTTTCTCTTCAGAGGGTGCAATACTGGGATGCACACAGTCACCCTAGGATGACAGTACATTTTAGCAGGGCTCTCCTCCACTGTCCCTTTACTTGATCATTCCCATAGGCTCTACTAAATGCCTATTTATTGTGCTATTGTTTGTGACAATTCCCTAGGACATAAATTGTTCCACACTCTAATCCAACTAAATTTGTACTTCTTTGCAGGGGTAGTTTTTGGGGTCAGTGTTTGAGGTTTGCCCTGTTTGTTCTTTCCGTGGCCCTCTCCAGTAAACTGGCTGGACCATGGTTTAGCTTTTTTTAAAATATATTTTATTTATTTATTCATGAAAGACACAGAAAGGCAGAGACACAGGCAGAGGGAGAAGCAGGCTCCATGTAGGGAGCCTGATGTGGGACTCAATCCTGGACCCCCAGATGACTGACGCCCTGAGCTGAAGGCAAACGCTCAACTGCTGAGCCACCAAGGAGTCCCACTAGCCTTTTCTTAATTGCTTTCTCACCAAACCACCATTGTATTTTAAGATTACCTTTAGTCTTGAACTTCCCCACATTTGGTTTTCAAATATCTGTCCTAAAAGGAGAACCTTAGAGTTCTCCCTTTATGAACCTGCCTCTTCTGGGCAAAATCCCAGAGCTAGCATCCTGAGCTTGGGGCTGGAATGGTGATTATGTCTGTCACTGAGTACACCCTTGCTTTAAGAGGAAACCACTGGGTGGGACGGTAGCCTCTAGTCCTCTCGGTTTCCCTCTCCCAGCATGTTATCTCTGCCATACAATCTGGAATTGGGGCCCATGCAACCTCTGAGATAGAACCTCTATCTCAATCTCTCTGCTGCATTTGCTATAACTTAACATCTGCAACAAACAGCTGCTGTGGATGGGAATTGCTGGGGTCTGGGTCTGCTTCTTCTGGAAAGCTATCACTACCCTAAACAGGGAATTGGGGGAAGAGAGAGCATTGTATTCTTTGCTGGAGTCTTGGGGTAGTGTTTCCTTCAGGCTGAGCTGGGACAGGGAAGGGAGTTCAAAGGCCACAGACTTGCTGTTCTTACCAAGTAGATTTTCTTGAATAAATGTTTCTTAATTTATTGTATGTCCTGAAAACCATTGCAAGACCTTAAATAGTTGTTGATTTTTATGATTTTTTTTATTTATTTATGATAGTCACACACACAGAGAGAGAGAGGCAGAGACACAGGCAGAGGGAGAAGCAGGCTCCATGCACTGGGAGCCCGATGTGGGACTCGATCCCAGGTCTCCAGGATAGCGCCCTGGGCCAAAGGCAGGCGCTAAACCACTGCGCCACCCAGGATCCCCGATTTTTATGATGTTGACCAGTTATAACTGTTTGACTGTGAAGCAGGTCCATGGAACTCCTGACAAAGATGCTCCTTGACCAAATTTTAGACAGGCTTTTCTGAGGCCCCTCTTCAAAAAGTACTTGTCCTTAGGCCCTGTCCTTGGCCGCTGAAAATAGTCTTAGCAAAAAGTCCTGCTAACCCAAGCCCCTACCCTTGAGATCCGAACACCTTTGATATCTCATCGAGTTCCTCCTCTCCCATCTTAATACCTGGTCACCTTGGCCTGTATTGTTAAGTATTTTGGCCTGTTAAGTATTTTGTGAAGTCAGTTTACCAAGAACCTGCCTACCCTGACTACTACCTAGTAATACTCCATCCATTGACCCCCTCACTCTGCTTCTTAGCTCTATAGTCCATTTGTCCTTATTGTATTTGGAATTGAACTCAATCCTATACAGAAGCCTCCCTCCCATTTGTAATAGCACTGGATAAAATCTCCCTTTACTACTTTTTTTTTAAGATGTATTTATTTTAGAGAGAGAGCAGGAGGAGGGACAGAAGGAGAGGGTGAAGGAGAGAATCTCCAGCAGATTCCCTGCTAAGTGCAGAGCCAGACACGGGGCTTGATGCCAGAACCCTGAGATCATGATCAAGAGTCAGATGCTTAACCAACTGAGCCATCCAGGCATCCCCTCCCTTTACTACTTTTAACTAGCACTCATCTGTTTCTCTTTAACACTGCTCACACTGACATTCCAGAAGTGAATCCCCACATAACAGTTTTCTAACACAGTTTTCCAGAATGACTGCACCAGTTTGATTCCCATCAACAGTTCAAGAGGGTTCCCCTTTTCCACATCCTTGCCATATCTGTTGTTTCTTGAGTTGTTAACTTTTGCCATTCCGACAGGTATGAGGTGATATGTCATTGTAGTTTTGATTTGTATTTCCCTAATGATAAGTGATGTTGAGCATCTTTTCATGTGTCTATTAGCTATCTGGATGTCTTCTTTGGAAAAATATCTATTCATGTTTCCTGCCTATTTTTTAATTAGATTATTTGTTTTGGGGGTGTTGAATTTAATAAGTTCTTTATGTATTTTGGATACTAGCCGTTTATCAAGGATGTCATTTGCAAATATCTTTCCCTATTCCATATACTGCCTTTTAGTTTTATTGATTGCTTCCTTCACTGTGAAGAGGCTTTTTATTTTGATGAAGTCCCAAAAGCTCATTTTTGCTTTTGTTTCCTTTGCCTCAGGACACATATCTAAAAAGAGTTGATATGGCCTGTGTCAGAGGTTACTGCCTGTGTTCTCCTCTAAGATTTTTATGGTTTCACATTTAGGTCTTTAATCTGTTTTGAATTTATTTTTGTGTATGGTAAAAGAAAGTGGCCCCATTTCATTCTTTTGCATGTTCCTGTCCAGTTTTCCCAACACCATTTGTTGAAGAAACATTTTCCCATTGGTTATTCTTTCCTGCTTTGTCAAAGATTAATAGATCATAGAATTGTGGGTTCATTTCTGGATTTTCTATTCTGTTCCAGTACCACACTCTTTTGATTACTACAGCTCTGTAATATAACTTGAAGTTGGGAATTGTGAAGTCTCTAGCTTTGCTTTGCTTTTTCAAGATTGCTTTGGCCCTTCATAGTCTTTTGTGGTTCCATACAAATTTTAGGATTGTTTGTTCTAGCTCTGTGAAAAACATGGGTGGTATTTTGATAGGAATTCCATTAGATGTGTAGATTCCTTTGGGTGATAGTATAGATATTTTAACAATATTTGTTCTTCCAATCCATAAGCATGGAATGTCTTTCCATTTCTTTGTGTCATCTTGAATTTGTTTCATCAGCATTTTATAGTTTTCAGGATACAGGTCTTTTACCCATTTGACTAAGTTTATTCCTAAGTTTATTCCTAGGTATCTTACTATTTTGGGTGCAATTGTAAATGGGAGTGTTTTCCTAATTTCTCTTTCTGCTGCTTTGTTACTGGTATACAGAAATGCAACAGATTTCTGTACATTGATTTTATATCCTGTGACTCTACCAAATTCATTTATCAGTTCTAGAAGTTTTGGGTGGAGTCTTTAGGGTTTTCTAAATATAGTATCATGTAATCAGCACACAGTGAAAATTTTATTTCTTCCTTACCAATTTGAATTCCTTTTCTTTCTTTTTCTTGATTGCTATGGCAAGGCTTGTGATTTTAAAGTTCCCGAAATTTTGCATACCTATTGCTATTATCTCTATAACTTCTGTACAAGTCTCTTACCAGTGTTTTCAGCACACTGTCAGCTACCAAAGGCATGAGCATACAGCTGAATTCATGTTAATGTTTTGGTCTGCATCAAAGCGGGGGATAAAAATGGATAAAAATATACCAAGGGTCTGAGGCTTGCCTATGCATGTGGCACAATTCCAGTTCTTCAAGATCCTAGGCTATATACATCTTATAGCTAGCTCTGGCTCTGCATCCTCTCATACATGCTCATAATCTAAGGTAGTCATAGGGGATAAAAGTAGAAGCATGAACCCGTAGAACTCATCACAATTCCTTGCCATTCCATTGGCAAGATGTAAGAAGCTTAGAAGAACAACTGAGGGACATTCATTCTATGAGGCTAAAGGAGACGGCCAAGTAGTAATATCTCTCTATCACTCCCTAATTCATGAAAGGACTCCTCCTTCTTCTCTGACTTTGGAATAGGCCCAGGTCACCAGAATATGATGGAATGAGGGTGGAAGTTGGAGAGAATAAGCCTAGTGTTGTCATTACACTTTTTCTGGTAAGCATCACAAATGCTTTATATCACTGCCATAAGATCCAAGCAGGACCAAAATCCAACATGATGTGTAAGGGGATTTGCTTTATCAAACAATTCCAATTTTTGAAATCTATACTACTGAGCTACTTTCACATATATATAAAGATGGTCAAAATAATATTCAATGAAACATTTCTGAAAGACCAAAAATTGGAAACAACCAAAGTGTCCATCAATAGGAAAAAGGATAAATAAATTTAGTGGGGCCATATGATAGAATACTATGATTAAGATTAATATGAGCAGATGCCCAAAGCATATTGCTAAGTTTCAGAACAATATGCATAGAACCATTACTTTAATGAAGGAAGGAAGATTAGAAGGAAGGAATGACTGATGAACAGAAGGAAGGAGTGATGGATGGAAGGAAGGAAAGAAGGAAGGGAAGGAAGAGAGGAAGGGAGAGAAGAAGGAAGAAATGAAGGGAAGCAGGGAAGGAGGGAGGAAGGAAGAGAGGAAATTGTGTACTTAGAGGTATCTATCTTTAGGCACATAAACATATAGGAAAATTTCTGGATGAAACTCTTAACAGCGGATGTTTCTCTGTGAAAAATTAAAATAAGAGTGGTGGTGGAGAGGCAAAAAAGAAAAGCTTTAATATTTTATTAGCTTCTACGTTGTTTGAATATCCTACTCATTAAAAATAGGATAGAGGGCGCCTGGGTGGCTCAATAGGTTGAGTGACCAACTGACTCATGGTTTTAGTTCAGGTCATTATCTCATGATCTCATGGATCATGAGATCAAACCTTGTACAGGTCTCTGAGCCAAGAAGGGAGTCTGCTTGAGATTGTCTCTCTCCCTCTCTTTCTGCTCTTCCCCCCGCTTGCACATGCTCTCTCTCTCAAATAAATAAATAAAATCCTTTTTAAAAGTTAAAAAAAAGGGGGGGGGACGCCTGGGTGACTCAGCGGTTAAACATCCACCTTCGGCTCAGGGCGTGATCCTGGAGTCGTGGGATTGAGTCCCACATTGGGCTCACTGCATGGAGCCTGCTTCTCCCTCTGCCTATGTCTCTGCCTCTCTCTCTCTCTCTCTCTCTCTGTGTGTGTGTGTGTGTGTCTCTCACGAGTAAATAAATAAAATCTTTTTTTAAAAAAAGTTAAAAGAATCTTTTTTAAAATAATAATAGAAAAGAAAGAGCATGGCATCAGACAGAACTGAGTTGCAAGTTCAGCTTTGGCACTTACTGTGTGACCTTGGGTAAGTCTGTCCTTTCAGTCTGTTTTCTTGTCTCTCTAGTTAAGACAATAGTATCAACCTCCTTGAATGTTGTGTCATTAGGTGAGACAAGGTAAGAAAAGGCTTCTGTCATGGACTCTGCATGCAGCTGGTACTCACCTTGGTGAGGTTTCCCTTCCCTTCTGGGTAGATCACTGTCCATGTATGAGGATCTGAAGAGCACCAGGAAAACCTCCTGCTATCACTGACTCAACAACAAATCTACTACTAGTAATGACAAAAACTAATATTCACAGGGCTTCTAGCATGTGCCAGTTGCTCTTCCAAGTATCTTATAGGTACACTCTCATTTAGACCTCACAACACCCCCACAAGATGGGCAGCATTGTTTTCTCAATATTAAGAACAAGGACAGAGTTGGATTTATGATCAAGTTTTTATGACTCCAAAGTCTGCACTCTTAACAACTATGTTTCATTGTTGACATTTTAAGAGACCTTGATTTATTAGCAAATTTAGACACATCAGCAATGTATGAATATCTTTCAATACATATAAGACATTAGCATTGGAAATTCTTTGGCTAATTTGATAAGTCCCCAAAGTGAGAGAACCTTATCCTCATTTTCATTTGCATTTATTTTGTTACTAACAAGAGTCAACAGTTTTCCATTTATTCTGGTTATTTATGTAGAGAACTATTAGATGTCTGAGTACTTTAACATATCTTTTCTTATTTTGTAATTCTATCATTTAAAAGTTTGTAAGGTAAAAATAAAAATTTCAGACAGGCCATAGACTGAAAGAAAATATTTGCAAAATACTTATCTGAAAAAAGATTGTTATTCATAATATATGGGGAACACTTATTTTTTTAAAAGACTTTTTTTTCTTTTTTTTTAAGATCTTATTTTAATTAATCACTATACCAAACATGGGACTCAAACTCATAACCTTGAGATCAAAAGTCTCATGCTCTACCAGCTGAGCCAGCCAGGCACCCCAAAAATATATGGAGAACTCTTAAAACTCAACTATAAGAAAACAAGCAACCCAATTTAAAAATTGGCAAAAGATCTGACTTGCTATCTATATGTCTTCTTCAATGAGGTGTCTTTCAGATCTTTTGCCAATTTTGAAATTGGGTTGTTTGTTTTGTTATGGTTGAGTTTTAAGAAGACACTTCATTGAAGAAGACATACAGGTAGCAAATAAGCACGTGAAAAGCTGCTCAATATCATTATCATTAAGGAAATGCAACTTAAAAAAAAAAAGAGATACCATTATATAGCTATTAGAATGGCTAAAATCCAAAACACTGATAACACCAAATGCTAGTGAAGATGTGGGACAACATGAACTCTTGTACACTGCAGGCGGGAATGCAAGATGGTACAGACGATTTGGAAGGCAGTTGGGCCGTTTGATACTCTTACTCTAAACTTTACTCTTACCATGTGATCCAATAAAAACATGCTTTAATATTTACCCAAATGAGTTGGAAACTTATGTCCACACAAAACTTTCATGCATGTTTATAATGGCTTTATTCAGAACTGCTAAAACTTGGAAGCAATGATGATATCCTTCAGTAGGCAAAAGGATAAACAAACTGTGGCATATCCATACAATGAAATATTGTAAACGCCCTTTTTAAAAAAAGAGCTATCAAGCCATGAGAAGACATGAAGGAAACTTGTATATTGTTAAGTGAAAAATGTCCATTTCAAAAGGCTACACAATGTATGATTCCAATTACATGACAGTCTGGAAAAAGGCAAAACTATGGAAACAGTAAAAAAAAAAAAAAATCAATTATTGGGCAGCCCAGGTGGCTCAGCAGTTTAGCGCTGCCTTTAGTCCAGGGTGTGATCCTGGAGACCTCGGATGGAGTCCCATGTCGGACCCCTGCATGGAGCCTGCTTCTCCCTCTGCCTGTGTCTCTGCCTCTCTCTCTCTCTCTCTCTCTCTCTCTCTCTCTCTCTGTGTGTGTGTGTGTCTCTCATGAATAAATAAATAAAATCTTTTAAAAAAATCAGTTATTGCCAGGGGGTCAGGAGAAGGAAGGGATGAATTAGGGAGAGCATCAAGGATTTTTAGAGTGGTGAAATCATTGTGTAGAACACTAAAAAGATTTTTTTTTCTCCTAATTGTTAACTCCATCATCCCAACATCATCTACTGACTTTTCTTCCCTCATTTGTGATGCTTTATCATACTCTTAGGTACAATAGGACCTATTTCTGTGTTGGTACCATTACATTTTGAATTACAATTGATCTACTCATCACCCAATAAGTTCATCTTTATTCTTAGCCTTCTATGTCCCTGGTTTGTGTGGTGAACTTTAAAAACAAGTCTATTCCTGGGGCACCTGGCTGGCTCAGTCAGTTGAGCCTCTGGCTCTTGGTTTCAGTTTTCAGGTTATGATCTCAGGGTTGGGCTCCACACTCTGCATAGAGTCTACTTGAGATTCTTTCTGCCTCCTTTCCTTCCCCCACTCCCCCTCCACACACACACTGTCTCAAATTAATAAATAAAATCTTTAAAAACAAACAAATCTATTCTCTTTCAGATCATAGACTGTCAGAGTTGACAGGAACCTAAATACTACAATGCCCGAATGACTCATTTTATGAGGAATTGGGGTATAGAGAGTACACAGGCTAAATTGTGGTCATGCAACTGGTTATAGGAAGAAAGAGGACAAGTTCCCAAGTGTTTTTCACCTATGTCAGAACATAATCTGAATTTAATCTACCAATTTTTCAAACAGTTTAGCCTTAGGAAATTTTAGAGATGTGCTCACTTATTAATTGGGGTATAGTGGGCAAAAGCCTGTGGGAGGCAGGTGCAAACACACCTCAGGAGCTCTAGGAAAGGATAGGATGCTGCAGTTTTATTTGCATGAGACTCTTCTTCCCCAGCTCATACTCAAGGGAATGCATTCCAAGTTCCTGAATGGAGGGAACTGTAAGAAATTGAAAGAGTAAAGCCCCTTGGTCACTAGAACTGAGGATTCCAGAGTAGGCCAATAAGGCACTTCTCCAATTACCAGGCTGGAACAGCATGGGAACAAGACAACAGTAGTCTCAGAAGGGCCAGAGAAAGAGCAGCCACCACAGCAGAAAGAACACAACAGAGGCAAGTCTCCAGAGACTTGAGAATAACAGTGGGAAACTAGCTTCGGGGTCAGAGTCCAAAACTCTTGTCAGGATGCTTACGCAACCTCAAGTGTGAGAGACAGTGGTGCAGGATTGAAAAGTTATGCTTCTAGTATTAAGAGTAGATAGATCCCTCCTTGGAGGAGGACAAGGGGGTTGCTTCCAACCATCTCGGCTTTTCAACCCTAATTACCCACCACTTACTGTAGTATCTTGCTTGTGTGGGAGGCCTTTGAAGTGTTTTTTGTTGTATAGTGCAACTTCCAAGTGTGGTAAGCCACTCCCATTGAGCTAACCTTTCTGGAAAACAGTTCAGTATTTTTAACTCAGAAATTCCTCCTCTAAGGAAATAATCCAGATGACAAAGATTTAGGCACAAACATATTTATTACGGCATATTTATAATACTATACATAAGTATTACACCTAAGTATCCAACAACCGAGCAAAAGTTAAATAAATAATGGTATATCCATTTGATTAAATATCATGCAGCCATGAAAAAATATTATGGTCTTGAAGAATTAGCTGGGAAGTGTTATAAAACAATGTCAGACAAGAGAAGCAGTGTTTATATTTTAGAAGCTCTATCAAGTTTTTTTTTAATTTTTTTTTTTGTTTTTTTTATTTATGATAGTCACACAGAGAGAGAGAGAGGCAGAGACACAGGCAGAGGGAGAAGCAGGCTCCATGCACTGGGAGCCTGACGTGGGATTCGATCCCGGGTCTCCAGGATCGCGCCCTGGGCCAAAGGCAGGCGCCAAACCGCTGCGCCACCCAGGAATCCCAAGTTTTGTTTTGTTTTTTTTTAATAGAAAAACACTTGATGGAAGGGTGCCAAAATGTTAATAGTGGTTGCCTCAGGGAGGCAGGGCCTAGGATTACAATGGAGTTACGCTCTGCCTTTTGTAAAAAACTTTTTGCACTTTCTAAATTGTTTTCAATTATTACATTTAAAGGAGTTTTGTTTTTGTTTTTTTAAACAGCCAGTAAAAGGAGTCAATTAAGAGAAAGCTACCCAATGATTTAGCCTACTCTTGCCATCAGTTTCAAACTGGTAAGATAGAGTTGGTGTATAGAACTTTGCAAACCTGCTTCCTGTATCCTCCACCACCACCCCCTCCAGGTGCTCTCACTCTGAACCACTGGCTATCCACAGCAATGACACACCCCCGATGTTGCAAAGGCGAAAGCACAGGACATCTTGCTTTGGGTGGGAATCTGAATCTCCAGAACAGGGGAGCTTGCACTCTGGATTGGGGAAAGTGAGCACAGAAAGAATTGATGAAAGATGGATAAAAGGAAAAGAGGAAATGTGGCGTTCTGGGACAGAATACTGTGGCTCTCCAAATCCAGAGCTGTGCCTGAAAATGGAGACTCCACCCCAGAGTCAAATTCCCAAGCTTCTCCTAGAAGAGGCTTCACTGCAGGACAGTACAACTGACCATTGAACAACATGAGTTTGAACTACATGGGTCCATTTAGAGGTTGATTTTTTTTCTCATAAATACAGTATTATATACATATTTTCTCTTATGATATTCTTAATAACATTTTTTCTCTGGCTTACTTTATTGTAAGAATTCAGGATTTTACACATATACCATACAAACTATGTTGACTGTTTATATTAGTAATATGGTTTCCAGTCAACAGTAGGCTATTAGTAGTTAAATTTGGAGAAATCAAAAGTTACACATGATTTTTGACTACCCCTAACCCCAGCATTGTTCAAGGGTCAACTGTAGTTGTTTTCTTTGAATGAGAACCTAGACTGCAGAGTTTGAACCTCTGTGCATAGTTAAACGGTTGGGTGGAGAAGATGAAATAGACATTTCTCAAATTTTAGCATACTTAAGAGTCACCAGGGATATTGTTTGAATTGCTGGTTCCTAGGCTCTACCGCCAAAAATTCTGAGTTAACGTGTTTGGGATAGATCCAAGAACACTGTGTTTATCAAGCAGTCCTCACCACCACCACCAAAAAGTTTCAGTGGATCCACCTAGCACAGCTTTAAAAATGTAGACTCTGAATTTGTACGCAAAATGCTGTGTGCACACTTTTCTAGAGAAGGTCCATAACTATCATCAGATTCTCAAGGAGTTCCATAATTTAAGAAGGCTAAGAACCATCCTGATTAAGAAGGCTAAGATACACCCTAGAACCACAAAAACAACTAAGGAGGCTTCGTTCAAGCATCAAGTCAGAGGGGCAAGGGCAAAGTTTAAAAAACAAAAACAAAAAACAGCCCACAGAGCCAAACCATCAGGAAGAGTGAAAGCCAATGGCTGGAGGCCCCTGAGAGATGTGACTAAGCCATTTTCACCTGTAAATCTGGAACACCAACAGCTTATTTTACTTAGCCATAGGCAACTTGGTGCATGGGTGTGTGGCTTAAAGGCACAGGGATCAGAGAGATATGAGCTCCAAGGGAGAGTAATAGGAGGGAAGGTCAGTGGATTTTCCCAGGAAGAAAAATCCCGGGATTGCAGAGGTAAGGGAATAAAAGTGAGTTCACTATTGGGTCTTACAGTCTGGAGTTGAAGCTGCTATACTAAGCTAGAGTCCGGTCAGGTAGGTGTGGTGGGGGTTTATCTGAAGCAGCTGTAGTTGAGACAGGGGCATAGAGGACAGAAGTGGTCACCATGGCCCAAACCACTGGCGTCATTCCCTACACCGTTGGTTATGGTGCATAGAACCAGGCTAAGACTCTCTCATCAGTGAGGGTGAGACTGCAGCCAGGATTGGAGCTCTCCTAGTGCTGGGCCAAGAATGGGCTAGTAGAGGGAGCTGGGGTCCAGCCCATACTCAAGTAGGTGCTCAGAGACTGACTTTGTTGCCAGAAGAGTAAGCGTTATTTCCTCACCCTCTCTGTTTTCCTTCCGAGAATTGCACACACTATTATAGAATGTTTTTACCTCCTGGACCAAATCTTTATTAGCTAAATTCCTCTCAAAACAAATTTCTCATTCATTTGTAGTATCACAATAGTCCCATAGCTAATTTCCCTACCTCCAATCTTCTGTACTACAGCTCAAGTGATAACCTTTAAAATATTCAGTTGTTCCCCCAGTGGCTAGAGAACCTTTTTAAAGCCCCAGAATCTTGCTTTGAAATATTACCCAGAAGCCCAATTTAATAAGGCAGAAACAAAGCTGTTAAAATACGTAGGTGAACTGGTGTATCTTCTGTTCAACCCCACTCTCCCGTCTTTGTGGCTGCTCAGGAGGCACCACCACAGAACCTCAGGTCTCCATGGTGGTTTGAAATGCATTTGCCTGCGCAGGACATGAAAAGAACTTCATAACCCAAGCACCATTGCTGCTACTGCCACCCCCTTGCAAATCCCATTTCTTGCTACTACCTATGTGTTCCCATGCCTCAGCTACCTGGAACAAGTAGTTCCCAAATTGGTTATCACGACTTAAAATAATAATAATAATAAACTTTTTATCATAGGGAATTACAAATACACATAAAAATCAAATAGAATATTATAATAAACCTCCATATACCCATAGCCCAGCTTCAGTGGTTATCAGCTCACAATATTATTTCATTTAATACCTCCCCCTCTACTCTTACCCCATACTACTTATAAGCAAATTCCTCATAACATTTCATCCATTAAAATTTCATCACATTGCTCACAGTGACAAGAAATTAATTATAACCCACAATATCACTGTCACATCTAAAAAATTAATAATTTCTTGGTAATATCAAGTATCCAAGTGTTCAAATTTCTAATTATCTCATATCATCTTTATATCAGGATCCAAATAAGACTCACGTATGAGATGAATTGATGACTTTCTTTTCACCTGTAGGTATCCTTTCATCTTTTTTCCTTTTTTATTAAATCGTTATATCATTACAACATAACTGTATAATGCTATCATTATAAATTGGGTCACTTGTTTTATAAATTCCCCCATTTTGCTAGTTGCATCCCCATGGTATAGTTTAACATTTCCTCTATCCTCTGTATTTCTTATAAAATAATAATTGGATCCAGAGATTTGATCAGATTCAGGACTTTTCTTTTTCAGAACCACTTTGGTGTCTGATTGGCTCCTTTTGTGACATTAGCAGCTGTTGATGCTCAATGCTCAAGATCTAGTTATTGAAGATTGCAAAGTGGTGATATTCTACTTTTATCACTCTGTCATTTATTAGATAAAATGTTCCTATAAAGAGAAACTTCCCCTCACCTACTAGGATACTCAGTGAACCATATTGCTTTTACATTTCTGTACTTTTGCATATCATTCCACCTGACCTGCATGACTTCACATCTTCTCCAATTTGTGGAATCTTAAATATCCTTTAAAACCAAACTAAATTATCGCCTCAGTGAAGCCTTGCCCTCCTTCCCAGCAGAGTTTACCCCTCTTATAATGCTAGAAAATTATCATTATAATAACGCTTATCTCATTAACTCAAATCTAATGCCTCCATCCCTGGGACTGCAACTCCTCAAAGACAGGAATGGCTTTGGTTATAAAATAGTTATTGAACATATATTTGCAGAATGAATAAAATACTAACGGAGTCAGGATTTGTTTAGAAAAGTAGTATCATTTAAGTGACATTATATAGAATGCAAGTTACAAAGCAACTGATTGGCAATGAGGTAACCATCACTGGAATGAGAATAGCAGAATTCAAGACACTCTACAAGAAGTAAAGATGAAGTCTGAGCGGAGTTACCAAGTGCCCATAGTCAGACATTAACCAGACCAAGAGAGGAGAGCTCAAAGCCTGTCCTCTCAAAAGTACAAAGACATAGTAAGAATTAAGTGGGCCCAGGGCCCTAGGAATTCCATCAATAGCAAGTCAGATGCAGCCTTCAACTGGCTGGCCAGGACTCAAAGTCAACTACATCCTACTTTCTGCTTCTGCACTCAGATCATGCCTGGAGATGGCAGACAGAGCAACTCTAATCTTCAAATGAAATCTAAGTAAAAAAGTCAAAACCTTCCATGTGTTCTGAGGAATGGAGAGGGTATGATGCTTAGCATCTCTGCCCAGGGGCACAGAGCAGTAGGAGGAGCTTATTCCCAAATCCTCTGAGGAGGTGGGGTGAGGACATTGATAAGTTGAACCATTGAGAAAGGGACGAGCAGAGGAGAGGTCTGCTCATTCTAATCACAGGATCGTGGGCGCTCAGTCTTCTGAAGAATTGAGCTGTTGGGTTCCATGTTAGCCCAGAAGCAGGAATGTGCCAGGATCTAAATAACATTATAGTAGACTTACAGAAGTAAACTGGCCAATCATGAGGAAAGCAAGGTAGACCTAGATGTAGTAGAAAGATGTCAAAAAAAAAAAAAAAAAGAAAAGAAAAAAGATGTCCATATTTTTATGGGAAAACACAAATTGTAGAATAATATGTATAGCATGCATACATTAATTTCATTAAAAAGAAGTATATGTCACAAAGCACATATAGAAAGGAATCTGGAAGAATGTGCAACAAATTGACAGTAGTTCTCCCTGAGGACTGATATGAAAGGGAGTGAAGAGATTTAGTTTCAATAATCTACTGTATTAAATTATGGGGGAGAAAAAAGCTATGTAAGCTTTTATCATTTAAACCAAGATTTATTTATTTTTTAAAGTATTTTACTTATTTGAGAGAACAAGCAGGGGGAGCTGTAGAGAAGCAAGCAACCTGCTGAGCAGGGAGCCTAATGCAGGATTCAACCCCAGGACCCTGGGATCAAGACCTGAGCCGAAGGCAGATGCCCGAGCCACCCAGGTGCCCCTAAACCAAGACTTTTTAAAAAATCAATGTATGTGGCAGGATGGGGTTAAGATATACGCTGCTGAATGTGCATGCCCTCTTGCAGAGGTAGAGAAGCCTGGTGGTGATGGGCTCTGCCAACAAAGGGCACCCATTCATTATCTCTTCTGTCACAGGTGGCTACCATGTACTCATCATATTCAGCACTTGCTATGCTCTGTGCTTGATGTTTTACTTGTACTATCTCATAGGTGGAGAACTACTCAGCAAGGACAAGTCTCCAGCTTGGTCCCATTTGACCCCTGAAAGCATGGGGTGATATGACAGGAAGTCTGTTGGAATCACAGTGAGCCACAGAGTAAGAACTATGGATGGAAAAGTAAAGGGAATGGATGTGCATTTCAAGTCAGTCCTGCCAGTTTTGCAAGATTCCTATCTGAGTGAGCTGGGAATCTCTGCTCTGCAGGAAAGACTTGCTACAAGGGCAACCTCCCATGAAGTGGCTTCCTTCTCGTAGTCACAGGATGAAAGATGGCTCTGCTGTATTGGCTATGCTCACCATTCTTAAAGTGACAAAATTCTGAGCAGGGGGACACTGAGCTAGAGATCTGGGATTTTTTTATTATTTTTTTTTTATTTAGGATAGTCACACAGAGAGAGAGAGAGGCAGAGACATAGGCAGAGGGAGAAGCAGGCTCCATGCACTGGGAGCCCGATGTGGGATTCGATCCCGGGTCTCCAGGATCGCGCCCTGGGCCAAAGGCAGGCGCCAAACCGCTGCGCCACCCAGGGATCCCGAGATCTGTGATTCTTGATAGGCTACCAGGTAGTGCAGGCCTGGAGTAGCAGCAACTAGAGTTATAGTGGAAGAGAAATGGAGAGGAAAGCAAAGAAAGAGAGGGATCAAGGGGCAAGAAAAAGAGGAGTAGGGAGATAAGACACAACAGGCAGGTACATGGATGAAAGTAGGAAGAATATGAGATATTCCCCATTTCGTCCAATTGATACAGTGGTCCTTCAGGATACTGAACCTTAGTTTTACACCAGAGGGAGGAAGAGTTAAAAAATTGAATCCAGGGATCCCTGGGTGGCGCAGAGGTTTGGCGCCTGCCTTTGGCCCAGGGCGCGATCCTGGAGACCCGGGATCGAATCCCACATCGGGCTCCCAGTGCATGGAGCCTGCTTCTCCCTCTGCCTATGTCTCTGCGCCTCTCTCTCTCTCTGTGACTATCATAAACAAATAAAAATTAAAAAAAAATTGAATCCATGCCCTCTAGGGTTCCAAAACGCCAGACCCTAGACTTCAAACCAAGATCCATATAAACACTAATGGAAGATCAGAAGAAAAACATATCCAAAGAAGGAACAGATCAAAGTAAACCATACTATTTGTTGTGAGTTACTTCTCTTTGCACTGGGAAACCATGCAGACCTTTTTTTTTTTTTTTTTTTAAGATTATTTGAGAGGGAGAGAGAATCCTCAAGAAGACTCCCCACTGAGCACAGAAGCTGATGGGGCTCCATCTCACAACCCTGAGGTCATGACCTGAGCTGAAACCAAGAGTCGGATGCTCAACAGACTGAGCCACCCAGGTGCCCCTGCAGGGTTCTTTGAAGAGAAAAGTGCTCTAAGCCAAGCAGTTCTCTAGTTTCAAGCCCCTAGTGATATCAAACATTCTCGGAAACAGACTCTCCAATCCTCTCTTGATACTTTTTTCTTTTCAGAATCTCCCTTCCCTTCCTAAATATTGATGTGACACCAGATTTGGAATCTAAACCCTCTGCTCTTCTCACACAAATACTCTTTGTGTTTAGATGCTTAGATGTTCTCACAGCTTAAAGTCTGACCTATAGGTTAACCTATACATCAATAGTTAATAATTCTGTATTGCATACTTGAACGTTGCCAGGAGGGTAGATCTTACAAGATCACAAGAAAAAAAAATTCAACTATGCTTGGTAATGGATATTAACTAGACTTACTGTGATGATCATTTTACAATGTGTACAAATATCGAATCATGATGTTAGACACCTAAAACTAACGTTTTGTGTCAACTATACCACACACACACACACAAAAAAAAAAAAATAGACCAAAACAAAGAAAAAACAAACCCCAAAACCATGGGATTTAGAATCCAACAAATCTGGTCAAAGTCTGACTTTTGCCACTGTATGTAACCAAATGCAAGTTACTTAACTGCTCTTAGATTTCATTTCTTCATTTGTAAGATGAAGATAATAAAAGTTGTAGTAAATATTAAACAATAATGTGTGTAAAGCCTTTAGCACAAAGGTTGGTCCCAAATATTTGCTATTACTATATATGTTCATGTCATTCCCCTTTTATGGGGTTGATAGAAAGATTAAGTGTCAATATATTAAAAAAATTCAACATCTCAGAAATAGTAAGCACTAAATACTAGCTATTATTGCCATCATTACAGAACAGACCTGAAATTGATAGAACTTTTGTCTCTACACTGTGGCCTAGTCCAAGCTACCATCTCTTGCTTAGAATCTTGCAGCTCCTTCTAACCAGTCATCTTGTCCTTTACCCTCCATACTATTATTCTCTATAGCTAGTGACCTGGTCACTTCACTACTTAAAACTCTTTGCTCTTAGGATAGTTTATCACAAGTGCCTTGGGAATAAGGATGTGTGGTCACTGCAACATCTCTATCACCAGCGTAGGACCTAGCATACAGCAAATACAGGTAGCTTTTTTTTTATTATTAAGGTTCTTTATTCATTTTCATAAAATCTTTGCCTTAAAAAGTAACAGTAAAAAATACACCAAGATACCTAGATAAAAGCACGGACTTCTTCCATCTAGTTACTACACTCATTTTTCTGTTTAATTCCTACACTGCTTGAATTTACTTTTAATTCCAGTTAACATATCAATTTCAGGTGTACAACAGTGACTTGACACTTTCATACATCATCCACTGCCCATCATGAGTATGCTCCTTAATTCCCATCATCTATTTCACTCATCCCCACACACATGGATTTTTTTTTTTAAGATTTTATTTATTTATTCATGAGAGACACAGGCAGAGAGAGAAGCAGGCTCCATGCAGGGAGCCCAATGCAGGACTCAATCCCGGGACTCCAGGATCATGCCCTGGGCTGAAGGTAGATGCTCAGCTGCTAAGCCACCCAGGCGTCCCTACATGAAGCTTTTTATTCATTCTTTTCCTTGAATCCCTTTGTATCTCATGGGTTCTATATGCATAGTAGGTCTTAAGGCTTCAGACATACAGAAAAACTGTAGTATCTCTTGTTCAGAGAAGTCTATGTGTCACAGGCACTACCGGCTTCAAGGGACATGTCTCCCTGGGCCTGTGACAAAGTAGTCTCTAAACACTTCATGTGAATTCTGCAAGGTTCATTCCTAAAGGTCCTCATGTCTAAAACAGGCCTGGGACCAAAGAGGCAGTAAGTATCCAGAGGGACTACTACTACTAGGTTTTCTTCAACCAGAGGACAGACATGTGCACCACTTGTCAGTTGGGCTGGATATGATAGCTGAGAAGAGTGCTCACACAGCTAAACATAGATTATATACACATATATGAAGAAGAGAGGTACCTGGTGTTTGAAACAATAATGCAGTAATAGTCTATATGCCCACAATGTTCTAAGTGCAATTACAGTATCTCATTTAATCTTCATAATGACCCTTGGGGGCACCTGGGTGGCTCAGTCAGTTGGGTATCTGCCTTCAGCTCAGGTCACAATCCTGGAGTCCCAGGATCAAGCCTCATATTAGGCTCACCACTTCATGGGGACTCTGCTTCTCCCTCTGCCCCTCACCTCGCTTGAGCTCTCTCAAATGCATGGATAAAATCTTAAAAAGACCCTACTGGTAGGTATTATTATTCCGATGTTACATATGATGAAAGACACCAAAAGCTTAAGAAACTTGTCCGAGGTCTCCCAGCCAAGTAGCAGAATAAGGACTTGAACTCAGGCAGTCTATCTCCAGAGCGTGAGTTTACTGCTTAGTTTTTTTATATATATTATCATTCTGAATCATCTCAAAAACCTATGAGCTAGATTTGAGACATTAACCCTAACAAAGAGAAAATAATGGATTAAAGATATAGGCACTTGAATGAGACATTATTAGCACATCTTTGTCTCCTATAAAATCTATGCATTCCATTGCAGAGGCACATGCTTTAAGTGGATCAGAAAAGAGAAAGAAATGTATATTACAAATATGTGTCAAAGAGATGTATCAACAATCCAAGATTTGAACATCCCTGAGTCTTAAAGCCCATCGTAGAGCCCAGGAAGTGATCCAAGACCCAGAGATGAGCTAGAAGAGCCGAGGGCTCCCCCTTGACCTCTTCTAATCCACAACTTGTAGTGCCCCCAAAAGGGTACTTCTCCTTCATGTTAGAGACAGCCTCCATCCTTAGCCTAGCCCTACTGAGTCAAGCCCTATTATGATAGGTTGAGGCCACTCAGGCAAGTTAAGAGCTTGTACTCATGGGATCAGCAACCAAGCCAACAAAATATAAAAATATTCCATCTTGGGATCCCTGGGTGGCGCAGCAGTTTAGCGCCTGCCTTTGGCCCAGGGCGTGATCCTGGAGACCTGGGATCGAATCCCACGTCAGGCTCCTGGTGCATGGAGCCTGCTTCTCCCTCTGCCTGTGTCTCTGCCTCTCTCTCTTTCTCTCTGTGACTATCATAAATAAAAAAAAATAAAATAAATTTTAAAAAAATATTCCATCTTGATCTTTTGTCTTTTAGGTCAGGCTGACCAACTCACATACCAGCCAGCAAATAATCTTCATTTAAGTTTTAACTTCACTTTAATGAATCTATTCTTTTTTCCCCTTCTTACACTTGACTCACTGCTCTTTCCCTGCACATATCTACTTCGTTGGCCACACACTATGCACCAGGTCAGTGAAATAGAGGTAGGCTCTTCACCTCCTAAGAAAGGTTTGGAATTTATATGGCTATCTCTATTCTTTAGTTATTTAGCTAATATGTATGGTTCCACACAAGTCTTGTATCTTTCCCCCTGAATATAAGAACGTAAAAATTAGTGCTGTCATCACCCCAACTGACATGCTAATGTTGCCCAGTATTTTCATTCCAGTCTATATCCCTCTCTCACAATTGCATACTGCTCTAAGGTAATGCTTTCTTTAACCAACATTTGCCAGTCTTTGTTTAGTGTCCTTCCTTGAATCTGGTTTGCCATTTGAGATCATTTTCCTTCTGCCTCAAGAACATCCTGTAGATTTTTCCTTTTTTGAGTGGCAAACCTTGCCTTTGTCAGAAAATGTTCTTAGTTAGCCCTCTTTCTTTAAAAAGTTTCACTAAGTGTCAATTTCCATGATAAGAGTTTTGTTCTCAGCAGGATAAATGGTAAGGATTCTGGCTTTTACTATTGATGCTGAGAAGCTACCCATCTGGGCTATTTTCTACAGATAGTTTGTTTTCACTCTAGTTGCTCAAGATTTTAAGTTTTCTGCATTTCACCCTGTCTCTAGGAATGAGTTGCTTTTTAAAATCTTGCTTGGAATTCATTGCGATTGCTAAACCTGAGGTCTCGTGACTTTCACCAAATCTGAAAATTTGATCAGCCATCCTATCTTTGGATATTGCCTCTTCCTTCCCACTGTTACTTCCTGGAGTTTCACATAATGTGCATTAAATTCTACTCTCTTGTCCCAACCTCAACAACATTGCTGTCTTCCATTCTTCTTTCTTTCTGTGGAATTCATTCTGGATAATTTGTTGAGAACAATCTTCTAATTCACTAGTAGCCCTTCAACTTCTCCAACCTATTCTTTGAGTTTTTCCTAATTGAAAACAGCTTTTTTCAAATCTGGATTGTGCTATTTTCAAACTTGTTTTAGTTTATAATCAAAACGTTATTTCATTACAATCTGTGTGACAATGCCAACATCTGAAGTATTTAAAGATCAGCTTCTGTGTCTTTTGGTCCATCCTTTTCACTCATGGGGCCTTATTTGTGTATCATCATTTTGAAGCAGGACTGCTCATTTACCTTAGGAGTTTCTCTATGGGAACTGCAGCCATTACAGGGATTGCATCTGCTTCTGGAAGTCACCTGGAGGCGTAACTAAGTACCACTTTAAATTCTCCACTTACAACTGTTTTGGACCACACAGGCAGTGTACAAAAACTTGGTACTGAAAACCCACAGAGGACCATCTTGTGGTTATGAATTCTAAGGGAAAATACTGTACTTCTTTTTCCTTCCATCTAGAACCATGGTTGAGACAAGTAAGCTCCTTGCTGCTCCCTTCTATACAGTTCATTTCTTGTTCACCTTGACACTGAGGGTATTCCAAGCCTTACCTGGAGTCACCTGCAAAACTTATTTCCCCACACACTGTAGAGTCACTAAAATAGATGCTTAAAGTTTGCTGAGCTTGGCAAAAACTCTGGGGAAAAGCGAGCTTTTAGCAATTGCTTAGTTCTTAGGATTCCAGTTTTCACTTCATTCTGAAGATCTGTAGATTCCTTATTTTTATGCTTGTTCATCAATGTGTTCATAAGTATTATTTATAAATGCATTTACCCAGCATCTTGTTTCTGCTGAAATGACAGTTCAGATGATCCACCACAATGCCAACAGAAGCCTGAACTAGTCCCAACTATACGTAGTACACTCTGCCCACCCTTGAGTCTGACAGAATTAGGTTGCAAAAAGATCCAGAGCCCAAAGTTTGCAAAAGACCAATGCTAGCCTTGCCTTAAAAGTGAAGGGAAAAAGGTGTGAAGAGCAGAGTAAGTGCCTGACACTTGATAAGTTCACCATGGATGACCCAGATTTTGTTTCCCTCAGGCGCAACCACCTTAGGGCATTCAGACTATGCCCATTAGCACCTGAGTTTGCTGCAGAAAGACAGTAAGATAATATTCCCTTCTGTATCCTCACTGGAAGTGGAAGAACCAGTCCTTTTCAACAACAGAGATGCATATGGAGAGAAATGTAGAACTTTTTCCTTAGCTAAAAATAAAGCATCACGCTTACAATAATGCTTATGGCTCTTAAAATTTCTACTAACAAGTATAAATTATAGCTCTTGACTCAAAACAGTTGTGGATAACTCGTCCTGGTCACTTCTAATGCAGAAAGACCAAAACGATTGTTCTCATGCTTTCCCTACCTCACTTCCTCCAGCTTTCTCTCCATCCGTGTCTACCTCTAAATTCCGGGTGGGTCATCTGAAGACCCATCTGTCTCACACTGTCAGACAACAGCAAAGTCAGGAAGTCATAGTCTTTTTTGTGAAAAAGACATTCCCTCCTATAAGGTCTTTTCTCTTTTTGTGCTTTCTTGAGGTAGACCATTTCTCAGGAGGGATTTGTTTCCAGACACACCTCCTCGGCTTTGGCCAATGGAGCCCCATGCTCCCCAGTTCGGGTACCCATTGTAGCTAGACAGTGACCTGTTGGTCAAAGTCAACAACTCCAGAAGATCCTCTCTGCACTACCGGGCCCCATATCAAGGACTAGCTTCACCTCTCAGCCACCTGGATGTTATCTACAGGGGATGATTTGTAAGAAGTCTCTCCTACCTACATACCAGCCTATCACTAATACCTCAAATTCAACAGTAAGCTCTTCATTCTTTTGAAATCAAGTTTTTTCTATGAATTCTCCCTTACTGTGTTTATCATCACACCCACCACGAAACTAGTAACAGTGCCAGTGGAGTTGGAGCCAGTCTTCCTAGACTTTAGGTTGAGGATAGAACCTTAAGCAAGTCATTAACTACATCAGGATCTCAACCTTCAATGAACTGACCACAGGTGTCAGAATAACCTACGTGACTTATCAAGATTTCAGTCGCCTCTATTCAATCAGCTTTTGGAAATGGAACATAGGAATCTGTGCTTTTCAAGCTTCCCAGGTAATTTTTTTTTTGCACTTGTTCAGATCCAGAAGGTGAAGTCTAATTGGTCTACTAAGTCTATCCATGAAAATACCAAGATGAATCTCTACTATACTATACTTCAGATAGAAAGACAAAATTGAGGGATCCCTGGGTGGTTCGGCAGTTTAGCGCCTGCCTTCAGCCCAGGGTGTGATCCTGCAGTCCCAGGATCAAGTCCCACATCGGGATCCCTGCACGGAGCCTGCTTCTCCCTCTGTGTCTCTGCCTCTCTGTCTCTCATGAATAAATAAGTAAAATCTTAAAAAAAAAAGGGGGGGGGGGCAGAAGAAGAAAGACAAGACAAAATTGAGAAAGGCTGGTTGGTCCTTAGCTCTTCCTGGAAGAGTTATTTCCAGTTTGTAACTATAGAGTTCAGCAAGAAAGAACAAGTGGTCAAGTGAAGTTGTAACTTTCAGCTGTCAGAAAGTATGTCACAGCAGGACCCATTACGGCTATTTCGCGAACATGTTCACAAAAAAAGCTTCACCGAGACAGAAAAGTGATGGAGCATCATCTATAACCACTTCCAGAAAACAACTCAAGCTCTAAAGGATCAAGGAGTACATTGAAAAATCTTGACAAAATCCACAGGATCCCTAAAGTTGGTGTTAGCAAGAGATACCAATACACTTCAAAAGCATTAATAATCAGTGTCAAGACACTTGAGAGATATAGGGACTTTACAAATCATTCTAACACCTCATTTTAGGTAGAGAGGAAAAATGTTTTTAAAAGACCATAAATCAGGGCGGCTGGCTGGCTCAGTCAGTAGACTAAGCAAGTCTTGATCTTGGGGTCATGAGTTTTAAGCCCCATGTTGGGTATAGAGCTTAAAAATAAATAAAAGACCACAGATTTTAGTCACATAGGATTCTCACAGGTTGTAAAGAGAAAGTGTCCGTTTCATTCTCTAACCCTAACATCCACAACAAAGAAGATGCTCAGTAGATATTTAATGAGATGAAACAAACGGACCCACCCAGGAAGAGGGGAGAAAAGGAAGATTTGTTTATAGCTCAATGTCAGTGGATATAAAGAATGTAACAGAAATAAAGGCTATTCACCAGTAACTTGGCTTTTCCCCAGTGATAGAAAACCATCTCAAGTGAAGCTACCAAACCTCTTTGGAAAGTAAACTGATTAGCTTTTTGGCTCTGTGCTTCATCCTTCTAGTCCAAAACTACAACTGTCACACATAAGCTTTAAAAGGGATCAGCTACCGTGCTTAGATTTACTGGTCTCACTAGCTCAAGAAAGTTTTCATACCCAAGACCTAGTTCAACAAAATTGAGACATGACCATCATCAGAAGCTATAGATTTTTAATCTAAAGATTGGGCATACAGCAAGCATTTTACATAAATTCTCGAGTTTTTTAAATTATATAACAGGAAATAGGGGCCCCAGAAAAATAAGTCTCTTTCCATAGGTCTTAATCCTTGGCCTCCGCAGTAAAAAACGATCCCTAGCAACTCAACAAGTGGTTGCTGCCCACCCACATATTTGGTAGGACACAAAAGCAGCTATAGGTCTGTCCCTTCTCTTATTAGAGGATTGCCAATAGCCTGAAAAGCAACACTGTGACCCAGTATTCAGTACTTATATACATGAGCCTTTTAATTCCACATTTTCATGTTTATTAGGAGAGCATTTGGAGTTGGTAGCTTCTAACCTTCTGGTCATAAATACTAAATGTTCCAGAGGGCCATGTATTGCAACGGGCTTTGTTCAACATTCGCTGGGTCAAATGTTGCAAAAGAATTCCAGTGACTAAGAATGTCATCAATTCCTTATACTTTAGTTTCCTATCTCTAAGTTAGCAACAAGCTTCCCATACTCAGCCACATTTAATTTTTAAGAATCTTCAGAGGAAAAATGTTTCATATGTAATTAAAAAGAGTGTTGCTTCGTAAGAGTTGGAATTGAGCTCAAAATAAATCGATCCCGGTAAAACCCCCTTCTGGCTGCTCTGGAGAGGACACGGATACACATGAGGAAGTAACCAAGATGAAAGGAGGGAAAAGATACAGCTTAAAGTGAAGAAATGACACAGACCCCCCACATACACACTTTAAAAACTTTATTTATATAAAAAACTCATTTGTTTTTAAAAGCATTAACAAGAGAGAAAGAAAAAACAGGAAAGGTATGGAGCAGAAGACATGCCCCTTAGTAGTATTCGGTGGGGAGGTGGGATTTTTGGTTCTCTGGAATTGAATGTTTAGTGTTTTTATAAACAAAAAAGAAAAAAAAAATAGTTAAAGGTCCCCAAAAGCCCATGGCTGTTCTATTACCCACACCCCACCAAGAAAAAGAGCACCAGGAAAAGAGCAGAAGAGGACAAAGAGAAACCAAGAGTGGAGCCAGGTCCAGATGGGGGCAATTTCCCCTGTGCAGTATGTTCTTAGAGTCAAAGAGGGGAAAAGGCTCCTTTTTGCCAGAAAAGGAGTGGGAAGATATGGGGGAGAGGGTAAATAAGGGATTTTAATGCATAGGGAAAGGGAAGGGGATGGTGGGTTGTGCACTTTTCTCCTACCCCGTAGCCTCAATATATCAGGGGAGGGGGAGAGAGAAGGATAAAGATTTCCAGTTGCATTGAACAGAGCTTTTAGATTAAGGGGAGGAGTAAAAGGCAAATAAGGAAAAGGGTTTTTAAAAAAAAAAAAAAAGTCAACCAGCACAGCAGCTGATTCCTCTAGCCCAACCCACTAATAAACACTAAACTGAAAGGAGGAGGTACTGGGGGGTGGGGGAAAGGGGGTCTGGGAGGGAGGGCAGAGATGCAACTTCTCTCCAGCCCCTTCAGAGATGATGGTGATAAAATTCTGGGCAGCTAAGGAATAAGAGTCGCACCACTCACTCCTCCCATATTTTGAGATTCATCAGAACAGGATTTTTGCAAAATCCCAACCATACTATTGAGCAAAAGCTGAATGGCTGAAATCAGAGGCTCTACCAACTCCCAATGGAGAATCTGAGGTTCTCTAGGTCACCTCTCCTTTCTGCTATTTAGGGCCAATAGTGGGTAAGAAAGCAACAAAATATAATTTGCAAAATCATGAAAATGAGAGCACAGAGGCAAAGAAAGGCACATGGAAGGGAAGGAGGAGATGCACCCCAGGCCAAAGGCACAAAGAAGAGGCAAATCCAGGGGCGATCTCCACCTTTTATGGGTAAAGGGGGCAGGAGTATGTACATCAAGTCCTTTTGTCAGCCAACCAATCCAGGGGAGAGGCAGGGGAGGGGCAGGGCTATCAGGGTAGAAAAAGGAGACATAAGGGCAGGGGGAAGCCAGCTTCAAAGCTTCCTGCCAGTTTCAGACTGATTCATATACATTCCTACTAGCTCCTCCTAGAGCTTCTTCTCCTCCCCAGAAGACATCTTTCTGCTCCTTCTCACCCAAAAAGTCTTCCTTGACACATTCTCCTCTTTCTACAGCCTCTTGCAAATGGCCCGGCCAAGTCAGCAGACATTATCACAGGATGGGAGAGGAAGATTAAGGACAGCCTCAATAAGGGGCAATGGCAGCAGCCCAGGGTTGGCATGAGGCTTGGAGAAGAGATGGAGTCTGTAGGTCCATGATGGTCCCTGCCCTGGAGATGAGGAGAGCAAGGTTTCTTAATCTCAGTTCTAGGAGACCTTCACTTACTCAAAGGCCTTTGCCAGGTGGAATGTGCTAATGTTGCCAGCCTTCTTTGATTCAAAAATAGTCATCAGGGAAAAGGGAAGAACTCACACTTCCCATTCTCCAAAAAAATAAAAGTCCCTTCCCCACCAGGAAAGAAAAATCCTGATTAAGAATCATCAGTATATCAGAGTGCTGGACACTGCATATACAGCATGTAACTTCCAATTCTTCCCATGGCTTCCAGTGAGGACTCCCATTCTCTCCCTCCCTCCATACAAGGCCAAGAGTTCCAGGGAGAACTGGCAAAAAGAGCTAATCTGCAGCAGTTTCTCGAGATACGCATATAACTGAGTCAGGCTTCTTGGGAGTGGAGGGGATCTGGAGAGGGGAAGAGGGACAATTAAGCTTCACTGGAAGAAGTTAGGAGTTGGTGGAAAGAAGGCGGCCACTTAGGGCTGTAAGGGCAGGAGGCAGCCTGGCAGTTGGCACAATAGTCCAGCGAAGAAAGGGAAAAATCATCAGTCCATTTCACCACCAAAAAATAAAAGTACATATATTATAAGCCCAGATGTAGCGGAGATAGTGGTGCTAAATCTTCTGCTGTAGGGAAAAAAGAGAAAGAAACATTAACAGGGTTGGGAATGAGGAGAACCAAAAGACAGCTGAGCAAATCTGAAGGGAGAAAAGTAGCACATAATGGAGAATCAGATCACCAGAGGCATGGCCCAGCCTCATAAGAGGCAATAATCACAGAAGCAGCACCCCCAAGCTCCACGTGGCTGAGACTAGGGTCTCTGGCCTGATCAGATCAGCATGATTGGCAAACTGCTGGCACACAGGGGTCTCCTTCCTCAAGGACCATCTTGGGGGTGGCTGGAGGACATACCATGGAGGGGTTAGACACTTGGTCCCCCTCATCATCCAAAACCAACACATCCAACTCTTCCTCCAGAGATTCCTGCCCCTCGTCCTGCTGTGAACACATGCAATTTGTTAGTATGAGAATAAGGAAATAGAAACCTTGTGAGTGTGTGCCAGATCTAAGAAAAAATCCCAACTGGTCAACTCAAACGAAACAAGAGATAGTAAGAAAAGGGCAAGATATTCAAGAAAAGGCAGGGACAGGAAGAAAGTAATGTATGAGAATAGATAAATTAGCATCAGTCACATGAGTAACACATTTATGGTCTTCCTTCCCCTAACCTAACCTAACCACTGCAGATTTCTGACCCAAGAAATCCCAACATGAGTCAAAACTCCTACTTTACCTGAAAATCCCTACCAGAAAGGGATACTCTTTCACTAGGTACTTTTTTCCTATTTCACAAAACATGCAGCTTTCAAAAAAGAACTAGCCTTAGAAGGACAACAGTATATAAAAGAGAATTTACCATCAGGGGTGTTCCCTTCAATGGCTCCATTTCACCTAGATCTCCGGATCGATCCAGTGTTCTGTTGTGGTCCCCTCTCTCATTCAGTGTGGAATAGTTGTTATCTAGAGGAAGAAAAGTACAAGAAACAGGATATTCCCTCTGGTGTACAATATATATTAAGCAGAGATGTGTGAATTAGGCACCCCTGTTGGGAAGTGAACTTTGTCAAATGCTCCAAAAAGGCATTAAGGTCTGGTCCTTGACTTAAGGTCCCGGACTTAAAAAGAACTTGTAGGACACATGATAATAAAGCTAAACAGAAGCGAGCTGTCTATAAATGGTATTGGAATTAAGAGGAGAGAGAGTGAGGTGCACTGCCAACGGTCAGGAAGGACCTAACAAAGAAGACAGGACTTAGTTAAGCCTTAGGGATGAAGAAAATTTAGCAAAGCAAAGAGGAAAGGCATTCCAGTTAGGAGGTATTACCGGAGCAAAACCAAAAAAGTATAAAGAGACAAAATAGCAAATTAGACCAGGGAGGGCTCAAACAGAGTACAAGGGAGAAAGAGGGAGAGGGAGCCTGGGGCCAGCCAGTGAAAGGCTTTAACAGTTTAAGGACCCACACTTGATTCTGTAGTAAGTGGGGGTGGGAGTGGGGGTTGGAGAATGAAGATTTTTTTTTTTTTAACCTCTGAGTAGGTAGGAATGTGGAAGAAAGTAGGTGGATCAAGTTTCACTAACTCTCCTCACATTCTCACAAATGGAAATGTCCAGCCAATGAATGCTCTTTCAGGATGGTAAATGGTGAAGGTGCTAGAAAAAAAAAAAACTTCAAGGCCAGGCAGTTCTCATCTCAGTGAAAAATCACTCCATCCTCAGGCAGGAATTAATCACCTACCTAAAGATTTTGTGTTTGATCCCATACTGCTCATCTGAATTTCTTCCCGATCAGGTTTCTTATCTATACGAAGTCAGAAAGTTATCCACGTCAAAAACCAACTCTTCAAACTCTATGCTCATCATAAAAATGCTCTCTGGTCGGTCCTCCCTCCCTCTCGTCAAATTTTTACTGAGTACCCACCATGTGCCAGATAGTAGACAAAGCCCTCATGGAACTGAAAGAGATCCCTTTCCAAAGGACTCCTAACATAAGAAATCATTCACTCTAAGCCAGCAATTGTCAAATTATTTGGTCTCCAGACCCCTTTACACTCTTAAAAATTAAGATCCAAAAAGCATCCATTGGTGTCGGTCATATGTATTACCATTTGTACTGGAAATTTTAGATATTTATTTCACTTAAAAGTAACAACTATGCACAGCCTGGGTGGCTCAGTGGTTTAGCGCCACCTTCGGCTCTGGGCGGGATCCTAGACCAGGATCCCGTCCCGCATCGGGCTCCCTGCGTGTAGCCTGCTTCTCCCTCTGCCTGTGTCTCTGCCTCTCTCTCTCTGTGTCTCTCATGAGTAAATAAATAAAATCTAAAAAAAAAAAAAAAAAAAAAAGTAACAATTACCTATTCCATGTTAACTTTTAAACACTTAAAAAGCACGGGTTTTTTTTAAATAACATTTTTGCACATCTCTTTAAGGTTTGGCTTAATAGAAGATAGCTGGATTCTCATATCAGCTTTTGCATTCAATCTGTTGTGATGTAATTTTAGTTAAGGTTTATAAGAAAATCCAACTTCCAGATAAAATGTTAGAACAAGGAGAATTTTAATAATCTTTTCAGATAACTGGATGTTCCTTGATAGTATCCTAACACTCAACAAGTACAGCTCCTCTAAGGTTAGCAACTATATGGAACCTGAATCCAAATGAACGATCTCTTCATACTTTGTTAAATTAAAAGACACTGGTCCACCTTGCACTTTGAATAGGTCAATTACTTATGCATGATTCTGAAACATCACGCATTGGTCACTTGAAAAATACTGGTTCACAGAGTAATGCAGATCTTCTAAATGTTAACACATTTCATTATGCAACATCAAAAAAAAAATCGCATTCATTACCATCACCACAGATTTCATTAAAAAGTCTTTTAAGTACTGGGGTGTTACCAGACTCATAATGGCAGGTACAGGTTTGTCAAAATTATCATTTTCACTTGAAAATTCAGGTAACAAGTATGGTCACTTATTTTTCCTCAAAGTGACAAGCTCATGGCATTCATTTTTGAGAAAATATCTAGCAAATATTCAAGCCTGAATAGCTGTAGTTGGTCATCCTTTTTTTCAAGGCAAAATGCCATTCCATAAAAAGAGTGGCTAGTCCACTTAGAAACTCCAACTATGGCACTAGTGTTTCTCCTCAGGTCAACCACTATGCTTTGTATGCAGCACAGGATATTTCAAGATGTGTACTCAAGGTTACAAACAATAAAATTAATTTTTACAGCTCCATCAAGTACATTTTTTTTTAATATTTTACTTATTTATTCATGAGAGAGAGAGAGAGAGAGAGGCAGAGACACAGGCAGAGGGAGAAGCAGGCTCCTTGCAGGGAGCCTGACGTGGGATCCCAGGTCTCTAGGATCCTGCCCTGGGCTGAAGGCGGCACTAAACCGCTGAGCCACTGGGGCTGCCCCATCAAGTACATTCTTAAGTGAAATTTACTCCTTTTTAAATTGTGAGTCCATGGCAATAGACTACAATGACTGGTTTGGTTTGATGTCCCTGCCAGGGCTGCCACAACAAGCACCAGAGTGTGCATCACCAAGGCTTTTGTACAATCGGCCTAAATGTCGATAGACATAGGAATCCTCACACCACATTTCAAGAGCCCTGACTAAGGCAAAAGCCAAGTGTCCTCAAGATAACAAGAGTTACAATATACACTTCCATGAAAAAGAAAACTTTTCCTAAAACAAAATACGTAATTCATATTTTGGGGAGAAAATGTATTTGCTCACATGCCAGAAGTGTGTAAAAGATAGAACCAGGCAGCCGGGGTGGCTCAGCAGTTTAGCGCCACCTCCAGCCCAGGGTGTGATCCTGGAGACCAGGGATCGAGTCCCACATCAGGCTCCCTGCATGGAGCCTGCTTCTCCTTCTGCCTGTGCTGTGCCTCTCTCTCTGTTTCTTTATTTATGAATAAATAAATAAAATCTTAAAAAAAAAAAAGATAAAACCACAAAGAGCAGCGGTTATCTCTGGGTAATAACAGAAGTGGTTTTGTTGGGATGCCTGATGGCTCAGTGGTTGAGCATCTGCCTTTGGCTCAGGTCATGATACTGCGGCCCTGGGCTGAGTCCTGCATCGGGATCCCTGCAGGAAGCCTGCCTCTCCCTCTGCCTATCTCTGCCTCTCTGTGTCTCTCATAAATAAATAAATAAAATCTTTAAAAAAAAAAATAGAAGTGGTTTTGTTGTTATTTTTCTAGTTGTCTGCATTTTCTAATTTCTCAACAGCCCGTATGTTACTTGACATTACATGGAAATTTAAAAAGCAAAAAATAATCATTAGGTGACATACACATGTATCAAGTCATTTGTGTTGTACCTTACACATGTACAATGATAGATGTCAGTTCTCTCTCAAAGAGAGGATATGGAGAGATGAGGGTTTACTGTCCTGTCATTGTAAGTCTGCAAGGAAGGACAGAGGATCCCACCCAGGCTCCTGCTTTTGTTTCATTTTCTAATGCTCAAACCTAGCCGCTTCTGTTGTAAAATCCCCAAGTATTATTACCCTTTACCAAAATATTAGCTCATTCAATAATAAATTTATATTCTATTCCTTAGGTAGCCCACGCACTAAAGAACAGCAGAAGTGGAGTAAAAGCAGAAGGGTGAGCCCCCTAGATACTGCACCTGTTTTCTGGTTCCGGTCAATGAGAGGGAGAGTGGTGTCGTCATACGAATGACTGCTCTGGCTTCGAGAAGCATTTAGATTTACCTGGAGGCAAACAAAATGCAACAATGTCACAGACCACTGAATTCACCCCCATCTTATTCCCCAGTGGGCAGACCTTCAGGTCCCTATTCCCAAACACAACTCTCACCAAAAGGTAATTCATATGGGTTAAATAAATACCTATACAGCGAAACAAACTAGGATGTTACAGCTTCTGTTTATGTTCCTAAAGAGAAGACAACAGAGAAGGTGACTTCCTTCAAGGAGCTGTGGCAGATTTGGGGAAAAGTCAAAAAGACCACGTTCCTTCGTCATGACCAGCACAGACAGCATGCTGTGATACAGAGGAAGGCCACGGCTGTTTGGGCAGCAAATGAAGCATACAGGCACTACTCCTTTCGGGAGGAGGAGTAAACCAAATTATTTCCTCACTAACTAAGACTTGGGATAAAGTAGGACTTAACATGACAGTGAAGCACAAGAAACCAAAGACAAAAGTGGTACATGAGACCCATGTCAAAAGTACGCGCCTCAGGCTCCAGAGCTACGCTACCTGGAAGTCTGATTTCTTCCATCCTTCTTTTTCCAATGGCTTCCGTAGTTCCTTATAGCCCCAGATCGTCTGTAATACAAGTGCTGCTGCTCGGACTTCTTTTTCTGAACGGTTCCTTTTGAGGAAAGTAATATCAGATGGAATTTGGACATTAAGACCAGGGAAGAAGCTAACAACCTGTACTCTCTAATGTAATGTAACAACAGAAATGCCAAAATAGGCAAGACCAAGTATTCATCAAGTTCTGTATTCTGTCCCCAACAGTGATGCACAAAAAAATGTCTGATAGAAAAGGGGGTTATCAACTGATAGCTCAACATTAAGACAAAGAACAGCAGTATCTCTTCATACTTCACATATAAATAAGGGACAATAAGCTTAGAAAGCAAAGGGAGTGCTCCTTTCCAGCAGCAACCCTATCACACTCAAACTCTTCCAGTTGTTGTTTTAAGTGCTAAACTCACCCTGATTTGTTGATCAACACCAGCTTCTCAATGCCCTGTGTCTCTCGAAGCTTTTTGGCAGCCTCCAGGTTCTCAGCAATAACCTCGTTGATGGTGTTCAAGAGAGAGACCACAGTGTCCTCAGAGAAATTCTGGGAAGAGCTCTGCTGCCCTCCTGGCAGATTCTTTACCAAGTTGGGAATAGCATGTTTACCTACAGCATTAAGACGAAAGGAATTGTGCAGGGAGAACAAGCCAAGTCCAGCTATGAGGAGCCTAACACTATACTTAATTACACTCATCATATATAGTGCCAGTCCTGTCCATAGGAATCAACTTCATTCTACTACAGACTATTATATTGGAAGATATGATCAGTGGGAATGTGTGGAAGTGTTAACAATGCCTACTAACAAAGGATGTGCTTTAAATAAAGAGTTGCCTCTGTTCTGTTTTTGAAGAGTCAACACTTCTTGTCTTTCTAAGAACCGTTAAACTAGAACCCTCAGATCGCAAACTACGGAGGGCTAGCTAAAATTCCACCTCTGTCATTTCAATAATAAACGATTCAACATCTGCCGGATGAGAGGCTTTGTACTAGATGCTGAACTAATGGTTCACATCCAACTCCTTACCAATGAGTTCTTTGTTGCGAGCATCCACGGCCAGATTTCTCAGTGCTCCAGATGCAGCTTTCACTACCCGCTCGTGTTCATTGGTCAGGAGGTCAGCGATGGCAGAAAGAGCCTTCTCTTGACGCAGAGCAGAGCGAATGTATCGGCCATACTAGAAGTAACATGTTGAAAGAGATAGAACAGATTACAAATGGCGGCAAACTAGTCAGCTGAGTCCTCTCACCTCTAAATCCATGTTCAAAAAGGTACTCACCGTCCAGCGCCCAGCACACAAGTTCTGGATGGCTCCAGCTGAGGCTTCTAGGATGGCAGGAGTCTTGCTCTCTTTGAGGAGTGAGATGTATATCCGAACTACCTCTGGCTGAAATAAAAGCTCATAGCCTGCACAAGAAAGGGCAGGAAAGCAGAAGAAGCTAGTCAGTACCTATGCACCAGGCTCTGGCTGGTTGAAGTCCAGCCTCAGTACTCTGGATTGATGGATTTATGCTCCTATACCACTAGACTCCCTATACTCTCCCACCCACCCAACAGCCAACTCAGAGGCTTGAGTCCATGCCTTCTTAAGAATAATTCATCCATGGTAGAAGAACAGACATCAACTTATTATGTGCAACTCCTCTGTCTCCTTCCTCCTTGCCTCTTCCCTTCCACAGTTTACTTTGGCCTTGGCACTTGGAGGATTCATTTGCCCACTGATAGCACTCAGGGTCACAGATTCCTCATCTCAAATTAATTGCTTCTAACTTACCTGAGTCATTCTGCTCACCTTTACTATGACTAAGTATAAGGGGCCTATCCTAGATTTAATAATATATAAAAATTTTTATATCCATGAAAAGCTGTGAATTTTAAGCCCACTGTATTGATAAATATAAACACCCAAACTGTGAGAAAGAGGCTTCTTATAACAGGTGATGATTAAGTCCTAAGTACTATAGTGGTTACTTAAGGCACCTAACGTTTCTAGCCTCACATACCATTGGGACCTTACTCATCTTCCAATAATCTGAAAAGTTTCCATAACAAGCCATCCTTCACAAGTTACTGCTACAATACGTTTCCCAATGCTTCACCATCACTCCACATCCAGAGTTGAAGGAACAAGAACAATGATCATATTGCACAGCCTACTGCTAGGCTACCTGACACTTATTTGTGTATGTAAGAGACCCTGGAGACTAAAAAGAAAAAGACAACCTACCTCGAGCTGGACTAGTTCTTTTAGGGAAATCCACTGTATCATTCGCTGGATCCTCTGTGGGTTTTTTCCCTTTGGAAATTAAAAAAAGGAGAGAGGGGTAAAAAGTTTGAGAAAGAGTCCATGTGGTGCACTTTTATTCTTCAGTCAAAATATTTTTGATCAGAGATGCATCAAGAGGGGGGAAAAAAAAACACCAAAACCAAAAACCAAAAAACCAAGCCCCACCCCCGTCCCTACAGGGGGCTGCACAGAAACAAGGACAGAAAACAGGCAGCAGACAAGTAAGACAAGGATAAGCACCGTGGTTGCTGTTGTCCTGAGTTCTGATCACTGGGACTGCTGCCCAGGAATAGCATGCCAGGAGCCACTAGCTCCAAAGAGCTGAACTTGTTTCCATGGTCCTCCTCAACTGAATTTTCCTACATGCATCCACAGGGAAGGGTTAGGAAATACTAGGGAAGCTAAAACCAAAGCATGCAAATTAGAAGTAGGGAAGCACCTTCAATGACTCCACTCACCTCTGGAGAACCACTCATCTTCCAGTGCGTCACCCAAGGTGGAAAGCAGAGAGAAAGGAAGGAAGAAAAATGCAGGAGAGAGGTGTCAACATGATCACGGGCAAATAAGCAGGAAAGCAGAGAGGAAAAGAAAAACACAGGAAACACAAAGGAGGAATGGGGGAGAAGGCCCCATATTAGTTGAATTCTCATCCTTACTGCCCCCAAACTGATACCAGTACCACCACCACCACCACCATTATCACTGCACACGACACAGGGAAGCAGCTGCAGAGCAAGGAGATATCCTTGACTAGGAGGACTCATGTATCACTCAGCAAGTATTTTGTACCTAAAGCTAAAAGTGTTCCTTCCCCTTCCTGTCCTACCACTAAAGAGCAAGGGACAATGACCCAAGACTCACCTTTGCCTTTCTTGGCCCCAAAGCAACTGGCAGCATGTGGCCCAGTATTGTTGGCAACACTGGGAGGTGCCTCTTGGTAACGCTCTGCCTGTGGGATCTCCCGGTGCACTTGATAGGACAGATTTCGAAGAAGGCAAACACAGTTCTCCACAAGCTTGACAACACAAGAGGAAGGGCTCGGTGAATGAGGAGAACATCTATCGTGATTTCCCCACAAGTACAGATTTCCGTGATTCAAGAATTAATATACTGATCCCCAAAAGCATAGCCTAATCCGTCATCTCTCACAAAGCCTCTTAAGTGCACCAAGCTTCTCAAAATCCTTGCAGCCTCAGGCTAATGGAAGGCTTCTGCCACCATTTGTGTGTGACACAAAACAGGGTCACCCTTTTTTCCTACTTAGAAAAATATATAACCTTGGAAATACAGCTAAACAGCCTTAAAATAGATGACATAGGTGACGGAAATGCTAGAGAAAACGGTTTTCTTCTAAGGTGAACATCTACTTTAGGCAGGGGGGCTGGTACGCATGGATACCTAATGTCATTTGAAAGCCTGAGCTGGGGAGGTCTGCGCTACAGGTACCTTAAGGGTTGCTATGAATGGAATTCACTCAGCCATTAACTTACCTTGCTGTCTGAATCCTTCTGCCCAATCTCAGCCTGAACAATGAAAATGAGGGCATCCACTAAACCATCACACTCCCGAAGTTTCCGGCGAGCTTCACTCCTCTCTGAGCTGACATTCCTGAAGGGGAAGGGAGAGGCTTCAAGATGACTCAGATCTAGAAATCCTCCTTTAATATCTTCAACATTACAAACCTCCTCCATACCTTTTCTTTTTACTATAACAATTAGTGAATACTTGTTATAAGCAAGGCACTGTAGGTCAGAGAAAGCTGAGTAAGACATTCCCCACTTTCAGACATTTATAACAAGGCCGCAGGGGGTGGGGGACTAGGGAGGGTCTAAGTAAAGTATACCAACAATACTTTAAGATCACATAGATACTTCCTGCACAGAAGTACAAATGAAGAATGGGGCAGAGCATACGGGGTATTCCAGAGAAAGACTACACTGCAACATTTATAGGATAGAAAAAGAAATCAGGAAAACTTTCCTAAATAAAGGCAATTTTGAATTTAGCCTCATAAGATAAATAAGGAGAGGCACCTGGGTGGCTCAGTTGATAGAGCATGTGACTCTTGATCTCAGGGTTTTTTTTTGTTTGTTTTTTTTTAATTTTTATTTATTTATGATAGGCACACAGTGAGAGAGAGAGAGGCAGAGACACAGGCAGAGGGAGAAGCAGGCTCCATGCACCGGGAGCCCGACGTGGGATTCGATCCCGGGTCTCCAGGATCGCGCCCTGGGCCAAAGGCAGGCGCTAAACCGCTGCGCCACCCAGGGATCCCTGATCTCAGGGTTTTAAGTTCAAGCCCGTTGGGTGGAGATTACTTAAAATCTTAAAAAAAAAAAAAAAAAAAAAAAAAGACAAAGAAACAAGGGCACTGTGGCCTGAGGGAAGAACACAACTTCCTCCCTCTCCATTCTAGGACTTTGTACTCCTTTTGTTGCATTTATTGCAGCTTTACTCAAAATACAGGTCACTGAGGACAGGGACACAGACACACACAAGCTCGGGACTAAGACAACTAACTGCCTTCCACGTGGTAGATATTGAACAAATGTTTACAAAATCAAATGAACAAAGTCAAAGAGACACAGAAGTGAGGATGTGTAGGGGAACAAGTAAACTGACATATCAAAAGTATGTGGCACACAAGCAAGTAGTAACAAAGGTAGAAAGACAGGCTGGAATCATAGTGTGCAATATAGATAGGAATGGAAGCTGAATGACAGGCTAAAGAATTAAAAAAGAATTTCTTTTTTAAATTTAAATTAGTCCTCAAAAATTCAATCTTCATATTCTCGAAGCCCTTATGTTACCTAAGACAGCCAGCTGTGTTGGTGAGCACTGACTCCCATTCAATATGGCGTGGCTTACAATCTTCATTAGGTTCCCGCTCCCAACCAGAATGTGGGATGATCACTTCATCCGTCAACGCATGCAATGCATGGTCCACAATCTCCATTTTGATTGAGTCATGGGATGAGAGATTCCACAGGGTTCCTGGCAGAGACAACTCATCAGATACTTCAACACCCAAGACAGTATGTTTTAAGAATACCAAAGAGAATCCCCTATTCCATCATTTCTCAGTCTTCCCCAATGACCAAATACCTTGTAATGATATTCAAAGCTTTTGTTTGTGACCCATAAGAAATATACATTATGGCTCAACATATACATACATACATGTATATCAAGAAATAAAGTTTCATAAAATACTTTCTATAAGCAACGCTCTCTGGGTTATCTATACCAGAGTTTCTCAAACTCAGCATGGCTGACCTTTTGGGCCAGATATTTCTTTATTGTGGGAAGCTGACCTGTCCATTGTTAGATGTTTAGCAATATCTGTGGCCTTTATTCATTATATACCAGTAGCACTCCCTCCCCTTAACCCAAGTAATGACAATCCAAACCATCTCCAGACATTGCAAATGTCCCCTGGCAGGCAAGATCAGTCCTCGTTGAGAATTAATAATCTATACCACTTCTCGTTCTTGCTTTGTCTTGAAATGCTGATCGGGATCCACAAATGTGTTCAATACATACTAATGGATCACAACCCACAATATGAAAAACAACTCTTCTAAAAGCAAGGACCACAAGCTCAAGTGTCTACACGTGCCAGGCAGGTAAGTCAGGATAAACAGATATTTAAAAGAAATGACAAAAGAGTGAAAAAAGGGCAAAAGACTCCCAGCTTCAGCATTTGGGAGACAACTTGCTATATGGCAGTAGTTGGCTAAAGATAACGAAGTATGTTCAGGATTATTGCAAACCAGAGAGCACACATAACAGCTCAAACCTTTGCTACTGTCAGGTAGCAAAACTGATCCACTGTTGCCAGTTCTCACACTTTAATAAAAGCCAGCATCTGGAATTTTAAGTGAAATCTTCTGAATCTTAAACATCAGCAATCAATTCTTTAAAATTGTGAAAACCTTATGTGATCCAAACAAATCAGTGAGATAGCTCTGCCCAAAGATCACCAGTTCACAACCTTGAGTCAAAAGTAAAAGGACCAGAAGTCCTTCTGGCTCTCAACACCTCTAGGGGTCACGGTAACCCCAACCCAGCAGCTGCCCTTGTGCCAGTAACTCACCGGTGATGACTTCAGTGAGGTCCATATCCCGAGCCTTTCGGAGCAATCGCACAAGGGCAGGAACACCATCACAGTTTTTTATGGCAATCTTGTTATCCTGGTCACGCCCAAAAGAGATATTCTTGAGAGCTCCACATGCTCCAAGGTGCACTTCCTTTTTAGGGTGGTCTAACAATCCCACCAGTACTGGGATCCCCTTGAGCTTCCGAACATCAGTCTTCACCTTGTCATTGCGATAGCACAAATGCTGCAGGTATGCAGCTGCGTTAGACTTGACGGCATCCAAGCGGAACCCTAACATGGCTATCACCTCAGGCAGCTCTGGCTGTCTCCAGTTAGGGGGTGGAGGCCCCCCCTTGCGCAGGCTATCCAAGCTTGCTAAACTTCCCCGTTCGTGCTGGGCCAGAGGAGCCCAATAGTACTGGTCCGAAGGCACCTCCTCACCAATCATGTCTTCATAGCTCCTGTAGTGTTGAAGGAACCGAGGGGAAAAGAAGAATACATCAAGTTGTCTAGTCTGGTTTCCTGGGGAGCTCCTATGACCCCTTACCTCCAAGGCAGGAGTAACTTCAGCTCTAGTACACTACATCTTACCTCTCCTTTGCATAAATGATATACTGATCAATTTTTCTTAAGGAGATAAGGGAACAATTTCAAAGGCATCTGCAGTTAGATTAAAAATACCTTTTTTCCTGTCAAGTTTACTAGTTCAGAGAATAATTAGCATTCAGAGATGTTAAAACAGAATTCACAAAAACAGAATCAAATCCTGACTTAAATGATACCTGACAGCTAAGCGCTCTGGATAGAGACTGAAATAAACCCTCAGATGACAGAGTTAAACCCAAGAAGTCAGCAAACAATGTCTGAGAACAGTTCTTACAAGACTTCAGCTAAACAGGAAATGAGGCATTTACACATAGGAAACAGCTGCTGGGATTAGACCCTTAAACACAATTCTTATTTAAAGCCTCTCCTTATCTTATTTTGGAAATTATAAAAGAGGAGGTGAAAAGAGTAGAAATAGTATAGGCCTTCTTGCTATATCGTAGGGAAACCTGGCTTTGGTATAAGCTTGAACATTAATTTTCACAGTTCATCCCAAAGTCATCTCTGACACTCAACAAATGTGTTCAAGATATGGTTCCTAGCCTCCAATTTCTAAAAACAATACCTCGGATTCTGTCAAAACAGAGGCTACTGAGCACCCCAGCACTTGAGATACCCGACTAAGAAAGAGAACAAGAAACAAAGCAATGGAAGGCTTAGAGAAAGTCTCACCGAAGAAAATTCTTCCTATTTCAGTACTACCAGCAACCACTAGAGGGTGAATCTGTCACACTATTATTTATTCATAACCACCAGGAAGGAAGAGACCCATTATCTGCGAGCTCATCTCACCCTCTGGCTCCCATAGGAGAGGAGAATCTATTGTGTGGAACTCTCCAAATAAGCCTGTTGTTTGTTCCACAAAACCCCTCCCACAGTCACCAAAACCTCAAGGTTAGCCAGAGCAAAAAGGCCCTGCCTCTTAGCTGTCAACATCAACCACTCAACAGCAACTCAGATGGACAAATCATATAGTAAAAATCACTATTTTTTAATATCACTGAAACAAAATGAACAGATTATATAGCTACATTTTAAAAGGAGGCTACTGAACAGTATGTTAAGATTCCAGTTTAGTAGGGGAATAATAAGGTCAGGGCAGATCTACATGCATAGGAAAAAAGAACTCAAAGCAAGTGCACAAAAATGTTAACCGTAGTTCTTTACCGATGGCCGCTGGTGTACCTTTCTGGGTTTTTCTAGTTTTGTAGTGAGCATGTTTAACTTTCATTATTATTTCAGTATAAGCAATTACAAAAACAACTGCCATAGCCAGGACTTTTGGTCATTCAGTTGTATTTCCTTCTTCCATAAGCAGTGGATCTTGACATTCTTTCCTTTGTTTTACAAATAACAAAGGTGTGCCCAGAAAGATTAAATGACTTGCTTGAGGCTATATAGCTAGTGGCAAAGGCACAACTAGAACCAGAAATCTTCTGGTTCAGTGCTTTTTCCACTAATCATTCTGCCTTACTGTTTCCGTTTGACCTTGTATTACTCTCCTAGGCCTGGAACAGGAAGCAGCTAATGTTCTTGCTAGTCAAGCAGGTTTCCAAGTCCAGTGCCACCCTGGAATGGACCCAAGAACCAGGCCCAAATGCTCTCTTTATGTCAATTGCCAGAGCAGAGAATGACCTGGCCACCCCCACCCACCTAGGTCCAACTCCACTAATGAGGAAGTCAGAAAAGTGGACTTTTTAACAAGCAGACAGGCCACCGCCCTGGGCAGACTCCTTTGGTGATAGCTGTTATCTATCACTGCTTCAAGTAGCACCAGCTGAGGTCTGGTGCCCACTCCACGGCCCCCTCCCCCAATAAAAGGTGAGTCACATGGGAGTTGGACTAGCTGTCCAAATGATACAATACCTAAAAGGTGAATGACTCAGGCTTAGATAATGGGGCCTCTACCCGGGGCCTAGCCCAGGTTGCTATTAACCAAACCTAATAGGAGGTAAAACGAGCACCAAGGCATTTGCTTTAGAAGGTTATGACCCCATATAGAAATTCAGCAACAGCTGCTAGGACAGCTTTAGCACCGAGACATCTGTAAATCTTCTCCTTTCTTTCTTGTTATTTTTCCTTGCCTGGAAAACACTAGGTCTCTGATTTATTCTAAAGCAGGACCAGCAGCCTATGGGCCAAACCTGTTTTTGTACAGTCCCAGAACTAAAAATGGGTTTTTAATGTTTTTTAAAGGTTGTAAAAGAACGTTCATACAACAAAAATTATATGTGGCCTGCAAAGCCTATTCAAATAGTTCTATCTGGGATCCCTGGGTGGCTCAGCAGTTTGGCGCCTGTCTTCAGCCCAGAGCATGATCCTGGGGTCACATGTCGGGCTCCCTGCATGGAGCCTGCTTCTCCCTCTGCCTGTCTCTCTGCCTCTCATGAATAAACAAAATCTTAGGGATCCCTGGGTGGCGCAGCGGTTTGGCGCCTGCCTCTGGCCCAGGGCGTGATCCTGGAGGCCCGGGATCGAATCCCACATCAGGCTCCCGGTGCATGGAGCCTGCTTCTCCCTCTGCCTGTGTCTCTGCCCCTCTCTCTCTCTCTCTCTCTGTGACTATCATAAAAAAAAAGAAAAAAAAAATCTTAAAAAAAAAAAAAAACACAAATAGTTCTACCTGATCCTTTACAGAAAAGGTTTGCCAACCCCCAATTCCAAAGCATTCTTTCAAGGCAAACCTTCTACCAGCCCCAAAATCAATCACTCCCTTTTTCACATCACCAAAGAATCCCATATGAGTAGTAAAGTCAGAATAGGCAGCTGATTTAGTGACCTTCCAGAGTGTCACTAATGTACCACCCTCAAAGGATGCCACCCCCTTTTCACTTTATAACCAAACGTAAAATCAAAACAAAGTATCCGGGCTTTGGTGAGATCAAGGTTTGTTCTTAACTTGAAACTAAAACCATTGGGGATCCCTGGGTGGCGCAGCGGTTTGGCACCTGCCTTTGGCCCAGGGCACAATCCTGGAGACCCAGGATGGAATCCCACGTCGGGCTCCCGATGCATGGAGCCTGCTTCTCCCTCTGCCTGTGTCTCTGCCTATCTCTGTGACTATCATAAATTAAAATAAAAAGAAAAATTAAAAAAAAAAAAAAAAGAAAAAAAAGAAACTAAAACCACAATGGGGAGGGCTGTCACATACACCATTAACTGTCTACTCTGGCCCTGAAAGCCTAAACCCTCAACCCAGTCTTAATACCAAATGAGATGCTAAAGAAATTCATAGGAGCTAGTGAATATCCCATAGCCCCAGGCACCAAGCTCCTTTGTGCCGCTGCTCATCACCAAAAAAGGGGCCAGATCTTAGGCAGAAATAGCCGCAAGGCTTGGCACGAAAGCAAAGGCCACTCTTCAGGATGGAGACCAACAGCCACAAGTCATTAGAATATAGGACTTCCATCATAAAAAAGAAAAAAAGCAAGTCAGTATTTAGTAAAGTCACAAAAGGGAAGACACAAGTGTCTCTGATTAAAAAAAAATACTTAGAAGAAGAAATACTTTTCACTGTCTTGGTAACACCCTTACCCTCCCCCTTTCTTCCCTACCTGAGTCGTCGGCGAGGATCAGAGGGGGTCCCAGTCCGACGGGCAGTGCCATAATCGGACATCATGCCATAATCCAAATCATCATAGCCCATGCTACGCTGGTCATCCTCTAGCCCATAAGGCTCCGGGTGAAAACGATGCAGATCCACACTGCTCCCACCTACCCGAACCTGGGGTTGAGGCCCATACACATCCTGCCTACTAGGTGCCCGATAACCTTCCATACTGGGCCTGTACCGCTCCTCAATGCGGGTCACCCGGGACAGACTGCCATAGTTGTCACTGCTACCGGGATAACCATCTTCATAGTGGCGGCTATATCCATCAGGAGGATAGTGGAAGTTCCTGGGAAGGGTAGCAGTGCCTGCTTGCCCCACATAGGGACCAGGTCCCCCATTGCCATTCTTGCGGAAGTCACGCCCCAAAGTCTGTATATAGTTGTTAGAAACTGATGAGGCATCTACAGGCAGCCCATCTGGTCCCACAGGAACTGGCTGTACTGTCCGTGTTGTCACAGTCTTCACCACTTTCTTGACCTTCACGTAAGGAAAGAGAAAAGAGTGAACACAATATAAGCCTAAATTCTAGACCTAAGAAATGAAACAAACCCCTATGGCAAGCTCACTTTATCTAGAAATGCCTTACATTTACCACTACCCTTTCTCTCCATCGTATTAGTGCCCAAGCAGGAAATCTGTGCTGGCAGTAACCATGACTATAAGGGAAGCTACTGGCAACCTTGTATATTTCTCTCTTCCTCATTCCATTTGATTTTCCCATATCTCTTCTATCTTTCCTATCTGGCCAGAGATCACTTTCTCTATGCCTTCACTACAGATCAATACCTTTCATCCACCCTAATTAAGTGCTTAATCCCCCCCACCACCACCACCAATGAAGACCTTCTCCATCATCCTAGACCTCACACAAGTCTCAGCTTACCGTGGTCTCTGTGCGCCGAGTAGTTCCATCATCAGAGGTCTCCACAGAGACAACAGACATAGCTCCCTCAGGGTCCTCCTCTGTGTAGGTCTCCACAATCTGCCCTGGTTCCTGCATCCTGGGAATGGTGCTATACACAAGGTGACTGTGATCCTGTATGGAAAAGAGGAAAAGGAAGGAACAACTATTAAGCCATAAATATCAACGGTACAACCCAATGAGAAGCAATCTCCCTAGAGACAAAGACTCCCCCCTCCCCGTGCATCTTCCATGGACCCCAAGATTTTTAGTGAGGTAGCTATCCCCACCTTTTGAACTTGTACAAAAGAGAAGACAGAAGTCCTCCGTTCTAGTCACTTAATAAATATGAACTGAGTTAACTATAGCCACATCAACATCCAAGTGACAGAGACAGCAAATTTAACTTCCCAGTTCTGGTCACTGGAGTGAATATGAACTGTATTAACTGAGGCTACATCTACATCTGAATGATCCTTCAAAAAAGAAGTTTGCCCAGTAAAGAACTTTTAAGATGAACCAGAAAATCCCTTCAAAAGCAATCTTCTGGGCAGCCCAGGTGGCTCAGGGGTTTAGCGCCGCCTTCAGCCCAGGGTGTGATCCTGGAGACCCAGATCGAGTCGGATCGAGTCCCACGTCGGGCTCCCTGCATGGAGTCTGCTTCTCCCTCTGCTTGTGTCTCTGCCTCTCTCTCTGTGTGTATTCTCATGAATGAATAAATAAAATCTTTAAAACAAAAAACAAAAAAACAAAAGTGATCTTCTGACTGGGGCTGTTACTCTTCAGAAACTGCCTAAGGCTCAAGACCTGCCAGATTTCAGGTAAAAATAGAAGGATGCCCATTCCAGCAAAAGGATGCAGTAATTGAGGGACCAAACACAGGATCAGCGGCCATTAAAACTCATTCCAAAATACAACTACATGTATACGTTGAAGCTCCACTATTTTCCTAAATGAAAGAAGCTCATCAATGGTTGGGTACTTACAATGTACCAGGCACTAGACAAGATACCAATAATACTCTTATGGGCTGGGGAAATAAGAAGAGAAAAATGAAGTAACCCAGACCTCGAGCCAAAGACATTACCTGGGGTCCGTTGAGTTTCAGATCTGGGAATTTCTGTCGCTCAAGGTCAGCATCGCCCACAAACCGGCCGTTCTGAAACACAGCCCACAATAAGACAATTCATTTTGTAGCCTTCCTTTGCTCTATCAAATACAAATGATCTTTTTTCCAAACAGGAAAAAGGCTTTCAAAAAGATATGTGGCCTGGAATCCTTCTGTCAAGTACTTATAAAAGAACCACATCACTCCTTAGCTTTAGCACTTTCCTCAAAATTGGGATTGGTCCTGGAACTGGCAAAATGGGCCCCTAGAACATAAGAAGGTAAGCTCCATGAGGGCAGACATTTTTCATATTTTTACTTTCTGGTTAGTTTTGTTCAATGATATATTTCCAGTATCTTGAACACGCTTGGCACATAATAGGCACTCAAAAACTATTTTCCAAGTAAATAGCAGAGACTCGGGTAAGTCCTTAAAAATATAAGGAAAGTTAGAAAAGCTAAGTTGGGGAGTTTCCAAAAGCATTCTTTATCGTTCCATGCATCTTCATGTTCTACTACCACTGGAAACTCCCCTATCAGCCAGCTTTTTAAAGAGAAACACAAGAGATAGGAGTCTCCCTTTTCAAGTAGGAAGAAAACAAGTACCCCAATTCCCCTCAACCAAAAACAGTTGTCTCAACATCATCTTCACCAATTTTTAGAGCCAGAGAACACAAGATGCTCTGTCTTAAGCAACAGGAAATAATCTAACAACATTATACTACGTAAAAATACATTTGACTGCTCCTCTTCCAATAGGAAACCGTGAGATCCAGCCATCTTGGGAGACTTATCCCACCCTACTCTCATTACATAGGGAGTGTAATGCTGCAGGGAAAGGAAGTTAAACATTACTCTCAGGAAGAAGGAAGGGTGTGGCTTCATTGCTGAACAGAAGTTAAAAATAAAAGAAAGAGAGAAACCCAGTACTAAATCCTGGAATTCCCCACCACCTCCAAGCCTGGGCAGTCCTGCTCACCCCTTTCAATATATACCTCTCACTCCTAACACTCTATCTGGTTCCTATAAAAATCCTAGAAACATTGCAAACATACTATCTCCCAAGTTCCTGATCACCCCCTACATGGACTTTTGTCCTCTCATGCAACATGCTTCTCAGCATGAGGGATCTTCTCTGTCTTAAAAAATAAGTAATCAATGAAAAGGACTATTAGATTAGAGCATAAGCACTGCTGTTAGTTCCCACCAGAAATCTCGTAAGATAGAGTCTACCGGGCAAGGTCTACTCTACACACACATACCCTCAGACAGATTACATCACAGCAAAGTCAGACCAGAGAAACCATAGGGAACACAAGATACTTCTCATTTCTAATACCAACTCCCCCAAGTCATATCACAGAGTCAGCCAACCCAGAGACCACTGGCTCCTGTGGTTATCTGGGTTAAACAGCAGCACGATGCTCCTTCTCCAGCTCCAACCAAAAGAATTAACAATGACCATCCCCCTCCAAGACACAATTTGCAAAGCCAACAAAACAAGCATACAAGGACAATACGGAACAAGAATACACAATTTATAGACACCGACACACCTTCTGAGCAGACTGTTCCCTGAGGGAGACTGAACTGGAGCTGAGAGGACAAGATGGCCAATTTCACCAACCACTAAGCAGGCATTTACTTTCCTAAATTTTTGTTACCAAGTTGGGGCGGGGGGAAATCAGAGAAAACAGAAGGACCCTGATTATAGCTCCAAACTATAGGATCTACCATGACTAGAATTACATCCCAACCCAGAAACCCCACTCCAGCAAAACAGGAAGTCAGAGAGATGCTTCTCGAGAAAGTGCATTCAGCTCAGCAGAGCAGCAATACCCCCTATCTCTCACATCAGTGCTGGAAAGGTTCACCATGAAGCATGGACACTGGACAGCCCATAACCACAAGGAAAGTAGTTTTCCAAGTAGGATCACAGCCTCTCTATGACCATGCCAAAGTCCTACCTGCAGGTCTGATGGATAGAGGGGTTACCTGATGCCGGCGGGTGAGGGTGCCGTTGGCCATGAGTGGATTGGCATCTTGTGGTGAGACCCGGACGCGTTCCAGTTGCGCCGAGACGTGGCGCCGTTCCTCCTCCAGCGCCCGGGTCAGCTTCTCAAACTGGGCCTCTTGTTCCTTCACAGAGGCCAAGATGCTGGCGGTCGACTCCACCTCTGAGTCGTCCATGAAGGTAAAGGGCGGAGCCGCCGCAGGGCAGGGTAAAAAGGAAGGTGTGGACCACAGAGGGAGGAGCAAGGAGGGAGAAGGCCCCCCTCACTTCACACTACTGAGAGAAGGTACGGGAGAGGAGAGAAAAAGGTCACAGGTCAGAGAAGACAGATGAATCATTAATCCCAGAGCCAAAGATGCCCTCTTGTGGTTTTACTGCAATGCAGAAAGCCAGCCACCACCAAGCCTAAGAGCCCATCACCAATGTCTGCTTAAGCAGCATCCTTTGCCCACTACCCTTTTAACACCTCACCAGAAATAACCAGTGAATGGAAAGGGGCAACTAGATCCACCTCTACACTGTTGGCAGGAGAGGGAGAATATGGCTAAGAGACGTAGTCATGACCAGAGATTAATATTACATTATTTTTCCCTGGAAAAATTTGCTGGCATCAACTCAGTGAAAGTTGTAACTCCACGGTACAGACCAACACTCACTGTCCTGCAGGGGCAAGCCTTTTCTAGAATTAAGGGAGCAGTACGGACCTACAGATCTTACTTAACCTCTCCAAATTTGAACACTGAAATTGCCTCAATAGTGGCAAAATATACTAAATAAATATGCTAAATTAAAATGCCAATCATAATGGAAATACTAAAAAACTTCCTACCGTCAAAAGCAGGAAACAAAATGAAGGCCCTCATATATTGAATACATTTATGAAGGAGCCTTTCTACTTTTCAAGACTACGCTATACTATTAATACTGAAGGTAAACCGTGTGCCTTGGCTAAAGGAGACAAGAGAGCAGTAAAACCACAAAAAATTCTGTATGTAAAAAGGCACGACTTGCAGCAACCTTCATCTCTTTGAGAAATAGGAAAATGAGCATTAGGCTCAAACTCTGAAAATGCCCCTCGCAGTAGTTCATATTCTAACTTCCAGACAGTCAACGGCTGGAACTTCCTACATCCCTGTTATCCTGCCGAAAGTTCTAAATAAACCAACTCTATTTTTACATCTTTACTTCTTCCAACTCTGGATAAATATCCAATTATCTAAAAGATTTGTCTGTTATTTATATAATAAATGATACTTACATAAAAATGAAGAGTTCCCCATTCCCTACTCCATTAACTGCAAGTTGGCCAGTAAATGGAGGGGCACTATAGTCATACAGTTGGACTCAACAGTTTCTTGCTTATAAACTAGCTATAGGTGATATGACCAGTCCAACATATACCATGTCCAGAGGATTTAAAATGATCTCTCTGCCCCTATTCCCCACCCTCTTTTTAACCCCCCATAAAGAAAAAAGGCAATTAAAAATTTTTTTCTTAATAAACATTTCCATACACACCTGTTAAGAGAAGGTCGTAATTGATTGGTTTAACACAGAGAACAGCCCAGTCTAGATTCAAAAAATCATGGGAGAAGCATCCCAGCCACCACAGCAAGGAGGAAGCAGGAAGGAGAGAGCTGCAGAAATATTTGGAGGAAAAATGGGATTGAGAGGAAAATAAAATATACACAAAACATTAAAAAATAAGAGGAACAGGGGCAGGTATTTGGAGAAAGACAATCTGGGAGTGGAAGGGAGTAGCATAAAATATGACTTGGAATTGCTTAATGTGACAAATGCCCTTTGGACTTTGCTCTGTCTTCAGATACATGGACCTTGGATGTAGTTTTTATTAAAACCTGGACTCTACTGTCAAGAATTACTTCTGTACAGAATGAGGAGTAGGTTATAATATGGATAAAAATTCACTTACCCTCTATTCCCAGCAACCAAATTGGGGGGTGGGGGGTGTAGATTTTGTTGTTAGAATGCCCTTCCCTTCCTTCCCACCTCTAAGGCAGAAACCTCAAAGCCTAGTCCCAGCATGCCCACAAAGACATTGAGAAATCAACGCAATTGTCATAGTGTGGAAGACATGTGGGGACTAGCCTAGGCTGGGCCTTTTGCTTCGGTTCCCTTTCCCACGCTCCCCAGAGCCCTACCAACACAAACGCTGGGGCCTGTTTGCTTCAGAGTACATGCAGCATTCTGTGAGCAAGAGCACCCAGAGCAACAGATAGACAGGTGCCCAATAAACTCCCTAATTAATCCTCTACCACTAAGACTCCTTCCAATGGATACAGCACCTAAATCCAAGAATGTGGCAGCCCTTCTAAATCCCTCTGGCCCTGGCTCCAGGCTCCTGCAGTCACTTACTCCTGCTCTTTCTTCTGGTCTATTGCCAAGTTTTCATATTTCTACCCCACATCCCAAAAAGCTACTCAAAAGTCTTTAAGAAGTATCCTCATTTAAAAATAATAATAAAATAAAATTTTAAAATGCTGCTCCCTTTTCATCTCCAATGCTTCATTTTAAGCACTGCCCTTATCCACTACATATGATAATAACCTCTGAGCCATCCACATCAAGAGGACTCAAGCGCAAGAGATTCCTCCATTCTAGGTTTCAACAGGGCTTGAACTGCAGTTACCACTCTGGCAGCCTCGCCCTGTAATCTTCTTTGCTAATAAAAGCCCAAACTACCACTATTATGGGGCATACGGTGACAACACTCCCTGCTGCAGAGAAACTGTCATCCTGTCATAAACAGCTACTTTTTACCCCTACAACTTTAATTCTAAAAAGGGAGTTAAAGGACAGTAGGAAAACTAGCCAGGGCTCTAGGTCAGGAAGCAAGATCTCTTCCTACCTTCTTGGCTTTAAAGGCTGACCATCTAGCTCTAATTTGGAGAAGAGGATAGCACAGAAAGAGGATCAGATTCCTAGCCTAATGGCACGGGGAGATTTTCTGCCTGAAAGATGGCAGAAGCAGAGGCTATGTAGGATAGGCTGCAAGAGACCGGTCCCAGGCCTGGTTCTGCCACTAACCAACAATGGCAAAAAGTCACTGCCATGTTCTCATCTGTAAGATGCCAACATCACCAGCCCAGTTCAACTAAGAGTCACTAAGAGGATCTGGTGAGATAATGTATGCTATACAAATGTGAGGTATTAAGTTGTTTCAGGAGTTAGTTTCTATCCCCCAATTATAATACTTAATGGTAATGCCTCAGCCGAAAACTATTTTGTGAACTAGTAGGTGAGACTAACAGGATCAAAAGCATAACTGGGTTCTGAGGAGTGGATAAGCGGGTTCCCCTGCTCCAGCTCTATTTACTAGGAGGTCCCATCTAGACCAGTGTTTCTGGGACACAGAGTGCAGCATTACACATCAGTTCTGATCCCACATTTGAGACTTTAGCAGTTTATGACCACAGTGAAAGGGAAGGTGAAAAAGAACTAACAACTACTAAGTGTTCTACATTTATTATCATGGCAATACTCACAACCCTAAGGAAGGAAGTTTTACTGCAAATGAGAAAACAGGCTCTAGGTGAAGAAATTACCCAAGGTCTCGGTTTAATAGCAAACTCTGAATTTAAACTCAGATCTATTCCGTTCCAAAGCCCGTGTTCTCTCTCTACTACATGCTGTTAAGTCCAGAAAGTGCAAGTCCAGTATAAGATAGACAGTCCAGTCCCCCTCCCTCATAGTCCTTGTGCTTTCTGCCCAAATATCACAGGAAAAATGGGGGGGGGGGCTTCACTTTTCTTTAAAGGGTTTTTCATAATATCTACACAGATGATATAAATGGGAGAAGAGAAACAAATAGGAGGAAAAAAAGTGGAAAGAAAGCTGTTATATAATACACTGCCTCACAACTCAGATTTGAGGAGTCTTCACTCATGCCATACACATAAAAAAAAAAATGCTTTAGATCAGAATCTGCAAACCATTACCAGACTTTGGCAATTAGTCAAGAAAGTCATGGGAGTCCAGGCCAACACCTTTCTTAATATTTTCAAATGAATTATACTAGTTCTCACCACAAAAACACCATCAAGGAATTCTCAAATTAAGAAGAGGAAGGCTACACATAAGGGGAGTCCTGCCATTCTCCTAAGACTAGACTTTACCCTAAGACTATAACTGGTTTTACTTCTAACAAGCCATAGATCCTATAGACCTGTAAGTCTATAGCAAGGTTCAGGCAATGACAATGGTAAAAACTCAGTCTCTTCTGTAAGAAACCCAAACCAAAAGTTAAATTGGACCAAATACCCAGACAGACCAAAGAGACGATGCCAACCAGGTACCTAGGTAAAAAATATCAGCAACAGGGCAGTCCCTGGGATAGGATGTAACCTGGCCATAGGAATGATATTTGGAAATATGATTCTTAGAAGTTAAGAATACAGGCTTTGGAATCAGACTAGGTTCAAATCCCAGCTCCACTGCTTCTTAGCTGTAGGACTTTGGGCAAAGTACCACTTAATCAGGTTCCTTTTCTGTAAAATGGGAGAAATAAAATAGACGTAAAGGTAGTTATGAGAAGTACGTGAGACAATTCACATAAAGTACTTAGAAAAACGTCTTGACACCAGCAATCTATTAATATGGTTACTGATACAAACACTACCACTACCACAAATAGCTAACAAAAGGGACTAGAGTTCAGTGGTGTTAATAGGACTTTTGAATAAACCACACGTCTCCACATGCTCCCCTCACTGTTTTACAAGTAGCCCAGTAAACTACAGGAATTCTTCACACTCTCAAAGGGAAAAACAAAATAAAATTTCAGACTAGGGGTCAAAAGACCTGAGGTCCTAGTCCTCACCCTGCCCAAAACTAGCTGTGAGAACTAGCTCTCAGGAGAAGTTATAACTCCTGTAATCTTCACTTTTATTACTTGTCAGGGTTTAGCTTTAATGGGCTAATATATGTAAAACCATAGGCTTGGGGATTGAACTTCTTTCCTACATCCATGCTATTCTGATAAGGATATCCAAAGACATGACCAGAATTAGGTAAGCTAGCCCTTATGGAAAGAGGAAAAAGTACTGTCCTCCATTTTCCATTTGAGATGGAAAAAATCTAAACCCCACAAAAGAGTCTTTGGGTTTCTTAGGAAGGAAATTTTATCTTCTGCAGCCAATCCCAAAGCCAGCTTTCCTCCTTCATTTTTTTTTTAAACATTTTATTTTTTTTTATTATTATTATTTTTTATTTATTTATGATAGTCACAGAGAGAGAGAGAGGCAGAGACACAGGCAGAGGGAGAAGCAGGCTCCATGCACCAGGAGCCTGATGTGGGATTCGATCCCGGGTCTCCAGGATCGTGCCCTGGGCCAAAGGCAGGCGCCAAACCGCTGCGCCACCCAGGGATCCCTCCTCCTTCATTTTTTATTATGAAATCAAAACCAATGTCACAAAGTGATGCCTTCCCTCTAAAAGCAAGGATATGCAAAACTCTTCTACGTCATCCTAGGGATTTCAAATGGCTGTTTTAGAGAGCACACTGAGCCTTGTACTGAAGAATACCAATCAGTAAAATATAGCACCTGTAAGACCACAGAGCTGTACTACATAACACTCAAGCCAACAAAGGTAGGTCTTCTAAATCCCTAAAATGACATGTGCTCCAAAATTCAAAGCAATTATTCCTATTCAACCACATACACAGAAAACTGCCATTTTGTTTTTAAAGTAAAGGAATATGTTTTTCCTCTGGCTTTTTACCACCAAGAGTGCTTGTACAAGTCCAAGATCTAAGCACCTCACCTACTACCTGATGTTCCACCATCCTAAGCTCAGTAAGCACAAGTCCAGTACTCCTGTCCCCTTTATTGGGAAGACTTACTCCCACACTAAGCCCAAGTCCCTGGATGTGATTTGTATTAAGGCCTAGAGAAGATTCTGCTCATGTCATGATCCCGAATGATCATTCCTCAGAGTTATAAAACTGATATTCTGGAAATGGCCATGTGTTAGGTGTTAGAAGCTTCTGAGCTTCCCTGTGCATCAGCCTGATGCAAGGCCTAGCTTTTCCACTTATAAGCACCCAAGAGGCTGACTGAGGACTTTCACTTTCACAGGGAAAGATTGGGTCTCATTGTGTCCACCACGAACCTCTCTGATGAATTAAGGGAGTCTTTGACAAATCACTATCTTCAATACTTCTGATTGGGGTTTCAGAGAAAAGAAGGAAAATAAATATATAGTTTTGGGTTTCTTAAAAATATTCTTTGTTAAAAGGAGGTTGAGCTGGTAATCTCTATAGGTCAACAAGACACCTTAAACTCACTTTAGTCTTATTATCCTTACCCAAAGTTACCTATAAGGATTTAGTTTTTACTGTGACTTTAAAAGAAAAAAAAAAAAAAAAAAAAAAAAACCTCCATCATCTTGACCCTAAATTCAGAAACCAGATGGAACATTCTCCTTGTTCTCTTTTCCCCTACTGAGTGTTCTGGGAACCCCCCAAACCATAACATTCTAAATGGCTGAATGCTGGACTGGCTCTGAAGCAAAGGAAGGGTGTGGCTCTCAGCTAGTGAGGGGGCCCAGGACAAAAGGGTATGGAAAGAAACAAAACCTGCTTCTCTCTGGGGCACGTATGACACACACACAGGACTGGTCTAACAAGTCCTTCTGATCTCTCAGGCCAGGCCGCCTCCTTCTCCACCCCCATTACCCACGTGCCTCTCCAAGGCCCTCCGCTGGGACAGACAAGGCTGAATTTTCTCTCAATACTGAAAGTCTGAGACACAGGAGTTACTTACCTGGATCCCGGATGCAACCCTGCCAAAGCCTCACCTAGCCTTATAAGGAGAAGGCAGAGCTTTAGGGAGAGGCCGATAAGGAAACAAAGATAAGAGGGAGGGACAAAAAGAAGGAGGTGTCAGACTGGAGGAAGGGGAGAGGCTAAATGCTTTTCTCCTTTCTACAGGAGAAGGGAGAAAGAGGGAGGTCAAGTACACAATGGGAAATGAGAAAAAGTCTAATCAAACTAGGAAGGTATTATGCAACTCCTATGTCATAAAAGAGAAATCCTAAAATTAACTAGGACACCTTATACCCTTTCCTACTGCAGGCTAGAAAAAAAAATTTTTTTTTCATGGAAAAAAAGCTTAACCTTAGGGTTTTCTAGAGGTCACCCAAATGTTTGAGCTCACATTCCTTTTTTTAAAGAGGCAGCTTCTCACCAAACCCCTTACTTTCTAGCTATGGCAATCTCACCATTTCCTTGCCCATTTTTTGACAGTGACTTGGGAAAGCTGAAAGCAAGTAATTGAGTCACATTTACAGTCCTGCTTCCTCAAAGTACTGAAAAGACCAATAAGACACCCTTCCATCAGGTTTAGAACATACCTGGCTTTTGAGACAAGGAACAGAGAGTCTGAGGAAATCAGAGAAAGTGTGAAGGTCCTGCCTAATTCAGTTATAGGATCGACTGCTGAAGGAAATGTTTTTCCCTCTATAAAAGAAAGAAGAAAATCTGATCTTACGGGGGAAGAAAAGTTGTGAGTTAATTACTGATCTCCCCCTTGAAGTTATCATACATAATCATCTCAACAACTTCTGGGGTGACACTGGCCCCTTTTTACAAAGGAGTAAACTGACATCAGAAGAACTAAGTATCCTGCCCAAGGTCATAGAGCCAGTGAGTGGTGGAAAGGCATCTGTTCTCCCAGGCTGTATTCCTTCTTCCTGAGAGAGTAAAGAGGGTATCAACTTTCTACACGTCTTGTAAAGTCCTTCTAATTCCAATAGAGAAGTTGACCAAAAGCAATTGGAGGGAATGGTACGGAAGCTAACAAATTTGAGTCTTACTTTCACTTCATTAAAAAAAAATTTTTTTTTTTTTAAGATTTATTATTTGAGGGAGAAGGAGAGAGAAATCATGCACACGAGCTGGCAGGGGTTGGGGGATGCAGAGGGAAAGGGAGAGAATCTCAAGCAGACTGTATGTGCTCAGCATGAAGCCTGACATGCCACTCGATCTGACAACCTAAGCCGAAATCAAAAGCCAAAATCAAGAGTTAGATACTTCACTGACTGAGCTACCCAGGTGCCTCTGGGTATTACCTTCACTTTAATGAGCAAGAACTTACTCAATTCTGAGTAAGAATAGCTTGCAATCTACCTCATTTTATAAAAGAATATGAATTCAGGAGGGAAGATGCTAGGGGTAAAAGTAATATGACTTTTTATATAACCATCTACCCTTCCAGTGGAGGGTCTGCTCTAGAAATCTGGCAACATGCCATATTCTCAAATCATCCCCACCTCAAGAAAGAAAATTATAAATACTCCTACTCTCATTTTTAATGTGGCATCTCACTAAACCAAAAGCAGAGATCAGAGCTGGGTGGGAAACAGAAGGAACTAGAAGCAGGGAAGATTGTACTGGCCACATAGGAACAGAGGGGAGGGATTGTTCTAGCGGTATGTTAGCAATCTGCCTCTGGGGCAGCTGTCCTCCTGAGCAATCAAAGGCTGGTTTGTGTGTGTGCTCAGGGACTAGCCAGCTTGGCAAGAAGTTGAGGACTCAGCCACCCAATCTACAGAGTTAGAAGAGATGCCTGTTTCACAGCTGGAATGGAGGGCAGGGAAAACACAAAACAAGGGGGAAAAGGAAGGAGGAGGGGCACAGAGAGTGCTACAGGTGCTATTTCAGTCTAGACAGAAGGGGTAAATTCCCAGGAAACTACCAACCATTCCCTGGTGATGTGCAAACAGTGAATTTCCATTACCTCCAAATACTGAAATCAAGGAACGGGTAGGTTTCTCTAGCTCTATGTGTAGTAGGGTGCCAACTGGAAGGATGAAATGAAAAATGTTGGGCCCCAGCATTACCTGTTTCTCTCCATCCCTTTCAGAACCAACAAAGTATTTGCAACATAGAGTGAATAAACATTACATAAACATCTATTTCTAGAATTCCTTTCTTAATTAAATTCTAGAGATCTATAAATAACAGTAACACACATAAAACTCAGTGAGATTCCCCAATGCTAGGAGATGGAGGCCATTTATATAACTCAAGTGCTGAGACGCAAAAGGCCACAGTCAGAATTCACACTCCCTAATCCGTCAGAGTAGCTAGATGATCCGAGACCCATTAGACACACAAAGACTGCTCTCTTCTGGGTAGAGCCCTGGAGCAGAGCTGCTCTCCAGGGACAAAGAGATTTCACAGGAGAACCACAAAGACACGGCCCCTCTCCGTCCCCCCACTCCCAGCTTTCTCACTTCCTGTCACAGTAGCACCAGACCACAGTCTCCCAGAAACAAACAAATACAAAGTGCTGGATTCTGGGCTGCAGGCCAACCGCATTCCAGGGCGTCCCATCCACCAATCACCAGTCAGAGCTCCCACTTTGCCCTGCTCAGTTCCTTATCATGTTCGGGAAAACAACCCTCCTCCCTGCCCCAAACCAACACTACCCAGGACAAAGCTCAGGCCTTTAAGAATCCGCAGAAAGATACTATGTGTGGATCTAAGGGTTTGAAGGGGTGAGGGGATTTTTAAGATTCCTACTTGGCCAGTTTCTTCACTTTGGAGGCATGGTACTGGGGATTTTAAAGCCGCTGCTGCTCTGATATTCAGTTCCAAAACATGTGATTCATCCCAAAGAAAACTTCACTATGAAAATCTGGTTGCCACTCTGGATGCAGTCAATGGAACATTCCCACCTGGAGAAGTACTTTAAAACACACATCCTCTGTCACCTTCTCTATCACCCATTTCCACTGTTTCCAAAGTCTTTCAAACCTTTCCCCACAAGCATAAAGTTGATTCTTAGAGGCCCCACAGAGAACAAACAAAGGCAGCAGGCTCCACCCTACAAAGAGGCAGGATAAGCACCAGCAGGTGCTGGGAGCAAAGTTCTCTACTTCCCGAGGGAATGAGGGGAGGACTAAAATTGCACAGTAGTCCTGGCGGCAAAGAGGTCAAGACAGCAATCTCAGCCTTTCCTGCTCACTACTCCCTCTGGAGTGGGTTGGGGGCTGTAGATTTGGAACCTCTTCTGGAAAGGGAGGGGGAAAAAAAAGCCTTCCTTTCTAATAAGGGTCCTCAGCTAATTCCAAGAATGGGACAAATGATGCATTCTTCTGTTATCTTGTACAAGCCCATTGGACGTTAGCCCTAAACCCCAGAAGCAAAGATGCAGATAGAAGTCAAGCTAATCTATTAGCCAGAGATTCTTGAAATCCAAAGAAGGAACACCCTTTGCCCACAGGGCTCAATTCCCTTTGCATAAAGCATAACACAGGTTCAGCACAGAGTTCTCCAACCAGGAGATATGTTCTCCAACATAGTAATATGTTATCATTTCTCATTTTTTCCTCTCCTTAAAAACTCCTTCCCCCTTCTTCTTGGATCTGCTAGAAGTAGTCTCGGCTGACCCTCATTTAGACAGTATATGATGCAAAAGGAGCCTAAGTCTGAAACAGCATAATTTAGAAGGAATTTGCCCATATCTGGATCTGACCTAACTAGTTGGAAGGAGGTAGGGCAGGAGTATATACAACAGTCAGCCATTCTACAGCTGGGTAGAAAAGTGGGTAGCTAGCAACACTAGCTATAGAACAGAACTTCAATAGTAGAGTCTAGCCACTACAAACTATCATTGAAGCACACACACAAAAGTTTAAGATCTTACCTAGCATTGAATCAAACTAACTCCCTTTTTCTCTCAAGAATATCTGAGGGGAGGGACACCTGGGCAGTGGTTGAACATCTGCCTTTGGCTCAGGTCATGATCCTAGGGTCCTAGGATCAAATCCTGCATAAGCCCCCCCCCCCCCGCAGGGAGCCTGCCTCTGTGTCTCTCATTAAAAATAATAATAATAATAATAATAATAATAACTGAGGGGCACCTGGGTGGCTCAGTCAGTTAAGAGTCTGACTCTTGGGATCCCTGGGTGGCGCAGCGGTTTGGCGCCTGCCTTTGGCCCAGGGCGCGATCCTGGAGACCCGGGATCGAATCCCACGTCGGGCTCCCGGTGCATGGAGCCTGCTTCTCCCTCTGCCTGTGTCTGTGCCTCTCTCTCTCTCTCTGTGACTATCATAAATAAAATTAAAAAAATAAATAAAAAAAATTAAAAAATAAAAAAAAGAGTCTGACTCTTGATTTCAACTCAGGTCATGATTTCAGGGTGGTGGGGTGGAGCCCCACGTCAGGCTCTATGCCCAACATGAGTCTGCTATAGATCCTCTCCCTCTGCTCTCTAATAAATAAACTAAATCTTTACAAAAATATAACTGAAAAAGTAGTTCCAATTGTTAGTATTCTTTTTAAGATTTTATTTGAGTGAGTGAGTGAGAGAGAGAGCATGTGAGTACACAAGTGCAAACGAGCATGAGTTGGGAGGGGCAAAGGGAGGAAAGAATCTCAGGCAGGCTCCACCCTGAGTGCAGAGCCTGACACAGGGTGAGATCATGACCTGAAAGTTGAACACTTAACCAACTGAGCCACCCAGGTGTCCCCAATTGTTACTATTCTTATCCGATTCTCTCTCACCATAGCCGAGGCCAAATAAATCAGACAATTAAGTAGTATCATGTGAGGTAGTTATAGAAAAGGAGACCAAAAATCTAGTAGGGGAGTTTTTGGAAACACTTTAAAACAAACAAAAACAAAGGGCTGTAAAAAACTCACCCCAGAGAACTGGCCACACCCATATCAATGCTGTTGCTCCAAAAGGATGCTTGGCAGGTTCTCTGCCTCAAACTGAGCAGGTGAGACAGAAAAGCAGTGCTGACTCAGAAATACAGTCACCCCAGGGTGTGAGGGAGGGAAGGAGACCAGTATAGCCAACGGATTACAATTCAGCATGACTTCACCAAAGATCCTGGTTCTAATTGTATCTCTGGCTGTTTGTGGACATATTTAGAAAACCCAACCGAAGGAGTAATGAATGGGTAAGAAGAAACTCAATGGAGGGGCACAAGACTTAAGCTGAATACTCAATGGTTGGAAGAGTATGAATCTGTTTTGCTATCTAACTTCCCACATACCCCTCTTTCCAAATCAAGCCCAAAGCTGAAAGAATTGGGGGGCGAGGGGGAGGGAGGCAGAGAAAAGAATGTGACAGAGGAAAGCTTAGCTACATTCCAACTAGCCACCATCCCACATGGTATTAAGAGTGCCTGAGAATCCAATCCCACTACATGGGAGTTGCTGGGGCTCTGCTAACATACATCCAATTCCTCCACCCCCCAACCCCCAAACACTCTAAAAAGAAGCGTAATTGAGATAGCTTGATGAAGGCACCAGCTGTTTCCACCACTCTCCCTCCCCCCAGCCCCAGAGACCACAGTTAAACTCACATCAAACACTTAATACAATTGACTGGGCAGTAGGAAGGAGAAGCCAGGACTAAAATAGCAGGAAGAGTGCCAACTGGCCCCACTTAGAAGGAATGTTTTCTTGGCTCAATTTAAAAATAAGAAACCTTTGTCACCCACTCCCTTCTGCCCAATTATGTTCTCTTTTCCACAACCTACCCCCTCAGCGTCAAATGGATTTCTGTTTCTTCCCTACAGCTCCTTGATCTATTTTCAAATGTCAGGGAATACAGGGGAAGTATAAGGTTCAATGTAAAGTAATGGCTGGGAGACTGAGAGGCATCCTGGACTGCAACAGCCAAACCCAGCACAGGGCTCTCACACAAGGGCAAGGAGACAAGAGCCCACAGAGCACCGTCTCCAGGTTTCAAAAGAGGAAAGAAGGGAACGTAGATGTTTCCACACTTGAACAATGATGGTAACCTGATTCCCAACGCATGACGAGTAGCTAGTGAAAAGTATTAACAAGATCAGCCCCTCCCCCACCCATATTAGAAGTTGGTCAGAGCTAGCCAAGGAGGAAGGGAAGGAAGCCAGCACTTCCTTTTCAGACAGGAAGTAACATTGGCCCTTCCTGTCGAGTTTTAAACAAATTGTCCAGCTGAGTTTCAATGAGAACATCCTCTCCCAAATCTGTGCCACAATTTCAAAATGGAGAGGGGAAGTGGAGATATGGTCTGAGTTTCCCTCCCTCATAAGACGAAGTCCTCCATACCATACTAAGTGCTGGGCATACCCTCCAAATCAGGCAGTGACATCTGTAATTCCTACATGATACAGGCTACAGAGGTAGACAACTTCAAATTCCCACCACATCTACTACTATGAACTATTCTTCTCTATTTTTTTTTTTTTAGATTTTTAAAAAAATTTTATTTACAATTTAAAAGACAGAGAGGCAGACACAAGCAGGAGCAGGCTCTCTGCGGGAGCCCGATGGGGGACTCAATCCTAGGACCCCAGGATCACGCCCTGAGCTGAAAGCAGATGCTCAACCACTGTGCCACCCAAGCGTCCCTCTTCTACTTTTTTTTTTTTAAGATTTTATTTATTCATGGGAGACAGAGAGAGAGAGAGAGAGAGAGAGAGAGAGAGAGGCAATCTCCATGCAGGGAGCCCGACCTGGGACTCGATCCCGGGTCTCCAGGATCAGGCCCTGGGCTGTAGGTGGCGCTAAACCGCTGAGCCACCCGGGCTGCCCTCTTTTCTACTTTTAATACTAATTTAAATAACCACCCACATGAGGAATCACAGAGATATGTGGCTTAACTCAAATGTTCAGGTTTCATCGTCCTCAGATCTGAGTGATCAGAATCACCTGGAAAGTTTTTTAAAGAAATACAATCTCTTGGGGCGCCTGGCTGGCTGTCTGGGGAGCGAGTGACTCTTGATCTTGGGGTCATGAGTTCAAGCTTCACATTGGGTACAGAGATTACTTAAATAATTAAATTTTATAAAAGAATTAAAAATACAATAAAAAATACAATCTCCCAAAGCTACCTCCTCATCCCCCATACCTCAATTTCTAAACAGAATGTCTGGGAATTCATGCTTTTAAAAGCTCTCAGTGTTGGGAACCACTGTACTAGCCTATCCCTAGTACAGTGGTTATCTGACCAGCACACTCCTCTAGCAGGAAGGACACTGGTTATCAAATACTATGTTGGGCCTATTACTGTTCATCAGACAGCTCAGATCATTATTCCAGGCTGGATTAGAGGCTCTTGGAAAGCACAGATTTATATATATATGGGTGGCCGGAATGACACAGTCCTAAATTCTATATTCTAGACTCAGAACCTAAAAGAATTATCTCATTTTTTTTGGAATCCTGAGCTGCTACATTGGAGAATATTCCTATTTACATTGCAGACTGGACAACCCTGATTATTTTTAAAACAACTTAGTTCAACTGTCCTCCAAAAAAACAAAGAACTATGCTAACATTTTTAAAGACTCATTCCATATCTCATCCCAGAAGAAGTCCAAAATCCAAATCTAACATTCACTACCGTAGATAATTCTAACCCAGTTGACAATACTGATTCAAGGGTTACCACTGACACTTATTCAAGCAAAAGTGACTTTAACTTCTGGTTTGAGTAAGAGTGAGTAAGTAGCAAAATGTTTTTATTTTTTTTTTAATTTTTGTTTATTTATTTATGATAGTCACAGAAAGAAAGAGAGAGGCAGAGACACAGGCAGAGGGAGAAGCAGGCTCCATGCACCGGGAGCCTGATGTGGGATTCGATCCTGGAGACCCGGGATCGCGCCCCAGGCCAAAGGCAGGCGCCAAACCGCTGTGCCACCCAGGGATCCTGCAAAATGTTTTTAAAAGAACCATAAAGAGAAATATTTCCACAAGAAGCATGTCTCACTGAAGATTTTGAAAAGAAGAATGCCACTGAAAAACATACTTTCAAGACGACTACAAACATGGCGTGCCTGGGTGGCTCAGCCAGTTAAGCACCTGACTCTTGGTTTCAGTTCAGGTCATGATCTCTGAGTTGTGGGCTCCAGCCCTGTATGGGGCTCTGCTCTCAGTGGGGAGTCTGCTTGAGATTCTTTCTCTCTCCCTCTGCCCTTCCCCATTCGTGTGTTCATGAGCATGCTGGCTCACTCTCTTTCTCAAATAAATAAATCTTAAAAAAAAAAAAAAAGGCAACTGCAAACATCTGTGAATGTTGAAGTAATACACATCAACCAGTTATTTAAAGCAACTTCAAAATTAGGGGAATCTGTGATCGCCTAGAGTATTTCCTATGCAAGATGACACAGTTGACCAAAGGAGAAGAGGATGGTAAGGAAATAAATGTTTCCTGATTGAGGTCATCTCCCAAGGATGATATTAAGTAACAGGATGACAGCTAGATAGTATAATTAAGGAGAAGGACAGAGGGTAACAAGGTCAAGTTGCAGAGCTAAACTCCAAACAGAGAGAAAGGGAGAACAGATTCTTTCACTGAAGGACAGGACTAGTTAAACCAGATTATCTTGAGAGGGAAAGTTAAGAATGGGTGATTCAAGACACAAATACTCTGGAAATCGACTACCCTTTTACTTTCCCATATGTAGTTACCATAGAATATCAATCACTAAATAGTTGGTGGTTATTCCTCAACCCCACCAAAGTCAACCAGGCCAAGTGGCTCAGTATATTCTTTAATAACCCTCAGTGCTTAAACATACATATGGAAAGGGAAAATAGTGCAAGAAATAGTGCAGAAATCCGTTATGGTGACCTATAACGTGGTCCCTGAAGCCATTAAACACCAATGATTAGGGCTTTGGGGAAGCAGGAGCTTCTTGGTCAAATGAGCAAAAGGGAAAGCAACAGATAAGTGGGATAGGCATATTTGATAAACCAAAGCAACAAATGTACTCAAAAGGAAACTGTACCAGATCTAGGCTGTCACTTCTTCTATTCATAGAACATCGACTATATAGGTAAGAAGGTAGAGAACTATATTTCTCTAGGGAAGAAATTTTTTTTATCTCACTTCCCAAACACATACAAGCTTATTCTTAGTTACCCTACTATTATACTCTCCAAGACAAGGGTCATCAACCTATGCAGAATCCACTACTCTGCAAATTATGAGCTGACTATACTCACACACAACTCCTGCAATGGGACAAAGATGGAGACTGGATCAGGTACTGCCTCAGCTCTTTACAGAGAACACACAAAAAATCATTAACAGCCGTTGTCTCTGGGGTCTGAAGTGAGGAAATGACACTGTTTTGCCTGTACATGATGAGGTCCCATGTTAAATTATCCCCTCTTCTCCCCAACACATATCCATTGAACCTCTCTGAGTAGGTCTATGTCTGTGTCTCCCCCCATCTCTCTTGCTCACTGGTAACAGAGAGGCTGTCCCCAACTACTCTCTATATTTAAGAACTTCATTCCTACCCCTGTACTTCTTATTCACCACTCTAAGTGTTCTGCTTTTTTCTCAGTAGTATCACAAACTCTGGTGTACTATGCATTTACTTATTTATTCTCCATCTCTTCCAACTAAAATATAAACCCTGTGAGGTCTACCTGGTGGTATACTGTTATATTGCAGTGAGTGGCATACAGCAGGCTCTCAAATCTATTTTAAGATTTTTTTTTTTAATTCATAGAGACAGAGAGAGAGGCAGAGACACAGGCAGAGGGAGAAGCAGGCATCATACAGAGAGCCTGACGTGACCCTCTCCAGGGTCTCCAGGATCACGCCCTGGGCTGCAGACGGTGCTAAACCACTGCACCACCAGGGCTGCCCTCAAATTTCTTTTAAATGAATGAAGATGTTTCATTTTTCCAATGAAAACAAAGTTAAATCTTATAAAAATAAGTCAACTTTGTTCATTTTTCTTTCTATACTTTTTTTTTTGCACACAAAGGTTTATTCATTACATCTTGTTAGAAGACTTAAAAGATACTCTTCTATTGTTACAACTAAATATTTGGAGTAAAGAAATCCTGCCCCTCCCCTGCGAAAAAAGTTTCTAGCTATAAAGTTCTATACCAAGAGAGTGACATACACATCCAAAAAACATCACCCTTTAATCTTTTTTTCAAGATTTTTTATTTTTAAGTAATCTCCACACCCAACATAGGGCTCAAACCTACAACCCCAAGATCGAGTCGCATGCTCCACCCACTGAGCCAGGCAAGCACCCTGACACTTCACTTTCAATTAATATGTTAGGTTATATATGTCTTCTGAACCTTATGGATGGTTGCAAAACAGATATTTTTACATATATATTAAGAGCTCACGTAAGGTAGTAAGATAACAGAATGGGGCAAAGAAAGAATGCTGTCATATTTTCTTAAAATAGCCTAAGGTGGCAATTTTTAGAAATAAAAATAGGAAAGAGTAGAAAGATTCTTAACTTACTGCTGGGAGCCCTCTTTCTGAAAGATCTGTGATGATAATTATAGAAATGTACTTAATGATATCTTTCATTTCCATTTAATGTAACTTTCTATACTTTTTTCCTAATTGTGATCTTAGACCCATCTCCTGGGGTCTCCTGTAGCCTGACCTTCAGCAGGGTACACATTCAAATGGCTAACTCTGCCCTGGTTTACAAAGTAGTCAATGGACAGAACAGCAGAGAGGTTACAAAACTTCCTCCATTCCAACACAGAAACACAGTGGAAACAAATCAGATTGGCACCAATTTCTCCTTTAAAACAGACTACTCTATTTTAAAGGTGTGCTGAATATACACCAGCCACTTTGTTTCAATGAGATTCACTTCACTTGCAAAGAAATGGAAACTGTGGGTGCTTTGATTAAAGTATTGAAAAGTTGACCTAGTTTCTATTACAATGTCTTATGTCCTCAACCATCAGAATATATTTTGGTTTCTTAAAATATAAGCTCCCTAAAACAAAAATCTTTTCATGCCACAAAGCAATCTCTCAATGTGCTACTACATTCCAATACAGAACAATGCAGGAAGCATACACACAAAACTGGTAATTTACTCTTGGAAAAGTACATTTCTTTTGCCCTACTGACCAGTGAACCAAAATGAGTAACTGATTGGTATATGTGCATGAAATCTGAAAATCAAAGATAAAAAATAATCTGAATTACTAGAAGAGATCTTCTTGAATCACAATTTATCTTAATCTGGATCTAACTGAAATAAAGCACAAGCAGTATCCTAATACTTGTACCTTTAGCACATAAGTACAATTTATTCTATGATAAGAACCAGAAACTTCTTTCTTATGAAGTGTTAGCAAGGCAAAGCAATGCCCATGAAGACCACCAATCTCAAAAGAAAAGACAGGGGACACCATAAATCAGGAAAGCAAACAAAAAGGAGAAAATGTAGAAACAGCAGTAGACAGGAATGCGGGTTTAAAAAAAAAAAAAATGTAAAGAGCTGGGTGGGGAGTTGTGTTGGAAGGCTACGGAGTGCCAAACAGAAATTAGTTTAAATACTATTCAGAACACCAGTTTCATGGGTCGGTATGACGAGAAGGAAAACCTTCAGCTAACAGAAACCTTGAAGTTTCCAGGCAAGGCTGCATCTAACACATATACATTTCCCCAGGCCACAGTTTGCCTTTTCCACATACAAGAGCAAATCTCTTTCTTAGAAGCACACTTCTCATAGGAAGCAAAATTTCTACACGCCCCAGTTTTACAAATGTCCATTGGGTTGAAAATAGAGAATGGTGTTTCCTGAACATAAAAGAGGGAAGTTTATTTCAAGAAAAGGGATAGTAAAAGCCTGCCTTCATTTCTATGTAGTTTCCTGTACAACCATTCATAGCTGAATATTATCCTACAAAATCCTGGTTGGACAACACTTCAAGGTAAAGAATCTGGTCCAAAGTCAAAAATAATAAAGCCAAACAAAGCTTTCCCAGTCCATTCTCTGCAAAATTAAATAAAGTTTACCCTTGGATGCTACAGCTCTGTCTCTTGTAGATAGAAAACATGGGAGAAACCTTTTCGGTGGCTTTTTCTCTAAAGTCTCCTCCAAGTCTCTGAAGAAATTACTGTAAGATATTCAAGTTTTGCCACCTGTTTCTCTTCCCCCACTGATGCCTCACTGTACTTTATTAAAAGTTATCCATCAGGGCGCCTGGGTGACTCAGTTGGTTAAGCATCCGCCTTCAGTTCAGGTCATGATCCTGCGGTCCTAGGACCCAGGTCCCAAAGCTGTCCCCTGCTCAGCAGAGAGCCTGCTTCTCCCTCTCCATTTGCCACTGCCCCTACTTGTACACACGCACTCTGTCAAATAAACTAAAATCTTTAAAAATTAAAAAAAAAAGTTATACATTCCTATATTTTGGACAGCTCTGCCCAAATAACTCCCCAAACTTGCCTATGCTTAGACACTTTTTTCCCCCATTAAAAAAACAGTTAGCTTGGGGCATCTGGTTGCCTCAGTTGGTAGAGCATGCAAGATCTCGGGGCTTTCAGTTCAAGCCCCACTTTGGATATAAAGATTACTTAAAAATAAAATCTTAGGGACACCTGGATGGCTTAGCGGTTGAGCTCTGCTTTCCGCTCAAGGCCTGATTCTGGAGTTCAGGGATGGAGTCCCATATCAGGCTCCCTCAGGGGAGCCTGCTTCTCCCTCTGCCTAGGTCTCTGCCTCTCTCTCTCTCTCCCATGAATAAATAAAATCTTTAAAAAATATAAAATGAAATAAAATCTTAGGGGCGCCTAGGTGGGTGCTGCCAGTTAAGCATCCAACTCTTGGTTTCAGCTCAGGTTGTGATCTGAGGGTCCTGAGATGGAGCCCCACACCGGGCTTCCTGCTCAATGAGAAGTCTTTTTAAGACACCCTCTCCCTCTGCGCCTCCCTGCCACACACTCTCTCTCTCTCAAATAAATACATTTTTAAAAATAAAAATAAAAAAACTTAAAAAAAAAGTTAGATTACTCATTCAGGAAGCCCATTTATTCCCTAATATAAACATCTGTATCACAGAATATAAGGTTTTAAAGAACTTAAAAGGGCATTTAGTCTAAAAAACAAATGATATTTGAACTCATTTAAAGCATCCATCCTAACAGCAAAAATTTACAAGGCATTATCATAAGCACCATTCTGTAATTTTTACATATATTAAATCACTTAAGCATCACAACAGTTCTATGAGATGGATAAATACTGCCCTCATTTTACCAATAGAAACCAAGGCATAGAGTGGTCAGTTTGCCCAATGTTATATGCTAGTAGGTGGCAGAGCAAGAGTTGAACCTGAGTAGACTAACCCAGGGATCCAAGCTCTTAACCACTATGCTACCCTGCCTCTCCATATCTGTGGAACTCTTAGACTGGAAATTCTCTTTTCAGTCAGCATATTAATAAAAATCAGAATAATAGCACATTTGCAGCAAAAGGTTAACTACGGATATCTGGGTGACTAAAGGATACACAGGAGTTCTTGTGCTATTCTTGGAAATCTCCTCTAGGTTTGAAGTTTTTCTCAAAATTAAAAATTTGAAATTTCTTTGATTATATAATGGGATATCTTTTATAAAAGTAATGACCAAATTAGCTGTTGGCCAGCAAAGAAGGCTTTAAGAAAACAATCCTTATAATGTTCCCACTAAATGCCTGATCTGAATTGCCCACAAAACTTCAGTCAGACTGCAGGACTCACTGGAGAGGAAATGGACCTAAAAGTGGGGGGGAACACTGTCCCTGAGCCACAACACTAAATGTGGGCTCCATTGTCAATGCTCAATATTTAATAACAAATAACACGTAATTCCAAATAGAAAAGGGGGCGCATTTCCTCCCAAAAATACATTATACAATATAACCAAATACAAATCTATCCATACCCTTGTTTTCCCCTTATTAGTGCTAACCATAATATCAGTTCTTCCCTCCTCGCTAGGTCTCTGCCAGGCTGTATCAATGCTCTCCACTCGAAACCTTGCAGACAGCTGCACTTAGGCAGAGCGATCCCTATTTCAGCTTTTCGTGGCATCTGAATCCTTGTGGAATGGAAGAGAACACGAAATCACATACTGATAACCTACACATCACTCCGTTAGGCAAGTTCCTGGTTACTATGGTTCTAAATTACCACGAAAATTAATTTGGGGACGCCTGGGTGGTTCAGTGGTTTAGCGCCTGCCTTTGGCTCAGGGCGTGATCCTGGGATCGAGTCCCACATCGGGCTCCCTCAATCCAGGATCAAGTCCTGCATTGGGCTCCCTGTGAGGAGCCTGCTTCTCCCTCTGCCTATGTCTCTGCCTCTCTCTCTGTGTCTCTCATAAATAAATAAATCTTTAAAGAAAGGAAAGAAAGAAAATTAATTTGGGTTCTTAAATTCATAAACTTCCCAACACACTTGGTGAACAAAATCTCCTGAAGTTTCAAGCCAGAAGCACCGATTAAAAAAACAACAACAACAACAAAAAAAGCAATGATATCCAAACATATTTCTTTGGAATACTGATGCTCAAAACTACCATCTCAAGTTTTTTATGTTTTTATTTACTAGTATAAAAATCATTCATTTCCAACATGTCTGACAGCAATACTTCGCAGCTGCTGCCTTAGTAAATTCTAGGTAAGCAGGGCCTCTCCCCTAGACAACGGCTATACTTAAGGTTTGAGTGGTTGAAGTTAACAGTTGCCTAGATTATGAAATATTAGGACCCTTACCTTTTATACTGTTCTTTGGACAGTTTGCCCAGAAAATAGAATTTTTTTAAGTAAAATTTTAAACCTTCAATTATTTCCAGAAACCTTACTTAAAAATGAGAGAAAGGTCGAAACTTCAGTCTACAGAAGTTTCTAAATCATACTGTGATTTCATTAATCTAGTTTGTATTGCTTCCTATCTCAACTTCCTTTCAGCCTTCCCCACAAAAGTCCCTCAGTGATTCCCATCAAGTGCCTTATTTAACCAAGGCTTACAGACACCTAGGTATATACCAGACACTGATAAGTGCTAAGAGGACACAGAAGTTAACATAGCATCTACACTCAAACAGCTCAGTCTAGAAATAGAGACAAAAATAAGTAGACAATTTTAACACAGTGCAATAAATATTATTTGGGCTACTGTTACAAGCCTCTCCCTGCAAGTTGGCAAGATCATTCCAAACCACATGCCTGACAATCGCCTGAAGAAGAAATTTCACTGATAATCAAAGTTGGAGGCATTTCCGGTAAGCTTAAGATATCAGGACAGCAGCGACGAGCATACGGGAAGATCCCTGTTTTAAAGACAGATAATATCCATTCTAACATATTCAGCTCCCTATGGGATTTATGGAAAATGGATTTCTTACATATATTATCCCAACATGCAGGGGGTTGGAAATCTAAGTGGGTACTGGCCCTCTGCAAAATTAAACACTCCTGCCTCTAGCAAGCACTCATTTTAGTTCTAGTTCTTGTTTCTGTTCTCTCTGGAGAACGGTAGTATATTAGTGGTTAAGTCCATGGACTTTGTAGTTAGTCAGACGAGGATTTAATCCTGGCCTTGGCCACTTACAGGCAGTGAAATTTTCAGCAAACCTCAGCTTCTCTGAGGCTCACATTCCTTTAAAAAAAAAAACAAAAAAACAGTTGTGGGAAATTAAGTAAATAGTTTATGCAAAATGCTTAGCATGCAGTAAAAAAACAACAAGGGGGTGGTGGGGAGAGAGGGCTGGAAGTAACAGGGGACCATCACGTACTAAAATAGAAAGCAATAAATTATACAGAGCTAATCATTTTGTTATTCCAAATGAATAGTGATCTATGTTTAATTTATTTGCATCCATCCTGTCTCACCCATCCCTAGAGAGCAACTACCTCATAAACCTAAGGCTGAATTGCAATTACTCGGAGGTTTTTTTTTTTTAAAAAAAAAAGTCTCCAATAGTCTCAATTTTTATACTGAGAGAACATACCTAGTCCTTGTGACTCTCCATAATTTGGAACCCTAAGAAAGGCACTAGAACTCTAACCACCCAAAAGAGACACCCACCTGGAATACACAGACGGTACCTTAGTCATATAACAAAGAAACCAACAGAATATAGGAGTCAAACAAAAAAAGAAAAATCTGTACAACTCATACTTGTCGTTGTTTACCCCAAAACCAAAATGAGGAGCAAAACAAAACAAAAAAGATTTACTTATTTGCACCCCTTATATTTCCTGAAAGAACTAGTAGAGGTGAGGTAAAAGACAGATCTTCCATCTTATCAACCAAAAGGCTCTATAGTACACACCAGTCAAAACAAAGCCTCAGTCGTGGAAATAGTCCTGGACGCTAGTTACTAGGATGCTCACTGCAGCTACACAAAGCCCAGTATTTAAGGCTGGACCCAAATCACCACCACTCAGTCATCCAGAACCTATTTTCAAACTGCCTTTGTACTCCTTCTTCGGATTCCCTCATCCCTCCCCCTAAAGGTTGAGTAGGAAACCGACACTCTGGCAGCAACATGACCAACCCTTCAAAGATCCACCAAGAAACCTCGCCTAGGATGGAGTCAAGGCAGAGAAAATGTTTGAAAGAAAATTTGGAAAATATTAAATGAGAGCTACAACCCGACAGATTGTAGACATTGTGTCTTTTCTTTTTAACTGCACTTGCTATAATTATGAGATCCAGACATCAAAATTTTACTGTAGCCCTCACATAGATTATATTAAAAGAAGGAACAAAGTTGTTTCCTCTGAAGCCACAACCTCACAAGGATGAAATCATCTTTCAAGAAATACTCTCCTGGAAAAGAAATTCAAGGAAGTGTTGTGGTCTAAAAGCAGGGGGGGGGGGGGGGCGGCGGCACATAAAACCAGAGGATTATTAAAGATACATACCAGTTTCAAGCTAAAGAGCAGCTTATCTATTAAGGCCCATCTTGTTACAATCAGGGCAATATCTATTCCAGCTATAATTTTCAGACCAAATTTCAGCACATTTTTCAAAGAGAGAAAGAAGGGAACACTCAGTTTTCAGATACTGATGAGTTGGCTATATAATTATCTACAAACAGTACTTTTGCAAGAATGTATTTGCAAAAACAAAATCAGAACAAATCTTAAGATTAAATATGTGAAAGCAGGCATGGGCCTTCAGCTCTTACAGATTTCTGATTTCACGGCAAATTAGCCAAACAAAAAAACTCACCTCCAAAAAACAATTTTCAGTTGGTTTAAAAATAAGAATTCCTGTTATGCTTTCTCAAATACATTCTAAACACTAAAGTTTGCTTTGAGTATTTTCTCTTAGCCTCACCTGATTTAATCCACGGCCCTTTCAGAGGGCACAAAACTGAAAATATTTCCAGGTGCGCTGCCACTTTATTCAGGTGAACTGAAAAAGCATGTTTAGAATTTCCTTATCCCTTGAAGCACAGAAACCAAACGTTATGGTACTTGCAAACTAAACCTACAACACTTCCACAAATCTCTGCCGTCATAGGTAGTCTTAGGAAGGAAGGAATAGCTGTTTGGTTAACATGGATCCATTCGTTTTCTTTTATAAAGCGAAGCAGGGAGGCTACGTCTAGCAGAAGGAGGCTCCCACCCACCGCACCTGGAAAAGTAAAAGGGATCCACCCAGGAACAGCACGGCTGAAACTGATCTGGGCTGTTCAAACTCTGGGGGGGGGGGGGGACACACCATTTAAAGCTGCACAGCTTACTGCAACTTTCCACTTCCACAAATCTAATGATAACGGGGGGGGGGGGTAAAAAAAAGTTTTGAAGCATATGAAGAGCCATCTGTATAACCATCTTCTGACCCGGACAAATTCCTTTCCCAACCCACACGCAACATGCCACAAAAACGAACTTTTTGTTTGGGCTCTGAAAATAGAAGTTTGTTAGCTTAACACCAGAAAAAATATAAAATCAGAGAACACACCAAAATGTAAATTTACATGTAAATGTAAATTTGCTCTCACCCCTTTGAATCTATTTATCTCCCTATGTTAGAGAGACCTAGAAGTTTGTTTCTGGGTCTTGAATACTTTTTAAGATAATAAAATACCCAAATTCCCCAAAGTAAGTAGAAAGAAAAAATAATTGCTTAAAAGTCACCCGTCAGCAGAGCAGATTTTCTCGTTTTTAACTTCCCTCTGGTTACCGTAAGGCAAAAATTCGACTTGGCTTCTCCTCCTTTACCCGTCTGTACCACATTTTTTTTAAAAAGGCACACACCTCAAATGTGGACTTCTAAAAATCAGTCCTTTAAGAAAGAAACCCAAGGCTTCGTCAATGTGCTGAGAAAGACAAATCCAGCAAGGTACTTGATTTTTCGCCACCTCTTCCTCCTTTCAGGATCTTTCCTGCTCTTCTTTCTCTCTCTCTCCCTCTCTCTCAGTCTCTCTCTCTCTCTCTCTTTTTTTTTTTCTCTCAGATCCAACACCTAAAATGGAAGTTGCACCCAGCCAAAGGCTAGGGAGCCTGGGTGGTGACAAACTGATCTAGCAGCCCTACCCCCTCGCTTTCCTAAGTGATGTCAGCCCCTGAGAACTTCCAATAGGAACCAGGCATAAATCAGGGAGCTGATTTTATCCAATAGGAAACTTTATTATAGGAAATTAAAAAAAATAAAAAAGGAGAGAGGAGGAGAGAAAGAGACCGGGGGAAGTTTTATATATATATTTATATTTAAAGTGGAGACTACACAATCTCGGAGGAATTGCTGCAGAGCTCGGGGGGGGGGGGGGTGCAAAAGAACAAGGGATTTTTAGGATGGCACGCCTAAGCTTCAGTTCTCTTTGATGGTGGGGTTCTTGCTCTCTCTCTCCCTTCCTTTCCGGGTAGGGAAATAAGAGAAGAGGTGATTTTATTTGCCTGCTATATGGTGTGTTGCTTTCAACCCCAAAGCATTTTCCCAAAAGAAGATAGGAAGAAAAGGAGAGAAAAATCCTAGAAATAGGACTTCTATGTATTGATTGGGGTGGTAGGAATAACTCAGATAAACTATCGATTTCATTGTTTTGGTTTAAGTGCATTAGAGCCAATGAGAAAAAATAAATACCTGGACTTAACAGTTTTTAGTGTCTATACTTTAGAAGGAGGCTGAAGCCACTGGGGTGTTGAGGAAAATCACTGTCTTCACATTTGATCCCAAATCAAAATAATGTGGTTTGAGGGGGAAAATAAATGGAATTCAATAAGCAAGCAATATATATATTTAGAGATAACAGCATGTGTAAGAAAAAACAAGTCTCATGTTAGGAAAATTTGGTTTCTTTGTGCACTTCAGCTCAAGATGATCCAGTTCATAATTCTCTTTTTTACATTTAACCCAAGTAAAGGATTATAGGTATTCTTCTCCTGAGTTAAGAATTATCCTTATTTTCTCACACTGTTATGCCATGAAGGACAGAGATTGGGTTTTTCTTTTTCTTTTTTTTTTTTTTTTTTTTACAGGCTTGACAAAGACTAGTAATTTCTGGTCATTCAGCGGTTACTAAACAAAGATGATAATGATAAATTGAAATTTTCCTTTTTCTTTCTCACGAAAAAATCTAAATTCTATCCAGTGCAATGCTGCAAAATGAATCTTCATAAAGTTTTCATAATCTAGAATAATGATTAAGAGCACAGGTTCTGCAGTCAGTCTGCCTGGCTTCAAACCTTCCTCCTCTGCAAGGACACTTAAGTAAAGGTATTACTATGTGACCTTAGACAAATTATATAACCTCTCTGAGTCTCTGTTTCTGTAATGGTAAAATGGGGATAATGACTATATTCCTCTCACAGAACTTTTTGGAGAATTAAAATACACATGAAGTTCTTAAAACAATGTACAGCACTTGGTTAGAAACTCACTAAGAATGAGTTACTATTACCTCTATGTACCCTGCCCCCAAACTTTCAGTGGCTCACCAATGCATAATAACAAACAATGGCGGAGCATCTATCATGTAAAAGGCACTTTGTGCTCATTATCTCTAACTTCTAAAACAACATCATGGAGGTAGTACTACTACCATTTCACAAATGAGGAAATCGAGGCTCAACAAAGTGAAGAAACTTGCCTGAGATCATCTGGCTAAAAATGTGAACCCCTCATCGATCTGACTCCAAAGCCCAAGCTTCTTCTATCACCTTACATTGTTGTGGCCAGGATAAAAGCCAAGTTCCTCATTAGCTTTCAAGGTGCTACATTTATTCATTTAATACATTAAAGTCACACTTATTAACCATAATCTGACCTTTCCTTATCTAAACTAGAATTCCACTCCTCCTCAGCATGATGAGCCCTTCTAATCAGGCTGATCCAGTCATTATGCACCTCTTCATACTCTGTCTACAGGCCCACAGACCCTCATATTGGGTTTATGTGGCCAAAAAAGGACTTCTCTCAGAAAGGCATCACAGCACTTGTTTGATGGGCTTTAAACAAACTAGACTGGGAAATGAATACATTTAACAGAGAAATGAACAATCTAGGAATCTTCTCCTACTATCTTATCACACCTTCTACCTCTACTTTCCATCTAATATTCCTAGATCCTCGAGGCATAGCATGTTCGAAAGCCAAAGATAATTGCCCAAGGAAAACAACCAGCACAAGAAATGTTTGGGGAGGGATCCCTGGGTGGGTCAGCGGTTTGGCCCCTGCCTTTGGCCCAGGGCGTGATCCTGGGGTCCCAGGATCCAGTCCCGCGTCAGGCTCCTGACATGGAGCCTGCTTCTCCCTCTGCCTGTGTCTCTGCCTCTCTCTCTCTCTCTCTCTCTCTCTCTCTCTCATGAATAAATAAATAAAATCTTCAGAAAAAAAAAAGAAATGTTTGGGAAAAAAAAGCAGAAAGAAATGTTTGTTGATCCATCAATTCTTTGAGCCACATTTAAGAATATTATCTTCTAGAGATAAATTGGTCTTCTTTCTTTCACATCATCTCTAAAAACTTGCAAGTATTTTGCCTTCCTTTTGTATGTGCTTTCTGTCTCCCTCACCAGAAGATAAGCTCCATGAAGACATGAATGGTATCTTTCTAGATCATGGTGTATCCCCAGAGCTCAGCCTAATGTCTCACATTTAGCAACGGATGGATGAGTGAATGAAGTCTCTTGGCTTACTAGTTATGTAATCCTGGGTAAGTCATTTATATTAATGAATTTTAAATAAAGTCATATGCAAATCAAAAAGGATAACTCAGGGAGCACCTGGCTGGCTCAGTTGGTAGAGCATTTGACTCTTAATCTCAGGGTCGTGAGTTCAAGCCCCACATTGGGTGTAGAGCCTACTTTAAAAAGTGGGGCGGGGGGAACACCTGGGTGGCTCAGTAGTTGAGCGTCTGCCTTTGGCTCAGGTCAGGTCATGATCCTGGGGTCCGGGGATCGAGTCTCACATCAGGCTCCCCACAAGAAGACTGCTTCTCCCTCTGCCTCCCTCTCTCTCTGTGTGTCTCTCATGAATAAATTAATAAAATCTTTAAAAAAAACTGAAAAAAAAGATAACTCAGTGGTGAAAAAGTTGTTAAAATTTAAATCTATCTAAAACAGCTCTCTCCAAATAGAGCATCACAAAGATTAACACTCAGTGAGGGGAAAAACTGTTTATACTCAGGTGACCAAAAGTAAAAAGATAGGTTCCACTTGGGTTATTTTGAGCACTTACAGTGAACCAGGTCCTCTCTAGATGTCAAATATAATAAGTAGACAAGTTCCCTGCTCTCAGAAAGCTTACATTCTAGTGGAGGGAGAGAGATTAATAAATAAGATGTCAAATGAGGGACGCCTGGGTGGCTCGCGGTTTGGCGCCCCCTTCAGCCCAGGGTGTGATCCTGGAGACCTGGGCTCAAGTCCCACGTTGGGCCCCCTGCGTGGAGCCTGCTTCTCCCCCTGCCTATGTCTCTGCCTTTCTCTCTGTGTGTCTCTCATGAATAAATAATATCTTAAAAAAATAAAAAAGATGTCAGATGGAACACTAAGCAGAGATTTAAAATGGACTGATGAGAATGACTTGTGGCTTGTGCTACATTGGATGTCAAGGACAAACTCTCCAGAGACTTTGGCATTTAAGTTGAAATATGAATGGGAAGAATCAGCCAACATAGGAATATAGGAGCAATGGTAACTACTAATGCCAAAGCCCCCAAGTGTGAGGCTGAAACTTGTGGGATCCAACACAGTATCAAAATGAGGGAGGGAATGGTAGAAATATGAAGAATTCCACAGGTTAGAGATTTGATTAAACTATTCTCAGGTAGAGGGAAGTCTGTGAGTGTTTTCAACAGCAGAGTGACATGATCTAACTCAGATTTTGAAAAGATCTTATATGACAAATGGATTAAAGAGGGCACAAGGGTGAAAGCAAGGAAATTAGTTTGAAGGTCAAGTTGCAGTAATATGGAGTTAACTACAGTAGTAGCAGTAAAAATAGAGAGAAGTCAACAGATTAAGGATATGTTTAGAGATATAAGGTGGGGGAGAGAGAGAGGCAGAGACAGAGGCAGAGGGAGAAGCAGGCCCCATGCCAGGAGCCCGATGTGGGACTCGATCCTGGCTCTCCAGGATCACAACCTGGGCTGAAGGCGGCACTAAACCGCTGAGCCACCCAAGGATCCCCAATAAGGTGGTTTTTAATTTCGAGGTGGGTTTTTTTTTCTTTCCTCTGTTTTTTTTTTTTTAAGATTTTATTTATTTATTCATAAGAGACACAGAGAGAGAGAGAGAGGCAGAGACACAGGCAGAGGGAGAAGCAGGCTCCCTGTGGGGAGCCCAACGGGGACCCCATCCCAGGACCTCAGAATCATGACCTGAGCCAAAGACAGACCCTGAACCACCGAACCACCCAGACATCCCTTCTTTGATTTTGTTTTGTTTTTAACAAACGGAATGAATGTTACATTCAGTGCTGAGTTTTACAACTCTCAAACTTTATCTCCCCTCCAACATCCATCACATGCTAAACATACAAAGATATGATAAAATAGTAAAAAATTAGGGAAGAGTTGGGAAATAATATTGAATTCAAAAAAGAAAAAAAAATATTAAAAATAAAGTAATAAAATAAAAATAAAAGAAATATTAAAATTATCATGTAGGGCTGAGTGCTGTGCTGTCTCCTCTCCTAAAATAGCCAAAACCATAAATGCCAAGGAGAAGAAACGAGAAAAAAAAAAAATCAACTCCAAAAAGCACTGGCTATCCATACAAAGGAAGACAAAATATTTTTACTCGTTTCTACCCTCTGGTGGCTACACATTACCATCAAATGTCATTTTTAAAGCCCTTGGTAGGATGACCATTTATCATCCCCTTTAGAAATTCCACTATCACAAGATTTATCTAAATGGTGTTGAATTAAAAAAAAAAAAAAGAAAGAAAAGGGGAGCACCTGGGTGGCTCAGATGGTTAAGCACCTGCCTTCAGCTCAGGTCATGATCTCCAGGTCCTGGGATCAAGCTCCACATCGGGCTCCCTGTTCAGCAGGGAGTCTGCTTCTCCCTCTCCCTCTCTATTTCCTCCTGCTTGGCCTCTCTGTCATTCTCTCAAATGAATAAATAAAAAGTCTTAGAAAAAGAAAAAGGAAAATGAAAAGAAAAAGAAAAAGAAAAAGAAAGAAAAAGAAAAAGAAAAAGAAAAAGAAAAAGAAAAAGAAAAAGAAAAAGAAAAAGAAAAAGAAAAAGGGGTCTCTGGGTGGCTCAGGGCGTGATTCCAGGATCCGGCACTGAGTCCCGCATCGGGCTCCCTGCGAGGAACCTGCTTCTGCCTCTGCCTGTGTCTCTGCCTCTCTCTGTGTGTGTGTCTCTCATGAATAAATAAATAAAAGCTTTTTAAAAAAAGAATGAAAAAATAAAAATAATAAAAAAATAAAAAAAGAAAGAATGAATGAAAGAAAGAAACCAAGAAGTGAGTCCTCTCTATTTCTTGAAAATTAATATAATCCTAGTAACAATAAATTCATAGGGGGATATAATATTTCTATTTTTCTTATGACAGATGCCATAAACACTGCTCTGCCTTTTTTTTTTTTTTGCTTGCGTGTGTCCTCCTTCTGCTTTTACGTCCTTTCACAAACTGCTTCCCCTTCAAAACATTAACTGCAGCCGAAAATGTCTTCTGCTCCTTGATCTTTTTTCCACGTTGAGAACAGAAGCCTAGAAAATTATTACCTGACTTGGAAATGCACCCCACCTCCCATATTTAAGTCAACCTTCCCAAATTCTTTAAAAATAATTTATTACAGTGACGCCTGGGTGGCTGAGCGGTTGAGCGTCTGCCTTAGGCTCAGGTCGTGATCCGGGGGTCCTGGGATCGAGTCCCGCTTGGGGTCCCCGCAGGGAGCCTGCTCCTCCCTCTGCCTGTGCCTCTGCCCCTCTCTGGATGTCGCTCATGAATAAATAAAATATTTTAAAAACATATTTAATTATAGTATCATCGACATACCCCTCAAAGCCTCTTGGAAAAGACGTTAGATACCAATAGAGACCTATTTGAGCGCATTGCACTGCTCACCTCAGCACTCTGGTCTGTTCTGTGCAGGTTCCCCTTCTCCCGAGCATCTTCGGTTCTGCCTCCCGTTGGCCTCAGTGGCAGCTGCCCCGCTTTAGTTCACCGCACTCCATCCCCGGTGGCTTTGGCCTTGACCATCTTCGTCTAGAGAGCCGTGGCGGGGCATCTCATGGGAGCCAGGCCCTAGGTCCTAACACATACAACGGGTAAGAACCAATGTCCGGGTTCATTGTCATGTCATGTGGGCTGACATTCTCTCTAAATGTTTAATCCTGAAATCACTTACTCTTTTTTTTTTTTTTTTTTTTTAACCTCACCCCTGAAAATAGTTGTTTCCAGTCAGGAAGTGCACTAACTAGATCATCCCTGGAAGGACACCGGAGGCCGCTCCGCACGGGAAGTACTGCAACCCCCTCGGTCACGCCCGCTCTCGGAGATTTAGGGGGGACCGGAATCTCTGAAATGCCTAAACCCAGACACTAACCCCAAGGCCTCGCTGACGAACATCCCTAGCCTGGGGAGCTTTCGAGAGCGGAGAGGCCCGACCGAGGCGCAAGGGGAGCCCTCCGGGAAGCCTGGAGCCCTCTCACAGGCCAGGGCCACTTACTGGCAGCCTCCTCAAAGGGAAGGCAGTGGTGTCCTGCAGCCGCCCGGGAGCCCGCCCTACGGGAGCATCCTCGCCCGCTTCTCACCGGGGTTTCGTCGGGCGCCGAGGGAGACGGCAGCCCCCGGGAAGACCCGTCCGGGCAGGCCCGCCCGCCTACCTCTCGCAGCCCGTCTTAGCGCGGCCTTCAAGTCGCTCGAGACTTAGCCTCCCGCCCAAAGTGCTCCGGCCCCTGTGATTGGCCGTCCGACGAGCCTTCGGCCAATGGGGATGACGTGTTCGGGCAGACGTCAGCGGGGGGGCTGGGGGAGGAGGAAGGACGTCGGGCCCCGCGACGCGCCGTGCGCGAGGACGGCGGCGCGAGCTGTGTGGCGCGGGCCGCGTGGCTTCAGGCCCTCGCTGTCACCGCCTCCCGGTGCAGGCGGCTGGCGGGGCCCGCGGCGGTACGAGGGCGCCAGGGGGTCGCTGCAAAGCCCGTGCGGCCTCGGCTGGTGGTGACGGCGAGCCCTGAATTCGGGCCTCCGGGGTCCCCACGCTCCATTCCCAGAAACCTTCGCGCCGAGGTCTCTCTTGAAAGGAGTTGGGCCGGGGCGCCCGGAGCGTGCGGGACGCCCAGCATTGCAGGGCCTGCCCTGAAGCCCAGCTTTCTCCGCCAGCCCCGATTCCTCGGCTCTGGACGGGGAGACAGACCCTCAGGCCGTTGGCCCACCTGCGCTGCTTTGCTAAACCTCCCCGCGCGAGGCTGGACTTGGGGAGGAAGCAAGGCAGGCTGGACAGAGGACCCAAGCACCGAGAGGTCGCCAAGCGCAGCTCCCACTGCACAGCTCGTCCAGGTCGGGTCTCGGGGCCAGGCCGGCTGCTGGTGGGTTGGGAAGCTTCCCCGGAGCCTATGTGTGGGGCCTCGCAAGAGCCATCCCCTGCCCCCCACCCCCCCTTCTCTGGCTCAAATTGGAATTGAGCCTACCCTTTCTTCATTAACCTTTCCATTCTCTTCTTTCCTGATAGTTTGACGGGAGCTGTTCAGATCCTCGGTGCCACCTGACAGAAAACTGCATGTCAGGAAAGGAACAGCAGCTGTGCGGGGAGTGTGGGGGTTTCGGTGCAAAAAGCTGGAAACACAGTAAGCCTGAATTCAGAATATGTGGCTTGTATCAGGAAGGGTAGAGTGCCTAACTATCCCCGCTCCGTCGTTAGCCAGGTCTGAACCAGTGTGACCAACCTAAAGGCCAAATCGTTTACTAATTTCCAGGCTGCACTAGGCTCACTTTGGTCAAGAACATCTGAAGCAAGAGTGGCAGCGTCCTTATTTCTGAGACTTTCCCACCCGGTCCCGCAGCTGTTTTCTCTACTGTGCACCCTCTGCTGGTTAGTGTGATAAGAGTGAGCTCAAAGAAAAGGAGGTGTGTACAACCTCCTAGAGAATTTTCTATTCAGTATTGTTTTCTTTAAAAGTGTTAAATTGAGGATGGTACCTGTGGAACTCAGAAGTGTGTTGTTGCCCGGGGAGAGAATATGGGTTGTCAGCACTGTAGGCGTTGAGTTTCAGTGGGAACGTGAATGAAGGAGGTGTAAGGGTAACAATAGCTACCGCTTTAGAAGTGGTAGTTATTATATGCCAGGCACTTCCAGTGCTAAGCAGTTTTACCTGCATTGACTCACTTAATCTTTAAAACAGCCCTACCAGGTAAGTACTGTTATCGTTACTATTTCATAGGTGAGAAAAGCAAGACTCAGAAAAGATAGGTCATTTGCCTGAAATTATACAGCTAAGCTAATAGCAGAGCGGAGATTCAAATCTACACTTGCTTCTGAGCTCCCACATGGAACCACTATGATGTTCTTTCTTGAGAGACCCTTGGCATACTTTCTGGACTTAGGTAACTCACCTCGTGGCTATTCTCTGATCTCACAAGATTTTCCTATCATTTCAAAGACGAAAAACAAATTAGGTACAGTAATTCTTCTGAAATATACTTTCTCATCAACAGGAATCTGATCTGTGAAAACCTAGAAGGTTTAAGAGACTAACATGTGCTCTCCTGCAAGTTCCAAAATCCTATACAGGAACCCCCGGTTTCTCCGGTTAGCTTTTCTGCAGCTTCATCACCAGCAACAGACTGGTGTGTTCTGTGATGTCCTTCTGCAGGCAGAAGGTAAGACACAATTGAAAAGTCACTATAGAATACTCACTATAGAATAAGATAAAATGAGTTCAGGGCCAGGGAGTAGAGGACAAAACCAAGAAAATGTATTATCCCCCTTGAGCACTTTAAGTTATTCAGTAGAGAGCTGTTTGTTTCTAGGATAGTTGCTGTTTCCAAGAGTGAAAATGAGACTGCTCTTTTTCTCTTAAAAACTGGAAATAGGGGATCCCTGAGTAGCTCAGCGGTTTAGCGCCTGCCTTTGGCCCAGGGCGTGATCCTGGAGTCCTGGGATCGAGTCCCGCGTCGGGCTCCCAGCATGGAGCCTGCTTCTCCCTCCTCCTGTGTCTCTGCCTCTCCCTCTCCCTCTCCCTCTCTCTCTCTCTCTCTCATAAATAAATAAATAAATAAATTTTAAAAAATGGAAATAGGGGATCTCTGGGTGGCTCAGCAGTTTAGCACCTGCCTTTGGCCCAGGGCGTGATCCTGGAGTCCCGGGATCGAGTTCCGCATCGGGCTCCCTGTGTGGAGCCTGCTTCTCCCTCTGCCTGTGTCTCTGCCCCTCTCTCTCTCTGTGTCTCTCATGAATAAATAAAATCTTTTAAAAAATGGAAGTAACTGTAAAGTTTAGTAAGCGTAGAAATTCTGTAAAAGGTGGATAATAATACAACGGGATGATTGCGAAGATAGAGTTACCATACACCCAACACTTAGAACGATGCTTTTAACATATTAAGCACAATGTAAGTTTTAGACAATACAATTACATATTTTTTTCTTGCCAAGCTATTGCTTAATTTTTCTTTTCTTCAAATTCATGGTTTTTGTTGTTTGTTGTTAGACCTAAAAATACATAGTTTATTTCCACCTCTTCCCTTTAAACTTGGAACGTTCAATCAATATAGAGTCTGGTATGTATTTTTGTTGTTGTTTTAAGTAGGCTTCATGCCCACAGTGGAGCTCAATGCAGAGCTTGAACTCACCACCCTGAGATCAAGACCTGAGCTGAGATCAAGAGTTGGACCCCTAAATGACTGGGTCACCCAGGCGCCCTGAGCCCGGTATCATATAAAAAGCCCAAGACTAGGAGTCAGAGTTAGTCTTCGCTTTCTTTGGTACTTAGAAACTAAGTGACAAATGGGCAGGTCCCACTTCATCCCTCTGGAGCTCACTTTCTTCATTTATAAAGGATTATGACACCCAACATCTTATAGCACTCCACAGTTCGCAGAGTACATACAGTATATAGCCTAGTGACTTATTTGATTCTTACAAAAGCTTTGTAAGATGACATATGGTTCTAGTTCTACAGATGAGTGAATTGAGGCTTAGAGAATTAAGTGACTTGCCTGTTGGTTCTATTAGAGAGTTGGGATTCATTCCTTAATTCAAAATAAGCAAACCAAAAAAAAAAAAAAAGATCAATTACCTGTTGTATATTAGAACAGTGTACTAGCATGGGCAGACAGCATGTATAAAGTCCCTCCTTGTATAAAAATCATGGAAAGAGGAGACCTTGAGACAACCAGTGCATCCAAGTAACTGCAGTATAATAACATTGCAGTAAGTAAAGGCTAATATAGAAGCTCAAGAGAGGGCACCTTCCCAGATGGGAGGAGGTTGGGGTATAAGGGTTAGGGTGATTTTCTTGGAGAAAATGACCTCTTAGATCTCTGGAGGACAAACAGAAGTAGGAGGAAGTGGGGAAATATTTTTCCCAGGCAGAGAAAATACCATGTACAGAATTTTAGATATGACCAACGATTTGTGAGTGGTTCACTATGTCTAGAGGGCAGACTCTAAGAAGTGTATTGATGAGAGATATGGCTAGAGAAATTAGCAGTGTAAGGTCTGAAGTGTTATGCAAAGTAAGTCTTGTCCTCAGAACATTGAGAAATGTATTTGTGTGTGTATATATATATATATTGTATATATATTTTTAAGATTTTTTATTGTAGCGGGGCCTAGGAGGCTCAGTCAGTTAAGCATCTGCCTTCACCGCCAGTCATGATTCCCAGGGTCCTGGGATCGAGCCCTGCTTTGGACTCCCTACTCAATGGGGAGCCTACTTCTCCCTCTGCCACTCCCCCCTGCTTGTATACTCTATCTAAAATAAATGAAATCTTTAAAAAATATATTTATTTTAGAGACAGTCCATGCATGCAGGGAGGAGCAGAGGGAGAGAATTTCAAGCAGACTCCCTGCTGAGCATGGAGCCTGACGCAGGACTCAGTCCCACGACCCTGAGATCGTGACTTGAGTCAAAACCAAGAGTCGGACACTCAATGGACTGAGCCACACAAGCGCCCCAGGAAATGTATTTAAAGGTTTTAAGAAGGTCATAAGTAGCACGTGGGCTGCATGAGAAGAATTATTGTTGAGCACAGATAGGCCATTTTGGAATCCAAAAAAGGGAATGGTGATGTAAAACTAAAGAATTGAGATTAGAGAAAAATGCTTTATAAACAAAAAATTTACAAAACTTGGGGCAGTTAAGGGCATAGGTTCTGTAGCCAAATGGGGTCCATATCCTCTCCCTGTGACTTGCTAACCATGTAATTGTGGTGGGTGTACTACTGTTACTTAGCTATGCCACAGTTTACTCATCTGTAATAACAGCTTCTTTACAGGATTGCAGTGAAGAGTAAATGAATGAATACTGGTAAAACCCTTGCATAGTACATTAGTACATCACATGGCATGCAATAAAGGACAAGAAATAGTAGGGGGGGTTTGTTTTTTAAAGATTAACGTTTGAGGGGTGCCTCACTGGCTCAGTTTAGCATGCAGCTGTTGATCTCAGGGTTTTGATTTCAATCCCCACATTGGGTGTAGAGATTATTTAAAAATAAAAATCTTGACAAGGGATCCCTGGGTGGCGCAGCAGTTTGGTGCCTGCCTTTGGCCCAGGGCGTGGTCCTGGAGACCCGGGATCGAATCCCACGTCGGGCTCCCGGTGAATGGAACCTGCTTCTCCCTCGGGCTCCCGGTGCATGGAGCCTGCTTCTCCCTCTGCCTGTGTCTCTGCCTCTCTCTCTCTATCATAAATAAATAAAAATTAAAAAAAAAAATTCTTGACAAGATGACTTGTAGTTTCCAGGCTTGGGCAGCTGGGTAAAGTGGATACTTATTTTGAAGTAAGAAATGGGAGGTTTTGGGGTTAGGGAATGGAGTTCACTTTATAGAAAGGTTGATGCAGGCTGTGGCATGTTTAGTGTCTCAGGAAAGGTATCTGGGCAGAGATAGAACCTGGGAATCAACAGCAAGCCTTTGGGAATTAAGACCATGAGACTGAGACTGATGGGAAGTGCCCATAAAGAAGGTGACTGAGGACAGATTATGCCTGGCACAGTGCTTAAGAGATCAGGAGAGAACTGAACCTTGATTGTCTACAGCCAAAGCTCATATTCTGTTACAAGCAGCTTCTATAAAAATTTTAAAACTCTCATGAGTCTAAAAAATTTTGAAACCATCCTTTGTGTCAAGCAGTGGGTATATATACCTCAGTGAGCAAGACAAATAGTCTCTGTCCTTGTAGAGCTTCACCTTAGTGAAGGCAGTAGTTACAATATAGATAGCGAAATGCTCTGATAACTAGAGTCCTTCTCTCTGCCCAGGAGCACCTAACCTAGACTTGGGTGGGGTGGGAAAGGCTTTCTGAAAGAAGTAATGTCTAAACTAGATTTCGAAGAATAAAAAGTGGGTTAGCTAGATAATGACACAAGGTTCCAGACAGACAGAAGGAACAAATTTCTCCTATTCGAACTTCCGTGAAGGAAAACAGAGAACGGGCAGCACATTTGGGAGTAAGGACTCTGCTTAGCCAACGAACATGCCAGTTTGCACGAGATAACAGTGTTTGGATTTCCTTCCAGGTGAGGCAGTCCCAGCCCATTGCTGCATCCTGTCAGCCTGCAGCCCCTTCTTCACAGAGCGTCTGGAGCGGGAGAGGCCAGCTCAGGGTCGGAAGGTGGTGCTGGAGCTGGGGGGCTTGAAGATCAGGACACTGAGGAAGCTGGTGGACTTCTTATATACCTCAGAGATGGAAGTATCTCGAGAAGAAGCCCAGGATGTGCTTTCTGCTGCCCGTCAGCTCCGTGTATCTGAGCTAGAATCCCTTCAACTAGAGGGTGGGAAGTTGGTAAAGGCCCCCCAGGGCCGAAGACTGAACCGGGAGTGCTTACAGCCTCCAAGTGCTGCACCAATCTCTGCCAGGGTGGTGGCATCCAGCCGCCGACCTCGAACTCCACTCCCTGCGACCCAGACTCCTTGTCCTCTTGGGCCAGTGAGATTAAAGTCCTCGGGGAAGGAGGAGGGGCCCTTGGAGAAAAGCAACAGACAGAATGCAGAGAACTTGTCCGGCAATCTTCTGCTCAAGAAGAAGGCCAGAGCTTGCCCAATTCCACAAGAAAAGTGTTCTTCACCATCAGGCCACAGCCAGGGACCAAAAGAGAGTAAGAGTGACCCTGCCCTTGCTCCTACGGCACTTTCCCCACCCAGTATGTACCCCTCTGTGGATGAGCGGCTATTGCCCAGAAAGATCAGACTGAGTCGCTCAAAGCCATCTCCTGATATCTGTACATCTAAGCCTTCCAGCATGGTAAGCGGACCCAGCTCAGTACCCACAGTCCCTGGCCGGCGTCTTTGGCGGCAGAAGAGTATAAATAAAGTACCAGAAGACAAGGAGAAACCAGGGAGAGCTAGTCCTCTACAGAGCATCCCAAGCCCATCTGGTCTTGGAAAGACAGGTGGGAGCAAGAAGAGGAGCCCTGAAGTCAGGGCACCTAACTCAGACTCTGCAGAAGAGGGGCAGGTTGGAAGAGTGAAGCTTCGGAAGATTGTCAATGGAACATGCTGGGAGGTGGTACAAGACCCTCCCCTCAAAAACTCTCAAGATAGCCCTCAGATCCCAGAATCTCAATACCCAGAAGAGCCTGCAAGTACTCAGCCATCCTCACTTAATGAGCTGGAAACATCATCTGCTAGGGTAGACCTGTGTCAGGACTCCCCCATGTGCCCTAGGCTACAAGACATTCTGTTATCTGCTAGCCACTCCCCAGACCACCCAGTGGTGAAATCCGAGTTTGGGTCCAGTCTAGAGCTGGTAGGGAAGGAACCTGGGCTGGATATTGACTGCCGAGAGCCCTATGCATTTGACACAGCCCTGCTGGGGCAGCCCTGCGAAGCTGAGGAGTACCGTATCACAAGTGCTGCTGCCACCAGTGAGCTGGAGGAGATCCTAGACTTCATGCTGTGTGGCTCAGACATTGAGCCACCCATAGGGTCTCTGGAAAGTCCTGAAGCCGAGGGCTGCAGGACCCCTAGCTATCACCTGACAGAAACAGGAAAGGACTGGATTGAAGGGGAGGAATGGTGTTTGCCAGACATGGAACTCTGGCCCAGGGAGCTCTCAGGATTGGAAAAAGAACCTGTTGATGAGAACAAAGAGCCAATTGAGCCCTTTAGCCCCCTTGTCATGCACTCTGAGAACAAAGAGCCCATCGAGTCCCTTAGCCCCCTTGTCTTACCCTCTGAGGTAAGTGAAGGGGAGGTACTTTCAGTAGGAGGCTCTTGGACTCCAGATCTGGAAATTACCAGCTCCCAACCACTGGATGGTCAGAGAGAGAAGCTTCACATGGACTCTCTTGACCTTCCCCAAAGGTCCTATGAGGATCTCTCACCTCCCTGTTCAAACTGGATGGACACTAGGCCAGAAGTGTCCCTAAGTATGGATGAGGTATTATATCCTGCTCCAGAAGCAGGCAAGGAGCTACTTGGCAACTCTGAATTGTTGGACCCGCTTCCTGCCAGCTCCGAAGAGGAAGAGATTGATGTAGTGGACTGGACATCAGAGGGGAGGCTGGTGCCCACTGGTATTCCCTCTGTGTGGCCCGACCCCTCCTCAGAGTCAGACACAGAGGTAGACATATTAACGTAGAACAGGAGTACAGGTTAGGGGCAGTGGGAGGGTGGGAAATGTTTGCTAGCAAAGGTATAATGGCAGAGGCTGGTACATGCCCTGTCCTCTTAGCAAAAGAGGCAAGTGTACTGTAGTTCTCTATGTCCCTTCCTCTTCCCTCACCCCCAAGGCTTTGGGAGCCAAGCAAAACTAGTACCATGGGTACAAAATTATGAACTTGAACCATCTTATTTCTTTGTAATCTACTTTCCAGTTAGTGATAAACAAGTGAAATTATAAACTGTGTGGTCCCCAACTCTACCGGGTCATAAAATAACCAACACCAGGTCTTCTAAGTTATGAGGCATCTAGTCACTGCTAATTTATTAATAAATGAGAATACCCTCTGTGAAACAGAAAATGGGAAACAGTGCTGGGATGGTATAAGTGGGTAAAAGTAACAGAATGTTTTTGCATATCTAATGTGTGTGGCTTATTCAATCCAGCATGGGAAGTCTAGCCAAATATCTGTAGGGGCCAAAAAGACAACTTAATCATAACTTTCAAGAAGTGAGTTGAAAAAGACATGCTTTTTAGAAAATAGATTTCTACCCCCCCCCCCCAACAGTTCTGGCAAGTATTTCACATGATCTACCACAGACCCTAGGAGCTCCAGGTTAATTTGTGACCTCAGAATATTAAAAATACAAGGGGAGCCAATCCCACTAAGAGCTGGTTTTGTCCATCTCTTACCATAAGATTAAGTTTTATTATTCAAATACTTTATTTCAGCTTTTATTAAACAAACCAAGAACTTTTCATTGCCTTACTAGAGGGCTGCCTCACAAATGAACCATCATCTCTGGAGGGAAGAAACCATGGCTTCAGGTACATGACTGAAGTTTGGCCATGTTCCGTCATAAATGCTCCAACATCACCAGGGATATGCTGTGAAATGATGGGGGGGAAAAAGGTTAGAGAAGAGGTCCAAGCAATCCTAAAGCCAGGGGAAAATGTGCCCACCCTCAGAACCCACAAACCCAGGAGATTTCAAGGATTGCATCCTCCCTGTACATTTCATTCAACGTATCAGGTGCCTAACAACATGTCCAACCACTAAATTTTGGGGGCCACGAGTGACACAACCATAGGTTTTACATGAGATTAACAGAAAACCTAGGAACAAAAAACACAAGAAGGTAGGGTAGGGGTAAGCACACATGAGGTTACACAAAGACTCTGCCAGTAAAGGAAGGAGAAAAATCTGGACATTACCAATGACTAACTCACAAACGAGGAAACCGGTGGGATTTATTACACCACCAGCTGAAGAAAAACAATTGCCACAGGTATGCAAAATAAATTTAACAAAGATGAAAAGGGTCCATACCCCCAGAGTAATAACCTCATCTTCAAAGGGCACAAATCGCGTTTCTATAGTCATTCACACGCTAAGAATAAACAACTTTGTGGCCGATTTCTATTTTTCTACCAGCACAAACGGGAAAACCTGAGCAAGAAGAGTTCTAAGTTGTAGATGCTGCCTCAGGTGAGGACACTTCGAGGGCTGCTTCGCAAATACCCCCAATCCACCCTTCCTGTCCCCTTCAAACCTCAGCACGAGGACTTCTGCCCAAACACCCTACGAAAGGTGCTGCTTCAGCGCCTTCACCACCTCTTGAGGCTCAGGGAACTTGAGTTTGCGTGGGGGCCCCTTCTTAATCCCAGTCCAAAGCTCCACACCTGGGAAAAGACCAAGGAAACGAAGTCACTTTGGGATGCGCCAGCATGTGCCCCAGAGCCCGAGGCCCTCCCGCCTGGTCCCCGGGGCGGGCCCCCCCACTCACAGCTGCCGTCCGGGCGCAGCAGCGTCACCTCGAAGCTGCCCCTCCGGGGCTTGGCCGGATTCACCTCCACCGGGAGCTCCGGGGTCTCCAGGCGCAGCGCCTGGCTCAGGGCCGCGGCGTTGCGCCCGTAGACGCGTCAGCTCGTGCTAGGAGAAAAAGGGGAAGGTCGGAGGCGGGGGCCTCGGTGTGCGGCGCCCCGGCCCGCCTCCCCGGGCCTCTCCGGGCCCCTCACCAATGCTCGATCACGACGGTCGCCTCCTCCACGGCCTTCCTGCCGCTCGCCGGCTTCTCCCGTTTCTCCGCCGCCGCGACCCCCGCCGCCTCGGCCTTCCGCTTCCTCCCGCGAGAAGCCATGGCGCCTGGAGCCGAGCTGACCTGGGCGGCAATAGGGGTCCGGCCAACGCCGCTCCACGCGCCAAGCTCCAAACCGCAGGCCAGAAAGGCCGCCGGCGGAACAATGCCTCCCCGGGGACGCACCGAGCGTGGGCCGGCGCACACGCGGCCTGGAGGCGGGGCTGCCTGGGCACAACCACTCCGCCCGCGACGGGGGGGGGCGGGAGGGGAGCTCTCTGGGCACAGGCCCGCGGGGGGAGGCGGGGCTGCCTGGGCACAACCACTCCGCCCGCGGCGGGGGGGGGCAGCTCTCTGGGCACAACCACTCCGCCCACAGCGCGGGGGGAGCTCTCTGGGCACAGGCCCGCGGGGGGAGGCGGGGCTGCCTGGGCACAACCACTCCGCCCGCGGCGGCGGGGGAGCGCGGACAAGCAGCTCTGAAACAAGCCTGGCTTCACACAGGCGTTTCAGTAAGCTTCCGTCGGGGTAAATAGCGTGCACGACCACACACAAACCCCACCCCCGCCGCCACTCTGCTCCTTGGGAACCGCGGACCAATCCCAAACCAAACTCCCAGCCTAACTCGGTGAAGTCAGTACTCTAGCATTAGAGAAACTTGCCTTCCCATCCCTCCCCGATTCTGGAGACCAAGCCCAGGTGAGGAGACAGGCACCCCCTATGCAGTGGCCAGGCTTTTCTAATAGGCGAGGAACCCACAAAGGCAGAATCAAAAGGAAATCCCAGTTTATTATGGAAAACCATCTACTGGGTGTTGGGAGTAGGTGGGAGAGTAAGTGAAACCCCATTCCTGCCCAGGGCTTTCTCCTCCAGGCCCTACCACACAAACGAATGTCTCAAACCTATTCCCCTTCCTCACAAACTCCCAAAAAAACAGGGCTATTATTCAATATTATCTCCAATGAGTACACTCAGTGGTTAAAAGTGTCTCCTTGGGACCAGTGACAAAGTTAGTCTTATACTTTTTAATGAAGGCCACAGACCAAGCCAGAAGTGCCTAAAGCAGCAAGGGTCCTTGAGGGGAAAATCCTGGTGCAGACTCCATACCCAGGCGTCTTCTGTTTTAGGTTGAATGTAATCTAAGCAGACTGTGTAGGTCCACTGAGAGGAGAGATGAAAACACAGCATAGTGGGGACATGTGAGTGGTGACCATAACTGATACAGTGACCCAAGCTTGGAGGGAAAGCCTTTCTTCATCCATTGTAGATTTCTCCCTTCTTCCAGTGAAAGTTGACCACAGCAGTGGAGGCCTTCCTGGAGGGTGCCTGTCAATTCCCTGGAAGCCTCTTTAAAATCAGAAGCAGCACCCTGCCCCACTCAGGTAGAGCCAAAGGAGAAAACATAAATAAAAGGCCCAGGCCTCACACAAGGCTTGTGGTTACAGGAGGGGCAGGGCCTCAAAGGTGAGGAAGCACAGACAAGGCAGGGATTCTATTTGTCTTTCTTGCTTTCCCCATCTGGTACTTCCGTGGGGGTGGGGGCCACAGGCTGCTCCTCGGGGATATTATCTCCAGCCTTTGATAGCTTCTTGGCCCGTTGATAGAGTTCATTCAAGTTGAATTCTCGGATCACATTCTCCTGCACAAAAGAGGTGTGCGTACACACATCAGGGTTCTGGTTGGCAAGTACTTACTGGGAAGTAAGAAGTATTTAGACACAGTCTAGAAAAGAAGGAAGGAAAAGACAGAAATCTACTCTAACCTAACTCTCCTTTTTTGGGTACCTGGACAAGTCAACCCTGTACAATTAAATACCCATTATGTGACAATCACCATGCCAAGAATTACAGCTATATTATTTAATACACTCCACAAAACGACCCTGTGATGCAAGTGTTACTCTCTCCAATTTACTGCCAAGGAACCTCAGGCCTATAGACTACACTGACTAGGGCCTCTGAGATGGAATCTTAATAACTGTTCTCTGGTACTAGGAGTTCTGGCACATGGTAGAAGCACAAATTTGCTGAGCGAATTCATGAATGAAATCTGGTTAACTAGTCCACACTCTCACAACTAGTGGGCAAGGGGCAGAGCCAGCAATCAAACCCAAGTTGGCCTCCAAAGCCCACCACTGTTCCATATGCTTCTCCAAGCCACTCACTCATTCAGATACCTCAGAGAAGGTCCAAGAGACAGCTCGTCCTTTCTTGTCAATCTGTGGCCGCCGCATGACCTCCTTGCCACCTTGGAACAGGATCAGGGTCGGGAGCTGCTTGGTGAGGGGCGATGTGCTCACTTTGTACCTACAGGGCCCAGAAGGTACTCTGTAAATGCATCTGTCTACATTACTCAAAACGACTTAAAAAAAAAAAATGACTTTTGCTCAGACCCTCTGTCCAGACCCTTACATACCGTACACTAACATCAGTATAGCGTCCGACGTCCACCTTCCCAAAATTTAGCCCCGTACAGTTGTACCTAAGAAAAATATATTATTTAATTTAACACAGTAAAAGAAGAAAATGGATCAAGAGAACTGGAAATGCAGATATTTGGGGAGCAGGGAGAAATGCCTTTGGTTGCAATGTGAAGAAAGAAAAGAAAAAGAAAAAGAAAAAGAAAAAGAAAAAGAGAAAAGGAGAAAAAGAAAAAGAAAGAAAAAGAAAAAGAAAAAGAAAGCCAAAAACAATGAGAGGGAAAGTATAGCACTTCTGCTTCCATCATCCGTCCCTATGCAGTACTCACTTGAGGGAGAGGTCAGCATAGATGGGAGCAAACGACTGGCAGTCATTAGACCAATTGGCAAAGAACTCCACAATCCAAGTGACCCTCTTGTCCCGCTCTAGCTCTTCCTGCCACACACAGGGAAGAAACAGTGAGCTGGATCACACAGGTTCCCAGAAAAGTTCAGACTTAAGCGTCTAATTGCTGGCCCTGGCTTTCTCTTCCCTCTCTCCCTAGCTCCAATAACGAACCACAGTGCCCTCGACACCTACTCTGAAGAAGTTACCCCTAGTGAGTAAAAAGCACAGCTACAAAATCACCCAAAAGGGACCCAAGAAACAGAAGAAAGGAAGAGAACTCACATCAATGGTCTTATCATTGAAGTACTTGATATATTCAGGGCCCATATACAGGGGAGGCTTGCATGTCATCAGGAACACTAAACATAGAAAAAAAAATGTCAGAGGAGACATATTAAAGGCCTGCAGCAGGGGATTTACTTTCCTTTTCTTTTTTTTTTTTTTTGAATTTATTCATGAGAGACACACACACACAGAGAGATAGAGATAGAGATAGAGATGAGAGAGAGAGAGGCAGAGACACAGGCAGAGGGAGAAGCAGGCTCCATGCAAGGAGCTCGACTTGGGACTTGATCCAGGGTCTCCGGGATCACGCCATGGGCTGCAGGTGGTGCTAAACCGCTGCGACACTGGGGCTGCCCAGGGGGCTTACTTTCAAACTGACTCAAAGATTTTAGGCACCAAAGAATACACTTTGCGGACATATTCAGACCACTGACACATTCCCTTCTTCCTAAAATTTCCATAGATTCTTATCACCTGAACCACATACATAATTAATTATATACAAGATATGGAAGAAGGGTATGGAGAGACCTGTCTGGGGTTGTAATTTGGTTCACACAACCAGTCTCCTTACCTATGCACAGTGTGATGTAAAGCAGGCCCATGCGAATATCCAGACGGAAGAAAAGAATTGCATTGGCCACTTTACTAAACATGAAGATGTTGCCTATATGCTGCTCCACAGTGACTGAAACACAAAGATGTCACAGGTCAGGCTGGGCTGCATACTCCCATATCCTGTTTGTCACTCTTCCTGTAGTATTTTGAAATGGGAGAGGGGGGAAGAGGATAAGTCCAAGATCAAATTTGGCCCTGGCGTGGAATGAGGGACTCATTCACCAAATAATGCCCCTCTCATAACGAGACTGAAAGCACCTCTGGAGGGCATGAGGCCCGAGAAACCGAGGAGCAGGCTAAACTCACTGGATCTGCGGTTCTTCATCATCACGATGGCACTGAGGAACATGAGGATCTCTACTTCTCTCTGGAACAGAATCAAAGTGACAGGAATGCCATAAACCCAAATGCTTTAGCTGGGGAAGGGAGCCCAATATGGAATAAAAACCAACTGAGATCCAGATTGGGAACGGCACCAACAAAGAAATAACTGGAGTTGGTGAAGATGCAGTGGGAAAAACACCAGTCAGGTTCAACCCACTCCTGCCATAAACTGTCTGGTGCCTTCCAGTACATCATTTAACCTGAGCTTTGGTTTCCTCCATGGAACGCTAGTTATCTCAAAAAGTTACTGGGAGGAGTAAATGAGATCATGGGTATGAAAGAACTGCATAAAGTCTAGTACCACATAAAGCTGTAAGACAATATAACCAACTCAGTGTGATCCCGGCAAAATAAAATTTTTCAAGGGACACTTCCTCTGTAATATCCCATTAGTACAATATCTGGCTTTTGGGGTTCTGTTTACATTAAGTCACTCCTTCCCATCCAAAATTCATAGTGATAATCCATGCACCTTTAATAGGATTTGAGAACTGAAAGAGGCCTCTCAGGGCTTTAGAAGGCCCTTTTCAGCACCTTCAGCTTCCAGTTCTTTCTCACTTTCTAGACTCTAAGTTCCATGAGACGGATGGTAATCATGACAAAGATACCAACAAGGTAATTTCAAAGAGTAAAGATTGCAATGCACCCCCTGTGGGAGTGAGCATGAGGGGGGTTGGCAACTCGAGACTAGACGATCTGAGGCCTTCCAGACCTTTCTGTTTACAATACAGGGACCCATATCACTCTTTCACACAAAACCAATCAACTACAATATACAGCTAGAAGTCAGGGAACCTAGGTCCTGGATTTTTAGCATCATCTCCAACAAAAAGTAACTGACTGGCTTTAGAAATAAGACACGTAAATGGGAGTTAGGGAATATGACAGACCTTACTAAGTGTACCTGAGCAGAAAGTAGCACATTTTCACAAATGAAATTGGGTTAGAATTGGCACTTAACGTGGGAGGGTAACTTAAAAAAAAGAAAGGACCTGTGGTTACACAGAAGACCCCGATGGCAAAGACTGGCTGTGTATAAGCCAAACCCAACTTCTTTTTCCTCCGAGGCACACTGAAGCTGGACTCCCTCAGTCTATTTGCATCGCAGTAGCGCTGTGTGACTAGCACTCCTACGTGGAATGTGAGTGGAAGCAATGTGCCATGCCTGTGCTAGGCAGTTAGAAAGCGTGTGTCCTCGCATTCCAGCTTCCTGTCTTCATCTGCTGGCTGGCTGGATGCTGGCATGGCCTTAAGGCCCTAAAGTGAGACAGCATGAGCCTGGATTCCAAATGTACCAATATGAAGCAGAGCCTCTCTGGTTGCTCTGCCTGTTTGTTCCTTGTTTTTAAACTTTGTAGCAGGGAAAAGTGCAAACATACATAAAGATAGAGAGGATACTAAATAGTAGCAGAATGTGCCACCCTAAAATATGCTACTTTGGATTATTCTCCATAATAACTTTGAGCCTAAAAGCAATTAAGAAGTAGATACAAGAAAAGCTCCTTCCCCTCCCTCTATTTCTCTAAAAGCAGGACATTTTTTTTTTTAAGATTTTGTTTATTCATTTGAGAGAGAAAGAGAGCATGCGCACAAGCACAGGGAGGGGCAGAGCGGGAGGAAAAGGGAGAGAATCTCAAGCAGACTCCGAGCTGAGCTGGAAACCCCATGTGGTGGCCAATCTCAAGGCCCTGAGATCATGACCTGAGCAAAAACCAAGAGTCACAAGCTTAACTGACTGAGCTACCCAGGTGCCCCGAAGCACAACAAATTTTTTAAAGTATCCTTCTCTACCAAAAAGGACAAAAGTTAATCAAGGGAGACAAATTTAGAGAGACCCTATCAGCCTGGAGACAGCACCAGAGGAAACTAACAAACGAGCCTTTATCTACCATTAGTTTACCTTCCCACAGTTTGCCCTCCTTGGAAGCCTAAAACTTCTTTCCTTTCTCCAGTCATTTCTCCAAAAACATATTGCTCTTTGTTGAGGACTTAATATAAACCAGAGTTCTAATCCACCTCTGAGTTAATTCATTTTCCCTGGGTATCTCCCATGCATACATGAGGTATACATGTTAATAAACTTGTTTATCTTTTGTTTTTAATGTCTTTTATTACAGGGGTTTAAGCCAAGGTCTCAGAGAGGTAGAGGAAAATTTTTTTTTCTTCCCCTACAATTTTTTAATAAATCCCTACTACTCAGATTTAACAGTAACGTTTTGCCAAAACAGTTTCAATTTATCTATGCTACCCACTGTTTTTGAAGAAACTTAAAGCAAATACTAACTGTATCAATTCACCTATAAATATTTCAGTGTTGGGTAGCCCGGGTGGCTCAGCGGTTTAGCGCTGCCTTCAGCTCAGGGTCTGATCCTGGAGACCCGGGATCGAGTCCCATGTCAGGCTCCCTGCATGGAGCCTGCTTCGCCCTCTGCCTGTGTCTCTGCCTCTCTCTCTCTCTCTCTCTCTCTCTCTCTCTCTCTCTCTCTGTCTCATGAATAAATAAATAAAAGCTCAAAAAAATATTTCAGTGTTTATCTCTTACAAATAAGGACTTTTTTTTAAAGGAGGGGACAGAGGGAGAGGGAGGGAGAGAGGGGAGGAAGGGAAGGATGGAGGGACGAGAGAGAGGGAGAGGAGAGAGAGAGAGAAAGAGAATCTCAAGCCGACTCCACCCAGTGCAGAGCCCATTGTTGGGCTCCATCTCACCACCTTGAGATCATGCCCTGAGCCCAAATCAAGAGCTGTAGGGTCAACCAACTAACTGAGCCACTCAGGCGCCCAAAGGACTTCTTTTTTTTTAAAGAAGCCCCCGCCCCCGGTTTTTTATCTTTATTTTTTTTAGTCCCCTCTACTCCCAATGAGGGCTCAAACTCACAACCCCAAGATCAAGAACTATGTGCTCTTCCAACTGACCAACCCAGACACTCTGGAACTTTTTTTTTAAAAAAAAAGATTTTATTTATTCATGAGAGACACAGAGAGAGAGGCAGAGACACTGGCAGAGGGAGAAGCAGGCTCCATGCAGGGAGCCCGATGCGGGACTCCATCCTGCGTCTCTGGGATCAGGCCCTGGGCCAAAGGCTGCACCAAACCGCTGAGCCACCCAGGCTGCCCTTTTTTTTTTTTTTTTTTTTTTAACAAACCAAAATGCCACTATCACACCTAACACAAATAATAATTCCTTACTGTCATTTAATACTCGGTCCTTATGCAAATGATCCCAGTAATTTCAAATTGTCTTTGTGCAGTTTGTTCAAATTAGAAACAAGCAAGCCAGATCCACATAGTACATTTGGCTGAAGTGTTTCTTTTGGTCTTCCTTTTATTTTCTTTTAAGATTTTTTATTTATTTATTCATGAGAGACACAGAGAGAGAGGCAGAGACACAGGCAGAGGGAGAAGCAGGCTCCATGCAGGGAGCCTGACGTGGGACTCAATCCCAGGTCTCCAGGATCAAGCCCCGGACCAAAGGCGCTAAATTGCTGAGCCACTGGGGCTGCCCTCTTTGGTATTCCTTTATCTCTAAAGGATATCTGTTTCTTTTTTATCTATCTGCTTTAGACATTGAGTCATTAGTACTGTCAACTTTCCTGCTTTCTGGATTTGGTATGTGTTCTTCTGATGATTTTCTATCTCCCATATTTCTTGTAAAGTGGCAATGAAATCTAAAAGCTTGATTAAAATCCACATCTTTTTTCCAAATATACATCATAGGTGATGTTAGACCCTTCCTACTGCATCCGTTCAGAAGACACAGCAACCTTTCATCTGATGGTTTTAGCATCCACAGATGATCATTGCCTTTGTTTATTATTTCATTAGCGGTTGCTAAATGCTTTTGTTGTTGCTTGGTTGGTTGGCTGAGTGTTTTTTGTTTTGTCTTAGTAAGCCCCATGCATGCCCAAAGTGGGGCTTGAACTCACGACGCTGAGATCAAAAGTCACATGCTCCACTGACTGAGCCAGCCAGGTGTCTTTGCTAAAGGATTTTTAAATTTTATCCATCCTTCCATATTTATTAGCTCAGATTTGACTATTAAGAAATCAACATTCTCTTACCAATTATTTGGTTACTCTGAAAGACAACATATATAGGAAGCACAAAATGCATCTTTCTTTTCATTTAGAAATAAACTTTTGTCATGTCACTGAAAATTCCGTGTTTACCTGTTATTTTATTTTTATTTACCTGTTATTGCTAACATTATTTACTTTAATATCCTAACTTCCCAGTCACTAAGGTAAATCAGTAAAACATGGATTTTCCAGGAAAACAAACACTAGCTATGAACTCTATGTGATTAATTTTTAAAAATTCTATCAGGGAAATAGTAAAATACAAAAAGTTCCAGTACTTTGCATATTATTAAATGAGAGTATACAGTGCATTTAGTTATATAAAAGATCCCTACACAGTGCACGTGGGTGGCTCAGTGGTTGAGCAACTGCCTTCAGCTCAGGTCGTAATCCTGGGGTCCTGGGATTGAGTCCCACATCCGGCTCCCCGCGGGGAGCCTGCTTCTCCCTCTGCCTATGTCTCTGCCTCACTCTGTGTATCTCATGAATAAATAAATAAAAATCTTAAAAAAAAATCTCTACATTTAACTAAAATCTTTACTACTACCCACTTATATCTTTTGAGTCCCATTTTGGTTAAATCAGTATGGAATACAGTAGTCCTCCCTTATCTGTGGTTTTAGCTACCTGCAGTCAACCACAGTCCGGAAACAGATCATCCTCCTGACTTATCAACAGAAAGTCAACAGTAGCCTAATGCTGTTAGGATGCCTGTGTCACTCAGCTCATTTCATCATCTGATATCATCATCATAAGGATGAGTATAGTACACAATAAGATATTTTGAGGGAGACAGACCACACTGACGTAAGTTTCATTGTGTTATGTTGTTAAAACTGCTTTATTTTATTAGTTATTGTTGTTAATCTCTTACTGTACCTAATTGTAAATAAACTTATCACACGTATGTACATATGAGACAAAACATCAATATATATAAGGTCGGGTACTAACCAGGGTTTCAGGCAACCCCTGGTGGTAGGGGGTGGGTATTGCAATGACGATCCACCACCCCACCTGCCTCAGATAAGGGGGGAATCACTGTAAAAACAGGAACTTCTGGGGATCCCTGGGTGGCGCAGCGGTTTGGCGCCTGCCTTTGGCCCAGGGCGCGATCCTGGAGACCCGGGATCGAATCCCACGTCGGGCTCCCGGTGCATGGAGCCTGCTTCTCCCTCTGCCTGTGTCTCTGCCTCTCTCTCTCTCTCTGTGTGACTATCATAAATAAATAAAAAAGAGAGAGAGAGAGAGAAGTATTTAGTGTTTATATACTTCTGCTTAAAAAAAAAAAAAAAGTAACTTCTGGCTGGCTCAGCGGTTTAGCACTCCAGGGCATTATCCTGGAGACCCAGGATCAAGTCCCACATCGGGCTCCCTGCACGGAGCCTGCTTCTCCCTCTGCCTCTCTCTCTCTGTGTGTCTCTAATGAATAAAAAATTATAAAATCTTAAAAAAAAAAGGAACTTCTAAACAAGCATGGCTACACTTGAGCTTTTTCTGTCATAGTGTCTGGGAAAGCACAGAGGATGTAGGTAAGCATTAACAAGGGATGGAGGAACAAAATAAGGGAGTGGGTTCTGGTAAAGACTCACTTTGGGGGCTGGGGAAGAAAAAAAAGACGAAGACTCAGGTGATCCCCTTCCCTTCCCGCAGAACACACCCGCTGCTGTACAGCAGGGCGCACAGAGCTTCAACTCCTTTTACTCCGCACCTACTCAAGGACAGCAGGTCTCAAGGGAGAGTTCTTTACAATTTTGTTTTTACGATTCCTTTTCAGCGGGCCTAACGCCTGTGTTGGCTGTTTTTGCATCCTCGGAATGCGGCAGCGGGCCTAGCAGGTAACGCGCGCCCTGGGAGTGTTAACTGAATCCAGGAACGGCTGACAAAGCGTGCAGGGGTGGCGGCGGGTCGCAGTCCCTCACCGGTGGGCTCCCTGGCGACTACGCCGAGGTCAAGCTCTCCATCAGTTAAACGGGGGCACCACGACCCGCCTTGTTTATACCTCACCAGCTCCTCCAGAAGCTTTACATAAAGGGCGGCCCTGTGAAATACTGGACACGTGTCGAGTTTGGGTACGGCCGCTGACCAGCATGAACCGGGTGATGGAAAGAACCCTGCACTCAAGAATCCTAAGAGCCAGGCGGCCGTGCAGGCTAACCCGCTGTCTGCCCATCTCAATTAAGCACCAAGAGGTTTAGGCTCGAGGATGCTCCAGGCCCCGCATTCTAACAGTCTGTGAGGCCGCTACGGGCTCGGGACCTCGAGGCTCCCGCATGCAACCTCGGGGAGCAGGGACAGTGAAGGTCGCGGGGTCCGCTCACCCAGTCAAAGTCACACGGGTTGCCGTCTTCGCGCTGCGAGGGGAGACTGCTACAGAGAGGGGGCAGCTTCCTCACGAGTAAGAATGCAACAGAAAGCAGGGCGGACAGGAGATAATAAGGTCGGGCCAGCCATCGTGAAAGTCGTGGCACCGAATACACCAGAGCGATTAGAGGTGCCAGGACCGCCATCTTTCCGGCCTTTGCGGCGCCCGCGGTGCTTCGGCGTCTGTAGGTCTGGCCCCGCCCCTTCCACCAGAGAGCCTTCCATTGGGTTTGGCCTCGGATGCACCGCCTCCGCGCCCGGAAGTAGATCTCTGATTGGACGTTGCGGAAGGTAAGGGGCTTTGACGTCTTATTGGTCGACCTAGATGTCGCTTTCTCCACTTAAGTCATTTTATTGGATATGCGACGGTGGCCCACGGAGACGGCCTTTAGGAGAATCTCTGCAAGTTAGATAGCACTTCCGGAACGTTCTCATAAAGCGACGGAAGTAGCTGCCAGAAAACGGTAGGCGGGGCACCCAATGAAAAGCGGCTCCTAGAGGAAGGGGGCGGGACATCGTGAGAGGATTGTCCAATGAAAACGACCGACGCCAGACACAGGGACCGCGCCAGGGCGGAGGAGACGATGGAGAATTTCTCGGCGCTGTTCGGAGCTCAGGCTGACCCACCACCACCACCAAGCGCGCTCGGCTTCGGACCAGGAAAGCCTCCACCTCCTCCTCCCCCTCCTCCGGGCGGGGGTCCCGGCACGGCCCCGCCGTCCACCGCGGCCACGGCTCCTCCCGGCGCCGACAAGTCCGCGGCTGGCTGCGGTCCCTTCTACCTTATGCGGGAACTGCCAGGTGAGTACTAGGCCTGGCAGAAGGCAGCCAATCGGATCGTACCGAGGAGGCGGTGGGCGTGGCTCTCGGCCAGCCGGGGGAGGTGCGGGGTATCCTAGGCAACGCGTGCCGGGCTTCGGAGCTCCGAGTCGGGAGGGCGCTGAGGACTCGCGACCGAAGGGATGACGTGAATTTTTGGCCTGGTTTGGGAAAGGGGAGAGAAGGCCTTTCGGCGACCCATCTTTCACACCGAATCTGGCTCTGTCCCTGATGCTAGCTTATGGTTCCCTGAAAACTCTCCGGGGTTTGAGTTTGGAACTCGCGACGCCTGATTTAACATCCGTGCAGACCTAAGGTTTTCCAGATCTGTCACAGACATGCTCTTGGTTTGAGGCGTGTTGCCGTCTTCCTGAGGGCTTCCGCGTTTCCTCAACTACCCGAAGGAGGGAGGAGACTCGAACCAAAGAATTGTTTTGTTGAGCACCTACTGTGTACCAAAAGCACTGTTCTAAATGCTTAAGATACAGAAGTGACTAGGGCTGACAGGACCTCTGCCAGTTTTGGAGTTTACATTTCAAAGGAGGAGGTGGCACAGAGTGCACTAGATAACATCACACAGTGGTTAGTGCTACAAGGAGAAAATGTGATAAAGAGTTGAGGCTTTAGCCAGAGTGATCAAAGAAGCCATCTCCGAGTAGATAATATTTGAGCGTAAAGAGCCAGTCACGTGTGAGTGGGAGAGATAACACGCAAGAAATGAGGTCAGAAGCCCTGGTGTGAGGGAAAACCTTGGACTATCCGAGGATCAGAAGACCAGTTGGACTCCAGTGAAGTTTCAAGGGAAGGAGTGATAGGAGATGGAGGGCGTGGGGGAGACAGGAGCCTTTGTAAAGCATTTAGATTTTAAGTTCAGGGGAGCCGTTGTATTTTTTAAATTTTTTTTTTTAGTAATCTCTGTACTCAAACTGGGGCTCAAATGCACCACCCGAGATCAGGAGCCACCTGCTGTACCAACTGAGCCAGCCAGATGCCCCTCAGGGGGAGCCATCTTAGCACACAGGACAGTGACACGATCTGATTTTACTTATTTTTAATTATCCAAACAACTACATTAAGAATGGAAAGTGGGGAAATCAGCCAGAAGTTACTGCATAATAGTCCCGGAAGGAGATAATGGTTTGGACTAGGCAGTAGCAGTGCAGGAGAGAAGTGAACTGATGCAGGGTAAATGTTAGGGGCAGAGCTTAGAGGAATGAAGGGTTGAATATAGAAGTAGGGAGGAACTTGTGAATTCCTGGCTTGAATAGTTGGGTGGATGGTAGTGCTAAGACCAAGAAGGAACACGTTTGAGGAGATGGAAATCAAGAGTCACTTTGGACACGTTACATCTCCAAGTTGCCCCTCAGTTCCTCCCAAGTTCTATTGCTACATCAGGGGTTGAGGGAAATAATAATGCATATTGGCCTGGTGCTCTGAAGTTCACAGTGCAGTTAGGAATGTAATAGAAGGGCAGCCCGGGTGGCTCAGTGGCTTAGCGCCACCTTCAGTCCCAGGTGTGGTCCTGGAGACCCAGGATTGAGTCTCACGTCAGGCTCCCTGCGTGGAGCCTGCTTCTCCCTCTGCCTGTGTCTCTGCCTCTCTGTGTGTGTCTTTCATGAATAAATAAATTAAAAAAAAAAGGTATGTAATAGAATTTGATACTGAGAATAGCCTCTTGAGATAGGCATGTTACACTTGAGTAAAACTGAAGCATAGAGAGGTTGACTCTCCGTTGGTCAGCTAGGGGTTGATGTCCACCAGCACTTTCTCTAACCTTATTTATTCTATTTATAAAATTGTACCTATTTATATCAAGCACTTGACAGATGCTACTACCTGTGTGGGGCAAGTGCTGGGTATGTAGGAAGGGGGGCACCTGATGAGAAGGAAAAGAATTAATAAATCTAGCCCTTGCTTTTAAGGAGCTTATTTTACATAGGGATATAACATATGTGGTTTAAGGATAGTGACTATAGGGCAGCCCCAGTGGTGCAGCGGTTTTGAGCCGCCTGCAGCCCGGGGCGTGATCCAGCGGTTTGGCCCCTGCCTTCGGCCCAGGGCATGATCCTGGGGTCCCGGGATCGAGTCCCGTGTGGGGCTCCCTGCATGGAGCCCACTTCTCCCTCTGCCTGTGTCTCTGCCTCTCTCTCTCTCTCACTGTGTCTCTATGAATAAATAAGGTCTTTAAAAAAGAAACGTTTTTTTAAAAAAAAAGGTTAGTGACTATATTTCTTGTTAAGGCTGATCTCATTACTTCGTGATCATACCTCATATACTATTGAGCACTACATGATGGGGGCCCCTGGGTGGCTCAGTAGGTAGAGCATGCAATTCTTGATCTTGGGGTTGCAAGTTCGAGCCCCACATTGAGAGTAGATGTCTACTTAAAAAAACAAAAAACTACATGTTGCTTTTCAAAATGTGTTCCTTGATCCAAAATGACAAAAAGGTCACTTGAGCCAGACCTTGGAAATTTCATATTGGTGAAGAAAACTTAGAATAACTGTCTTATAATTACATCAATTTTCCTAAAACAAACTTCCTAAAAGGAAACAAGAAATATGTTTTTCAGGAGATAATGGAGACTCATTTGGATGGGTCAGCAATTTGGCATAGGGGAGTAGTGGCTGAAGTTAGAGTAAGATGTGTTTTACCATGAGTACCTAAGGAATTTGAGCTTTTTCCTGAGGGTAATAGAAAACCATTGAAATTTTTGACCTGAGGAGTACTGCTTCTAAAAATATCTGGAGAATATGGGTGCCATGTATTGAAATAGAGAAGACATAAATGAGGTGGAGAAAATTTGGAGTTTAAAAAAATGAATCTGCATGAAATTAGGAGGAAGTTGGAAACCTAAAACTAGTTTTTAGGAGAGGAGTGTTAGGAGACCGGGGAGAGACATTTAGAAATCATCTTCATGGAACTGGTAGTCAAAACAGGATGTTGGATGGGCTCATAAAGTGTTTAGGAAAAGCAGGATAACTAGAATGGCAGGAGGCAGTGTCGGTTTTGGAGGAGCCAGTACCGTGGCACTGAGTCTTCTGCCGCCACAGTACACCGTGCTTCTGGAACGTTTGGCATGAGAAAGGAAAAAGAGAAGGATAGAGCAAGGCCTTGGGGTACGGAGGGAAAATACCTTGCTCTCTTAACAATTACTGAGCACCAAAGATGTGTATTGCATGGGGCACCAGCAATACATGTGTGAACAAGACAAACATTGTCTTGGCCCCCAAGGGACTCACGTCAGAACCTGTGTTTTTCCAAGTGAATGATTATGAACAAGCCACTTTTGTCATTTGCATTCTTCGTGTTCATCATAACTGTAGATGAAATTGTAGGCTAGCTAGCTCCACCCTTTGCCACTAGGTCCTTATTAGATTACTAACAAGCTTCCATTCTTTGAAAAAAGTCAGCCATGCAGTATTTATACTGATAGTACCTTGCATTTATAGAATATAATTTTCAACGTTTTCATTTGAACCTTGAAAAAAAAAAGCGTGCTCAAGATAGCTGTTACTCCACTGCAGAGATAAGGGGAAAGAAACCATGGCATTAACTTTGAGGCAAGAAGCATCATACTTGAAAAAAAAAAAAAAAAGCATCATACTTGGTATTATTAGTAATAGAGACAGTGGTAACAAATTAGTCAGCAGTAGCTAAAAATCCTGTTCCTTATGTGAAGATAATTAGTGTTTCTTGCTAGCGCAAAAAAAAAGAAAGTCCTTGATCAGATGCTCAAGCCTTTGCCCTTTTTGGTCCTTACCTTGCTCGGTAGCTAAGCTCTGAGGTAAGATCCTGCTGTGCCAGAGAGTATAATTTCTCACTGGTAGATTATATGAAAAGCACCCAGAAAAGTGTTTAGCACAGTAATTACATCACGTAAGTTATTATTGCGAGGAGTCCAAGTTGGGGAGAGTGTCTTCTTCTTTGCGGTGAGTTTCCATCTGTGCCCTATTTGGATGTTTGCCGATTTTTCTCCTTGTTCCGACTATTACCATTCTTTGGTTTATGTTTTCAGCGTGTATTATGTTATTTAGTTTTGCTGTTTCTTTAAAAAAATAAATTTAATTCTTTATAATACTCACTACGCTTGGGACTAGTATCTTTTTGTTCTCCATGCCCTCTAGGTAGCACCGAGCTGACAGGCAGCACCAATCTGATCACACACTACAACCTGGAACATTCCTATAATAAATTTTGTGGGAAGAAGGTGAAGGAGAAACTCAGTAACTTCCTGCCGGACCTGCCAGGAATGATTGATTTGCCTGGTTCCCACGATAACAGCAGCCTCCGCTCTCTCATCGAGAAACCCCCTATTCTTGGTGGCTCTTTTAATCCCATCACAGGGACCATGCTGGCTGGTTTCCGCCTCCACACTGGCCCGGTGAGTCCCCTCTTGGGGAGGCCTGAAAGGCGTGGAGATGGTTTCTCTCTCCAAGTCTGTTCCTCCATAACTTACTGAGCAGAACAGATGACGGGAGCAGAGCATTTTGTCCCTCCACTCACCTGGAACTTCCTTTGGTTCCTTCAGTTACCAGAGCAGTGTCGCCTGATGCATATTCAGCCTCCCAAGAAGAAGAATAAGCACAAGCACAAACAGAGCCGTACCCAGGATCCTGTCCCCCCAGGTAAGCAGCAGTTCTATTCAAAGACAGAAAACCTGGACCCGGTTGGACCATCCTGTTTTTAAAAACCCAGTTAGGTTCCTTACAGAGCCCCAGACTTCCCAAGTTCTCCTGATACTGGTATAAGGGCAATTAGTGTTTCCTTCAAGTAGAAAGCTGGAACAGTGCCTTAGCAGTGCCTCCCTTATCCTTTCTGGCCATTAGAGGAGCAGGTGCCCTTGACTAGGTTTTCCTGTGGTCTTCAGAGTTCCTAGCCGTAGGGAATTTTGAGTTCTACAGGTGATCGGCACACACTGTTTCCTACAGAAACACCATCTGATTCTGATCACAAGAAGAAGAAAAAGAAAAAAGAGGAGGATCCTGAACGGAAAAGGAAGAAGAAAGAGAAGAAGAAAAAGAAGGTAGGTTAGGGCTGTGCTGCTGCAACCCAGAGCCTCCCTGTCTCACCCTGTCTTTGAAGGTCCTTTGCCTCAGGTGGGACCCAGGATTAAAACCCAGGGCATGTTGCAGCTTTTTCCTGCACCTCCTGATGGAGGCCAAGGCTACTTCCTAGTTGTTCTCTTAGCCCTCCTCCCTTGTCTTCCCCAGAACCGACACAGTCCAGACCACCCAGGCGTGGGCGGCTCTCAGGCCAGCAGCAGCAGCAGCCTCCGCTAACAGGACTCTACTGGAAGGGCTTTTCCTGCTGTCCCGAACCTGCTGACAAAAGCTGCCTTCCAGGCCCAGACTCTGCCGTGGGAGCGTCCCCTGCAAACGGGATAGAAGCCAGCTCCAACTGTGCTGGGCTAAGATTAACACATTATTTGAGAAGGGCCATGCTTTTGTAAAGCTCGGCCCAGTTGGCTTTCTCACGGACATCTCTTCCTCTCCGGGGAAGCTTTCTTTTCATCTCTTCTGTGCAATTGGTCTGATTTAGGACATTGTCTGATCTGTTAGGGTTTTTCTTAAAAAAAAAAAAAAAAAAATTGCATTTATCAAACTGGCTGAACTGTGGCTGCCTGTTAAGACATAAGTGCCTTTCTATGTGAGAGTCAGGGTTTAAGCCAAGGCATTCAAAGATCTGTGGGGAATTTGGGTCTTCATTACATTATCTTATTAGCAGGCAGGGAGACCACCAAAATGAGATTGGGGAACATGGTCCACAAGTGAGGCAGAGCTTGCTAATACCTGTCGACACTTCACACTGCCCATCATGTTGAGAACCAAGCACCTGGATGAGATCTATACCATCTATCTGAAGAGCTGATCCAGTTAAGGCTCAGCTCCCTTCTAGCTCAATTTTGCATTGAAACAGAATAGCCAACTGAAAAAGCACCCACAGTAATCACCAGTGTACTTCAACAAGGTCAATTCCTGGCCAAGCCTATGGGTTTTGTTTTGTTTAATCTCTGGCAAGCAAAGGTAAATGCTTCTCATCTTTATAAGAATCTTTAACCTGCCTCATTCCTTAGGTAAAACAATGAAATTATTAGGCTGATGTGAAAACATTTCTAACTTCTAAGCCACAAAAAAGGGAACCTAAACTAGCAGAATGTGAAAGAAATTCCTTCAATGTTTACAGCAGGCCAGGTAACTAGAAATGTCCACGAGAAAACCCAAACTATTGTAATCTGACTTTAAATAAATTTGACACAGAACAGTTAAAATCTGTTGCTATGAGCCAAGATTGTTACTAGATCAGTAGGTGGAAAACCAGTCATTGAGCTACAGTTTTAATCTAGGATTTCAGAGCAAGGGTGTATATACTTAAGTCACGGACAGTGAAAATAATGGGTTCTGGCAGGCTTCCGGAGATGTAGTGTCTGAGGTGGCCTATTTAAAATTAGGGCACAGCCTTTTTGCTTTCAACAAACAGAACAGACACCATGAGCTACCAAACTGGAGTGCCAGCCACATCCAGGCAGTCTCCCTCTAATGGGCTTTCATCCCTTGATCATCCACTGTCTCACTTCTGGCTACATCCAAAGAGCTTTCCTGTCCAGAGACAAAATTCTGTATTTAAGAACTGTGGCAGTCAAGAGTTCTCTAAACTTTGAAATGGCAAGGAGCTGAGGTGGTCACAAAAGGTTTCTTCTAGGAATTTTTAAGTCACCAAAATAAAAACAGAACCTGTTGTTTTAAGTGGTTATTCTCTAGTCCTGCCTAAAGGTGGGCAGGACCAGGGAAGCTTACAAGGTTTTCTTTATAACTTCCCACCAGAGATCATTCGCCCTGCCTTAACCAGACAAAATAACACAAGTCGGGGGAGCTGGTTAGATCAGGATTTCTTTTTATTCCTTGTTGGTTTAAAATGGCTAATTAGAATAAAAAATAAAAGGGCCTCTGTCTAGAGGCTGGGGTCTCCCCTATTTAGAGGTTAGAACCCAGGTACCCCCACTACCCAGCACCATACTGAGGTGGGCTGAGGGGTAACCCCCAAGGGACAATCGGAGGGGCCTAGGCCTGCCACTTCTTCTCTCTATCCCATTTTTGGCATGTGATGAAAAATATTGCTTTTTGGATTCATCTCTCCTGGCCTTGGATTTAAAAATAATGTGAACCATGTGAGTTGGGGGAAGGCTCTGAGGGGACTAGAGAGGCCCACCCTAATCCCTCTCCCCCAAGAAGGGGGAGGTTATCCAATATTGTTTCTGGAGCTCAGCCAAGCTCTCTTCCTGATCTCCCCACCACCACCAAAGTCATGGGGCTGTGACCCCTTTCCTGGGGAAGCTAAGTGCCAATGAACCTAGAAAACTAACTCTCCTCTCCAAGTCCTTCCCTCCTCTGACCAAGACCCCAGATTCGCCTCTCCGGAGCTTTCTTTCCTGATCACTACGCACCCACACCAGGGGGTACACTTTCCTCAGTTGGTAACTGGGACAAAAGAGAGGGAACCACTGGGAAAAGGAAGACTTTGATGGATGTCCCCGCTGCTTTCCTGCTGGTCTGTGGAATGGGAAGAGTAAGATACCCCTCCTTCTACATATCCCTCCCTCATTTTCCCATCCCAGGATAGATATAGAATTTCTTTGATATTTATAATATATATATATGTATATATATATATATATATATGTACACACACACCTGGTAACGCAGAGAGGAAAAAAATAGAATCCGTAACAATAATAAAAAAAATTATTTCTGGTTTAAAAATGATCTGGTTCCCTCCAGGGCGAGCAATTGCACAAATGTCCACTGAGTCTGGTCCAGGGGTTAAGGAGGGGGAAGGTCTTAAAAGGTGAAGGGGGTTGCTACCCCAGTCTCAGGGCCCCAACTCTCCGACTCCCCAACCCCGCTGCATTTTATGAAACGCTCCTCATCCTCTTGGAATCGGTGGTTTAAGAAAATGTCCATGCAGGGGAAGGGAGCCCCTTGAGGAAAGGAAGGTGGCCACCTGGGGCCCTTTGGTGTAGGCGCAGAGGCGTGGGGGGAAGGGAGGTGCCGAAGGCTCACACGGAAATCTCATAGGTGGTACCACCCACCCCTGACACCTTCTTGACTCCGCCCCTTGTGGGGCTGCTGAGAGGTTGCTGGCCTGGGCCAGGGGAAGCTGAGCCTATACTCTTGGGCTGCCCATTTGATTTGCTGTAGGCGGTCTTGAGCTGTACTTCATCTCTGGGAAGAGAAAGAGATAGGCGTCAGGAAGTGGGACACAAACACAGAAAAGGGACAGTTTTAAAGGTTATGAGAACAAACTGACATACTTTTTTTTCTACATACATACTTTCTTACCCAAACATTCCCACCTGTTTCACTGCCCTGCTTAAAACAAACCTGATGCCCTATCTCCGCTCTTTATTCCTTCTCTGCAACAGCAGCTATCTTAAATACAGACTCTCAGGCAAATACGTACATTTTGGGAAGATAGGATTAAGACAAAAGTATGAATCTTTAGGCTCTTAACAGGAATAGCCAGGAAGGCAGCTGGAGTGAGTGAAAGGAGCTTATGTATAAGCAGGCACCTCTGAGTCCATGTGCACCCAAGGGAAGTCATGCTATCTTCTGTAGGACCCTATGCTAATTTTAAGTCCACTGAGTTTCAGGATGGACGTACATACTTACTTGGGTGTCAGTAATGGCTGCAAGGCTACTTCCTCTGCCTCAGAGACACCAGCTGGGGCTTTTTGGCTGCTGTAAGACATAGATCGGCCCAGGTATGGGGCAGTTGGGCCTGGTTCAGGGGAACCTAGTCCCCGGCCCCTTAGCCCATCTGGCTTGCCAAAACGGGGGGCAGCTGGGCGTCCCAGTGGAGTCTTGACCAAGGGTGACCTCTTTGAATCATCTGAGGAGGAACTAGTACGAGGGGCATGGCCTGAGCCCGGTGTTGACTGAATGCCTGAGTCCCCCAGGCCTGGTTCTTCCTCACGGCCTGGGAGTGGGGGTGACTGGCGTAGCAGCTTCTCTCGTTCCTGGAGGGAGGCCACAATATGGCGCGACAGATTGTCGTACCGGACTGGTGAGGGCTCTCGGTGTGTTGGGCCGGTTGGCACCAAACGTGGGTGCCTCTCGGCTTCCCGTTGCTGAGCCAGCCGGGCTGACAGGAAGGGAGAGGTGTAGCCTAAAGGTGGGTCTGGCTCAGGCCCTGCCTGCACTGACTCAAAATCAGGGCTGTCTGAAGGAGTAAGCAGGCTGTCGTAAGATAGGCTTCCATTGCGTGTCTGGTTGGCCAGGCTCTTATAGGAGGTGGAGGTTGTGCCCTCTGAACGAATGGATTGCAACTGGCCCAACTCAAAGCCAGTGCCCTGGGCTGACTTGAGGCTGGAGGAGCGTGAGCCACTGGATAGTGGATCGAAGTGAAAGCTTTTGCCAAAGGTGGGAGAACGAAAACTCTCTGGCTCCAAGCTGGGCTCTGAGCGGTAGCTGGGATGGCGGCTGCTCTCTGCAATTGAGGTTGGCTCCTTCAAGCTGTCCCCACGACTCAACTGAGGGAGAAAATAAAGCATGTTCTTAGTGCTCCTCCTCTTGTGACAGATGCTGGGCCCCAGAGCCCAAGCACTCAGTCAAAACCGGTATTTGGTATGTGCCGCCAATATGCTTAGAACTTTCACATGCATTCATTCTCTTATTCAACACCTAAAGCAAACCCACAAGTTGGAACAAATAGTATCTCACTTTAGAATGCAAAAAAGGAGGCTTAAAGAGGTTAATTAACTCGCCCATGATGGGTTTTGAACTCAGTTATGATGCTGTGATCAGTGCTTTTACCTAGTACGCTACGTTACACCCTCTGATGAAGGACGCACTGTCAAGGAGATTCAATCCCATTAATGCCAACAGTCAGTAAAATGTCTTTGGTTTTTTCCCCTTCCCTTTGCCTCTTCCTTCCCTTCTCCGATATTCTTTTTCCCAGAACAGCTGACACACATCACAACCCTCCTTCCTATAGAGTGCTCAGTGTCAGTACCTTGGCGCTGGAGGAATGAGGCATGGCAGCTGATGTACTGCTGCTACTGTAGCCCGGCCGATACTTGTACATGGTAGGTGTGGGAGGGCTGTCCTTGCCCAGGAGGCTGCTATCTGCAGGAAAAAAGGCCCGGAGACACCACTTTATAAGCTGTTCTCTTAATCTGGGCAGAGATCCTTAAAATACAGAGGGACAACAAGGTAGGAACAGATATACCAGCAACAGAAAGGTCCCAGGAACATGATTTGGCTGCAGTCAAGACTACAGACTCATACAGGCCCAGAACTCAGAGTGAGAAAATGTGCCAAACACATCTAGGATGTTTGCTGGTCTATCTAAACACTGATAGTTCCCTCCCCACAAAAGTCCACTCCACTGCCACTAGCTAAGTGCCCTCCCCCCAGCTGTCCAAAGTGGCTCACGGCCCACCTGCTGGGTGTTCTCAGGCACACTGTGAGGAGCACCTCCCGAGCCCTGCCTGCCTGTCTTCTCCACAGCACACAGGAATCTTGCTCCTGCCACTGCTCTTACCCTCATTAGCAGCCAGGGTGAGGTGCGTCCGTAGCCCTGTGTAACGGCTCAGGTCCGGCTTCGGAGGAGGTGGAGGTTCAGCATCTGCAGACTGGCTCTCCGTGACCTCCAAGCTCCCCTTAGACTGAGTAAATGAGGGAAAATCAGATTTGGAGAACTGGGGGTAAGGACAACTGAAAGTATTAAACTGCTGTGAGAGGGATGCTGGGGCAACAATTATGTATTTCTAAACTGGGGCTAGAAGACAAGAGAGCCATTCGGGGGATGACAACAGATCAAAGTTTTCAACAAGGGTTTAATCCTGTCACTTATTTGTTCATTTCCACCAACAATTTGTTGAGCTCCTATCATCTGCAAGCTGCTATATTAAATCCTGTGAAGACATGAAAATGAACGGACTCAACTTCTACTGTCAGTGGACCGACAATCTAATGGAAAAAAGAAGATACGTACTTAAGCAATTAAAATAAAATTTTTTAAAGTAACTCCACACTAAACACAGGACTTCCAACTCACAACCCCATGGTCAGGAGTCGTACACTCTACCAACTCAGCCAGCCAGGCACCCCTACACTTAAGTAATTTTTAACACAAGTTATCAGAAATTGAGAAACACCGTAAGGGCAATGTCAACTCAAAGCAAGTTTCCATCCCTTTGCCGTGAAAGTCCCCAAGTTACCTCCTTTACTTCCCTACATTCCTCACCTTGCTTCTCCTCAGCTCTCCCTGGATGCCATTGTCCATGATCTTCACAGTTATCTGTCCATCTGACACTTCTGGTCGGAGGAAGGGAGGTCTGATGACAATTGTCTTCTCTTTCTTTGGTCTCCCCAAATACCTGAGTGTCAAGAGTGAGAGGGCTTTCCTTCATTCATTCTAAAATATCTAGTGGCTGCCTATCTTGTGTAAAGCATTTTTACAGATACAAGAACAGTCTGACCAAGACCATGGAAAGCTCATCACTGAACTGATTTCTTAGATTCCCTGAAGAACTGCACCAAGACAAGGCAGATCTCTAGCTCAAGCCACTCTAGGGTAAATCAACTCTCAAAGGAGAGTAACCATAAGACCTGAAGAATACTAAGTGAATTCAGGGGGTCCACTAAAGGATACCATGGCTCTCCCTTACAGGCACTTTCCGGTCTTTAAGAACCCTCCCTAAACAGCAGTCTCCCATCCAACCCCCCCTGCATACTAGAACAAGCTCAAAGACCAATATTTTGACCCAAAGTGAACACCTGACCAATGGGCTGGGCGTACCTGGGTGCTGGAGAACTGCAGAGCACACGGCTGACATTGTTACAGCAGCCATTGGTGAAGGGGTTCACACCGCCTCGGAATTTACCCGTAACCTAGAAGAAGGAAAAACGGGCCACATCAGTCAGATGACGGACCTTGACCTCCAAAGGCCAAAACACAAACTGATAACTAATTATTGTGCACCCACTATTTGGGAAATACAAAAATGAGTAAAACACAACTCCATCTTCAAGAAGCTTACGGTCGTTGGGATCCCTGGGTGGCTCAGCAGTTTAGTGCCTGCCTTTGGCTCAGGGCGTGATCCTGGAGTCCTGGGATCGAGTCCCACAACAGGCTCTCTGCGTGGAGCCTGCTTCTCCCTCTGCCTGTGTCTCTTTCCCTCCCTCCCTCCCTCTCGAATAAATAAATATAATGTTTAAAAAAAGAAAAAAAAAAAAAGAAGCTTATAATCGTGATGCTTAATTAAGAATGGGAACTCCAGAGTCAGGGCCTTGAGTTCGAATCCTAGGGCCACTTCATGGTAGCTATCTGATCCTGCACATCAGTGTTCTCATGTGGAATGGGGATACACATCTCTCTCAATATTGAAAACTAAGATGATACACATATTAGGAAGCAGGTAAGGTCAGCTTTATTATAAGCACAAAAATAAGCCTTTCCCTTTAAGTGGCTCTGTGAGCTTTCCGAGGGCTGGCCCAGGTCTACTATTGTTTCTAGACACTTGGAGCTCAAACCATCCAGTATACAGTGAGCATTCTGCAAATGTCCGTTAACTAAGAAACGGTTCTGTTCTCGTGCTTTCATAAGAAGCACGGATACTTCATCATCAAAATTGTTCATCAGGGGCAGCCCGGGTTGCTCAGCAGTTTAATGCCACCTTCAGCCCAGGGCCTGATTCGGTAGACCCAGGATTGAGTCCCACGTCAGGCTCCCTGCATGGAGCCTGCTTCTCCCTCTGCTTGTGTCTTTGTTCTCTCTCTCTGTGTCTCTCATGAATAAATGAGTAAAATCTTTAAAAAAAAAAAAAAAAAAAAAAGAAAAGAAAAAAAGAAAAGTATTCATCAGGCATCCATCTGTGGAAGCACTCCACTACACTCTCATCAGAGGGCGAAAATTAGCATGCCCAGAGCTACAGGGGTCCTCCATCACTTCTCCCCATACCTGTTCATTGGTTGTGCGGCCCCTAGCCACCAGCACCACATGAAATCCTGTGAGGCCAGCTACAGGGATGAAGAATAAGCCAGCCACACACATCACTGCCATTCTAAAGCCAAAGAATCAAGGAGAACAGAGCAGCATGATCTCACCATCCCAGTCCCCTACAAGAGCCACGTTCCCTTTGACCCTCTGCTACCACAGCGCTCGACTTTCCTCCTCCTCCCCACTCCCAAGTCCACAACCCACAGAAGGATACGTGACAGCCGTGCGGACCCCTGAGAGTTCCTCCATGTGGTAGAGGACATAAAGGAGGCCAAAGCCAAACACACCCACGATGTGTGCTGTCAGAGAGAGGAGGAAGAGGAAGAAATAGCGGTAGTTCCGGCGACCGATACAGTTGTTCACCCACGGGCAGTGATGATCAAACTCCTACGGGCAAAAGAGAAACAAAGAGAAGCATCCTTGGACCACAGCCCTGCATCACTTGTGTCAAGAGGGGGACCAAATGTCAGAACTGAAGGGATACTTTCAGTAATAAGCAATCATGTTCACCGTTTAGTTCCAGATTAACAACAGACTCAGGCACTTTAATCTTGCAAGGGAAGACCTTCTAGAGGCTGATCAAAGGCCAAGGCCCCCTCTCAGAGTTTATCCAATATAACTAAGGAACTCTGAAAGGGACAAATATCAGAGGCTTCGCAAAACATCAAGATTCATGAGAAAAAGAGGCCTAGAAGGAAAGCCTGGCAGGCAACTGCTTACAGCTAAGTAAAAACTGATTGAGGAAAAAGGGTTAAAAAATAAAAGAGGATGCAGAAGAACAAGGAGGGAGAGAAATATAGCTGCAAGATCTGAATGCAACAGCACGATATAGAGGATGCAAGAGATAACACAACAAGTCCAGGACAAATCACCAAAAAGATGAGTCAGGAAGGCTAGAGTTGGGAAAGCCTATTCTCACTTAGAGTCCCTCCTATAACAGAAGAATATTTATGCTCTACCTCTCATGTTTACATCATTGATGTTAACACTCATGGACAGAGCTAGAACACAGTCCAGATAGTCAGCCAAGGGTATACTGTACCCAAGGCCCAGAACACAGAGGATTCAATTCTTATTCAATGGGTAGGAAGATTACCCAGATTAGGCATGCAGGACTCCCCTAGTTGGGGTTCTTACCTCCACACAGTTGTCACAGACACTGCAGTGGGAACATCGAGGAGGACGGTAGAAACGGCAGGTGGCACACCACTTCATGCGTACCTGGATGCCCTTAATCTCCACTGTTTTATAAAGGGGAGCTCGGAAGTCATCTTCCTTGTCTTCATCCTCCTCAGCTGTAGCGAGGAAAACTCAATTAAAATACAACTATGCCAGACCTGTACTAGGCACAAAGGATGCAGTGATATTTAAAATACAGCAATACACAGCCACTTAAAAAAATTAAAAAATAAATAAATAAAATAGAATAATAAAATAAAATAAAATAAAATAAAATAAAATAAAATAAAATAAAATAAAATAAAATAAAATAAAATAAAATAAAATAAAAGCTACTGCCTTCGAGGAATTCAGTCTACTGGGGAAGAGAGAACAGGAACTAGTAACTAATGCCGTGAGATCAGCTCTACATACAACAACACAACACTATGGGAACACACTGGCAATGAGGTTCAAGAGAATATGACTCAGAGATAGCTCTGATACGGGTATGCTGACACTTGGTTTTATATACTATGAATGTATTTTTAAAGAAATAATTTACATATCAAAGCTCATATATAATGAGCTTGCATAATAGTTCAACATCTACAAGTACACAAAAACTATAGCAATCCAAGAGAGGAACTAACAGCAACCTTTCCTTCCATGCACAAACCCCTTCCCTAGGGGAGGATCTTCCCCAACTCTATTAATTCCCTATATATTTCAGCGTTGTTTGCTGGCTCAAGATGTTCTCCTTAACTGCATGCCCTTTCTATTTCAATTATCAAAAACTCATGATCCTACTTCAAAACTTAAAGGGCACTATTTGCCTTCTCAACTACAGTGTACAAATTTTATTTTTAGAACGTCTGGGTTGCTCAGTGGTTGAACGTCTGCCTTTGGCTCAGGGTGTGATCCCAGGGTCCTGGAATCGAGTCCCACATTGGGCTCCTTGCAGGGAGCCTGCTTCTCCCTCTGCCTGTGTCTCTGCCTCTCTCTCTCTCTCTCATGAATAAATAAATAAAATCTTCAGGGATTTAAAAAAAAAAAAAAAAGCTTTTAAAGGAAAAAAGTTACAGTGCTACTTATTTTAAAATTTCTGATCTTTCCACACCACTATCTACCAGAAGTGAGCACTTTCTCTTCTATATGGTTCTTTACTCTTACAACTTAGCCCAGCATAGGATATTTAGTCATATAAATGTCTTCCCTTTCTTTATAGACTGAGCTATTTGAAAACAAGGAACTTTAAAAAAAATTATCCCAAATGACCACAGTAATGCCTTCCATATAGATCAATAAATATTTAATATATAAACATTAAAAGCTCATTAAAATAGCCCTCCTTGAAAAAAAATAAATAAAATAGCCCTCCTTGGCTTGAGGGACTCCACGTTCCTTTGGTTCAACTAATCTTTGAGACAGAAGCCACAAATAAAATTATTTTTAAAAAAAAAGTTACAAATAAAGCACAGTGATACAGGCTTTGTGAATACAATGATCTCAGGAAAACCTCATTTCTCCAAAGTTGCCATCCCTATCCACACCTCTTAGAAGTTACCTTCACGTTTGAGAGAAATACTAGTTATCAGCAACAACCCTTATCAACTTCTCTCTACCTCTAAGGACAGTTCTGACCCTCACCTCTTCTGCTATAACAGTTTGCTTCTTCTGCAAGCTTAACCCCTCCGACATGCAAGGGAATGTACGTCCTCCCTCTTAGCAGGTAACTCTTCAGCCAATGCTGGTCAGATCTGACCTTGGTTCTTTCCTCATCTTCTTCTACTTTCCCTAGACAATCTTACTCCTGTTGCTTCAAACACTACATGGCTGAAGCCTCTGAGACCAAGGTCTCTGAGTCTGACTCCTGATGGTCACTGGGCAACTGTACCTGAATGATCCCCACTACCTCAAGTTCAGCGTGTCTAACAGGCTATCTTCCCTCCAAACCTGTTCAACATTCCTGTAACCCCTATCTTGGTTTCTAAAAATCAGCATCCAACTTATTTCCCAATTAGGCGCCTTGAGATTACCCGAAACAATCCCTTCACTCTCTCGTTCTCCCCCAATAAACAAATGGTTGTGAAGAAATCTGTTGAGTCTACTGAAAAAAAAAAAAAAAAAAAAAAAACATCTCTAAATCCAGCCTTGAATTCAAGTTCTCATCCGGTTTACATTATTGCAATAGCCTCCCAAAAGGTATCTGTGCATTCTTACAAGAATGATTTTTGTAAAGGAAATCTGATCCTGTGATTCCTCCAGTTAAAGATCTCTTGCTGTCCAAAGGAAGAAATGTAATCTATTTAATTTAGTACATAAAGTCTTCCACAATTTGGCTGTTTACCTCCTACTCCTTCTGGCCCGACCATGAGCTTTATCTTCCACCCCACTGAGCTCAGCACTAGTGGCATATACTGCTTCCTCGGCCTAGAATGTGCTTCCCTACCATCCTCCACTCGAAGTCTTTCCTGTGTCCTCCTTGCAGCATTTCCCCAATTTAATGGGGGCAGATATAAATGCACCCTTTTATATGGTCTCACAGAACCTCGTTCATGCCTCCACTACAGTTCACACCACACTATTATAACTGTCTAATTCATATTAGATTATCATTGCCCAACCCATATGCTCAAAATGAATCTCTGCTCAATGAGCAACTGAAAATCAAAAAGTTGACCCAAAGTGAATTAAGAGGACTAGAAGTTATGACACCTATTCTGGAGGACTCTGACCTGCTTTTCATCATCAGACTATAGACATATCCGACAACCCCCAGAGTCCTAAGGCCCAGGATTAAATGCATATGTCCAAAAACCATTATATTTGAAAGGTAGTTGAGGAGTGTCCAAGAGAGGAGAGGGAGCTCTTACCTCGAGGGAAAATCCCTGGGTCCATGAAGGTGGCCATGCTGAAGTTGGCCAGCACAAAGAGAAAAACAATCGCATTGTAGATGGGCACTGCAGGTGACACACAGAGGCTTAGTCCCGGACAGCTGCACAGATAACAAAGAAAATGAGGGGCTGCCCCTAACATTTGGGACACCGACCATATAAAAATCTGAAAGTTTCAGTCCCCATACCTATAAATTACGTATTTCATCTCTGCTGTCTCAAATGATCTTCATCCTTCCCAACAACTGGGTCTAGTTTCCCCACAGAAATGCTCATTTTAGATCAAGGTACAAGACTCAGAATCTCTCCTACCATAACCCCTTGTACTGAGGTCTGTGTTCTTCAGATTCATTCTTCCCCTGTGGCTCTTTCCACATTTTAGAATCTGTCCTTATCTCTTTTTAGCCAGGCATAAGAGCTAGGGACTGAGTGTGTAATTGACGCCAGCTACATTCCCCTCTCTTGCGCAGCCCGAGGCTGCTGGATCTCGGCCATGCCCCACTGACCTGTACACTGGCGCAGAGCATGGGATACCACCTGCCTCTCTGGCTCCCCTTCCCTCTTTCCAGCTGGCTTTCAACCACTCTCCACTGCCTAAAATTTCTTCACTGTATCAGATATTCCTGGGAGTTTTTATTCAACAAAAAGCTGGTTCTCAAGGCGGACAGGAGGCCCACACACTGATATGTATGAATATCAAGACACAGAACTAGATCTCTTGAGGTCTATAAATGAGGCAGACAAATAGCAGAGAGGAAAATAGGAGGGAGCAAATCAAATCAGCCCTAAATCCTATAGGAAAAAAGAAACTGGCCAAACATATTCAATATTCCACAGGGTCCAAATCAAGAGAGATGCTTTAGGTAACTTTTCTCTGACCCCCCCCCCCCAAAAAAAAAGCAGGGGGTGTTCTAGTCGAGGATTAAGCTCAGTTTCTCTCAGGTTATAAGTCTAAGTAGGAATGCTATAAGAACTCTTTTCTTTCTGATTTTCTGGGAGCTGGAAGTTTCAAAACACCTGACGTGCTGGTCACTTTGTCGGTACTATCAAATGCCCGCTCTCCTATCTCAGCTCACGAAGAACTTCCTCTTACAAGACAGCGGCTAAATGCCCTAATCTGCTTTGTGGCTGAGAACTTAATCTCCAGAATGAGGACAGCATCTGTCCTTGTCCCCTTTATCTAAACCAGCCAGTAGTAAAGGAAGAGTTCATTGAAAGAAAGAAAGAAGTGGCCAGGAGAAGAATACAACAAATGAGTCTGGAAAATGAATCCACAGTAGTCCTGGATTCTGTTGAGAGAGATCTGTCTCCATCAAAACAAAAAGCAAAGCCCTGAACAAGTGATTCAGGACAATTCACAGGAATTGAGCTCCTTAATCAGATATAAACTAGTAAGAGACAAGACCAACCGTCATAAAGCATCTCACGAGTCTTTACCACCTCCATCTATTTATTCAAATTCTATTTAGCCACTCATTAAAAAAAAAAAGTAAATATTTATTGCACAAGCTTTTTAAATAGTAAATATCAATTAACTCTTTGCTTCCCTTGGTAGGTGAGTACGTAATTGGAAACAAAATAAGCGAGGTAGGCACTGATTTCAAAGGAAAACAGACCCTCAGTCCCAGGTCTAGTTTTACGCTATCCACACCTCCCACAGAAGCCTCGGCCTCTGGAGGTTATCTGCTTCAGAAAAGATGTTCCCATACTCTGGCAGGGTTTGGGGTAGAATAGAAGCAAGAAGAGTCCTCATACAGCCCCACCCAGAGGCTGACCTCCCAGGCTCCTTAGGAGGGAGGGACAGAAACTGAAAACCAGTCATCCAGGTCAGAGCCCCTCCCTAGCACTTAGCTGTCGCTTCGATTTCCGCCAGGGGAAGAAGAGAAAGGGTGACTCACTTGACTCCTACAGCCTGGGAAGATAATTAGAAGGAAAAAGAAATTAAATCCTTAGAACACTGAGATGCCCATGATTTAAAAACCTCATTCCTAGAACTGACGACGACTGTAGCTACCATGGCCTCTTGAGCTTCTGACACACTAAAGGTTCCTCGATCCCTGAGGGGAACTAAGATGAGAGAATAAGATGTCAGCCCCTTGCAGGCCCAGATGGCAGTCTTTCTGACCCCATTTTTTCCTTCAGTTTCTGCATTTCCAAATGAAGAAAATCACCCAACTTCTTGGGTAGGCTGCCACCCACCCATCCCTGTATAATGAACGTCACCCCTGCAATCTCCCCCACCCCTAGATTTTAAAGTAATCTCTACACTCACCATGGGGCTTGAATGCTCGACCCTGAGATCAAAAGTTGCATGTTTCACCAACTGAGTGAGCCAGGAGCCCCACTCCTGTAACCGTCTTGGTATAGACTCATCCCAGCTGAAGTCTGTAATCCTACAATCCAGTTCTAGAATCTGTTGTCAAAATAAAGCTACCCTCACAGTAGCAGCATCTAGAAATGATGCAAATGGGGCACCTGGTTGGCTCAGTGGTTGAGAGTCTGCCTTTGGCTCAGGTAGTGATCCTGGGGTCCTGGGAATGAGTCCCGCATCGGGCTCCCTGCAGGGAGCCCGCTTCTCCCTCTGCCTATGTCTCTGCCTCTCTGTCTCTCATGAATAAATAAAATCTTAAAAAAAAATAGAAATGATGCAAACAACTCCATTTCCCAGGCAGCATCTGCCCCTTGACTGAAATCTAGGACCCACTACTTCTAGACTTCATACTAGCTAAGGGAACACCCCACCAAGGAGAGACGTGAAGGAGCAGAGCCCGTTCCTGCCACATCCCATATTCTACTACTTGGCTCCAGGGGAGGCTTGCTGTTGCTTTAGTACTTTGCCAAATTCCTAGGTGACCACTCCAAGTAGCCTGTCTGAATCTGCTGCCTTTGATGAAAGGAGATGAGGCCTGGGCTGAGGAGGAGCTGTTAGGGCTGGTCCTCAGCCTATGGCAATAATCACAGAGCTCCAAAGCACAGGGAGTGGCTATAGCCCAGAAGGCTGGCTGACTCACTGATGAGACTCCCAGACCTATACCAACCCAGGAAGAACAGGTTCTTCTGCCCACCCATCCAGCACTCCCGTTTCAGAGAGTGGGTTTCAATACTCCTGGGGCACCTGGCTGGTTCAGTTGGAAAAGCATGAACTCTTGATCTCAGGGTGGTGAGTTCAAGCCCCATGCTGGGCGTGGAGATGACTTTAAAAAAGAAATGAACTTTTTAAAAATGGTTAAGTTGTTGGTAAGAAAAAGTAGGAGTCATGAAACTTTGGATCTTAATCCTGTCTCAATCAATACTTCACTACGGAGCCTTAGGTAATCTACAGCAAACTCTCCAATTTTGTTACTTTAGCTTCATAATACAGAGAGAAGAATGAAGGGGAGAACATCTAAAAAGATCCTCAAATTCTCTTTAAACCAGCTGGCTTGGGCAGCCCCAGTGGCGCAGCAGTTTAGTGCCACCTGCAGCCCTGGGGACCCGGGATCGAGTCCCGCGTCAGGCTTCCTGCATGGAGCCTGCTTCTCCCTCTGCCTGTGTCTCTGCCTGCCTCTCTCATATAAATAAATAAATAAATAAATGAATAAATAAATAAATAAATAAATAAATAAATAAATAAATCTTTAAAAAAATAAATAAACCAGCTGGCTTAATACTGAGCATTCACCGGTTCAAAGGCACGCCCCCTCCAACACATTACTATCACCATCATCAATTATCACTCCAGTTCCACATCATCCCTAATTCCACTTCCCCTATGTGAGGTACTAGAAATTCAAGAACACTTAAAACAAGGTGCTAAACTCCTAAAGAATAAGTCTAAGCTTTCCGCCCATGCCTAGCACATAGTTTGACTCTATAGCTAGTGTTCCTTGTCGATGAGGCCAGGATGGAATGAAAAGCCCACTTCCTGCCCCTGGGGATCCTCAAGATTCCATGCAAAAACAATTCTTCCCCTCTTAGGTGGGTAAATTTCTCTTAAAATATTTGATTTGTCGTGTCTTATGCACTTTCAAGCAGCTGAGTGCAAGATGTAGGACTTGGGCACTTATTCCTGGATGAGAAAACAACGTGGGAAGTAAAAGGAACATCCACTGCTCAATTAATGCCCTAAATCACGAGGCTGCTCCCACTCAAATCAGGTGCTAGTACCTCTGCAGTCAAGAAAAAAAAGGACCAAAGGGAAAGGCACTGAGGTTGCCCAACTCTGTGGGTAAAAGGGTTGGGAGGAGCCAGAAGCAGAAACTGAAGAGAAGAAAAGCTCTCTCAGGGATGGGACACTGGAAAGACAATCATGGATTACTGGACAACCCTGACTTTTAACCTTCTCATACAGGACCACTTGCAGCAGAGATTTTACCACTATGCCTCCCTACCAACTTTAGAAATAGACACACAATGAGACACTGGCTGATTTAACTCAGAGCTCAAGGAGATTTTAGGGAGGCAATACAGTGATTTATTTCAAATGGCATTGCCGGGAGCTCTAACAAAGACTCTGGAGTCCTCAAGGAGGCAAAGAGATACCAAATGGCTGGGCCTCTTACACACCAGCCTCACTTGAACCAGAGCAGCCTCTGGTCCTCTCATGTTTACACACTGGGGTTCCACATACAATCCCATTGGAAAAAGGGTCACCGTGCTCTCAGTCAACTCCCTCATTTTACAAAGAACAGTTTCATAAAGGTTAACAGACTTCACCAAAATTAGTCTCCTGACCCCCAAAAGTGCTGATTCCTCTTACCTAGCACTGCCCCCGACCCCTGCCAATCACAGAAGAGGACTAAACTACGACAAATAAGGATCCAGACCCACTATCTTAAACAAAACGTCTAGGATCTAATTGGGAGGGGAAGGGTTACTTTAGCAGACACTTTCCTTCCCCAACAGAATTCCCCGTAACTCTCTCCCTTCATTTTGGTACTCAAATTCAGTGAATGGGAGGGATCAGGGTTCTGGAGACACGGCCTCAACTGTTGTAGTCAAGCTTCTCTAGGGCAGATCACCTTTTGGGGACCAAACTCAGCTGATAATTTCTGCTTGCAGCTTTCCCTACCTGCCTGGGAAACAGCAAGGATAAATTGTTCCTAATGAGTCGAAGCTTACATTCCTCCACTAATTATGCCTGCCACCTGAACGGGACTCTCCCTCCTACTTCCAATCCTCTAGGTCCCAAAGTCATTCCCACTTGGGACTCAGACTGGTGTAAGAACAGACCGTTATAGCCTGGTGAAAAGAGCAAGGGGATGACAGAATAGTTACAGATTTGAGGCCCCAAACAGGAGTTGGTTCAACAAGAGCCTTCCTCTGGGGCTACTGGCTGGCTTAGTCGGTAAAGCATACGACTCAAGAGATCTTGGAGTTCTGGGTTCTAAGTTCAGAACCCGCGTTGGGTGTAGTGATTACTTAAAAATAAAATCTTAAACAAACAAAACAAAGAGAGACTTCCTCTGTCTCTCTACTTGAAACCAGAAATTCTTTTTTATTTAGGTTGTATGTAGTTTTAAACAGGAGTGGCGGATGGGGATTTCTCCACGGAATGAACCTCAAAGGGATATAACCTGGGAGGGAACAGTTTCTGACAACAGTGGCAGCTCAGCTCAGATATACGCTTAGAGAGTAACTACTGTGGTCAGCTGGAAAAGAAAAGATGAGCACTTCACAGGTACCAAGAGCTAAGAGATAAACAGGGCGTTTGTCTCCATGCAGTGGGTAAGGGAGCCCCTAGGAGGAAAAAGCCCAGAAACTGGTCCTGCGGAAACTGCCAGGGGAAACTCTAGCTGTGAATGAAGTCTCTTCTAGCTTTGGATTAGAGGCAGTAATTCCGAAGTCCATTATTGTCCTCCAAAATTCTTTTTCCTGAGGCTGAGAGTCCACGGAATAAGGGGGGGGGCCCTATTTTTCTGGCACCAAGGAATGACAAAGTAGGTTAAATAGCTTCAACTATCAGTGGAGAAAATGCCTATGTCAGGACAACTCTTTGTGGCAAAACTGGTATAACCAGCCAAGCACTTCAATGGCTTCAGATTAACAAAATAGGAACGACGACGCTGCCTGCCATATCTCAAGAACAGATGGGATGGAAGAGAGCTGGCTCTGTCAGCCCCTGGATTTCCTAGCTTCCCAAAGGCCTTGCGTTTTGAAGTAAAACAGGCCGTCCCCCTCAATCAAGCAGCCTAAGGGTGTCGACCTGGTCTTGCAACACCCTCCTGACACAGCACCCTCAACCCCCAGGGACAGGGAAGATCCCATATATGGAAGATCCCTTATGTCCCTTGGTTAAAATACTGATTCTAGGGGCGCCTAGCTGGCTCAGTCAGTGGATCATGTGACTCCATCTCAGGGTCGTGAGTTCAAGCCCCACATGGGGTGTAGAGATTAAACATTAAAAAATCTTAAAAAAAAAAAAAAGCTGATTCTATTTATAAACCACAATAGCAGAAACCAAAACAAGACTAAGACTGAAGACTTGCATCTCCTTATTGATAGTCAATATGTGAAGGACAGAACACTAAACACACTGAATTTAAGTAAGAGAAAGAAACTATATGGGGAGGGGATCCCCTGGGTGGCTCAGCAGTTTAGCATCTGCCTTCGGCCCAGGGCGTGATCCTGGAGTCCCGGGACTGAGTCCCACATCGGGCTCCCTGCATGGAGCCTGCTTCTCCCTCTGCCTGTGTCTCTGCCTCTCTGTGTGTGTGTCTCATGAAGAAATAAATAAAATCTTAAAAAAAAAAAAAAAAAAGAAAAGAAACTATAAGGGAAAGTCAGATAAAGAAGAGTATAGCAAAGAGTAGGGCTGCTTTAGATCCTTGAGGGACTTGACAGGCATGCTCAGGCTGGAGAGCTTGGGGCCAAAGAATCCATGACCTCTCCCCTCTAGAGGTAAAAAGGATGATGTTCATACCTAAGATAAGAGATCCATTTTTCCCTTGTTTAAAAACTAAGCAGAAAAAATCATTACTCTGTTGACTCTATTGGCCAAACAATCCAAATCTTTTAGAATTCCTTCTGACATCTGCAGCTCAATTTAGGAGGGTAAGGGAGAGGGGTTTCCTCCTCTCCTCAGATTTAATATCTGTTCTTAGGTTTCTCCCCATAACAGTAACTGCCCCCTCCCCAGCAGTTCCTGCTTCATTCACCTTCAGTGCGTCCAAACTGCTTATATTCCCTGCCACTTTCATCCATTTCCTTCCTCTTCCCAGCAACCTCCCCTTGCTCTACACAGCACCTCACAATTAGGTGTGAGCCTGAAATCACAGCAAAGTGAGCCCCCCAGAAAATCTAGCATGCTCTGTTCCAAGAGCTACGACTAGAACACTAACTCAGTGACTCAACAGTTTAAGATTCAGAAGCCTGCTACATGTTAATTCATAAAATAAACAGGTAACGGCGAAGAGGTAGGCCAGGTGGTCAACAGCTAAAATACTGAGGGAAGAGGAAAGATAAATCAGTCTCCTCCAGATGAACAAAGTCTGACTATCCTAAGCAGGAAACCTTTCAATGCCAACTGCTTTTCCTAACAGGACCAGGGAGGAATTACTGCCATGCCTTTAGCAGGAAGAGATGTGAAGGCAGCCTGCCAGGACTCTTCCTAAATAAAACCTGCCCTTTCCCAGTGGCCTTCACTGGTCCAGGCTTCGGCTATGAGAGTGCAGTGAAAACCATCTGAACAACAGGAAAAGCCCAGCTGTCTCCTTGGTATATCTTCTAAATTAATTCTGCAATTCTCCAGTCTGCTCAGCTTTAGACATCCTGAGGAAAAGCCACTACCATCTAAAAAACCTCTCCTCTAGTCTAGTTCTCTCACAGAACCAATTGCTTAAGCTGCTTCAAGCTTCTCTGATGGTTTCCTCCTACTTCCTTCCTAGTTCACAATCATCTCATGATGGAGAGCTGGGTAGGAAAACACAAAGACATCTGTAACTCCCAAGGAAGGGAGAGGATTCAGTATAGTAAAATTTATAACAAGACAAGATAGGCCTTTTCTCCCTCTGCTTACCACGTCATTGAGATTTGCTGTTGCCTCTATCAGACATCAAGACGCCCAGGCACGTGGCAAGTAACTAGCAAAACTCAGGAGCCAAATACCTCCAAGTCCCATGAGCCACCATCACCCCCCCCCCCACTAACCCACCCAATACCACCACTGGGGAAAAAACTCACGTAAAGGCAAAGAAAAGGGTCGTGGCTCCCACTAAGAAGATGGCGGCTGCTGAGACCGGAACATACTTGCTGGGCTTGAATCTCTTTCCAGACTCTGCGGGCATGTTGGAGCTCTGATGGGAGGTCTGCCCTGCCGCATAGCCCAGGCCCACACAGCGGCAGAACAGACAAGAAAATGGGACGAGGGAAATACCGGAGAATACAGAAGGAAGCCAGGGAAACAGAAATTTAAAATTATCACCCTTCCCCCTCCCGAAGAAAACCAAAGGTCAAAAGGTCTCAAATGAAGCAAAGCACATGGGAGGGGGAAAGGTGATTCCAAATGATGAATAACCACCTCCCCAGAACAAGGCAAGACGGAGAGATTAAGAAGCACAACTTGTACAGTTTAAAAACTGGAGACAAAGTAGGCTGTACACATGCAAATGGCTGCAGGTGGACACCATGGGCCGGCAGACAGATCAGGGAATAGCTCATGGATGGAGGCAAGTCTTCGAAGAGCACAAAGGGGAGAATGTCAGGGTAGGGGAGAACACGTCAGGCAAGGAAAGGTTCTTCGGAGGAGACACTCGAACACCTCCACGACTACCACACTCCACCAGGTATGAGCTGCACGGAAAAGAGGTGCGCCCTGTGTTTCTATTTTAATCCAAAAGGGAACCAGAGGCCCTCTCCAGTTTTAAAGAGAAGCTGTTTTTACTGCAGTCCTTGTCCCTTTGAGGCAGTTTTCTCAATGCCACCACTCCCACACCTTGACTTCAGGGCTTGTTGTCTGGCAATGGTGGTTTAATTTTATTTATTTTCTCTTGATGGCTAAAGCTGGGCAGCAGCTGTTACAAGGTTCAGTTGTAAATCCTTTTCTTCCAAAGGGGAGGGAAAACAAAGAGAGAGAGAGAGAATAGGAGCAAGCCTGTCTTCAATCTCTTCTTGTTATTCCCAAGCCCTTTAAGGGCTCCGTTTCCAATCGAGTTCATGCAAAACTAAAGAGAAACGTAAAATCCCTGTAGCCATTCTTCCCAATGCGCAAAATAAGATGAAGAAATCAATTCCACTCAAGGATAGTTCTACAAGGGTACTGTGGATGAAAGCAAAGTTCCAAAGAGGTCCCTGTTTCCAGGTTAGTCAATGTCTTTGATCTTTCTTCTTCAGTCTTGGGCTTTCTAGATGCAAAATTCAACTGGGTTACAGTGCTTCACCTGGGGGGAAAAAACACAAATATCTCTATCAGATAAATTCAGAGAATTTCTTAAGACCATCAAGGACAACACCCCACAGGCTACTCTGTTTAAAAAATACCTTTTTATGTCATACACTTCACCTAAGTGCAGGAAAGGATTCTGGGGCAGCTCTGGTGGCTCAGCAGTTTGGCGCCTGCCTTTGGCCCAGAGCGCGATCCTGGAGTCCCGGGATTGAGTCGCGCATCGGGCTCCCTGCATGGAGCCTGCTTCTCCCTCTGCCTGTGTCTCTGCTTCTCTCTCTCTCTGTGCCTCTCATGAATAAATGAATGAATGAATGAATGAATGAATGAATGAATAAAATAAATAATTTTTTAAGATTTATTTATTTATTCGTGACAGACGGGGGTGGGGAGGGGGCAGAGACACAGGCAGAGGGAGAAGCAGGCTCCATGCAGGGAGCCCGATGCGCGACTCAATCCCGGGACTCCAGGATCGCGCTCTGGGCCAAAGGCAGGCGCCAAACTGCTGAGCCACCCAGGGATCCCCAATAAATAAAAATCTTTTTAAAAAATTAAAACAAAAAAAAAAATTCTGAATTGGGAGTACAATGGATTCAGAATCCTTCACCCTTCTAAGTGCTGTTCATGCTGGAAAGAGAAGAACGTGGCTTCACCTAGCCTGAGGCCATCAAAGAACAAGCTCTTTTTTAAAAAATATTTTATTTATTTATTCATGAGAGACAGAGAGAGAGAGAGGCAGAGAGACACAGGCAGAGGGAGAAGCAAGCTCCATGCAGGGAGCCGGACATGGGACTCGATCCCAGGACTCCAGGATCAGGCCCTGGGCTGAAGGTGGCGCTAAACCACTGGGCCACCCGGGCTGCCCAAGAACAAGCTCTTATAAGGGGTGCAACGCACCTGACACAAATGGGCAGTAACAAATACCATGAATATCAAAACCTAAAAACAAACAACAGCACAACAGAAAAGGACAGTCCTAGAAAACATACTTCTCTTTGGACAAAAAAGTATTTATTGCAACAATGAAAAAAGTAACCTCAAAATTAGGGCAGTATATCTCATTTCCCTTCTGTGTATGTCTCGGTCTCTTATCTCTCTATGCTTTTTTAGTTATAACCCTGAAGAGGCAGAAGCTGAGTTTCTGGTCTGCTGGAATAATCCATGAAAGGACCTAGCTGAGAAACGTCCTTGAACTAAAAGGTAGCTGCTCTCTATGAGAAACTGAGTCAACCATAGGGGCTGGTCCTTTTCTTCCCCATTCAACAATGTATTCCTACATTGGCCTATCAGAAGTCAACTGAGCCCCCACACTCCCCATATGATTCAGAGTAACAATTATTTCTGTTGATGGTAGGAGCCAAATAACACCAGCACTTTGGATTTTATAGGATGCTTTTCATCTAGTGATCTCAAAGCACTTAACTCACATTATCTGGTGACACAGTCCCTTACCCCACTCCATCAAATTGAAGGCTAGAGAATGCCTGAGGCCAATCTACTAAATCACTTGAGCAGTCAGGTTAAGAACCAGAGTTCACATGCCCCTTTGCCAACACAAAGCCTTTCTACCACTTTTTCATCCACTACACTACTTGCCCAATGACTGCATCTCGCAATGTGCAGACCAAAAATTTTACTGAAGTTAGAGTTTAAAAATAAAAGTTTATTTGACCCAAGCCATCCAGGATTTCTCTTAATATCAAGGGCAGAAATCCATAGGTCAGGAGGTTCAGCTAATGAAATACAAGTGTGCCCCGGAATTCATTACTTTCTCCCGTAGCATGGAAGGCAAAGGCACCTTCTTTCAAGATGCATGCCTTTCTCCTAAAAATGTTAAACAGAGTATCGGGGGGCCAAATGGCAATATTAGAATAGAGTTAGCACTCAAGAGAGTACAAGAAACTGTAAAAGGCCTAAAAAAAGATAAATCCCCTCTAGCCCCTGATTTTGTGATTTAACGCTCAGTTTCTATAGGAATTAAAGCCCAACCTGCTCAATTTGGGCCTAAGTAACTTTGAGAACAATGAGAAGGAAATTCTTGATTTGTGGACAGTACTATCAAAGTAAACTTTCCCCTCAAAACCCCTAAGAGTAGAGAAGATGGAAAGCTGCACTGCTTTGATTTTACCTAGACTGCATAATACCATTTAGACGCTATATGTTATTTCAGATTATACTTTCTGACAGGAAGAAAATGACATGGGCTAATACTGCCATAGTAAGGCAGGATCATAAAAGGCCATACAGTTTGGGGAGTATGGTACTGAGAAACCCAAGAAATCAACATCTGAAGTGTTTAGGGCATACACTTTAGAACGGAGAAGACAAAAACCGAACAATGTATTGGGTATAATAAAGACACACCAAGTCTTAGCCGAAGAATGTGGTCTGGGCAGTAGGGATGAGACTGCAGGGTGAGCATGGTTCATCACAGCCAGCAGTCTGGATCCCGACCAGCAGGAGAAAGGTGTACAAGAATGTGTAGGACGTATTCAGGCACAAAGTCATCGATGGAATGGAAATACATATATAGAGAACAAACTGGAAAACATACAGCGCTAAGGTTTAATACAAGTAGGTACCTTAGAGGTGTGAATGGAAATCAGCAGTACCACCCATAGCAGGAGCTCAACATTTGTGGAAATAAGTAATGTAACAGCGCAACAGAGTAAATCTGAATACAAAGTATAATCCGCATGTCAAGATGTTGGCTGGAGTCAAGCAGAAGTTTAATAAGGGTGTTATTACATACACAAGTAGCCACGTACGTGGCGATACAATTCTTATAAGCATTAGGCGGGTATTTAAAAATGGGTGACAATGAGCATCCTGAAGAGATCTGATAGAGCACAAGGGATACTGGGATAAAAAGATAGGGATGTGAAGAGAAGACCAACCTAGACAAGATGGCATTAACCAGGAAGTGAAAAATCCAACGCAAAAAAAAAAAAAAAAAAAGGTCTAGGGTATAACACCCGATCCTACACCTCTTTCTGTAACTTTTAAGTCACTTTCTTACTTCTCATTAGCGAGTTTTCATTTGGCCAAGTGGGTAAAAACGCTTTCCACCTCCCTGTCCCACGAAGGGATTCCTATAGGTGAAATATTGGCAAACGCATCCGAGCTCCGCTGGCAAAAAGTACAAAGTGCTAAAAGCACGGAGCGCCCAGCCGGTGGGGGCAGGGGAGGCAGCGGACGGATGGGAGAGAACAGGTAACAGGATGAAGGCTTGAGCCAAAATAAGTATCAGCAGAAGGGGGCAAGGGATCTGAAATGCGGGGAGCTGAAAGGGGAACAGCACCCCGTCCCCACCCGGGAGCCGGGGCAGGGAATCGCCGCACGGGGGAGGCAGGCTGAGCCCGAGGAGGCGGAATCGGCGGCCGCAGGGCCCCCACGGAGGCTGCGGGCGACGGCAGAGCCCGGGGGCGCAGGGCCGGGGGCGGAAGGGGCGGCGGCCCGGCGCCAGGCGCCGAGGTCCCGGGCCGAGCCCCGGCGGCCGCGGAGCCCCGGCCTCTACTCTTCGTCCTTTTTCGGGGCCCACGGGTCCCGCCGCAGCTGGATGACCCGGCCCCGGGGCAGGAACGGGGCCTCAAACCACCTCCCTACTCCTCGGTCCCCCTTCCCTAGAGGTCACTCTCCCCTCCCACCTCCCTGGCCCGGCACTTCCGGTTCCGCAGGGGCCGGTGTCCCCGGCACTCACCCCCGGCGCGGTTCCCGTCGCCGCCGTCGCCGCCGCCGCCGCCGCCGTCGCCGCCGCCGCCTCCCGGCAGTGCCGTCCGGCCTCTGAGAGGCCGCGCGCGGCCCCCGCACGCTCCACGCCCGCCCTGCTACGCGCGCTCCCGCCTGGCGACGCTCGCCTTCGAGCCGGCGCGCGGCCGTTGCCCTCAGCGCCGGGTCTCGAGCCCTCCCAGCGCTCCCATTGGCTCCCCGTCCCGGACGCGCGCGACGTCTCGCGCGGGGCACGTTTCTCTCATTCATGCGGCTCGCGCCGCCGCGCCCGCCCCCGCTCACTCTCCCATTCACCCACAGCCCCCACCCCCACTCCGCGCTAGGGCGTGCGCGCGACCCGGCGACCGCGGCGACCTCGCGGCCTGATTGGCTGCAGGGGCGCAGCGCCGTACGCACGCGAGAGAACGAGCGCGCGCGCGCACGGCCGTCGGGGTCCGCAGGCGCCTGGGAGAGGAGGCCTGGCCTAGTGCGCAGGACTCGGAAATGGGGAAGTGGCCGGGCGACTCTTCCGTTTTCCTGCGTCCTATTTTCTATCCCTACGGTATCCAAGAAGGAATGCTCGGAAGTAAAAATAGGCTTATGTGTGTGCTGGACATGCTCACGAGCGAGGAGCCACCCTCCCTCCCTCTCCAGACCCCCTCCAAGTAAGTGTGGTACGGCCCAGACAGGCTCCTGCCGTAGCCAATCAGCGGTCCGCCCCGCCGGTCCTCCTGCTCTCAGCCCCTCGGAGCATTGGCCGAGCGCTAGGCCACGAATACCTCCCCTCCCCCCAATGGCGATAACTTTAAAGCAATCCGAACGGAGGAGTCCGCGGCGGAGCGAGTTCCCCGGTACCGGCGGCGTCGCGGGGTAATGGAGCGGTCTGGCTGTGGCTCCCGCGTGGAGGGGGCGCCAGGACTGCAGGGTCGTGGGGGCGAAGCGCCTGCCGGAGGCCCGCGAGGAAGAGGAAGGAGAGCGGCGCGAGACCTCAGCCCAACCGTGGAAGGAGGCGCAGGGAGTGAGCGCCCGCCCCACCCCACCCCACCCCACCCCCCAGGCGGTGGCGGCAGCGGCAGCCCCCCGGAATGCCAGCGGGCTCTTGGCTTCATTCCCTTAGCTTCTCACTGCAGTACAGGGATGGACGCCCGCTTCCCGAACCTCGCCCCGGCCGGGAACACAGGCTGGAATCCGGCTGTCCCTGGCGGGCTGCTGGCCGACTCTACTTAGATCCGAGCACCACGCTTTTGCCCTAATTAGCCCTACCCAGCTGTGAACCCAAGAGCAAGGCCAGGTGTTCTCATTTAGCCCGAGGCCATCTCTTTTCACAGCAGCTCTGGCTATTACATAACACTCAGAAAAGTGTTCCAGCAGCCACTTCTCTGAAGCAAAGGTTGCTCACCTGCAAAGTGTGATCCTAAATCCTGCGGTCTGTCCCAGGGTTCGGTGTGAAATGTCGAAGGCTTAAACTGTGGCCTAATACTTTAGTACTAGAGAGCAAGGATAAGGGGAAAGGTCTGCCTCTCAATTTTCTGGGGTCTAGTCTGGCTCCTCTGACATGGCATATGCATCAGGTTCTAGTTCACTCTTGCTAGAGATTTCAAGCCACCATTTACTGCAGAGTTCTCTTGTAATGACCAGTGTGTATTAAAAAAATTTTTAATAATTTATTTATTCATGAGACACACAGTGAAACATGGAGACACAGGCAGAGGGAGCAGCAGGCTCCCTGTAGGGAGCCCGAGGTGGGACTCGATCCCAGGACTCTAGGATCACGTCCCGGGCTGACCCAACCGCTGAGCCACCCAGGCATCCCTAAATATTTTTTATTTAGGGTTTGTTTGTGTTTTTTTTTTTAATATTATTCCTGTGAGAGAGAGTCAGAGACACAGGCAGGAGAAGCAGGCTCTATGCAGTGAGCCTGACGTGGGATTCATCCAGGGTCTCCAAGATCAGGCCCCTGGGCTGAAGGCGGCGCTAAACCGCTGAGCCACCAGGGCTGCCCCTATTCAGGGTTCTTTTAAATAAAAAATGAAATCTTTGAAACACTTTAGCCCATGTAGAAGGCAAAGTTAAGGTATTATTGGAGATACAATATTTCTTTTATAGGGACTTATATCTGCTAATCAGCTTCATTTGTTCCCTTAGGAAGAAATCAAATTTCATTTTTCTATATTTTTCTTGGATTTTAAGATTTCCATTTCCCACACGTCACATTATACATTTTTCTTTTCCTATTTTCAACAACGTAAGAATCTGTAAATTTTGTCTTTTGGCTAGACCCTGACAAATGAAAATAAAATTCCATCTTCCAGGGGTGCCTGGGTGGCTCAGTGGGTTAAATGTCTGCCTTCCACTCACGTCATGAACTCAGGGTCCTGGGATAAAGCCCAACATGGAGCTCTGCTCAGCAAGGAGTGTGCTTCTCCTTCCCTCTCCCTGCCATTACACTTGGTTGTGCTGTCAAATAAATAAGATCTTTTTTCTTTCCTGATTTGAAAGTGTGAGTACAAACGGGAAGCTGCAGCTGAAGAAGAAGCAGGGTCCCCAATGACTGGGGAGCCAGATGGGCTCCATCTCAGGAGCCCAGGATCATGACCCAAGTTCAAGGCAGATGTTTAGCCAACTGAGCCACCCAGGCACCCCGAAATAAGTAAAATCTTAAAAAAAAAAAATCTGATCTTCCACCAACCAACCACACATACTAAAGCTCTCCTAGGACACTGGACTACTGGATGCCAACCTCTTACCTGGATGAGCACTAATAGCATAATCACTATCCCAAGGTTTAGACACAATTCCATTTTCTTGTCCAGTTTATTTTAGGACCATGCAAGATATTTCCTGGAAAGGATGTTTAATAAAGAACATAAGGTTTGGGAATCCCTGGGTGGCTCCACGGTTTAGTGCCTGCCTTTGGCCCAGGGTGTGATCCTGGAGTCCCGGGATCGAGTCCCACATCCGGCTCCCTGCATGGAGCCTGCTTCTCCCTCTGCCTGTGTCTCTGCCTCTCTCTCTATGTCTATCATGAATAAGTAAATAAAAAAATCTTTAAAAAAAAAAAAAAAACATAAGGTTTAAACTATCAACCATTTGAGAAATATTGCACAATAAAATCTAAGCTAAAACAATGGAGCATCCAGACCAAACTTCAAATTACTTTGCTATGAGTATCAGGTAATACCTTTTAGTTTTTTTTCTAGTGCATACTTTTTTCCACTCCTTCACTTGCATCTTGTCATGCTGATACATGGCAAACCACAAGGTCGTTTTTAGTTCAACTTACCCATAAACAAACAGGCAGACAAGAACAAACTGTAACCCTTGGGTATAGACACAGAGAAGATTTAGTTTTTCAATACCAAAACCACCAATGACCTCTTTGGGTTTTGTTTTTGTTTAAAGGAATCTACACCCAAAGTGAGGCTTGAACTCATGACCCCAGATCAAAAGTCACATGCTCTTCTGAGCCAGCCAGGTGCCCCAACCTCTTTATGTTTAAATACTGCTGTCTTCCCTCATGTCCTTAGGCAATGTCTCCACTTGTTTTAAAAAAATTTTTTTTAATTTTTATTCATTTATGATAGTCACAGAGAGAGAGAGAGGCAGAGACAAAGGCAGAGGGAGAAGCAGGCTCCATGCACTGGGAGCCCGACGTGGGATTCGATCCCAGGTCTCCAGGATCGCGCCCTGGGCCAAAGGCAGGCGTGCGCCACCCAGGGATCCCCTGTCTCCACTTGTTTTAAAGCACTTTCTCCCTTGTGCTCTGGATCCCATCCCCTTCCAAATTTTCTTCCAAATTTGACATTGTATTTGAAAACTACAAAACAAAATAGAATGGTGTCAAGAGGGATGCCTGGGTGGCTCAGCGGTTGAGCATCTGCCTTAGGTCAGGGTGTGGTCCCGGGGTCCCAGGTTCAAGTTCCACATCAGACTCCCTGCATGGAGCCTGCTTCTCCCTCTGCCTGTATCTCTGCCTCTGTCTCTATTTTAAAGAATAAATAAAATATTTTTTTAAAAAATGGTGTCAAGTTTCTCCTCCCCATCATTAAATTCTCACTCAAGGCTGTTGATAATGCTAAGGAATCCTTTTTTTTTTTAAATTTTATTTATTTATGATAGTCACAGAGAGGAGAGAGAGAGAGAGAGAGAGGCAGAGACACAGGCAGAGGGAGCCAGACATGGGAATCGATCCCAGGTCTCCAGGATCGTGCCTTGGGCCAAAGGCAGGCGCCAAACCGCTGCGCCACCCAGGGATCCCCAATGCTAAGGAATCCTATCTAAAAAAACTAACAAGGTAGCCCCAGTGGCCCAGCGCTTTAGTGCCACCTTCAGCCTGGGCGGTGATCCTGGAGACCCAGGATCGAGTCCTGCGTCAGGCTCCCTACATGGAGCCTGCTTCTCCCTCTGCCTGTGTCTCTGCCTCTCTCTCTGTGTCTGTCATGAATAAATAAATAAAATCTTTTTAAAAATATAAATAAAATAAATCCTCCCTTGACCCTACATCCAGCTCCCCCCACCTTTCTTAGCAAATCTTCTAGAGAGATTATCTCTACTTCTTCAATAATATATTTCAATAGGACTTATATTCCTACCATTCCAAAACTACACTTTTTTTTTTTTTTTCCAAAACTACTACTCTTAAGGCCAATACTGACATCCATGCTTCCAGATCCATGGTCATGTCTCCTTTGCTAGTTCTCATTACACTCACCTCTTATGTTTGGAGTGCCCTGAAAGTCCATCGGTCTCCTGATTTTCATTTAGAGTCCCTGACTTCAATACTACTGTCTTAAAAAGCCATCTGTAAGCCAATAGTGCCCATGAATTTTCACCCCTAACTTCTCCAAACCTAGCTTCTTGTTTCCATGTGTTCACACAGCATCTCCATATGGATAACTAGTAGACAGCTAGAACTTAACACTGCTAAAGTAGAACTCTTGATACTCCCTTATCCCTGAGTGAAACTCCCTGAGTTTCCCCAATCTCATATCCAATTTAGTTACAGGAATCCACTTTGACTCCACTTTCTTTTCCTCCCACTCCCATCAGCAAGTGCCATCTTACCTCCAAAAGATCCAAGGCAATCTACTCTCCTACTCCACCTCTGCTAGTCTAATCCCATCAATTCTCACATTGAAACTACAAGTCTCACATATCCTTGCTCCTACTCTTCCGTCTATCATCCATATTCTACACAGCAATGATTTTTTTCAAAATCAGGCCATTCCTCCATTTAACCACCTGCTTTGGTCTGGAATATGTCCCCCTAAAATTCATATGTTGAAATCCTAAGCCCCAAAGATAATGGTATAAGGAGGTGGGACTTTTGAGAGGTGCTTAGATACTATGAATGTAAAATCTTTGTGTGAGTGGGATCAGTGTCTTTACAACAGAGGCTCCACAGTAGATCCCTGGCCCTTCCTTCTACTATATGAGAACATAGCTAGAAATAGGCAGTCTGCAACCCCAAAGAGAGCCATCATCAGAACACAACCATGCTGATGCCTTGACCTTGGACTTTCCTGCCTCCAAAACTGAGAAATCTGTTTATAAGCTACCCAGTCTGGCATTGTTACAGCAGCCTGAATTAAGGAATTAAGACACCACCCCTCTCCCATCCTTTGCCACTGCTCTGAGATTACAAGAGCCCTACATTATCTGGTCTTTATTGCCCCCTCCAGCCTGAATTTTTACCATTCACCCCTCAGTACACCACACCACCCTTTCCCTTCAAATACATCAATATTTTTCCTTTTTTAGGATTTTGAACTGTTTCCCCCACCAAGACGTCCCAATTTCACACAGCCATTCAAGTCTTAATGTGAAATGTGCTCAGGGGAGGCCTTTCCTGACTACCCGCTCTAATTAACCCTCCCAGTCACTCTGTCTCAGACCACGCAATTTTAACTCTACATAGCACTTACCTTTTTTGTCTGCTTATTCTATGTAAGCTCTGTAAGATTTTGTCTATCTTGTTCCCCATCTAGAATAGTTCCTGGCCAATAGCATATGCTCAATAAACACTTGTGGAAAGAATGAATCAAAGGGTATCAGATAATACTCAATAATCCAGTCTAAACTAGGAACACAAATCACTTGCAAGAAATCAAAGAGAACGGGGCTTTCTTTCCCAGCTTCTTACCACCCGAAAATTCAATTTACCTTGACCTGGGGCCCAGTTCCAATCAGACGGACAATACGAAAGACAGCTGCAGCTGAGAGCAAATGAGCTATGTATGGAAAATGATTAGACCAGAAATCTCAATCCAAGTTTATCACCAGCCTCTGTAGCTCCTCAGAGTAAACTTGGCATTAACAGATTTAGCATCTATTTACCTACAAGGAAAGGAAAACCATTATAAAAATTCACCTGCTTGGCTCACAGGTGGGCCCTTGGCTTTCTTTGAAGCATTTAGCATAACTCACTTCAATAATGTTTCCATCATGCTTAGGGGAAAAAACAAAATTTAAAAAAAATTATACCAACTTCTGTGGTATGGCAAAAATATTTATTAAAATTTCCCAAGTTTGAACTTTATTAGAAAGAGGCCTTCTGATTCAATCTTTCATCTTGGATAAATGGAATAACAAGTGCTATATACAGAATATAAAGCAGTGATAATTTTTAAAAAAGTTCCTCCTAAAAATTAGTCCACCAAGTAAGCATAGTGGAAAAAATATGATTCTCCAGGGCCTCGGAGAATACAAAGCGGCACCTTTGGTGATCCACGAAACCAATTATATGTTCTCCTGGTTCTTTTTGGTTCAAGATCAGAAAAGTTAGGCTTCCACCACCCATCTTAAGAGGTAGAAATATGCTTTCTACTAGTTCACTATTTACTCGTCTGTTTGGCCTCAACAGTCTCATACTTTAGCCCAACTTTTTTGCCTTTCATGATGGCCAGAAGATCTCGATGCCCCAGGCAGCAAGGCTTCATACCAGTCTCTACTTAAGATCCATGAACCGGATATCCATGATGAGAAGGAAGTTCTTAGGCAGTGGGCGGGGGGCTGGAGAGAGAACAGTAAACACCTGATGTTCCAGGTCCACACTGGTCACCACGATGAAGCCAGCCACACTGGTCTCAGAAAGGTTCTCCTCTGTGCCCTCAGCAGTGCTAACACTCAGAAGGTGGTGCACCATATCTCGTCCAGGTGTGACTGGTACTAGCTTGAGCTGATTGTCCTCCTGAGACATGCCCAAAGGCAAACAGGAGTCTGGGATAGTGGGTGCCCCAACTTTGTAGATTTTCACATCTGAAAATTTGACATTGAAGGCATGGGGATAGAAACAGCCCCGGAATCCATAGAAATACTCACGGATACGCTCATCCCTACACTCCCGCCGGAAGTCTTTGGAGCGTTCAACCACACCCCCTGATTTAGGGAGCAGCACAGTTCGGACGAAGTGAGGCAGGTCGCGTTTTAGTTCATTGTACAGTCGTTCTTGATCCAGAACCACAACCACATCTACCTCAAAGGCTGAGGCTGCGTGCACCAGGGCCTGGTACCCAGAACCCTTGACCCAGCCACACGTGTTAATGACACAGCCACTCACAGAGGCCCTTCGGTTCACTTCACACCTTTGATTGAACACATCCGCTAAACGAGATGTAATCTGCAGAAGGGAGCATCAAGATGAGGAAAGGAAACACAAAACGAAAGAACTCATAGTTATGTAGAGTAATTGGCTATTAGGTACCAGAAAACAACGACATTCTAAATGGCTAAGGTTTTAACCCCATAACACAGATTTCAATTTTATGTTGCTTCTTCTGTTTCGTGTCCTAAGTAGAAATTTAGTACATTACTTAAGAACAGGGCCACAGGAATATTTAAGAACCTGAGATTGACTTATATTTGAAACTGTCTTCCAAAGTCATGTGACAGTAATCCCAGCTGAAAGGGAGCAAAGAAATGGCCACAGACAGTTTTAATTAGCACACTTTTGCACAGCTTCCTACTCTGATAGCAGCCCTTCCCTCCATCCCACCTTGACTCTGGCTCTGACCTTATTATAAAGCTTGATGTTGGTGCCAGGAGTGGTGGAGCCAAAATGATACACCAGAGGGGCCTGGATAGAGAATCCCTCTTCAACATCTGCTGGCCGCTCAATGTAGAGGGCCCCCATGGTACCAGGGATGGAAACAGACCCCTGGCCCACATCCAGCTCCACATAAGTGGGACGGCGGCCCAAACGCACTGCATAGTTGAGCAGCAGACGGCACACTGTGGACTTGCCCACATCAGTGGGGCCCACGACCATCACCCGGGGACCTCGCTCTTCTTCCTTCTCCGCCTGCCTCCTCATCTGCTCCAAGGCTGTGTGAGTGTTGAGATAAAGCAACATAGGAGTGTCCTTGGAGACATAAGCCACCTCGGTGCGGCCACTCAGCTGTAAAGAACAACCATGCCAAGTGAAAACAGCCACCTTGGCACCAGCATCAAAGGTGAATTTCTTGTTTCGGGTCAGCTCTGTGCCAAATATTTCTGCCATGCCAGCCAGCAGCTCCAACTGAACTGACTGAGATGCCTCCACCTCAAAGCGAAGTTCTGTTTCTCGCTCTAGTTCAAATTTAGTTGTTGGCTTCTTGTCGTCATTGGCCTCCTCTCCCATCTTTTCTGTGTAGCTGCTGTGCCTAGAACACAAATTAATTACCAGATTGAAACAGGAGTTAGGACACTACTCAAAATCCTCCCCTGGATATTTCCCCTTACCCTCATTCTTCCCCTTAGCTGTGATCACCCCGACTCACTATACATTTGCCTGTCTACCCCCACTGGAATGTCAGGGTTAGGCAGTCTGGTTTGCTGCTGTTACTTCCAGTATCTAAGGCTCGACAACCCATAGGCACCTCATAAAAACACCGACTGAATAGATGACTCATACATTAGAAAAGTATATCTACACATTGACCTAAAACTTGATTATATCACTTCCATCGCTCCTTTCGTCACTCTATTGGGATACTCGACTTGAAAAGGAGACAAATACCCTCCCAGCTGTCTTAGTCCACAAGAAAGGGCGTCTGCAAACTGAATGCAAAGCAGAGAACCCTGGGTTCGGACTTAGGAAATAGCCTGGGGTGGGGGCACCTGGGTGGCTCAGGGGTTGAGCATCTGCCTTCCGCTCAGGTCATGATCCCGAGGTCCAGGGATCGAGTCCCACATCTGCTCCCTGCAGGGAGCCTGCTTCTCCCTCCGCCTGCGTCTCTGCCTCTCTCTGTGTGCCTCTCATGAATAAATAAATAAAATCTTAAAAAAAGAAAAGAAATAGCCTAAGAACCCGCTCAGCATCTGCTACTACTGTCGTTAGACAAATCACCTGATCTCCCTGAACCACCTCCTCTCCCCAAGTGTTGTGGGGATCGGTGAAGGGGAAGAATTACTTCGTCAACTAGAAAACGCCGAGGAACCGAGGAATGGTGAAGAACGATTTCCGACTGCGAACCGCAAGTCTAAGTCCAGCATCTGTCCCAGAACCCCGAGACGCCGAAATGTGCCCTGGTCCCAAAGGGCCGGCCGTTATCTCACCTGCACAGCCGCAAACACAAACCGGAAAACCGAGGAGCCCCCGACAGCGCCTAAACCCAACGGCACGCCGCGCCCGCCCGGATCCACGCCGGAAACAAAGGCGGTTCTGCGCAGGCGCGACGCAGGAACAGTGGGAACAGTGGCCGCGCGATGCCTATCGGGATCGGTAGTTTTGCCGGAACTACCTCCAGCGACGGAGCTCGCGCAGCCGCGCAGCCTTCTGGGAGTTGTAGTTACAAGATTGTTTTGATCGTGACGCCATAGGTGGGCGGGGCGGCGGCGTCCTTGTTCGCGAAGCGGGCGAGCGGCGGGTAGGATGCGGTGACGCCCCGCGCGAGGCGGGGACCCGCCGAGGAGCCTATGGTTGCCGGGACGCGGCTGGGGCGGACTCTCGCCCCCGAGGTTCCAGCTCACCTGCAGCCCGGGAGAGAGCGGGGCGGGGGGAGGGGGAGGGGAGGCGGGTGGGCTCGCCGTCTGGGTCCCACGACCGTCGGCTTGCCTGGTCCACAAGCAAGGTCGGGGAATTAGCGGAATCCCTCGGAACCCCTCGTGGGACCTGGGGACGTCTGGGGGTAAGGCAGGTGGAGGAGGCCGGCCTGGGTGTCGTCCCCTCCCCGACAGCGCTTGGCACCGAAACGGCGTTGCAATTTATTTTTTCTTAATATTTTATTTATTTATTCATGAGAGACACAGGGAGAGAGAGAAGCAGGCTCCATGCAGGGAGCCCGACGCGGGACTCGACCCCGGGTCCCCAGGATCACACCCCGGGCAGAAGGCGGGGGCGCTCAACCGCGGAGCCACCCAGGCGTCCCTACAATTTGTTTTAATAAAACACTTAAACTTCCAAGAATTCCTTCCAGTCATTACCCTACGTCTCTCCTCCGGAGCGGGGATTTCTTTGGGGGGCTCGGTTTCCCTCCCTGAACTCCCAACAGTTGTACAAGGCCGCCCACCTACCCCGCAGGCAGCAGTTGGGGCCGCATCCATCAGCCTCGCGAGCTTGGGCTTTGGAATCTGTGCTCTGCTCGGCCACTTTCTCGCTGTGTGGCTTTGGGCAAATCAGGCTAACTCTCTGAGACCCAGTTTCTTGTCTGTAAAACAGGGATAATAACAGTACCCAACCTCTTAAAGTCGTTTTAAAGATTGCATGGATGACTCGTGTAAAGTCCTAAGCACAGCGTAACACAGTGTAACACAGCATCTGATGTTAGCTTTTGAGTTTTTATTATAGGTTGAGGAGGGGGAGCTCTTATAATGCCATCCACATGTACAGCAGTTTGAATTTTTTATTTTTTAAAAAGATTTTATTTGTTTATTCATGAGAGACAGAGAGAGAGGCAGAGGCACAGGCAGAGAGAGAAGCAGGCTCCATGCAGGGAGCCAGACGTGGGACTCGATTCCGGGTCTCCTGAATCATGCCCTGGGCTGCAAGCGGCACTAAACCGCTGAGCCATCCGAGCTGCCCAGTTTGAATTTTTTAAAGCCCTTTCCAGTATTTTCTTTCTCAGCCAACGTGTAAAGTCAGTTGTATGATCTCCCAATTTCAGAGGAGGACGGAGACAGGGGAAGGGATTTGCCCAAGTTAGGACTCAAACTCAGGATTTGGGAGTCCGAGTCCAGTTAACATGATAGCAAACAGGTAGTGTTAGATGCCAGGTACTGTTCAATGAGCTTTGCAGGTGTAAATTAATGTAATCCTCTCAGGAACCCTATGAAACACATACTATAATTGTCACCCCCTCTTTATAGATGAGTACTTTCTTCAGTCCGGCTCTCATGGTTACTTGGGATCAAGAAGCCTGGGACAATTTTCTGGGTTGCCTCTTTCACACCCACTCTTACCTTCGCACTCATTCTGTCAGCAGGCAGTGCCATCCTCACTTTCTACGGCTTAGTCCTTGATGGTTTGCTTTAATTCATTCGTTCACCACACATGCGTTAGTTCTCCTGTGAACTCTCAGGTATCCTGTAACCATTCACCATCCTTCAAAAATTAAGTTCCAGGCTTCTGTTTGCAAATTCCCTCCCTGAATGAGCTCAGCCTCTCCTCTTTCCCCGCAATCTATTTCCCTGATCTCTTTCTTCACCTCCACACTCTCTCCCTTGAGGCAATTTCTCCCAATTATCTGAAGGTCATCTTTATTTGGCTTATTTGTGCAGCCATCTCAAGCTGAATTTAGGGAAAAGAAACCTCTCCCCGCCTTTAGACTATCTCCCATTTCACTTATTTTTAAAAATTAATGTCTACCTTCAATATGGGACTCTGACTCACAGAGCCGAGATCAGGAGTCCCATACTTCACCTAGTGAGCCAGTCAAGGCGTCCCTCCAACTCACTTCTTTTTTTTTTTTTTTTATGATTGTCACAGAGAGAGAGAGAGAGAGAGGCAGAGACACAGGCAGAGGGAGAAGCAGGCTCCATGCACTGGGAGCCCGACGACGTGAGATTCAATCCTGGGTCTCCAGGATCGTGCCCTGGGCCAAAGGCAGGCAGGCCCCAAACCGCTGCGCCACCCAGGGATCCCCTCCAACTCACTTCTTAAACAGAGTGAGGGCACAGTATTTACAGCATCTAGGCTTGCCTGCACTCCTTTTCTCCCTTGTCATCTTACACCAAGCATTCCTGCCATCACCACCACCCCCCAAAGAAGACTGTCCTCATGTCTTTTTCATTCTCACCAGCTAAAACCTTGATCATTTTCTTCCTGAGTTAAATTAATTGGCATCCCCTTTCTGCTTCCAAACTTTCCATCCTTGCCTTAAGAACTACTCACCTACATTTTTTCCCACTTCCCATTGTTTTCCTCAAGAATAGTTCCTCAAATCCCTCCTCCATTTACCTTTCCTCTCTCATCCACTGCCCATACAGAAACACTTCATTCTTTACCCAAGTCTCCCTCTTAGTTCCAAACCTCTGATGATATCACTCAAGGAACCTGCACTGTGTTTCAAAATTTATCTTCAACCCCAGAATCTTCCTTGGTTAAATCTTCAGAATTCCTTATATTTTTTTATACCCAGCTAGCAATGCTTCCCATGACCCACCATTGACCTATGCTTCCCTTCCTTACATGTGAAAAGAAAAATGACCCACGAGCTGTCCTCCCTGAGTACCTATCTTTGTCACACTTCATTTTCTAGATGGTAGCTAGCCTCCATTAGAAATTAGGGTTTTGGGGGCAGCCCGGGTGGCTCAGTGGTTTAGCACCTGCCATTGGCCCAGGGTGTGATCCTGGAGACCAGGGATCAAGTCCCACATCAGGCTTCCTGCATGGAGTCTGCTTCTCCCTCTGCCTGTGTCTCTGCCTGTCTCTCTCTCTCTTTCTCTCTCTCTGTGTGTGTCTCTCATGAATAAATATGAATAAATAAATAATCTGTTTTAAAAAATCCTTTAAAGAAATTGGGGGTTTTATCTTAGAGGATATGTTCTGTCCACATACTTCAGAGATATTCACAGGACAGCACTCCATGAGAAACGGAATCTGAGTCAAATGAAATATAATTGGAAGCTGATAGAAAAATAGCACCGAAACATAGAGGTTCTTCATAAGAAAGAGATTTGGTACACGTCTCTTGAGATATCAGAACTTAATAGTAAATCCTCTCTGGGTTTAAGGGTATTACGTGGAGAACACCGTTTTGAAGTAGCTACGGTTTACTAAGTGCTTATCACGTGCCAGGCACTTTTTAGGTGTTTACATGTTACCTCGCTTCACTCTCACATCTCCATGAGGTCAGTATCATGAGCTTCACTTAGCAGAAGAGGAAACCGAGCAGCACAAAAAGGATCAGTAAGTTCCCAGCGGTTCCTGGTGACTATACTGGCAGAGCTGCTATTCTAAGGTCTCTCTGAGACCAGCGCCAGACACTTGGACCACGTCTGAAGATGCAGCTCCACTGCCGGTGTGTGATCATCTTCCGTCGGGAAGCTCTGCGCTAGGCACTGCAGTCCCGGGATGCAGACAGGAGTTGCCCAAAGGACCTTTCTCAAAGTTTACAGCCCGGTGGAGAAGCTTACGTAATGTGGGCGTCTCTGTTCACGAAGCACAAGGAACGTGGAGGTAGCTGAGAAGAGGTGCCTGCTCGAGAGAGGTCAGACTCCATCTAGGAGTCCTTCAGGGGCATCACGCTGAGGCTCTGAGGCTTGGAAGCGCCCAGTTCAAGCTTAGGGGCACAGTTGGCCCCGTGTGACAATTAATATGTCTTCCTTTTCCCTGCGTCAGGGCTGGCATCCGAGCTGAGATGGGGAACGTATCATCTTGGATGTGTGTGCACACGCCTGACTCTGCATCCATCTCTCACTGTCACCGCCTGGCCGCCTCCCTTCCTCCAGCCCTGCCGCCCCTGCTCCATCCTTGCCCAGCCCCATCCTTTCCCCAGGTTCCTTCCGTCTCCTTGGCCACACTGCCTTCTCCTCAGCAACCAGCCTCTCCTCTAGCATCCCGCCTCCCCGGCCGGCTGGCCCTCTGCTCCCACCCCCCTGCACCCTTCTCTAGACCCATCCCTCGATGCCTGCCCCCTCCCTTCCTGCCGACCCGCCTCCTGTGTCTCCCAGCCCTGCTCTGACGTGGGAGGTGAGGGGGTGGGGGGACGGATGACTCACAGTGTTATGATGCAGTTCCACAACACACAGCTACATTCACCCACAGACCGGGGTACAGACGAGAGACAACCTCTGGCCCCCCAGCAGCTGGCCAGCTTGGCAACCCCAGGCCCGAGCCCCTAACTCCCCTCCCCCGCCCCCGTCCCCTTCCCCATTGAAGGAGCGGAAAGAGAAGAGAGAAGAGTGAGCAGAGAGATTGAGAGATTGAGAGAGAGAGAGAGAGATAGACGGAGATCTCTGGAGCAGACCTCAAGGTGAGGGGGCAGCCCTTCTCCAAATGAATTTTTTTCCCCTTTGCAAATTTCCTCCTCCTGCTGCGTGTTGCTTTCTCCCCATCGCAAAAGCATTATTCATCCACCCTTTGTCCTCCCTTCCCCCTCCCCGCTGCCTCGGCTCCTCTCTCAGCTCCTCCATCCCTCTCCGAGCTCTGACGGTTCCCGCACTTATTTCCCGGCAACTTTGGCTGCTGCATCAGGCCTCACTGGTTATTGTTTTGCTGCTGGTGCAGACCCCCGAAGCCCGCCCGCCCGGGGAGCTGGCTGCGCTGCTAATTATTTGGACTATACCATGCCGAGAACGCCAGCCTGGGGGGGGGGGAGGTGAAGCCTCGGAGCAGATGAGAAAATCACTGTGAGCAGGTGTCGTGTCCCCCCACCCCCAGCCACAGGATTCGCACCTGGTTCCTGGAGCCTCCTCCTGGGCACCTCTGCTGTCAGCGCTGGTTGCTCAGCACCCCCCCTCCCTACCCGCCAGCGCTCTCTCGCCCCCACCTCCCACGGTCCAGCCCCATCTCACTTGGGGGAACATCCTCTCCCTGGTGCTCAGGTTGCCTTTGTTTTTTTCTTCATTTGCCCAACTTGAATCTGCCTGTGATCTGAGCCCGGGAAGCAATGACCCCCTACTCCCCCTCCTGTGAGTGATTCTCTGGCCTTCTGGGCAGCCTCTCCTTGGCCTGATGGGGAAGGTGGGGAGAGAGAGGGAGGGAGGCGAGCTGCGGGCTGGAGAAGGAGCTGGAGAGCTGGGACCCAGTGCAAGCTCCCTGGCCGGTGCAGTAGGTGGAGCGCAGCAGAGGGGAACTCACAGGCAAAGTTGAAGGCAGACCTGGGAAGTGGGCGCTGAACGCTGGATGCTGGTGAGAAAGGCCCATCTCCTGTGGCCAGAGCCCAATGTCACCCTGAACTCAGCTCAAGGTGTCTTTCTAGGGCCCAACCAGGGGTAGAGGACCTCAAACTGAAGATGGGCTCTGTCTGGGGTTCTGCAGAGAGACTACATGGCCGGCCCAGGAAAGGCTGGAACAGCTGGGGCACAGGCGGCCACCGCATAGGACAGGACGAGAGCCTATGTGCCCTGGCCACTCGCAGCCACACTGCCTCTGCTCTGCTTAGTGGTCTTGCATTGCCGGAGCACCCACCTGGCACCTCTGAACCAGACTTGAGCTAAATCACCCATCACAGACCCAAAGGCACCATGGAGGAAAAGGCGGGACTTCACCCACTTATCAGAGCCAACAGATGACCCCTCCCTTCTTTATCTGCTGCCTCTAGCACCCTCAGCCACTTTGGGGCTGGAGTCTGGGCAGATAATGACATCTTCCTCGGCCTTCCTAATGAGAACCTAGCAATTTTATCTAATGTCACCCACAGAGTCACTGCTGTTGGTCCTTACCCCAGGAAGAAGGTGGAAACATGCTCTGCCTTGTACCCCAAAGCATAGGTTTGGAAAACAGGAGTCCCCCCACTTCTGCTCCTGCTGCCCGTTGCTCCCACAGCATACCACTTAGCCCCAGAATGCAGCCTTCCCCGACGTGATCCCCATTTCCCATTGCTTCCAGCTGTTAGAGTTGCCTGAAAGAAAGGTATTTTCTCTCCTAGGGCTGTATGTCCAAGTCTTTAACTGAGGCTAAGGCAACAGTGAGCAAGAGCAGTATATAGATCAAGGGGCTCAGAGGCTGAGAAAAGAGCCAGTTGCTGTTTCTGAGCTGGAATGAGTGGGCCAAAGTGCAGGGCTGGCAACGGGCCACGTCTGAGGTCTCTGGTAGCAAAGGAGACATCTATGAAATTCTAGTTCCCAGGATGCAGGACTTCAGCCCCCAGGAGAGGGCTGACTAGGGTGTGTGTGTGCCTGCCTTCTGGGCTGGCCTCCCCCCCCCCCCCCCCCCCCCGCCAAATCTGTGAAGGACCAATTGCATTGCAAATAGAGGCGCAGAAGAGAAAACCCGCCAGGCTTCCCCAACTTGTAAAAGGCTCTGAACCCGAGCCTGCCAGCACTTGTGGGATGCAGACCCTCACAAAAGGGCTGAAGCCCAGGAGAGGACACTCGCCGCCGATGACGTTGCTCCCATGGCAGCCTTGGTAGCAGCAGGCTGCTCTCGGTGGAGATCGGTAAAGACTCCTCCCGCCCCAGGAGGGACAGACACTGCGTCCCCGCCTGTGGCACCGGAGGCCTGGACCGGCCACCAGCAGAGCCGGGATTCCAGGGGCCTGAGAGACAGTGTGATGGCATGCTGAGGGTCTCCAAAGATCCCGTCTTCTCCATTCCCCCTGGGGAGGGGCTCCTCGGGAGGTCAAGACTCTCCTGATGCACTCTTTCCTCTTCACAGGTGACTTCCATTTCTATCTGGTTCACGTCTGGGGGGGCCCTGGCCGGGCAGCCCCCCCACATCTCTCCTGCCCTGAAACACGGCTCTAGCCAACCTGCTCCGCTGCTTCACCTGCGACCGTCTGTGTGGGGGCTGCACGGCGCCAGCCCCTCCGGCCCGCCAGGGCATCGTCCTCCAGCCGGTCATGCCCAGCTGCGACCCTGGCCCGGGCCCCGCCTGCCTCCCCGCCAAGACATTCCGCAGCTACCTGCCCCGTTGCCACCGCACCTACAGCTGCGTCCACTGCCGCGCACACCTGGCCAAACACGATGAGCTTATTTCCAAGGTACACCAGGTGGGGGACCGCCACTCCTCTCTTCTCTGTCCCACTGGGATCATCCAGACTCACCGAGGGGAGAGGCCACAAAGCCGTCCGCCCTCCTCACCCCTGGGGCATGCAGGCAGTGGGGCCCTCGGGCCACCCCGCAGTCACCGTCTGTCCTATGTCTCCACAGTCTTTCCAAGGGAGCCATGGCCGAGCCTACCTGTTTAACTCCGTGTGAGTCTCTCTCTCTCTTTGTGTATGTGCGCGTGCGTCTGAGTGTGGACAAAGGGGGTGAGCCATCAGCAGGTGGCCTTGCACCTTCAGCTTTTGCCTCTCCTTTCGCAAAGGGGTTCAGAAACTCAGTCGGCAGCTTGTGTCATGGAGAGTCTAGGCAGAACTGACTCCCCGGAGAGAGGAGGCCCAGCCACTAGTCCTGGGGGCCGGAGCGCTGCCGGCAGGGCTTCCAGGGGGCGGGTGGAGCACTCCCAGATGGAAGTTCCTTGGGGCTCTTTGGGGGCCCGAACTGGCAGAGCAACTCCACCGGTGCTGGGTCCTTCGTGTTTCCCGAGACAGGGTCAACGTGGGCTGCGGACCGGCTGAGCAGCGTCTCCTGCTCACGGGGCTCCACTCGGTAGCTGACATTTTCTGCGAGAGCTGCAAGACCACCCTGGGCTGGAAGTATGTAAGTACCCGGAGACGGGGCCGCCCTCTACGTGGACAGGTGCTGTGTGGCCCTCCGAGCCCCAGTGACCACTGCAGGGTGTTGCATGGTCCCGAAAGGCAAGAGGGAGCTGCTGGGTTGGACTGGGTGGCAGCCCCGGGGGCAGGGGTACACCAGGTAGGAGGAGGTGGGGATGTCTGTTTTGTCCTACATTCACTGCTTCCCCTCCACCAGGAGCAGGCTTTTGAAACGAGCCAGAAGTACAAGGAGGGGAAATACATCATTGAAATGTCGCACATGGTGAAGGACAACGGCTGGGACTGAGGGGCTCAGGCAGGCTGTGCCCTCCCTCCGCATGCCCACCCTCCCCACACCTGTCCCCTGGCCCTGCCAAGCAGTCCATACCAGCATGAGTACTGCCCCACCCCTGGGGGGAACCCAACTCCCACCACCCCTCCCCACCCCTTCCACCTCGTCACTCCTAGGTCCCTTGGGAACAGGGGCCCGGGGTACCCCAGGGGTGTTCAAGGCTCAGGGAGAGACAGATGGTCGTGGGTCCTTCTAACGCTGAGGTCCTGAGAATGGAGGTAATGGCAGGGTGTAAGGCAGGCAGAGGACCGTGGAAGGATCCGTGTTGGCCCTAACCTCTCTTCTGAGTGGAGGACAAGCCTTAGACACGGGGCTGGTAGGTCCCAGGCCATGGGAGTAGCAGATAAGAAGGGGCTGGTGTTGGAGTGAAATTTTGGCCTCAGACACCGTGAGACACCAGTCTCTGACGGTAAAGCTTCCCACCCCCGTTCGCAGGAGAAAGGATTCGGGGGTGGAAGGGAAAAAAAAAAAATCCCAGATCCCAAGCCCTGGGAAATAAAAGAATCACAGGGGTTTCCATTTCACTCCACTTGTTTGCTCATCTTGGCACTAAAGAGGCACTTTCGGAGTATCTACCCTTCGCCAGTGGGTGGGGTGGGCAAGCTGCTCCTGGGACACCCCCCACCCCGGTCGGCTGCTTCCAGAGCGAGCGGGCTTTCTGGGCATGCTGAGGCCCAGCCGCTGCTCCCGGGGCCACGGTCCCGTGGAGGGGAGGTGGGACAGCAGTACCACGGGGCCAGGCTTCCTCGTGGCTGCCACCAGCGAAAGAAACTTTTGTATGATACATAAAGTGTTTGGGTCTATTTTTAATAAAAAGGGGAAAAGCAACTGTGAGGCACTCTGTCCTCTTGACTTTCCCTCCCGAGCACCTTCAGTATACGGTCCTGTCACCAACCCCCTGGGGCCTGTCCCTTCGGGCCACTAGAGGGCAACAACTACTCCGTCCGTGCGGAGACCCCACTGGAGCTTTAGCCAGGGGATGGGTCTTCGGATGAGATTAGTTTAGTGAAGAGGTAACTTTTGTTGAGCGGTGTCCCAGCGGGAGCATCCAGGTCAGCTCCTCTTCCAGAGCCCTGGACAATGAACCCGGTTGTGCCAGGATCCAGGATGGGGTACCTGGAAAGGGGCTCATCCCTGAACCAGTGTATTCTTGGGTCCCACTGCCTTTCAGCCTGATTTTTTAAATGTTTGGGTTAGCTTGTGGCCACACAGAAGGCTGAACAGAAAATCGATCAACCAAGGTGCTGCCCTGGGCAGCAGGGACCAAGTGGAACGGAAGGGCTTAAAATCACAGCATCGGTGCCGTGTGACCCACGCGCAGTTCCTTGGCAGTGATGTGAAATTCTCACCGTTGTTTGCTGGGTCACAGACAACGGCAGGGTGGACTGTGCACATTATAGAAGTCTTTTTTTTGGGGGGGGGGTGTACACTAGCTTGTTATTCTGATTCATTCACTGGTACCGCAGATCTTTGTAGAGCACCTGTGACAGGCCAGGCTTTGTGTTCAGCACTAGGGATGCAATGATGAGCAAGGATGACTTCGGGGGACTTTCAGTCTGGCGGGAGGACAAAACAATAACCAGGCAAATCCAGGGCCAAGGGCCAAGGGCTCTGGGCAGTGGTGGTGGTAGGAAGGGTAGGCTCGGGAGCTCCTAGGAAAGGCTTAGCTTAGATTTGAGGCATCAAGGAAGACTTCAGTAGATTTCATAGAAGTGATGACTGATGGGAGGTAGAGGAGGAGCCATCAGGTGGGCACAGGGGGACAAAGGGAGGGGGCCTGATTCAGGCAGAGAAAACTGTGAGTCAAGTGGCTTGAGCTCAGTTATTTTGAGGAGGGAAGAGAAGTTTCCCAGAGCCAGAGTGGAAGTACCAGTGGGGGGGGGGGGGGGAGGAGAAAGAGAAAGAGAGAGAGAGAGAGAGAGAACACAGGAAAGACAGACCATTTGGGGATCTAGATTTCATCCCAAGGGTATTGGGAAAACACTGAAAAATTCTTGTTTTCTAATAAGAGGGGAGTGACATTATCAAATGGCTGTTTGTGCCCAAAGAGGCTCAAACAGAAATGTTAATATACCGAAGAAAGTAAGGGACATAAGCTAACTGTCAACATCTGAACGGAGAGGCTGTCTGGGCAGAAAGGCAGAAGGGAAGCCGAAGACCCAGAGATGCAAGAAGGCAAATGCAAGCCACGAAGGAATGATGCCCCACACCTCCGTGCCTCAGAGAAGTCTGTCCCATGGCTCAGGTTCCGCACGCCCACTGATGCCAGAGAGGCTGCTCTCAGGGTCCATCCAGCAAGAGACCTGAAATCCTAGCACTGAAGAGGAGGAAGGCTTCTCTTCTCAGACCCCAACGCTAACCCCGAAAAGCAGGCACAAATAAGCTACCTTCTTAAAGCTCCCCAAATCTGCCCTGCCCTCACAAATTCTGACTAAGCTACATACGTAGATACCGTGGGAAAGAGAAGAGGGGTAGAGAGTTCTTTGTAATCTCTCTGGAAGGAATCGTTTAGTGGCCTTGGACCCAGGGATCCGACTTAATTTTTAAGGTCAGGCCATGGACAGTACTTGTCCAAACCATGGATGCTCAGACAGGTGGGCCCTGGAGAAGCATCACTATGAAATCCCCTGTATGTCCCAGCGGGGTCACGCTGGGAACTACAGGTGAAGATGGGGTCTCCTTTCTGTGCCCTAATGCTAGAGGGACAGATCCTTGCCCCTGGTGAGGGTTAGCTCTTTTCCTTCACCGTGCACCCACTCTTTCTTGTGGAGGTCTTCAGTGACTCTCTCAACCTTCCCCATCTACCCTCTAACCCCAGGAACTCTTCTGAGACAAGCCACCACTTTTGTCCTTAAAGGTTTGAGGCTTTGGAAGATACCCTCATACAACCAGCAGGTGGCATCCAAACCCTCCAACCCCTCTGCTCAGGTGCCCTCTCCCTGGACCGAACCCACTCCACCCTCTCTCCAGATAGGTCCACAAAAAAATGGGAGAGCTGTCAGACTTAGGACAGGGTTCTATCTAGGCTCTGCAATTTAAGGACTGTATAACCGTGGCCGTGGTGCCTGTCTGGCTCTCAGTTTTTTCATCTGTCAAATGGGGTAGGTTACTTGCCAAGAAGCTATTCAGTCTCCCCACCAACTCTGAAGTGTCTAGCACGTGGAAGTGCTTCCGGACATGTGAGCTGTTAGTATGGCTACTAATAGGCTTCCCAGATGCTCACCAGGAGGACAGCTGATTGGCGCCCAGATGGGAGAGGAAGTCTTGATGCTGAGGAGGCAGCCGGCGCTGGGTAGCACTACGCGGCCAATGCCCTTTTAACATTGCACTGCTAGTGGTAGGTGCAGACAGTAGCACAATGTGAAAAGAGCTCCGGCCCGCAGCAGAGGCATGCCGGCCCTGCCTCCTCGCCCCTTCTCCCAGGCCCTGGCCCACTCAGCTCTCTTGGCCTCCCTCTGCCCCTTCTCATCCTGAGACTCCTGTCTTCCCATCTCAGGGCTAACCCTCTATTTCTTGTCCCCTTCCTCACACTCTTCCCAACAGACTACCTTTTTCTTAAGTTTTTTTTTTTTTTTTTTTTTTTTTTTGAGACAGGGTTCATGGAGAAAGGGATACATTGAGCTTACGGGGGACTGGTGGTAACCACACAAGTTTAGGGGACACTCACATGAAACTGTGTTCCCCTGGATGTGATCTGGGTCAGCTTCTCTTTTGGAGGAGCTTGCTGACCTGGACCACAGCACCCTCTATTCTTCCCTACTTGAAAGCTCCCTCCTTAGTTCAGATAAAGAGGAGTGCTAGGCCTCACGGGGACAACCTCAGATGTACGTCCAGGACCAGAGTGTGGAAGAGTATAGTCACAGGTCCCGGGAAACCCAGTGATGCTTCCAGGCCTAGAGGTGGAAGCTGCAGGGGAAGGCTCACCCTGCATCTCCCTCTGAGGTCTCCAAATCCACCGTATGGATTCAGCATGGAACGAAATTGTGAGGGCGAGTCCCCCTCTTGCAGTGAGCGTTAAGGGATGGGTTTTCACTGGCAGTGAAATCAGAATCTTAGCCGTTCCTGGTTTTATCCAGGGACTCTGTGGAGGGTTTTCAAGCTCACTCATAACTTCCCCCATTTTATCCTAGTCAAGGGGGCTTAAACACAGGATAAACAACCCTGAGACTCAAACCCCAAAGGCAGAAGACTGCCATGGAGGGACACCTGGAGAGCCAAAGGTGCAGAGCTCCAGCATGGCCTGATCCTGGCTAAAGCGCCTCTCTCAGAAGCCTAACTCCAGTTCTGGCCTGGTAAACTGTGCGAGCCCCAAAAGGGCAGAGGCTGCGTGTGTGGAGGGTGATTCCTCAGGCACACCCGTCAATGAAGGCCATCAATGAAGGCCTCCAGAGATGGAGCTGCCTCTGGGAGATGCCCTCCTCCCCATTCCACAGCCGGGGAGGCACACAGGGCAGGATTCCAGTTAGGAGCTCTTCCTCAGGGCTTCCCCTCCAGCTTCCTCCCACCCACCCCCACCCTCCCGGAAGCAGGAGAGGTCGCCCCCCGCCCCGCCCCGCCCCACAGTTTGCACAGTTGTAATGGCGGAAACCCAGGCCCCACTAGGGTCAGTCACCAGGTGTCGGGCGAGGCAGTCCCAGCTGGGAACTGGATCAGGCCAACAGGGAGCAGAGGAGTAAAGGCAGGGCGGCCCAGCCAGCTTCGGGGAGGCTGGTGGCAGACTATTCACCACGGAGCGCCCAGATCTCTCCCCGGGCAGAGCAGGGAGAGGGGGCTAGGGCCAAGATCCCCTCGGCTCTCACCCCCAACTCCTTCCAGAGCGGCCCCGCGATGCACCAGCCAGCAGGGCCCCTCCCCCACCTCGGGCCCAGGAGCCATCCCCCAGCTCCTTCCAGAGGCGGGTGCAGAGACCGAGGAGGAAATGGGGGAGGGGAGGCCCCGGCTCAAGTTCTCTCCACTCCCCCTCCTCATTGGCCACCATCTTCCGGCCCCTGCCCCCCGGAGCAGCAGGGGATGGGGCCCAGCCTGCGGAAGGGAGAGAAAGGGCAGGTGGAGGGTTAGCCCGAGCAGCAGGGGCAGGGGCCGGCCCCAACTGTCTCCTCCCACCCCCTCCCCGCAGCCATGGCGACGGGCGGAGGAGACCAGGAGGGTCCTGAGCGCCACGCTCGCGGAGCGGGCTGAGAGGGGCAGGGGGAAGTGCAGGGTGGGGGCTCTCTCCCGCAACACCCAGCCGTGCCCCCCGCACACACACGCCTCCGGGCTGGGCCACACACGCGCGCACACAAACTCCCTGCCCTACTTGCCACTCGGCTCAGCCCGCACGCCGCACTCCCCAGGCAGCAAGCCGTGGAGCGCGAGCCCCAGGACCCCCGATCCCGCCCCGCACCCCCGGATCCCGCACCCTGCGAGCTCCAGGGCCGGCCTCGCACCCGCTCGCAGCCACCCCGGCTCACCCCACAACTTCTCAGGATGCACAACTCCCGGCCGGCGCGGCCCTCCCCGCACACACCCCCACCCCCCCGCCGCCCGCACCGCGCCCGGGCACCGACGGACCGCCCGGCCTCGGCCCTGCCCCGCCGCACCCCCCGCCCCACCACACCCCCCGCTGGAAAATGACAGGGAAGCCGCCCCGCGAGCGTGCCCCGAGCTTCCCCGCTGCGGCCGTGGGCAGGGGAGGGCGGACCCAGAGGGATGCCCGCGCGTGGGGGAGGCAGGGGGGGCGCGGGAAGGCGAGAGAAAGAGCCCGGACCACCCCTCCCCGCCCGACACAGAACAAAACCGAAAACCGCCGGCGTTACCCTTCTGGGAGCTCCCGACACCCACACAGGCTCGTCGTTAGGCTCCTCTGCCCGCCACCTCCTTCTTCCCGGGCTCTTTCTCTGCCCTCCCCTCCCCGCGCCCCTCCCGGGCCTCGCCGGCCCCCGCCCGCGCCCCGCGCCCCGCGCCCGGCCCCGCCGCCCCGCCCCCGCCCGCCCCGCGCCCGCCGCCCGCCGCCCGCCCGCCCGGCCCGCCGCCCGCGCCTCCGCCCGGCTCGCTCTCGCCCCCTCGCCCCCTTTCTCCTTCCACACTCCCTGCCGTCCATCTTGAATACTTGGGATTCTTGAATGGAGTGAGCAGGATCCGCTCCCCCGGGCTCCCATTGGCTGCGGGTTAACCCTTTTGAAACGAGATCCTCCCTCCCATTGGCTGCCGGGCTCCCCTCTTCCCCCCCAACCCCCATCCCCTCCGCCTCCCGACAGCCGGCGGGGTCAGGGCGCTCCCGGGCGCCCCCTCCCCTGGCCCCTGGCCCCCTGCCCCCACCCGGGGCGCCCCCCCTTCCCGGCCCTTTCCGTCCCCCCCACCCCCCTCCCCGCAACACACCCGCCCGGGCTGCAGGTGGAGGCAGGTCCGCTTCCCGCCAAATGCGGCCCCAAGGCTGGGCTTGCAGAAGCCTTGCTCCCAGACGCCCCTTGTGCTGGACCTGGAGACCTTGTTAGGTGTCGGGGTGCGATTTCCTGCCCCCCCCCCGCAGCCCCCTCCTGCAGCAGAAGCGCCTCTCGAGCACGGAGTCCGCGCGGGAGGGCCGAGGGCTCGGAGCGACCCCGGCCGCCCCCCAGGCTGGGCAGGAAGAGGGCAGCTCCGGAAAGATCTGAGGCTCTTCAGAGAAGCTCATTCCCCGAGCGCCGCGGGGCAGGTCTGACCCTACCAGGAATGTGCAGCATCTGGAGCTCTGCGCGGTCACAAACAGCCCCTGGGACCAGCCCGGCCTGGCCCGCGTGCTGGGCCCACTAGGGGCTCTGAGTTGGGGGAGCCCAGAGAGGCCTGGGGGAGGGAGGCCGCGGGGGGCAGGGTAGGAGTCAGACCTGGCCGTCGGGAACCTTCCTTGTGTGTCCACATCTGCCCCTAACACTAACACGCTTGCCGCTGTCTGCTCGCTAGGTCTCAGTTTCCCCATTTGCAACAGATCGCTCTAGCAGAGCATGGTCCTATTCAAGTTTCTGTGTGAAGAGGGAAATGTTCTAAATCTGTGTCATCTGGTAGGGTATCCATTAGCCACGTGTGGCTATTGAGCCCTCGAAATGTGGCAAGTGTGACCGAGAAACTGGCTTTTTTACTTTATTGAATTGTAATTACTTTTACGTTTTTTTAAAAAGTAATCACACTCAACATGGGGCTGGAACTTACAACCAACCCCGAGACCAAGAGTGGCATGCTCTAGTGACTGATCAAGCCAGGCACCCCTGTAATTACTTTTATTTTATTTTTAAAATTTTTGTAAAGATTTCTTTATTTATTTATTCATAGAGACACACACAGAGAGAGGCAGAGACACAGGCAGAGGGAGAAGCAGGCTCCATGCTGGGAACCCGACGTGGGACTCGATCCCAGGTCTCCAGGATCATGCCCTGGACCGAAGGCAACACTAAACCGCTGAGCACCCCCCCACGCCCCCTAGAACCCTTGTGGTCCTGCTGGTGAATAACATCCTATGATTCCTATTGGGAAGAAAAAATCCTTTCTCTTCACCTGCAGTTACAAAATCCACTAGATCCAAATCGCAAATCACCAAGGGCATGGATGCCCAGGAAATGAGGTTCAAATCCCTGACACCTCTGTCATGGATCCTTTTTTTGAGTTAATCTCTGTTCTGACAAGGGAGCTGAGATACACACCTGCACACACAATACCATGGGAGATGTGGGCTAGCTAGGGAATTGCAGGTTGGCCCAAACTTCTTGTTCTTTCAAAGATGTAAATGAGGATGGTGGGGGTGAGGGTGGGAGATGTCCCCTGCCCAAAGGCAAACTTCAGGTTAGCTTACTTTCAAGTTAACACACATCCATGTATTTAGTACACATCTTTGGGCCTCTGCACACCACCGCCCTCCCCAACACACGCACACATATATCATTAAGTTCATTCAATAAATGTACTTCTCGGGATCCCTGGGTGGCGCAGCGGTTTAGCGCCTGCCTTTGGCCCAGGGCGCGATCCTGGAGACCGGGGATCGAATCCCACATCGGGCTCCGGGTACATGGAGCCTGCTTCTCCCTCTGCCTGTGTCTCTGCCTCTCTCTCTCTCTCTCTCTCTCTCTCTCTGTGACTATCATAAAAAAAAATAAATAAATAAAAAATAAATGTACTTCTCTGACCCAAGACGAATGTAGGGCTGGTATGAAGGGATAGCCAATTCCATGGGAGGGACAGATAGGCCCCTGGGTACGCCAGGGTTACAAGAACACGGACAGCCTCCATAGCCCACTCCCTCAATCAATGTGATTGAGTGATTCCATCGTGGCATCTTCTACCACGAGGAAAGAAAGCTGTAGGGTGGGAAGTTGTGTGTTCATCCTTAGGCTGAACAGGAAGCAGAATGAACAAGGGGCTGGAGCTTCTGGAGGAGGAGGGGTGCAGCATATCCAGGATTCTGGTGGCTACAGGCTCAGATGGGTGCATCCAAGGCCCTAATCCAGCGGAGAAAGAACCACTACAGAGAGCTGGTATCCACTTCCCGCTTCCAGAGGGCCTCTATCTGGGTAACATGCCATAGGAGAGCGGAAGACACAGCGTTGCCTGGAGAATGACTACTGTTTTCAGTACGCCTTCACTTCCAGGTGAAAACCGCTAAATGACTTCTCTGGGTAAGAGACAGATAAGGAGTTCAGGGACGCCTGGGTGGCTCAGCGGTTGAGCATCTGCCTTTGGCTCAGAGTGTGATCCTGGAGTCCCGGGATCGAGTCCCATGTCAGGCTCTCCGCATGGAAACTGCTTCTCCTCCCTCTGCCTATGTTTCTGCCTCTCTCTCATTGTGTCTCTCGTGAATAAATAAAATCTTAAAAAAAAAAAAAAGATAAGGAGTTCAGAGGAAGAGGGACTGCTTCCCATGGAGAATGGAATCTAAGAAGGCTTCCTGGGGGAAGTAGCATCTAAGATCAGAAGAACAGGAAAGATTCAGAGACAAGAAAATAGGAGAAAGGAGGTCAGGGAAGTGCAAAGGAGAGGAGACAACATATGCTGAAAGGTAGGATGTGTTCAAGGTAGGCAGGAAATTCAGTGAGAAACTAGGATGATGAAGGGGAACAGCAAGGAGGAAAAGGTAGGCCGGGATGGATCCTAGAGGGCACAGACACTTCCCTCCAGCCTCTACTCAGCTCCTCCAAAGATACTGTTTTTCTGGAAAATGCTCTTCTCCTTTTCCCCACCAAGAGATGCCGCCCACCAATTCCTCTAGCTGCCCCTCCGCCCTCCACTCCCTGCTGCTTCCTCCTTAGTCTGCAGGCCCCTTATCTGTGTTCCATAAGCATTCTTCCCAGGACAAAGTGGATACCAGTATCCCATCAGGGGGTGGACTCTCCTCGGTCCCTCTCGGCTCATTCTCCAGTCTCTGGATGTTCCTGCCCAGAAATGGACTGCATGGAGAAAGCTTCCTTTTTCGCTCACCACCTTCCAAACCCCTGCTTGGCCCATTGGTTCTCAGGAAAAAGTTGAAAAGGAGGGCAGCCCGGGTGGCTCAGTGGTTTGGCACCACCTTCGGCCCCGGGCATGATCCTGGAGACCCAGGATCCAGTCCCACATCGGGCTCCCTGCATGGAGCTTGCTTCTCCCTCTGCCTCTGCTCTGCCTCTCTCTCTGTGTCTCTCATGAATAAATAAATCTTAAAAAAAAAAAAAAAAAGAGTTGAAAAGGAGACCAGTAACAGCCAGAAATGGTCCAACCTGTTATAAGAGCGGATTTTGTTTTCTTTCTTTTTTTTTTTTTTTGAGAAAAAGAGCAAGAGTGAGAGAGAGAGAGAGAGAGAGAGAGCACAAGCAGAGGGGAAGGGCAGAGGGAGAAGCAGACTCTCCGCTGAGCAGGGAGCCTGAGGTAGGGGCTTGATCTCAGGATCATGAGCCCATGACCTGAGCCTGAGGCAGATGCTTGACCGACCAAGCCACCCGGGGGCCCTAAGGGTGTTAAAAAAAGGATCCAGGGGTTCTTTGGCTCCTAGCCACCCCATCACGTCCCTCCCTCCACCTCTGGGAGGCCCAGGATGTGCCTGGGCTTTGTACTGGCCTCCATTTTCCCACTATCTCCACAGCAAGTCGGGATCATTCTGGGAGTGCCCCCTTTGCTTTCCTCCTTGGAGCCCTACCCAGGGTGCACCACATGGAACTCTGTGATTGTGAGGCAGGGAGACCATCTGCCCCAATCCTCCACCTCTTGGAAGACCTGAATCTGAAATGCTAGGAAAGAGTGGCGTCCCTGCTTCAACATCACTGGGGGGGACTTGGTTGCCACTTAGTGGCTCCTAATTCATGGAGATGATACAGGCCTTTCCATCTGAGCCTGTTCAGTTTTCCCTCCTTCTCTGCCTTCTTACATCCTGCTTCTGTCCACTACTTATGTGTCTGAGCGCTTCCTGTGTGGAAGGCTCTGGAATCCTTGCTAGGAAGCATTCCTGGTCCCGAGATGCTCCCAGTTGAGGAGTACAGGGCAGATACACCAAGAGGAAGTCAGACAGATGCCCAAATAAATGTAAGTACTTTCTTCCTGAGGTGAACCCATTTCCCTGAGGTCTTAATCCTATTCTTGCTTCATCAGTTGTCCCGTTTTTGCACCTCCAGTCCCTTTACATGACCCAGAGAGAGCTGGGGTCAGCAAACCCCAGCCCACGGGCCCAATCCTGCCCCCTGCCTGTTTGAGAATCAAGTTCATCGGATCACAGAGGTGCCCGCTTGGTTATGGACTGTCACTGGTGGCTTTCCCACTACGGTGGCAGAGCTGAGTAGTTGTGACAGAGACCACATGGCTAGCAGCAAAGCCTAGAATAACCAGCTCTGTATAACAGAAGTTTGCCAACACTGAGTTTGCAGGAAGTTTTGGTTCTTTGGTTTCTCAGCGGGCTGTCATGGAACCCAAGAGAGGCCACTGAGAGGGGCGTGGAGGGACATAGCCCAGACTTTCCTCCTCGGCCTACACAGGTCTGCCCACGATGGGCAGGAAACTTCTCCCTGTGCCAGTTGGCTTTCTGCATCTCTGCTTCCTGTCCCACCTACTCACTCTTAAGCCCAAGCTGTCAGGCTTTGGTCCCTCTTTTCACTGAAAGGGCTCCCACTAGGACCACCCATGATGTCCTCATTACCAGTCCCATTCTTTTCTCAATCTCCATCACACAACCTCTCTCAAGTATTTGCCTTTGTAGACTAGTCAGAAATGGGTCTCTCTCAGGTCGCCTCCTACTTCTCCAACTATCCCATCTCTAGTCCCTTCCCACGCTTCATCCTCTTCCTTCCCCTGCTGCCTGCATATATGTAGTCTGCAAAGATTTGTCCAGCCCTCTTCTCCCTCCACACTCTACTATCACTGGGAAAAATCATACACATGCCTGATCTCAAGAATCAGAGAGCAAGTGAGCCAGGGGTGGGATTGGGGAGCCAAGGGAGAGGGAAAGAGAGAATCATAAGCTGGTTCCACACCCAGCCCAGAGCCTGATGCTGGGCTGGATCTCAGGACCTGAGATCATGACCTGAGCAAAATCAAGAGATGGATGCTCAATGTTGGGGGTGCCCAGGCACCCCCAAGGTTACTTCTATGTTGATGGCTTCCCAAAATATAACCTCTAAACTAAATGCCCAGATTTCTAACAGAACTCAGATGCATGTCCCACTGACCGGACAAATTGAATTTGTCCAGCATCAAACACATCTTTCCTGGGGATCCCTGGGTGGCTCAGCAGTTTGGCGCCTGCCTTTGGCCCAGGGTGCGATCCTGGAGTCCCGGGATCGAGTCCCGTGTTGGGCTCCCGGCATGGAGCCTGCTTCTCCCTCTACCTGTGTCTCTGCCTCTCTCTCTCTCTCTCTCTCTCTCTCTCTCATGAATAAATAAATAAATCTTAAAAAAAAAAACATCTTCCCCCACCTCTCCCCTGACTTAATCATTTTTGCTCTTCTTGCATCTGCCCCTTCATTGTTGCTATTCCCAAGAGATCTGCTCTTGACCCTTCTCTCTTTGGGGGCAATTGTATCCATTCCTATAGTTTCAACAATCGCTGATGCAGGAGTCACTGTCAAATCTCTATGCCCAGGTATGTTTCTAGCTGCCTCCCTATATTCCTAAACATTTGGGTGAGGCAAACATCTGATGCTTTTGCCTGCCCAGATTTCATCCTCCTTCTGGTAACTACACCTTACCTTTCCTTTGTGGAGACACATATTCTTTACTTTCGGTCCCCATGATTCACCTATGAGTTGACCTCATCTACCCCTCCAGGTGCAATCACAAAACCCAGGTGTCACTAGTTGTCTGTTGTGTAACCAATTAGCTCCAAACCTAATAGCCTAGAACAACACTCATTTATTTTCTTGCAGTTTCTGTGGATCAGGAATCTGGGCAGGGCTTTGTTGGGTCCTCTGATCATGGTGTCTCGTGAAGTCGCAGTCAAAGTGTCTCCCAGACTGGATAATATGCTCTATGTTGGCAAATTGAACTCCAATTAAAAAAAAAAAAGTGTCTCCCAGAGCTGGGTTTTGTCTAAAGGCCCAGTGGGTGAAGGAATTGCTTCCAAGCTCACTTGCATAGTGGTTGGCAGGATTCTGTTCCTTAAGGGTCTCATTTCTTTGGTAGCTGTTGGCTGGAGCCTATCCTCAAGTTCCTAGCAATGTGGCTGTGTCCAACGTGGCAGCTTGCATCATCAAAGCCAGCAAGACAGAATCTGTTAGCAAAAGAGAAATCACCATCTTTTGTCACCTAATCACAGAAGTAACAACTCCTCAGGGCACCTGGCTAAAAGAGCCTGCAACTCTCCATCTCGAGGTGATGAGTCAAGCCTCACTTCGGATTGAGTGTAGTGATTACTTAAAATAAATAAATAAATAAATAAATAAATAAATAAATAAATAAATAAATATATTTTTAAAAAACTTAAAAAATAAGTAGCAGCTCCTCAACATTGCCATATACTATTAGTTAGAAGTTATTCCAGTGGAGGGGACTATACAAAAGTACAAATATTAGGAAGTTCCATCACTAAAGGGCCACCTTAGACACTGTCAACCACCACCAATTTAGCCAGTTAAATCACAATAATTGATTCAAGGATGGGTATCCAGTCAGAGTCCATCAGAATCAGGCCTGAGATGCTGGCTGGAACCTTTGGGATAGTGGCATTGCTGGGGTTGTTATGCTAGTGGAAGGTAAGCTTGAAGCTGCTGGTGCTCATAGCCTGTAATGTTGAGAATCTGCCTACAATTAAAACATAATAGAGAAAAAGAAGACAAGAGATGGGAAGAGACAGATGCTTCACAACATCATTTGAGAACCTGATCCGGCCATGCTTGCAGCAAGATGTCTTAAGTTTTTAGTCATGTAAGCGAATATGTTCCCTCTTCTTTTTTTTTTTTTTTTTTTTTAAGATTTTATTTATCGGGCAGCCTGGATGGCTCAGCGGTTTAGCACTGCCTTCAGCCGAGGGCGTGATCCTGGAGACCCGAGATCGAGTCCCACGTTGGGCTCCCAGCATGGAGCCTGCTTCTCCCTCTACCTGTGTCTCTGCCTCTCTCTCTCTCTCTGTGTCTCTCATGAATAAATAAATAAAATCTTAAATATATATATATATTATTTATTTATTTATTTGAGAGAAAGAGAGAGAGAGCATGAAGAGGGAGAGAGGGAGAAAGGAGCCCAGTGCAGGACTTTGGGACTCCAGGATCATGAGCGGAAGGTAGACTCTTAACTGACTGATCCCTCCTCCAGGCGCCCCAGCACATTCCCTCTTCTATTCATATAGGTTTTAATATTTTGTCAACCACAACCAAAAGGTCCGCAGCTGATAAAATATCTCAGAGATACCTGGGGGTGCCTGGGTGGATTAGTCAGTTGGGCTCCCTACTCTTAATTTCAGCTCAGGTCATAATCTCAGGGTCGTGGGATCAAGCCCCGAGTTGAGCTCCACACTCAGTGGGGAGTCTGCTTGAGCTTCTCTCTTTCCCTCTGCTCCTCTGCACCCCACTCCTAAAATTAAAAAAATACATCTTTTTAAAGAGTGTCTCAGAGATACCTTGGATTCAGTTTGGCCAAACCCAGTTTGATTATCATACCCTCACCTTTCCCACACACCTGCCTCTCTCCCTACGTTCTATTTCACTGTTAAAATCACAGCACAGTTGCTCTGGCTGAAAACCTTGGAGTCCTCTTCCTTATCTGCTATGGAGATTGGAATAGTCTGTGCAACACGGCTCCATTCTATGGAACCCCAGGAAAAACCGTCTGCTATGTTTACAAAGGCAGGGGAGGCTCTGAGGTGACCCATGGAAACACCATCTCCACATAGGTAAACAGGTCACTCTAGGATCTTACAGAATTTCTAGATGTGAATCACATGACATAGAGGATGAGAATAGTGTATCTGACTCTCCTATCAAAACACACCATAGGCTAAAATGAAATTCTGGCAAACTGCCTAGTAGCTTGTGGTTTGGAAGGCACCCTGGGCTGGATTTGTGAAAATATTCCTTCTGTCTCTAAGTCAGATTAAAAGAAATTGTGCCAGTTGTACGTTAAATATACTTCAAAAATACAAATAAAAGCAAATTAATTAATTAAATAATTAAATAAAAATAAAAGAAATTATGACTGACATAATTTCTTTTATATCTTCTTCCTTAGAGTTCCAGTCATAATTCTAATCTTTATCTCTCTTTCCCTCTACTACTTTCATCCAATTGCCCTAAATCCTGTGCATGCTGCCTCTCAGTTGGTCCTGTTTTCTTCATTCCCCTGCCTCCAGCTGAATATCCCCCTTGGGCGTTTGTGTCAGCCTCTGAAAACTTTCCTCTAAACCCCTCCACTCTATCAGAGTATGAATCCTCAATACAACCTCACATCGTTCATCTGCCCAATATTATGGTGGCTCCCTAGTGCTCCCTAATCTTTACTGGGTCATGGACCCAGTTTTAAGGTGATGGAAGCTATGAGTAACTCCAGAAAGATCTGTAGTTTGTGTTATGGTGTACATCTCAAGGGGATAATGAACCCTTCAGACTGCATTTACATATACATATTTTTTTTATTTTATTTATTTTTTTTCATATACATATTTTTAAGATTTTATTTATTTGAGAGCAAGAAAGAGAGCAGAAGCAGGAAGAGAGGGAGAGGGAGAAGCAGTTTCCCTGCTGAGCAGGGAGCCAGAGGCATGGCTTAGTCCCAGGACCCCAGGATCACCACCTGAGCCAAAGGCAGATACTGAATCAGTTGAGCCACCCAGATGCCCCGTTTACATATTTTTTAATTTTAAAAAAGATTTTATTTATTTGAGAGAGAGAGAGAGAGTGTGTGTGTGTGTGTGCGCGCGCGCGCGCGCGCGTGCACGTAATCAGAGGGAGGGGCAGAGGGAGAGGGAGAAAGGGAATCTCAAGCAGACTCTACCCTAAGCAGGAAGCCTTGGTAGGGCTTGGGGCCTGGCTGGATCCCAGGACCCAGAGATCACAACCTCAGGTGAAATTGGGAATCACAGGCTTCACTGGCTGCACACGCCGCCCCAGGTGCCCCACAGACTCCATTTACATACTGCCCACCTGAAAACATGCCCTTTCATCTTCCTCCAAGTTAGACTGTCTTATAAAGGGTGTAGTCCTGGGCGCCTGCGTGGCGCTGTTGATTAAACTTTTGACTCTTGGCTTCAGCTTGGGTCCTGATCTCAGAGTCATGATCTGGGGGCCCTGAGATCCAGCATTGCAGCCAGCTCAGCACGGAATCTGGTTAAGACTCTCTCTCCCTCTCCCTCTATCCCTCCGCTCCCTGGCCCAATGCTCCCTTCTGCTTGAGCACCCTCTCTCTCTCTCTCAAGTAAATAAATAAATCTTAAAAAAACAAAACAAAACAAAAAAGATGCAGTCCAAAGTTTTTAGCACAGCATTTCTGGCCTTCCAAACTTATCTCTACCTGCCTTTTTTAGCTACATCTTCTGTCTTGTGCAGTTTTTAATATATATATATATATATATATAATTTATTTTTTTATTTATTCATTTATTTACTTATTTATTTGAGAGAGCACGAGTAGGGGTAGAGGCAGAAGGAGAGGAAGAAGCAGACTCCCCACTGAGCAGGGAGCCCAATATGGGACTTGATCCCAGGACCCTGAGATCATGACCTGAGCCGAAAGCAGATGCTGAACAAACTGAGCCACCCCGGTGCCCGGGTTACCGTTATTTTATGTCTGATTCCCCACCGGACAAAAAGCCTCCCTGGGAGCAAAGACTGTGCCCTTCATTTTTCCTTCTTATATCTCCCCAGATGGAAGGAAAGTTTCTCTGGAGCACTAATCAGAACACCTAGCTTAGTCTAGATAAATCATTGGCTCAGTGTGAGCTGTTTATTTTAGTTCTTTGTGCCAAGAACTCTCAACAAGAGATCTATCCTCTTAAACAAATTTGCAAGTGGACAATAAACTATTGTTGACCACAGACACAATGCCTTACAGCAGATCTCTAGAACTTACTTGTCTTGTTTAACTGACACTTTATACCAGTTGATTAGTAATTCCTCGTTTATGCCAGTTGATTAGTAATTCCTCGTTTCCCCTCCCTGTGGCTCCTGGCAGCCACCACTCCACTCTTGGAGTCTGAGAGCTCGGCTATTTTAGCTCCCTCAGAGAAGTGGAATCACGCAGTACTTGTCTCTGTGTCTGGCTTGTTTCACTCAGCATAAGGCCCTCAAGCCACATCCGTGTTGTTGCATATGACAGAAATCCCTTCTTTTTTAAAGTTCAATAGTGTTCCAAAAAATAAAATAATATAAAATAAATTTAAAAATAAATATATAAATATATATCCCCCCTACATTTTCTTTACCTATTCATCTGTCAATGACCATTAGGTTTTTCCTTCAACTTGGCTACTGTGAATAGTAGAACGGACTGCTGGGTCTTCTAATCATTTTCATCAGCATAAGGGTTTCAGGGTGATGTGCTGAGATAAAGTGATATGATGTCAGGCTCCCAATCTATATTCTTTTTTTTTTTAAGATTTTATTTATTTATTCATGAGAGACACACACACAGAGAGAGAGAGAGAGAGAGAGAGAGGGAGAGAGAGAGAGAGGCAGAGACACAAGCAGAGGGAGAAGCAGGCTCCATGCAGGGAGCCCTACGTGGGACTCGATCCCTGAACTCCAGGATCATGCCCTGGGCTGAAGGCAGATGCTCAACCGCTGAGTCACCCAGGCTGCCCTCTTTTTTTTTTTTTTTAAGGTTGTTATTTATTTATTCATGAGAGAGACAGAGAGAGAGAGAGAGGCAGAGACACAGGCAGAGGGAGAAGCAGGCTCCGGGGAGCCCAACGTGGGACTCAATCCTGGGTCTCCAAGATCATGCTGTGGCTGAAGGCGGTGCTAAACCCCTGAGCCACCCAGGCTGCCCCTCTCAATCTATATTCTAGTAGGTTCTGAATTCAAAACTTTTCAGTTTTAGTGGACCCCATGGGTATGGGAACTTCTTAGACCTTGTGACATAATTTTGGTTTGGAGACTATAGGTCCCTGATAGTGAACCTACCACATTTGCCATTATTGCTGCCAGGAATCCTTGCCTGGTAGCTGGGGCCTTTGGGGGTCCCCAGAGAAACTTTTTTTAAAAAAACATTGTTATTTATGTACTCATGAGAGACACACAGAGAGAGGCAGAGACACAGGGAGAGGTAGAAGCAGGCTCCCTGCAGGGAGCCCGAGGTCAGACTTGATCCCAGGACCATGGGATCATGACCTGAGCCAGAGGCAGATGCTCAACTGCTGAGCCACCCAGGTGCCCCTCCCCAGAGAAACTTAAAGGACTGGCCCAGTTGGTGGACTCGTAGGTGAGTTTATTGATTTCGTATTGTAGTCCTCACCCAATCCTGACCCTCAACACAGCGCAGGGCAGGAATGTCCCCTATGTCCTTGCAGAATAGGCATTCTGGAGGGATCTGAGGCAAAAAAAAAAAAAAAACTTGCTCCTGCTCGGTCACATTTCAAAATCCTTCCCACATTTTATTTTATTTGTATTTTTTTTTATTGGAGTTCGATTTGCTCCTTCCCACATTTTAGTCCTTCGCCCACACCCCTTATATTCACTGGGACATTTCATACCATGTGGTGGAAAATGGAAAGAAGACCGAAGACCGTATGAATCCATAATAGTGCATGTACCGAGGGTAAGGGACTCTGTCATTTTTTTTTAAGATTTTATTTTTTTATTATGAGAGGCACAGAGAGAGACAGAGGCAGAGAGAAGCAGAGACACAGGCAGAGGGAGAAGCAGGCTCCATGCAGGGAGCCCGATGTGGGACTTGATCCCAGGTCTCTAGAATCACATCCCGGGTCGAAGGCAGGTGCTAAACCGCTGAGCCACCCGGGCTGCCCAGACTCTGTCATGTTTGACGCTGTATTTCCAGTGCCAATATAGTGCCTGGCATCTAGTAGGCACTCAGTTAATACTCAGTGAAGGAATGAGTGGGACATTGGGAGAAGTCAGTGGACCTTAGTTTCCAGTTGGTGAATGCCTTGTGATTCCCTCCAACCACAAGCACTGACAGATCAAGGTCCCACTAAATATGTGAACACCAACAGGGTGATTCACATGTCTCCCACACGCCACATACGCAGCATTGATAAATCAGATAGACTCGCTCTGTGCACGGGTTGCATGTGGCAGCGTCCACATGCTGCGGTTTGAATTGTAAGTTCAGATTTGACTTTACTTCACAACCCACACTGGCCACTCAAGTTCCAGCCATCATGTTTTATTCCAGCCTGCGGAAGGAAGGATTAGAGAAGGGTGTGCCCCTATTTTAGGGACTCCTCACAAAACTATCCCTGATACCTCTGCTTACATCTCACTGTTCAGAACTTAGTCACATGTCCACAACTACCTTCAGGGGAGGAAGTCTTTATTTCAAGAGTCAGACACTGAGGGATTCCTGGCTGACTCAGGTGGTTAAGTGTTTGCCTTTGGCTCAGGCCCTGAACTCAGGGTCCTGAGATCGAGCCCCATGTGGGGCTCCTCCCACTCCTCCTGCTTGTGCTTTCTCTTTTTCTCTCTCTCTGGAGAATAAATAAATAAAATCTTAAAAATAAAAACAAACAAAAGAAGAAGTGGGGAACATATATTAGGGGAAATTGTTAATATGGTTGGGGAGGTGGTTTGACATGGAACATCTGGCCTTCAAAACCGGAGAAGCCTGTCTAAACTCATGCCCCCAACTCACTGCTGTTACCTGGAGAGTGACGGGCAGCAGGCCAATCCCACCTAGGGGTGGAAGAGTGAGCCGCGTGGGTAGAAAGCGTGGCTGCTGAAGTCAGGTGGCCATGGGATCAAATACATCTCTGGAACTTCCCTTTCCTCCGAGTAAGAAACAAGGAAAACAATACCCATTGAATGAGTTGTGGTATTTTACCAAGGAAATCCCTAGGACAAAGTTGTTACCCAAGAGTGGTGCTTTTTTATTACTATTGTGGTGAAACACATATGACATAACATTTAGTCTTTTAATCCATGGTTAGTGCACAGGAGTGTTAATATATGCACACTCTTGTGCAACAGATCTCTAAAACCTTTCCTCTTGCGAGACTGAAACTCCACATCCACTGAACAAGAACCCCCTTCTGTCTCCTCCTGCCACCCCTGCCAACCACGACTCTTTGTTTAAGGGCATGACCACCCTGCATAACTTATATGTAGAATCATGCATGCGGTATTTGTTCTTTTGTGACCTGCTTCTTTCATTTAGCATAATGTCGTGAAGTCCAAGTTCATATGGTAGCAGGATTTCCTTCTTTTTGAAGGCTGAATTATATTGTGTTGTATGTATACACCACATGTTCTTCATCCACACATTCTTTTAAAGATTTTATTTATTTATTCATGAGAGACACACACAGAGAGACAGAGGCAGAGACACAAGCAGAGGGAGAAGCAGGTTCCATGCAAGGAGCCCGACGTGGGACTCGATCCCGGGACTCCAGGATCATGTCCTGGGCAGAAGGCAGGCGCTAAACCGCTGAGCCACCCAGGTGTCCCTATCCACACATTCTTCATCCAATGGACATTTAGGTTACTTCCACCTCCTGGCAATTGTAAATGATGCTGGAAGAATAGTGTTTCCTACCTGAAACTAGTTAGTATCAGAAACTAGTTCTTTCTTTTAATTCTCTTGAGGAAGGACGCCTGGGTGGCTTGGTGGTTGAGCGTCTGCCTTCAGCTCAGAACATGATCCCAGGATCTGCGAGCAAGTCCCACACTGGGGTCCTTACAGGGAAACTGCTTCTCCCTGTGCCTATGTCTCTGCCTCTCTTTCTGTGTCTCTCATAAATAAACAAAATCTTAAAAAAAATACGCTTGGGGGGGAGCTTCGTGGTGTATTTGCTTTTTCCACACCCTAATAATTGTTAGGTTAAACATCTCAGGTGTTTGGATATGAGAATTCTATAGATACTACATATCAATTAGGGGGAAAGGGGATAAAGCTCCCCCCACAGCCACCCCGGACAATAACAGAGTACAGATTCTCTTTAGGTGGCCCATCTGACCAGATAAGGAAAGACAATATATCTGCTGGGCTGTCACAGTGTTTAATCCTTCAGCTAAAATTCCAGACGCCAGATGTTTATGTCCATGAAGGGTGTGGAACCATCGCCCCCAGTTCTGACAGATGCAGCCCATCCATGGAGTCCCAGATCCTGCCCAGGGATCAAAGACAGAGGCGAGGGGCATCAGTGAGGAAGAAAGACCACCCAAACACAAATGCGTGATTCCCCGGTTGAGAGATACTTGTCAGGGAAAACCCTGGCTGATAATAACCACAAGAAGCTGTGCTTTGCTATTCCTTCCTCTAGTGGTTTCCTGAGAAGACTCATTAAATAAGAATAACATCCATGTCATCATTATAAAGTATAATCTTTGCCCAAGTATAGACATTGTATACTTTGTGGGTTTTTTTAAGACCTTTTTTTTTTTCCTCTTAAATTGAGTGAGCTCCTCTACACCAGCCCAACATGGGGTTTGAACTCAAGACTCCGAAGTCAAGAATCTCATGCTCTACGGACTGAGCCAGCCAGGCTTCCCTGGACATTATATACTTTGAATCAAAAGTGTCTGCTGCACATTTATAGGCATAGATGAGGCCAAAGAAGCACCGTATGAGGCAACTTCCTAAGGAGCTTCCTAGGAGTTGGAGTGAAAAGGCAAATACTCATGCACATGTTACAAATTATACAAGGCAACGTATGCTTGGCACTGTGTTTGGAGGAGGGGTGGTTCTATTAGCCGGGAAGAGCAGAGATCCTTGCTGGGGGTGGGGGTTTGCACTGGATACAGAAGAATGGCAGCATTTAAATAAGTGGATAGGACTCAGAAATGCACTTGTTGTGTTTTGTTTTGTTTTGTTTTAGCTGCTATGGACTGAGCACCAGCTCTGTAGGTGCCTGGCTCCATGCTTGAAGCTGAGGATAATGAGAAAAAAGACATGTCTCTGCCTTGAAGGAGGCTTTCAAACTCATTTCAGCAGGGGAGTGGATGTTTCCGGGGAGGACCATGCTGCCCTAGCCCCAGAGACACCTCCAACACACTCAGTCCCCAGGAAGCAGAACTAGATCACCAGAGGTGGGAGACCCAGGGCTGACAGCCTGGCTCGGACTCTGTGTCCTGAAACCAGCCCAGTCCGGTTGCTGCCACCACATGGACCTGGCCCACAGTGAAGACATCGCTAGCGGCCCCTCTCCCCTCTCATGCCAGCCGGCTCAGTTGCTGCTCATTTGCAGCACAGCCCCTACACCTCACCCTGGAGGCTGGTATTTGGGCCTCTCCCTGTGGGACTCCTTCAGACTTTGGTTCTTTTAGCTGATATAGGAGAGAAGATGAGGAAGAAGTGCCACCAGGTCTTCCAAGAGAAAATGCTCAGCAATAAGGGGGTGACTGGGGGACTCACCTGCATGGAGGTGAGAGAGGAGATGGCAGGCTCTGCTTTGAATACCATCTCTAGCCATCCTGGCCGGTGACCCTGAGCAAATTATTTCCTACGGGCTCCTTTCCTGCATTTGCAGACCTGGCCAAACAAAGGCCAAGTCACAGGGTTATTGCAGATTTTCAGCGAAATAGTGAAAACGAAGCCCAGTGTGGAGCACACAGTAAAACCCATTTGGAAGAGGGTAGGGCATGGAAGGACCTGGGGCAGTGTCCCAGGAGCTATCCCAGAGTGCAGAGAGAAGAGGCAAAAGCCAGCAGCCGGGCCAGGGCATGTCCACGGTCGTGATTCTGGACAGGACCAACGCAACAAGGCCTGTCCTCGGCAGAGCCATTCTGCGGTCACTCAAGGAGAAATGGAGTGCAATGGGGGGGGGGGGGCGAGGTGGCTGTGGGGCCAGCCTGTCACCCCGAGATGATGGATGGGCCTATTCCACGCCTGGTAATTAGTGCTGACTGGCTCTGAAATTCTTACTGTGGGGGAATGTTCCCTGTGCCTCCGTGTCCCGGAGGCCCTGCTCCAGGATTGGGGCTGGACAGGACTGGGTGTAAAGTTTGCCCCACCACTCCACCACACCTTTCCACAGGCTGGTGTGCATGTGTTTCTGTACAGAGATGTGTATGTGAGTGCACGTGCACGTTAGTGACTCTTGTAGCAGCGTATGTGTGTACAAAAGTATGTGTGCATCCATCTGGCTTTGAGTGTGCATGTGTGCTAAGCTGCTAGCCAAGAGCAGGGTTAAATATGCAAGGAACTTTCGGCTGCAGGAGACAAAGGAGAAATTGTCTCGGGTCATCTTGAATCCAGATTCACCTGACCCCAGCCACCTCCACCATGCTGCCTCAGTTGGACCCCGACAAGATCCACATTGCATACCTGAGGTGCTCAGGTGGGGAAGTGAACTCCGAGTCTGACCTAGCCTGGAAGATCAGCCTGCTGGGTGTGTCTCCAAAAAAGGTTGGTGATTGGAGATTGGAAGGGTCTGAGGATGGCAAGGGTGCTGACCATTCAAAACAGACAGGCTCAGATTGAAGCAGTGCCTTCTGCCTCTGCCCTGATTATCAAAGTCCTCAAGGAACCACCAAGAGACAGAAAGAAGCAGAAAAACATTAAGTACAACGGAAATACCACTTTTGATGAGATGGTCAACATTGCCTGACAGATGTGGCACCAATCTTTAGCCTGAGAACTCTCTGGAACCATGTCTCTGGACATCCTGGGGATTGCCCGATCTGTGGGTTGCAATGTTGATGGCCACCACCCTCATGACATCATAGATGACATCAATAGTGGTACAATGGTATGCCCAGCTAGTTAAGAACTGCAAAGGAAAATATTTCAATAAAGGATCATTTGAAGACAAAACAAAACAAAACGCAATGAGAAGAATTTGCCAAATGCTAGTCTTTTGTCTGGGTCACTTGAAGCTGACTGTATTTCAAGAAGTCCCTTGGCTGGTGCCTGTTAGTT